>NC_064856.1:88776661-89424995 GCF_024139225.1 Suncus etruscus | reverse complement strand
TATCATGGACATGTCCTCTACCTGGATGTGAGATGCTAATGAAATAGGTGATGTATGTGCAAGGCTGGAACCCTCGTAGAACCCTAACACTGCCTACCGTGGGTGCTCACTAAGTTGTAGTGATCAAACTCTTTATAAATACTCTGCCTTATTAAACTTATTTATAAAACCTCTAATTAAACACAGCATGCGTAACTTTCCTCTAAGATTTTCAGTACCTATGTCAAGTTATGTATTAAATAAATCTTTTGTATTTCTCTCTTTATATATATACATATATATTTAATTTCTATTTGTATTATTTGTTTAATGAAGCCCCCCCTAAAGTGGTGTTTTTCCTCTGGTTTATTTTTCCTATTTGACCAGAAAATAATTTATTAAAAAGAAATTAAAGATAAAATATTTTCTCTATTGAAATGGAATGGTTTACTTAAAATGTATGCATAACTTAATTTATCATATGCAAATTATAAGAGCTAAGACCCAAAATAATCCAAAATGTCCATGGACAGTTGAGTTTGGAAAGAATCTGTGTTGTACTTAGTATACTAGTTAGCTCTAATGCAATAGGAAAGTTAAGTGAATGGATTTGGATGTAATTATTTTAAAAGAAATAAGTCAGTGGGAGAATAAATACTAAGATTATCATTTTTATATTTGATATATAAAGAAACAAAGTTAGGCAATTTATTTAATACAATTATAATAAACTATTGGATATTTCTTACTATAAAACAGGTTAAAAATTGAGGAGGAAGACGTCTAGAAAGGCAGGGAAGGAGGATATGGTAGTGGCATAAAAATAGTGCTGGGGAGACTTGCAATTGTGTGGAGAGTGCAACACAGTAACTTTATATATCACACACATTAATTATAGTACTATTGTATTTATGTACTGCAAACACAAACTTTAAAAATATAATAAAAGAACCAACCAAGACTTATTCCTTCTCAAGTCCAGCAGACATTCGGAGTCCTAGATGCAAGATTGAGAGATCAGTTCCAATTACTGCATATAAAGTGAACATGAGTGTTGTCTGATTGCTGTCTTAAAGTATTAGGGTGCTTGCCCATACAGAACTATTTAGGTTCCTGATGCAAGTTTCCCAGTCCTGGATTTTTATCATTTTCACACTTTATTAAATACCATTTCTTATTATATCACCTCACATCACATCAATGTGTACCTTGCCTTCTGCTCCTTAAATTTCAAGCATTCAGTTACGAAAAATATTTACAACTAATGTGCCCAGTTATATAAACAACCCTGCTTAAAATTCCCTTAGACCTTATTATAAAATACTACATAAAAAGCTTCTAATTTTTCTGTGGTTTTTGAATCAAACGAAAACTCTGGTACTTATTTTCAGTTAAACCGTATCTCTATAAAAACAAAAGGTTTATGCTTCAAGCAATAGTAAAAGAGTTAGGCACCGTGGTATAATGCCTTTTGATTCCTATGATCTTTGGACTTAATTCACCATATGTGCTATAAGTAATTTATAAGTTACTTATTCTGTTTGCTTTGGTGACTAATATAGATGGACATCTAATCACTTTTGGCTTCTTTGTCCTATATAGATAAGAAGCCAGAAATGATGAAACCATTTCATCTGACCACTGAGAGACTGTTAGACACTAAAGTTACCTGAACAGTTTGTAGGTTTGATGATCAACCTCAAGCCACAGAAATATACTCTTTCTGTCGTCTGTTTTAGGAAACCTTCATCACTACTTCCTGCTAAAATATTCTTAACTCCTCATATACTACTAAACACTATTCATATTTCCAAATAGATAGTCATGACACTTCATAAAAACATTTTTATGGTGTTGCTTTGTGAATTACTTCCTTTACTCCTAATTTGCCCTGATGTTTGAAAATGGGATAGAATTTTCTGTTTACAATTATTAGCATGACTTTTTTCTCTTCCTTATAGTTTATACCATTTTTCTTCACCCCAGAATAAGCAAATTCCACTTTCAAGACTAGGAAAAAAATTGATCAGCTCAATTCTTTAATAGTATATAATAATATACTCACAAAGTATAGGCTTACAGGATTCGTAAACTAAGTCTCTTTATTTAGGAAGTACACAATAAACATGCTAAAGTTAAGTAAAAAAAACTATTTATTTACTTAATATATATATATCACAAGACATTATATAATTAATAGACAAGGGATATAGAGACTTTAGCATTTCTAAGAATAAAAAATTCTATGTAAAATGCCTAAACTTTAGGCAATTGACAAACATGAAGATGAAAAATTAAAAAGGGGAAGATAAATGATGGAAAATAACAAGTTTAGATTTATCTCCTCTTTCATCTTCTCATTTACTGCAAATTTGTTTATTTACTAAATTTTGTACGTTTTTAATGTCCATATCTTATTAAAGTCTACATCCATACCAAAATCTCTTATGCCTGTTGTACTAAAAGTCTTAATTATTTCGATCTTATGAGAAAATTTATGTTTGTCATTAATATATACTTTTGAGATCTAATTTTTATAACTAATTGAATGCTTCATTTATAAATTTTAGGCAAAATGATATATTCTGGGGCCTAAAGGAATAGTACAGAGATTAAGGCACTTGCCATGCATGCTATTACCCTATTCAGTCTCCAATTCTGTATATGGTTTGCAGAGCACTACAGACAGAGCCAGAAGTAATCTAAGTATAGCTAAGTACTCCAAAATTAAATAAATATATATATATATATATATATATTTGTGTTTATTCCTTGTCTAGTATGTTTAATGTACTCTGATACAAATGGTAAAATGCTTTGGTTAAATACTACTAAGATGGCTGCTTATAGTCTTTCAGAGGTCATACAAATAATACAATAACTAAATTAAACAAATAATGGAATAAGTTCCACATGCATTATAGAAATTATTGTAATTCATATATTTTCTATAGATCATATATATTATACATATATAAAATTATAATAGATTACCTAACTTCCAAGTCCTTATGGATATGTTATCCATATATTATCAAGTCAACACTAAATAAATTTATTTTTTTTTAATTTTTTAAATATTTTATTAAAACACCTTGATTACAAACATGATTGTGGCTGGGTTTCAGTATGTAAAGAACACCCCCCATCACCAGTGCAACATTTTCAACACGAGTGTCCCGAAAAGTTTTGTTTTTGTTTTGTTTTATTTTGTTTTTGTTTGTTTGTTTTTGGGTCACACCCGGCAGTGCTCAAGGGTTACTCCAGGCTCTATGCTCAGAAATCGCCCCTGGCAGGCACAGGGAACCTTATGGAATGCCAGGATTCCAACCACCGTCCTTCTGCATGAAAGGTAAACACCTTACCTCCATGCTATCTTTCCGGCCCCTAAATATCTTTATTACTTTATGATTGTATTTCTTTTATTTAACAGTACTTTACTTCACATTTGATGTGAATTTATCTTTATTGACTATCAGTCCAAAAATGGGAACGTTCACATTAGGGCTATAGCTCTAGTTTCATTTTTATTACTTGCTATGGTAGCACTTGCCATTTCTTGCTACTCAAGAGCCCCTTGCCTCTGTGCTTAAAGATTGAGAGAGTATCTATCTTCATATCAGTCCCCATAGCTCCGCATTAGCTGCATAGTTTTCTCTGTCTATTTTCTCACCTGTCTGCTAATCTAATCTCCAATTGAGCTTCCTGTCTTTGTCTTCATTACCTACCCATTCCCTGAGCTGTTTACCTGTTGCTTCCCAGTCAAATTTTAAATGACTAATCAGATTGTCTCGATCATTTACCCCACCTTCCGTGTAACAGAAATACTATTGAGCATAATAAAGTTACTTCACTTACAAATAAAAAAAAAGTGCTCAATCTAAGTCTTAAAACCAGGTGGGAAAAAGTAGAGGACAATGAAGGTGAGGTGGATGGGGGGAGTTCTAAAATTGGAAAACTTGTATCAGTAGCAGTTTGAATTTGTGAGTCACAGGAGAAGCTGTGACACGTGAGTGTTATGTAGAGAGACTACATTTTAAGAAGTATTAGATCATTTCTCATTTAATCCTTTTATTTAAAGGCAAAAGTTCTCTGTTGTATTCTACTTAGATTTTATATTTAAAGATGTTTCTTTGTTGAAGTTTCTATACTTTTGAAAATATTAGATATTCATTTGAATCTCATTATCTTGCCTGAGGTATAGTTTTGAGTTTCAAACACTCCATTTATGTGTAAACACTCCATAGCATATTACTGTGTAGCATTGTGTTTCAGTATAGCCAGCGATACAAATATGCTAAATTGTTTTTAGTCTTATAACCTGCTCACTCTATTTTTCCTTTATCTTCCTTTCTAACTCATATTCTAAGGAGTACATTGCTTTTAATAATTTTGTTAATATGTGCAGTAATCCTTTGCAGTAAGTCAAATTCTATTATATAGCTACTTCAGGCAGTTCAATTTGACATAAGGTCACATTGTTAGTAAATAGCAAGTCGGGAACACAAACCCAGAAATTCTGATTCTGGAAATATTTTTTTTTTTTACTATAAATTAAGTCATGTGCTCAAAGTGTCCTTTTTTAACTATAAAGCAATTTGTATCTTTTTAACTATTAACCTTTTCTTTTTAATTGTTTCTTCTAATAAACTCATTTTCCCTTAATTTTACTTATTTTTCATTTCATTTCTTGTTTCCATAGAACATGGATACTTTTGGGGATTCTACCAACTCATTCCAAATAAATGATATTGTTAGGTTCTCTGATATATTGTTTTAATGTTCGCTTTTTAATGTTTAATGTTTTTTAATGTTCACATCTGATGTCATATCAGTCATGTTCGACTAATGGCTTACATTACAGAATCTCTTGACTTACCATTTCATCAACAACTCTGTGTATCTCCTAACATTTGGGATAAAAAACATTAAAGTCATTATCAATATGCATTATCTCAATTTTTATTTTATGAAGTTACATGAGTCTAATCAAATTGCTATTTTGAATGTCTCTGAAGAGAGCCAGACTAAGTACAATGCTTGGTTTTCTATTCTTTTACAACTTAATCTGTTAGCCATTTATAGTTCTCTCTATCAAATATTTTCTTTACCACATTTCTGAGACAAAGCATCCCTTGGTTTCTTCTTTAATGATCTCTTGTTAGTGCTTCACCATTTTCTCTTAAATCTGTATAAGGTTTAAACCTAGAACAACTTATCCTTTTCTCTTTATTTAAATCTAAATACATCTCCTTATAAATTTTAACTCATATTTTTAACAACCAGAAATAAACTGATAAAACCAATTTATATTTCTATCTTTTAATTCTTGAAATTCAGTTTCATAAATCAAAGAGCCTGTTCAACTGCCCATTTTGATAAATGTGTCCTAAACTTAACAAGTCTAAAACCAAGCCCCCAATGTTTCTCAGATCTCATGACAAACTACTTCCATCCTCCTTTCATTTTATAATAAATAGACAAATCATTCTTACACATCAAATATTTTATATTTATTAATGATCATTTTGCCTCAGCTATTTTATAGTTTATGAATCAACAAATCTTGTGCACTTTACCTTTATTATGATTATATATTTCAAATAATTTTCACAATTTTTTTTACTAATATTTCTGTTTAAGTTTATAGCTTTTTTTTTTTTTTTTTTGGTTTTTGAGTCACACCCAATAGCACACAGGAGTTACTCCTGGCTGTACACTCAGAAATTGCTCCTGGCAGCCTCGAGGGATCATATGGGATGCTGGGATTCGAACCACAGATCTTCTGCATGCAAGGCGAATGCCTTATCTCCATGCTATCTTTCCAGTCCCAAGTTTCTCTCATTTTTAAAATAAATTGTTTGTTTTATTTAACACAGCAAAGTAAATCTTCTAAAACATTTCAGATGAAATTCTGCTGAAAATACTCCTTTACTTCTTTATCTCACTGAATTAACCTAAGCAGATGACATATGAGGACTTACAAACTGTCTTTCTCATAGAAAGTTTTTCTACTTGTTTTCTGACTGTTCTGAGGTAGACCGTTTCATGGTGTTCTGTGTTCTTTCTTTTTTCCTCATAGAATTTTTCTCAACTGCTTGATTTGTATGATAGATGTCAAACTAGTAGGTATGGTGTTTAGTCTACCATGTTTTATCTGCAAAAATTAGTCTTATTCCTCACTCATTCCCACACACTGAAACTATATTTTAGAGCCTTTGGCTGCTATAGTACAGACTAATAAAAATAAGCTCTACTCTGTCTGGTTGTAATAAGCTCATAATATGTGTTTTTATGCCATATTTTTTGCAATAGTAATATTGAAAATATGAATTGGATAGAACTGTTAATAAAATACTTTGTTTTTATATAAATATATAGCATTATAGTACATATTACTGAATCTGTGACATTTACAGATGATTCAGAAGTATTGATATTAAAGGCTTATTACACCATATTTTGTTAAAGATTTATAGATTTTCGTGTGTACGTTGAAAACATAAAATGTGAAACTGAGGAAACGTGGAATATAATATTGTCTTTTTTTCTTTTTCTTTTTTTTTTTTTTTTTTTTTTTTTTTGGTTTTTGGGCCACACCCGGCATTGCTCAGGGTTTACTCCTGGCTGTCTGCTCAGAAATAGCTCCTGGCAGGCACAGGGGACCATATGGGACACCGGGATTCGAACCAACCACCTTTGGTCCTGGATCGGCTGCTTGCAAGGCAAACGCCGCTGTACTATCTCTCTGGGCCCTAATATTGTCTTTTCAAGATATGTGGTCCCTAATGAAAAGAACTGATTTTCAATCATGAAAATTTTGGGGAAATATAAACAACTGTGTTATGAACAACTTTGTAGCTATGATGTTTAAATTGAAAAAAAAAAAGAAATAAAAAGAAAAGAAAAACTAAAATAAAAGAGAAAAGAAAGCAACTTTCTAAACTTGGTTTAAATTTACTACCATTCAGCTTAGTCTCAGTGTATAAAATCAAGTTTCTCAAAATTGTTATAGAGATAAAACAGTTGCTTCAAAAATTTTTGGGGTTTTGTTTTTGGTTTTTGGGACCACACCTGGTGACGCTCAAAGGTTACTCATAGCTATGCGCTCAGAAATCACTCCTGGCCTGGAAGACCATATGGGATGCCTAGGGATTGAACCTGGGTATGTCCTAGGCTACCTCCAGCAAGGCAGACGCCTTACCACTCCACGCCACCGCTCCAGTCCTTCAAAATTTTTGATTAATTAAACAATAATTAAACAAGTAAAATATTAAATAGGTTATATATGTATTGCATGTGATATGTGTATATATTTTCAATCTATGCATGGACTTACGTATATATCTATTAAGAACTGAATAGAGGAACAGAATGAGAAAGGTAAAGTTTCTCCAAATGTTTACTGCTTTCAAAAGTATAACAGAGGGCGGGAGCAATATCACAGAGTGCAGAGCCAGGAGTAACCCCTGAGACTGTGGGATGTGACCCCTCCAAAAATACCCCAAAGTAAATAAAATTATAACACATCCATATCTAATTTTAATTTGACATATTCCTCTCTATGTAACAATCTTGAGATCTTGAGATATGTTCAATAGTTCACATTTGATATTAAAAGTACTTCCATTTTAAAAGATATCAAACTACCGTCCAATATTATTTTTAGTTTAGTTTTGTTTTGTTTTATTTTGCCCACACCCAGTGATGCTCAGGGGTTATTCCAGACTTTGAGCTCAGAAATAGCTCCTTGGGGGACCATATGAGATAAAACCCAGGTCCATCTTGGGTCAGCTGCATGCAAGGCAAATGCCCTATTACGGTGCAATCACTTTGATCCCTGCTTATTATTATTTTATATGTAAAGTTTATTTTCAAGGAGAAGCATTTGTGAACTCTCAGGCAATATTAATTAAGTAAGATTATCTAGATTTACAGAGATAATATAGCAGGGAATGCTTATCCAGATTCAATCCCTTTCATAACATATGATTGATCCCCGAGCACTGATAAGAGTGATTCCTGAATGCAGAACCAGAGGAAGTCTGGAACATTGCCAATTTTGACCCAAATTCTGACCTCCCAAAATAAATGCCAGAAAATTTAAACCAAAAATTACATAATATATCTTGTTAAATTAAATTTCACATATTATATAGGAGCATATTATAATATAAGCATGTACTTATTATAGGAGTTTCACATTGTATATTCATTGTATATTAAATGAATTATATTAATAAAGTAATGGTATTTACAGCATTACTAGAACAATAACTTTCTTATAACAGCATTTATTCAATGTTTAATATGTATTAATAAGTCCTAAACTTTTACTTATATCTTATTAATTGTGGCTAAATCTTGATTTTTGACATTGTTAAGTTTTGCTTATAATAAACTTATACATTTATATATAATAATGTAAAACATACAAATATATTATATATAATATGTTATATATTATATACTAATATTAATTTTGCATACATTAAAATAAAGTTTGGGGTAGTTATAAAATTTTTATTTAATTTAATGTCCAGAGCAGTACATAAATTTACTTTATTATCTGATATAGTGTTTATACTTATGATTAAGTATTCCCACTGGTGGGAATTTAATATCTACATAGTTGACATAAAATAAAAATAAATGAAAACAGTGAAATTACAGGTAACTGACTTGTTTTTGTAATAATCTTCTCTAGTGTAGTTTTTCTTAAGTTAGTAAAATTCATATTCTTAAAATACACTTTAAAAAACTCACAGAGTGATTCCAAGCTATCACCATGGAAACTATTTGCATCATGATACTATTTTTTACCAAGGCTATTTTGGTATCATTAAATCCTTGATAATACTTTATTATTTGATATCTGTTAAGCCCATATAAATTTTAGTATCTAATTTACTTAACAAATTATGTTTGACAAAAGAATAAAATCTATAAAACTCTAAACAACATGATTAATCTCCTCTTGAAGCAGGATACCACTATATTTGTCAGCAGTATTATGTCCTCAAAATAATGCTACCAAATAATTAAGTAAAAACATATTCTATTATTTTGAGGCATTTACTTTGTCAAATGTATTCATTAAATTAAAGCAAAACCAGAAACTAGGACTTGTAAAATTGCAAAATTGCATTTAACTGAGAGGCTTTTATCCTATTAAAACAAAGCAAAGGGAATTGAACAAAAAAGAAGTAAGAAAAAAATGTTGCTGTGGCAACCACATACTACTTGCTATATTTCTTCATTGACTACTGAAGGTGATTGTATGCAGAAGGAAATGCCACTTCAATTAGCACAGCAATATTATTGTGATTTATATTTTTCTCTGAACATTGTTGAAGTATTACTTTTAATGAATTTGCATCACATTTTTCTATTTAGAGTGATTTAAGAGAAGGGTCCCAATATAAGCAAGCCCAAAGGTCTAAATTTAGCACCTGCCCAGTATGGATGTTGAGATCATGCCTATGACCTTCGTTTTTCCCTTTACACCTAGTATTTTCAAATTAGATAGAACATGCCAATCATAGCAGAATATTGCTGAGAATAGGTATGACTCTCCAAATGCTAGGAAGCACCATTTTAGGCCAACATGTAGAAGAGATCTTAGGATTCCAGTAGTAAAGACCTTTATAATTAAAAAAAAAAGGAAGAAAAAATAAAGAAAAAAAATATGGGAGTGAATGAAGCACAAAGTGTTTCTATGGTTACTAGAATATTATAAATTTACTGTCCCAAGCATAGTTGAATCATTTTATCTCTTTCTTCTCTCTCTCCTTCTATCTATCTATCTATCTATCTATCTATCTATCTATCTATCTATCTATATCTATCATCTATCTACTACCTATCATCTTTTTTCTTTCTACCTATTTTTAATCATCTATTTATTATCTGTCTATTATCTTGCTCCTATCTATATGTTTTTGTTTATTTATCTACTAACAGACCCTTTCACAGTGACATATAATATCTTCCTACCTATCTCTAATCATCTATTTATTATCTCTTATCTATCTCTTATCTATATATTTTTGTTTATCTACTAACAGACACTTGTACCATGACATGTTATATGCACTGTTGAAATTGGCAGTGGTGACTAAAAATGCTGGACATAATGTAGTTTCATCTAAATATTCATACCAAATACTTTAATTGCAAAATTATTTACAAGAAATCCAAGGTTGATAGAGAAGCATTCTGTCTTTCTCAGATATCCTCAACCACTACTCCTTGATATTTCTTGAATTACTCTAATCTTATAGTTTTATTTTATAATATCATGAAAAAAAATATGTCCACTTTGGAAGACTTACTTTCTGTCTTCCTTTCTTCCTTTCTTCCTTTCTTCCTTTCTTCCTTTCTTCCTTTCTTCCTTCCTTCCTTCCTTCCTTCCTTCCTTCCTTCCTTCCTTCCTTCCTTCCTTCCTTCCTTCCTTCCTTCCTTCCTTCCTTCCTTCCTTCCTTCCTTCCTTCCTTCTTCCTTTCTTCTTTCTTTCTTCTTTCTTTCTTTCTTTCTTTCTTTCTTTCTTTTTTCTTCTTCTCTTTCTTTCTTCTTTCTTTCTTTCTTTCTTTCTTTCTTTCTTTCTTTCTTTCTTTCTCTTTCTTTCTCTTTCTTTTCTTTCTCTCCCTCCCTTTCTTTCTCTCCCTCCCTCTTTCTTTCTCTCCCTCCCTCCCTCTTTCTTTCTTTCTTTCTTTCTTTCTTTCTTTCTTTCTTTCTTTCTTTCTTTCTTTCTTTCTTTCTTTCTTTCTTCTTTCTTTCTTTCTTTCTTTCTTTCTTTCTTTCTTCTCTTCCTTCCTTCCTTCCTTCCTTCCTCCTTCCTTCCTTCCTTCCTTCCTTCCTTCCTTCCTTCCTTCCTTCCTTCCTTCCTTCCTTCCTTCCTTCCTTCCTTCCTTCCTTCCTTCCTTCCTTCCTTCTTTCTTTCTTTCTTTCTTTCTTTCTTTCTTTCTTTCTTTCTTTCTTTCTTTCTTTCTTTCTTTCTTTTTTTGCTTTTTCAGGCCACACCGTTTGATGCTCAGGGGTTACTCCTGGCTAACCGCTCAGAAATTGCCCCTGTCTTGGGGGGACCATATGGTACGCCGGGGGATCGAACCGCTGTCCTTTCCTTGGCTAGCGCTTGCAAGGAAGACACCTTACCTCTAGCGCCACCTCGCTGGCCCCAACTTTGGAAGACTTTCTAATTAACATCAGACTTTTATTTTAAATTACAAAGCACTAAGATAAGTTTAGTCTATAGACATTGTTTGGAAATATCTAATTTATACATTATGAAATAAAGCTCAAAAATGAATTGCCCCATTGTTTTGATATTGAAGAAATTTGCCTTTCCAAATTACCTTCCCTTTAGATTTTTGCATAGACTGGTTTTATTTATTTTTATTTATATATAAAATGCTTATTTAGACATGAAACATATACTTGATGCATTTAATGTTATTTATGTTCTTGATGCATTATTTACTATTTAACTGTAAAAAAGTCCATTCTCACATTATGTAGTTAAATTATTTAATTAATGTTAGGGTTACAAATAGCTGCAAAAGTACTAAAGAAATAAAAAATACCGAGTCTGTATAAATAGAAAGTCTAATATGGCATTAATGTACATGCATATGAGAGCACAAATTTCTCAAAAGTGAATAAAAACACTTTTTCTCATACTATATGTGGCAGCATATCATTCAGGATGTGTTATTTTCAATAGGGCTGTGAAAATGATTTCAGTTTTTATTAAGATGTTGAACTCATCTTGTCTCAGACTAGTGGGTAATAAAACCACAGTGTTAAGCACTACTGAAGAAAATATCTAAAAACCCACATATAATTTTAGCCTTTCTCACTCTGAAACCCCTCAAAGCCACATGCCTGAAAGCCAGAGAACTTAATACTTCTGTTCTATGCCATTGCTTTCTACTCTTAGGTCAGGAATTTATCCCATTTCATAGCTTTCTATCCTTAAATCAAAACCACTAGGATGGACAATAGCACATTTGTGCAACAGCATAATTATATATAAATATCTTGTACTGGGTACAACTGAGATAGGGTGCTCATATTTCTGAGACAGTATATTGCTACATATCCTTATTTATCAATTAAATAAAAGTGTAACTAGAGAAAATACACTGGCATACACATGGTAAGGATACACAGATTTTGGGATACATTTGGTAAGGAAAATAACCTCAACAGCATATGCATTATTGTAATAGTCTGGTCTAAACACCATGTAAGTTATCAAGTAACTGAAAATCTAATCTTTGTCATTAATACCTACAATTTTCAAAGACACATAGGGGAATCTTAATAACCCAGCTGCAGTTGCAGACAGAGACAGAAAACCCATCAAAATGCTTGAGCCTGGTCAATGAGAAAATAAAATTAATGATAATTAAGTGAGCACTTGCCAACACAAGTGTAAGCAATCAGTGGATGAGAAATTAAATATTCCCACAAAAGAATTTTTTTAGAAGATGAGAAATCCCATACCAATAGAATTGAAAGACTTAAGAACACATTAGCAAGCAATAGTAGCAGAATCTGACAGGGGAATAATCATACAGATGAATACAAGTACAAGTGTTTGTCATATAGAAAAATACAAGGAAGCATAGACAAAGAAATAAAAATAGAGAAATAAACAAAAAGAAAATTTAAGTTACTTAATGGACAAAGACAAAAAAGAATTATCTCCAAATTAAATGAATACCAGAATATGAGAAAAAAAGGGAAAGGGTAAGAATAATTGGTGGGACAGATAATCACTTGAAATGTTCCCACTCTCAGGAGTGGAGCAGCTTTGCAAATTCAAGAGTCTATAAGAATACCAAACAAAATAGAATAAAACAATACAAATACAGGATACATAGTAATCAAATATCAGAAAACAAAGAGTGATATGAACTTCTTTTTTTGAGGGGAGGAGTGAATCCAGTGACATTCAGAGGTTACTCCTGGCTACAGGCTCAGAAATCAATCCTGAAATGTAGGACCATATGGGAACCCGGGGTTCTAACTGAGGTTCATCCTGGATCTAAAAGGCAAAAGCTCTATAGCTGTGCTATACCTCCTCCCCATAAGAAGAGCTTCTCTCTCTCTTTTTTTTTTAATAATAATATCTTTATTTAAACACCATGATTACAAACAGGGTTGCAGTGGGGTTTTCAGTCATAAAAAGAACATCCCTCTTAACCAGTGCAACATTCCCATCACCAATGCCTCGATATCCCTCCTCCTCCACTCTCCACCTGTATTCAAGACATGCTTACAATTTCCCTCACTCACTGACATTGTTATGATAGTTCTCAGTGTAGTTTTTTCTCTAACTGTACTCACCACTCTTTGTGGTATGATTCATATCTTGAGCTGGTCTTTCTGGGCCTCATTCTGGGAATTATTTCAATGTTTTTTATTTTTCTTAAAAACCATATATGAGTGAAAGTATTCTGTGTTTCTTCCTATGACTTATTTCACTTAGCATAATAAATTTCATGCACACATTCATGTACACGAAAATTCATCTTTCCTGGAGGCTGTTAATATTCCATTGTGTATTTGTACCACAGTTTCTTTAACCATTCATCTGTTGAAGGGCATCTTGGTTGTTTCCAGAGTCTGGCTATTAAATATGCTGCAATTAATATAGATGTGAGGAAGGAATTTTTGTATTTCGATTTTGAGTTTTTAGGGTACCTAGGAGTGGTACAGGTAGATCAAATGGGAGCTCAATTTCCAGATTTTTTTGAGGAATCTCTATATTGTTTTTCCATAGTGATGGACTAGACGGCTATCCCACCAGCAGTGAATGAGTTCCTTTCTCCCCACATTCCCGCCAGCACTGATTGTCTTTCTGATATGTGCCAGTTTCTGTGGTGTGAGATGGTATACCTCATTGTTGTTTTAATTTACATCTAACTGATGATTAGTAATGTGAACATTTTTTGCTTCAAGAAATATAAGAGGACACAAGGAAATGGAGACGCATACCCAGCTCATGGATTGGGAGGATTAACATCATTAAAATGGCAATACTCCCCAAAGCATTGTACAGATTTAATATAATCTGTCTAAGGATACAATGACATTATTTAAAGAAGTGAATAAAA
This sequence comes from Suncus etruscus, assembly GCF_024139225.1. Taxonomy (NCBI): domain Eukaryota; kingdom Metazoa; phylum Chordata; class Mammalia; order Eulipotyphla; family Soricidae; genus Suncus; species Suncus etruscus. The sequence goes on along the minus strand of NC_064856.1, from coordinate 89,410,893 downwards.
CACTTCTGAAATTCAACTAGAACAATAAACATCCTCAAATAGCAAGAGCAACCCTTCGGAAAAGGAATATTGGGGGCATCACTTTTCCCAGCTTTAAACTGTATTGCAAAGCTATAGTCATTAAGTCAGCAGGATATTAGAATAAGGACAGACCCTCAGATTAGTGGACTAGACTATTCAAAGAATGTCCTCCAGACATACAATCAATTAATTTTTGATAAAGGGCAATAAATGCAAAATGGTGCAACAAGTGGTGTTGGGACAATTGATCAGCCATTTGCAAAACAAGGAACTCAAATCTCCATCTAACACCCTGTATAAAGGATAAATGCAAATGGATTAAAGACCTTTTTATCAGTCTTGAAACCTTAAGGTATATAGAACAACAAGTATGTAAAACACTCCAAGACATTAATCCAAAAGGCATCTTCAAAGAGGAAACAGTACTCTCCCAATAAGTTGAAGCAGAGAAAATGGGACTATATTAAACTGAGAAGCTTCTGTACCTGAAAGGAAAGAATGCCTGGAAGACAAAAGCCACTCACAGAATGGGAGAAGCTATTCACCCAATACCCATCAGATTAGGGGCTAATATCTAAGATATACACATTACTGACAGAACAACAACAAAAAAAAACACCTAACTTCATCAAAAAATGGGGAGAAGAAACAAACAGGCACTTCCTCAAAGAATAAATACAAATGGCCAAAAGGCACATGAAAAAATACTCTACATAACTGAAAAAAATTTTCTTTATCTTGAGCACACTGCCGAATAAATACTCATTTAATGGGAGGGAAATATAAAATTATTCTCAGACAAACAAGAGAGGGTGTTATCTTATGTGATTTATTCTTTAAATTTTGGGGTGTGTTTTTTGGGCCACACCCCAGTGACACTCAAGGGTTACTCTTGGCTGTGTGCTCAGAAATTGCACCTGGCTTGGGCGAACTTATGAGACACCAGGGATCGAAACAGCTTTGTCCTGGGCCAACCACATGCAAGGCAAATGCCCTACTGCTGTGCTATAGCTCTGGCTTCTATTATTTTTAATTTTTAATAGCTAAATTTATTAATTGAATCAACATTGCTTATGATTAAATTTTAGTCATATGAAGTCCAGCACTCTTTCACCAGTGCCTATTTTCTGCCATCAATGTCCCCAGTTTCCCTCCTGCCTTTGACCTTGTTTACCATCTCCTGATATTTTCTTCTCTCTCCTTCTCTCTCTCATTTTTTCTTTTTCAGACACTGTGATTTGAAATATTGCTATCTTTAATAAGTATGATGCAAAAATACTCAATAATATCTTAGAAAACAAAATTCACATAAATAAAATTATAAACCATGATAAAGTGGGATTTATGATAGGGTTAACAAAAATTTTTCAATATATGTTAATCAGTTATATAATATATATTATAAAGAGAAAGATAAATATTACATGATCTTATTAATTAGTGAGGAGAAAACTTTTGAAAAGATATAACACTTATTCATGGTAAAAATCATTAATAAAATAAGGGTGGAATATGTTAATGTCCAGTATCAGAAAGAACACACAAAACACAAGTCAAGAAAATAGAGTCCCAAAGCTGGCCTGGCCTGGCAGAGCTCCAAAGGAAGGCAAGCGACCTTGGCTGTTGGTTTGAAGCCATTATATATTCAAAAACTACACATTTTAGCATTTTATTATTTTATTTTTAGGGGTTGGTGTATCAGGTGCTCAGTGCTGTCCCCATACCATATGGAGGAAGTTCATTTCTAGAATTTGGAAAACTGTTAAATCCCTCCTTGCTCACATTTTTAATTCATTAATTAATTAATTTTGGTTTTTTTTGGCCACACCCATTTGATGCTCAGGGGTTACTCCTGGCTAAGCGCTCAGAAATTACCCCTGGCTTGGGGGACCACATGGGACGCCGGGGGATCGAACCACTGTCCTTCCTTGGCTAGTGCTTGCAAGGCAGACACCTTACCTCTAGTGCCACCTCGCCAGCCCCACTTTTTTATTTTTAAAAAATAATATCTTATTTAAGCACCATGGTTACAAAAATATTTGTAGTTCAATTTCAGTCATAAAAAGTACACCCCTCTTTACCAGTGCAACCTTCTGGCCACTAATGACTCCATCTCTTCCTGCCTTTCAGATAGGCATTGCATTTCTCTCACCCGTTACATTGTCACGATAGTTGTTGGTGTAGTTCTTTCTCTAACTGTACTCACTAATCTTTATTGTAAGCTTATTATTATGGGCTGGTCTTTCCAGCCTTCATCTCTATTGTCACTGGGTATTTTACCATACTGGCTTTTATATTTCTTAAATCCCACAGATGAGTGAGACTATTCTGTGTCTATCTCTCGCCCTCTGACTTATTTCACTCAGCATAATAGTTTCCATGCAATTCATGTATAGGAAAATTTCATGACTTCATTTTTCCTTATAACTGCATAGTATTCCATTCTGTATGTGTACCAGACTTTCTTTTGACATTCATCTGTTGCTGGACATCTGGGTTAATTCCAGATTCTGGTTATTGTAAATTGAGCTGCAATGAACATAGGTGTGTAAAGGGCATTTTTGTATTGTGTTTTTGTGTTTCTTGTTTTTAATTTTTTTATTTTTAATTATGAGAACAAAGATGCAAAGAAAGAGGAGAAGGTAAAGTTACAGTGGAAGGACAATCACCCATAACATAATTCTCAGAAGTCCCCTTGCTGATATCTTAACTTTGAACTTTCAGCCAAAGAACATTAAGATAAATAAAAATGAATCGATGTACAATTACTTTGTCCCTCAAGTCCCCAGATTGTAACACATTATAATATTTCTTAACAGCACACAAGGCAATCTAAAGCCATAAAACTTACGTAACTCCTTAAACATTAGAGGCATAGTATTTTTTACATTTCCATGTACATGCATATTAGCTTAAGTTAACCTCAAATTTTAAGTGTTTTTTTTTTTTAAGGATTAGCGTCAAAGGAGCACAGTAAAAACAGTGTTAGAGTGGCAATTGTTGTTTACATAGGCCCACCAAAATATGAGGGGCAAGGAAAGGAATAACCTTGGCCTAAATACAAAGACACCCTACCCCTAAAGTTTCCTGGCTTAAGACCAACTCTAGGCTCCAGGCAAGCTAGATCGTCCAATCCAAGACATTGTCTGTAGTGCCAACTCACTTTTCACACAGTCTCTGTTGTTGGTATCATGTTTCTGTATTAAAGATCCTGGAATCTGCATATCCTACATTGAAGTCAGGATGTGGAGCATCCTCTCGTTTCACCTCACCATTAAAGGGCAATGTTTTTGTGTTTCTATGGTATATCCTTATGAGTGGTCTTGCTGGATCATTGTTTACCTTTTTCTTGGGATTGTAGGCTAGTGGTTGGTCAGGGGATTTATACTTTAATGCAGGGTAAGCTAAATTTTTAGGTGGATTGGGTAATTTTGTTTACAAGGTTACAGGTTGTTCTAGGGGTCTATGTTACAGTAATTTTTCATTGATAGATCTACATAATTTATCAAAATGGCTGATTTCTTCTAATATAATGGCTGCACTATAGTGTAGCTTGGTAATAAGTTTGCTCTCTACAGAATCCTCTTCTTCAAGATAGTAACAACATTTCTGCTAAATTAGGCAAGAGGCAAGTATGTCCATTATCTCCAATCTTATTCAATATTACATTTAAAGTCACAGCAACAAAATCAGAGAAGAAATAGAAATAAAAGCAATCTAAATTGGAAAATAAGTCAGATAATCTTTATTTGAAGATGACAAGATGAAATAGAGTGCAGATCCTGAAGAGTTTACAACAAAGCTCCTAGAAACAATAAACCAATAGAGCTTAGTTGCAAATACAGTGAATGCACAAAAATAGATTGCATTCCTATGCACAAATAATGAATAGAGGTGAAAGTGATCAATGAATCTATCCAGCTTAAAATGATGTGTCAAATCATCAACTCAGCAAAAGATATGAGTTCTATACTAAAAAATGTTCAACCACATTATTAAAAAATTGAAGAAGACCATAGAAAGTGAATAAACTTCCATTCTAGTGGATTGAAAGAATCAAAATGGTTAAAAAAACAATCTTGCTTATATTATATTTGTATATATATATACTATCTGGGTATATATACCCAAAAATTCCCTGTGTAAATTTAAAGAACAATTCTCAAGAACTTAAAATAATCAATTTAAATTTTAATGATCATGTCTAAAAATGAATAATGCAGACAGCCAAAATCATATTGAAAATAAAAATTGGGATGCTTTTCCTTATTCAACGTGAAGTTATTCTTTAGGCCATAGTTATCAAAACAGTGAATATAGATGTAAAGACAGATTCTATGACCTTCATCCAGGATTGAATAGTAAGTGACAAATCCCCATATGTATGGTCAGTTAAAATTTTACAAATGGGGTAAGAGCACAACGTATAAAAAACAGCCTCTTCAAAAACAGTGAAAGTAGAACTTTTTTTAATTATAAATCATTAAAGCTGAATTCCAATTTCACTCCTTACATAAAAGTCAACTTCAAGAAGAACAAAACCCTTTACATCAGAACCAAATTTTTAAGGTATACACTGAAGAAAATATAGATATAACATTTTAAGACCTAGACTGCAAAGGTTACAAGATCAATGTTAAACAAATGCAACTACATTCGGTGTGGCAAATAAATCACAGGCAAAAACTAAAAGACAGTTCCTGAAACAGAAAAAATATTTTTACTCAATACATCCGATAAAGTGTTGATATATCTGAATTGTATAAAGTACTCATATTATTAACTAAAACAAACTAAAATTCCATCAAAAATCAGGAAAGGAAATGAGCAGATATTTCTTTGAGGAGGATCAATGGTTGAGCCAACATGAAAAATGTTCATTATAACTTGTTATTCTAAAAACTCAATTCAAGATAATAATGAGATACCGTTTTATTCAGTGAAAATGTCATATATCAGAAACACTAGGAGCATTCTATATTAGTGTGCTTATGATAAAAAAAAAACTCTCTTCGCCTCTGGTGGGCGTGCTGTCTGCTCCAAATCTTATGGAATACATATGGTGAGTTCTCAGTAACCTCAGAATTGAGTTTTTTTTTTTTTTTTGGTTTTTTGGGCCACACCATTTGATGCTCAGGGGTTACTCCTGGCTAAGCACTCAGAAATTGCCCCTGGCTTGGGGGGACAGTATGGGACGCCGGGGTATTGAACCGAGGACCTTTCTTGGCTAGCGCTTGCAAGGCAGACACCTTACCTCTAGTGTCACCTCACCAGCCCCCAGAATTGAGTTTTATTATGACTCAGCTATTCCAATTTTGTGTATGTATAATCAGGACAGAAAATTATTTAAAATTAATTATGCACACCCATTATTTTTTGCAGCACTCAGTGCAATAACTAAGAGATTTGAAGTCAACCTAGGTGTCCAAGTGAACAGAAAGGTAAATTGTGAAGATTTGGTATATACAAATGATGGAATATACACACAGTTATAAGTTATAAGGTATATATACATATGTTATATAAATATTATATATGCACATATATGTAGTCCCACGTGTCTGGGGGGTTATGAAATCTTTAATGGTAATTAAGCAGTTATGTGTGCAGGGACCCAATGACAATGAATTTTTGAGATGTAATGAAACCAAGGGACAGAATTTGAAGGAGTTACTCCATCATTGATCAGACTCTCACCTGCCACCACCATAGGCCCTAAGAATGCAATACGAAAGACCAGAAAGCTCAAGCAGGCCAGAAACAAAGGTCAGAAGAAGAATATCAAAGAAATCTATTAGTTTCCTTTTGGCAACCACCCCTAGCAACCTAGATAGAAAGCCTCAAATGGAATAGGTAGGGATAAAACATGATAAAAGTCAATTTGGAATAAATAAGAAGTACACATGTGCTTTTTAGGCTCATAATCATTGTACTACATGCACATGATGCCAGCATATTCAGCCTCAAATTATGAACTTTCCTACATTTGTGCCATGTTTTGTCCTGGTGCTCTCTCCACAATTAGAGAAACCCATGTCCTCTCTAAAAAATATTTCTCTCTGTTTCTTATCTCCCTCACCCCTCAGTACCTCCAATTAAAATGTGTTTTTACCTACTGCTCATCTTCTGCTAAAATTAATTTCTGTGAGAAAAGGTAGGGACCAGAAAAGGTCTGGTTAATGTCTAAGACTGATTTTCTTTTTCCAGCAAAGAGCACATTACTTGCTTAAGCTTCAGTCCACAGCTCCTGAGAATTCCTGGTGGTGGGTATTAAGTCTTATGCAGGTAGAATGTGTGGAAATCAAGTATGGCTTGATATCTGGAAGAACTTGGTTTACCTTTATCAGTCCTAGATCTATCCAGGTTCTCCCAAGTTGGCAGAGGTAATGAGGGGAAAACAATAGATTTCCTTTCTTGGGGCTGTAGCTTCTCTCCTTCCCACTTCACATAAATTAACCTAGGTACCCCCAAATGACATCAAGAAGATCTTAAGCTTTATTATATATAGATAGAAATTTCTCCTCTCCTTTATCTTCTAAATTAAGGTTCTTTTATCCCAGCTTTAATTCACAGTATTGGTAATGACATTTATTTTTAAAACATATTATTATAAAATTCAAAAGCTAATATACAAACATATTGATATATATATAAATACCAAAATGGAAAATTTATTTAAATATGTTAATAAGGGCAGTGTAGTAGGATAGTGGTAGGGCATTTGCATTGCATGCCACTGACTCAGGACAGACGCAGGTTTGATCCCTGGCATCTCATATAGTTTCCTGAGTCAGGAGTGATTTCTGAGAGCAGAGCCAGGAGTAAACCCTGAGTGCCTCAGGCTGTGGCCAAAAAAACCCCAATAAAATGTAAATAATGTTATTTTATAGACCTAAGTCTCATATTTTCTTTTTACTGAGCTACTTGAATGAGCTATGCAATGTGTTCCCAAGCTAAATACTCATAACCTGAGATTATTCAATAAGTACTAGTCAATATTGTCATTTGTTGTGCTTTAATAAATTCAAGAAGTAAATTACAGCTAATATTGAATAGGGGCATAAAAGATTATTAAAATTTAATTAACTGGCCAGAGAGATAGCATAGTTGGTAGGACATTTGTCTTGCACACAGCCACACAAGGTTCAATTCCTAGCATCCCTGAGACTACAAAGAATAATCCCTGAATACAGTTCCAAGAGTAATCCCTGATCATTACTGAGTGTGCCCCCCGCCATAAAAATTTCAGTGTACTTTTATACTCAAAAATATCCTATATCCTAAAATAAATTAATAATTAAGTTGGTAAATGTCTTGATATAGATCAATCTATAACAACTAGAGCACTCAATGTCTCTGAAGTTCTAAATATATTGAAACAAGCCAAAGTTCAGAAAAGGGTTAGTTCTATTTTTTCTACTTTATCCGTCATAATCATTGTACATCGTGACAGCATGTACTATTCTTTCAAAAAATGCTGACATTTATTATTTAGTTAATGGCTCTAAATGAATAAAAATAATGGGATATTTTTGAATTATTCAGATTTGTAATCCAAACATGGTAACAATAGAAATAATGTGTCAATTTTTAAAAATAATCAGAAATAAAAGCTAGTGAGAGGATTAAATAAAAGTAGGCGAATGAGTCTTGGTGCCAATCAAACCTACATTCCTGTCTAAATTGAAATTTTAAGCTCTAAGATTTTAGCTAAGTTATTTCTCTTCTATTAGTCTTGTTTTCTCACTTTTAATATGCAAGTAAGAACAAAATTGCCATGTGAATCTTGCGAATTATGAATGAGTTCATTTGGACACAAATAATGACTGGCATATATGTTACATTGCTAATATAAAATATATTTATCATGTAAATATTTCTACCATTAATATCATGATCAAAAATTTTAATCATATTTTATTATGATATTATGATCATATATGTGATTAGAAGAAATGATCTTTAAATATTAGAAGTAAGGTGATGTATAAGTGTGAGGATTTAGAAGTGAGAGGGTATTTATATGAGACTTTCCACCCTCCTGACCAGTTCATAATATTATTGGTTAGGTGTCAAATGATCTTAAGACTCACAAATGTATTGTGTCTACAAAGAAGTGAATCTCTTATCAGACTTCTTGTTTGTCCTTAAAGAATAGAATTTCAAGAGAAGCTAAGTAGGGAAGTAAAGCCATTTTATTTAGAGACATTATTTAGGAAATATTAGAGGCAGATAAGAGGAGCATTCTAGAATAAATAGAATATGTGTGAGAGAGAGAGGAGAGAGAGAGAGAGAGAGAGAGAGAGAGAGAGAGAGAGAGAGAGAGAGAGAGAGAGAGAGAGAGAGAGATCTCAGGGAAATCCTCCTGGAATCTTATGTGTGCTTACTAAAGGCATCTCACACACAAACACACTCTAACCTTTGGTTACAAATGATTCCCAAGAATTGGATGTGCCAGATAAAAGTTAAAAAGAAAAAGTTACATACTCTGAGTCAAAAGTGCTGACTACTAGTAGAAGAAATAAAATTTGCACGGTAAATTTAAGGGGAATGTAGTACATCCATATTAGACAGGTGCTAGTGATCCCAGGCAAGGTGGAAAAACAAGCCATTTCCATGTGTTTCTTCAAAATATTTCTCAGGGCCAGAGAGATAGTATAGTGGATAGAATCCCTATGCACAAAGCATAGTGTAAGAACATTAAGAGATAGGAAATTTAAGAAATACAGGGGCTTGGTATCTATGACATACAAAGTACTCACCAAACCCCAAAATATAAAGTTCAAATGAACACTTATAAGAAAGAAGCAAGGGCACTTAAGAAAGAAAGATACAAAGACAGAGATAGTGACTTCTCTCTGGCCAAGGATTTTTTATTTATTTATTTATGGTGGTATGAGCTGGCCCACGGCTCTCAGTTATTCGTGGTCGTGGAAAGGACTCTTACTCAAAAGAAAGAAGGGTGGGAGAAAAAGGGGACGCCAAGTCAAGGATTCTGATCAAAGTGTCACTTTTATTTCAAACAAGCAGGGCGGGTTAAAAAAAAGGGTGGGGAGGTAAAAAAAAACAAAAACAAAAAAACAAGCAGGGCTTATATAAGAAGTGAACAATAGTGGGAGATTTCATAACGGTTGGTTACATGAACAACACAATCTCTAGGTGTATTCATAAAAATCACAATACTTTGCCAGCATTCCTCCTGCAAGTACATACATGTTATAACAAGCCTTCCTGTATGGTCAAATTCTTACAGAGCAGTCTGCATCAACTCCTGCACATTTGGCAGGTACACATCTTAAATTCAGATTAAGGGCAATGTTGAGACAAAATGTCTGTCCGAGGCAAAATGGCTGTACTTACACTAAGCTATATTTCAAAGGATCTGGCTCCGAAAGTGGTAGATTATTTTTTCTTAGTATATTTTCAGAGAAAAAGATGGCATGAGGTATGGGATACATAGTTAATTTTCTACTCAATGCATACATAATAAATGGCCCAAGTGAGTTTATATTAAAACCAAAGATTAGGGCATGTATGATAGGGAAAGCTCCCAAGACATTGAGTTCTCAAATTGACCTAAATTTTATACAATTCTAAACATATACAAATAAATATGGAAATTATTTTTTTAATTTTATGAGAATGAAAATTTATTTGTGAGTGATTTTGTTATGTGATATGTACATATTATATAAGTTATTAGTAGAACCAAATTGAGGTCAGATTAGGGAAGGACAGTAATTTACTTTCCTTTCAAACAATTTTTTAAACCTTAACCTACAAAAAGATGAAGTTTTTCAGAAGGTAAATAGCAAGGATAATGCTTTATCTTGCTGATTATATGGTATAATATTTTTGTTCCTATCATCCAATTATTGATATATTGATAATATTTTTAAGACTACTTCTTCTTTGTTCAGCTTCACAGGTTAACTTTTTGTTAAGTATTATATAGCAAGTTTCAATTTTCTGACCACTATTAACCCTGAGCTTTTTTCTCTACTTGATTATGTGTCATATTTTTACAGTTCAGATAGTTTTCCATTCATTAATTTAAATCTGATGACTAGATTTTTATATAAAAACGTAGAACCATTCTTTTACAATGTTTTTTTAGAATAACATTGTTTTGGAAATAAGCAATTAGACTGAAATGTGAATTTTTAAACATAAAATAGGAATACTTGAAAAGATAATACATAGTTAATAAAACAGAATACAAATAAGCAATAATTAATTGTTTTTCTGAATGAGATAAATAATAAAATATTGCCTTACTTAGTATAAAGCATTAATATTATTTTATTACATAGCAAAGAGATTATTTTGACATGTCATTGGTACCAAATTCATAAGTTGACCATTTAAAGGCTAGAGATTAAAATTAGTGAATTTAAAAATTATGAAGTTTTATTCAGGTACTAGAGACTTGAGAAGATGGTAGACATCTTTTCCTCAAAAGTTCATTTTATTTTCTGATTTTCTGAGGGTATGTATAGGGTTTATTGGGAAAGTAATTTAAAAAAATTATGCATAAAGGCAGAAAAGAATTTGTCCTGAGATAGTCTGGGACGTATCAGCAGTTAAAGGATCCTTGGGGAATGAATAATTTTATTCTTGAACAAGAATAGTTTATCATATGTGGTACCCAGGATCCAAGCTAGGTCAACTGCTTGCAAGGCTAGTAATATAGTAATTTCTATTTCTGAAGTTTTGAAAGCTACTCTCTCTCAAACTGATCAAGTGCTTGGATCAGATTTTTGGGTTGAACATTTATAGGTGATTGGTCAGAAATGCAGGAAACAGTCTGAATCTTTATCCATCATCACTGTAGCTTGTAAATGAAAACAGTTCTGTACAATGGAAATTTTATATCTGGAATCAGATAGAAAATGTAGGTAGTTCCTCAAAACTAAAATACGTCTTGAGAAACCTTGTAGGTATCTGAAAATTTATCCATGATACTAAAATCCTCCCTCACCACAAATACACACAAACACACACACACACACACACACACACACTGGGATTCATTCATTACTAAAGAGCATTTATTATATTCCAGTTTTGGAGTTTGGTGCCGAATTTAAGTGTCATTTTGATATAGATAATCTGAAATCCTGAAATCCTTTTAAGTCTCACTGTCCCCCCAAAATTCAGTTTCATCCTTGACAAAATAGTGATAATCCTGTCTTACATGGGTTAGTGGGTTAACTAATACCCATCAATTTTGATATCCTTCCTCTTATTTCTAGAACTGTGTCCTTAGTTGGTGTCTTTATCAATGTGACTAAAGATCTCCAGATCAGATTATTCTGTATTATTGGAGTGAATGCTAAACCAGTGATCAATGTCCCTTGTAGGAGTGTTATGAGTGCAGATCTAATACAAACAAGAAACGTAGCTACATGAGTAAAGTGTGAACATGAGGTTTGTGTCCAGGATGTCAAAACTAGCTGAGATATACAAATCAAAAATTATATTCTATCTGCAGCCTCCAGTAATAGTAAGACCCCATATTAAACTTGATTTTGAACTGTTAGCTTCTAGAGCTGTGTGAGAATTCAGTGATTAACCGTGCCGATTAAAGTAGTTGGATATGGAAGTTCTAAGAATTTAATATGTAGGTACTATAAGCATTGAAAAGGAAAATATGAAGTTGTTAAAAATAAAAGAAGAAAAGTTCTTAGCAACAGTGTCTATTCAATATATATAAAGGCATAAGTATTTCAGTAGCTTTTTACTAGTAATATATATGCTACTATGACTAAAAGATTTTTTTCGGCATCTGTCTCATCCAGTTTATTTTCATCTATCAATCTGGAACTGCTTGCTTTGCTGTTATTTCTATTTAACTGAAATAACTTCAGTTATTTCCCAACTTTAATGGTACCTCTTTCAAACTAAGGCATTTGAACAAAGAAGCAACCAGAAGACGTTTTAAGAATTTTTATTTGAAATCAGAATTAAATATGAAGTAATTCTAATATTTGCAGGAGTTACCCCTATAAATTTTGGCAAGAACAATATTCTTCTGATTCCTTTACCTCATCTAAATTGTGGGGATTATAACATTCATATTATAGAAGTGCATGAGAATTAATAAGGATCATATTCAGAACTTAGAACATAAATGATCTCAGTAAATTGAATGTTATATTTTATTATTTGTAAAATATTCTAAAAAGATGCAAATTTATTTATTTTCTATATTTCTTTCTTTTTTTTTTTTTTTTTTTTGGTTTTTGGGTCACACCCGGCGGTGCTCAGGGGTTACTCCTGGCTGTCTGCTCAGAAATAGCTCCTGGGAGGCACGGGGGACCATATGGGACACTGGGATTTGAACCAACCACCGTTGGTCCTGGATTGGCTGCTTGCAAGGCAAACGCCACTGTGCTATCTCTCCGGGCCCATATTTTCTATATTTCTTATAAATGACAAGTAACTAGTAAAGTATCTTTTGACTGAACAAATAAAACCACATCATATGTTGTAAAATAGACACTTTAAATATAAGACAGAAAATAATAAATTTTACTGGTCTATATTATTTCACAATGCTTTAATAAACTCAAATATTCCTTTCTCTTAATATGTAACCATTGATAGGTAATATTTCCCAATACTGAAGTTTAAAATTCACTTGGGAATCTGGTTAAATTGCTTAAGACATTGATAGAGAAATTCTGGCACTAATGATGTTCATGGATTTTTAAAAAATGTTGCCTAAAACTATGTTAAGCATTATTGTAAATCATGTTAACTATATAGCTACATTTTAAAAAAAAATCAGATTTTTAATGCAGTCAGCATATTGGAACCTGGCCAGCTCATAGACGCACTCTTTTCTCAAACAAGATATAAACCAAGTCATGAAAGAAGATGACCATATTGGCCCATGAAGCAGAAAGCCGGAGATCTTGGGAAGAGAGGATGGCCACGCCTCCACACTAATGAAGCCATGTTTTCTGCCTCCATTACTAGAATCGCCATTTTCTTGATAGCCTTACATCATCACTGACCCTCTAAAATTTTTCTTCAGGGACATCCATCTGACCACCCTTCTGGTGTACTGTTTTGGGAGCTGACATCACCAGCGCTTCTGGAAGAATATGAGAACCTTCCCCTTTATTTTTCTTCTTCCAGAATCCTGGCAACTGAGTATATGCTCCTAAAAGTCATAGTATCAGGAATAGTACTTTGGATTTATGGACAACTTCATTTGTTTGATGCTGTCATCGCTAAAAAAAACACCTCAGTTTAACAGAATTGACAGCTAACAAGAGTTTACTAAACCTTCCATTGTATTAATGACTTCATTGGAGATACAATCATTTTCACATATGTGCTTGCTACTGTACTTTTTCTTTTTTTCTCTTCCATTTTATTTTTCAGTAACTTTGTTTTCAATTATTTGGAAGCAAATCTATTATGATCATCTATGAAAACTATGATGAGTTTTCTTTAAATAAATACATTTCAATAAAGAAAAATAATTCAGATTATGTTTCTGGATTTGAAATTTACTCAAGTTTTCTACAAAGTGCTTCACCCACAAGACAAAATTTATTTGATTATTTTAGTATTTTTGTACTTTTGAAAATTATATTATTATGCTAATACTAAATTAGAGCTAATGGATTATCAATTTGTTCTCTATTTTAAATAAAGGACTATACAATATATAAGTAGTAAATTTATAATCCTGTTCAACTATTATAATTCTATTATTCATGAGTATGATCCTCATACTAAAATAAAATATAAGTAGTTATAGTGTGCCATGTTATAAATTTCAATCTTTGGCGACATAACATTATGGGTAAAATGCTTGCTTTGCATGCTACCAATGGAAGTTCAATATCCAGCAACACATATGTTGTCTGAGTAGCTTTGGGTGTAGCCCCCAAAGAAACAAAAACGCCATCCTAAAAATATACTTATTCCATTATTAAACTGTTTTATTTTTTTGATTAACAAATCACTTAAAATTAAACTACTAGTATTAGTATTTTTGGTATTAGTATTTTTGCTATAAATATATTATACAGGGAATATATTTTAACACCTAGTAAAGAATACAAGGACTTTGTTGCTTTTATTATTATTAGTTTGGGGACAAACCCAGACATGCTCAGAACTTGATCCTGGCTCTGTTTAGGTATCCTTGTGATATTTGGAGGAACCTCATTTGTTACTGGATTAGCTGTATCTAAGACAAGTGCCTTACGAACAGCAATATCTGTTTTCTGTTTGAAGCATTTCACCCTGATAAGGCAGAGTAGGATTTACATAGGGTTTGTAATTTTAAGGTTTTTTTGTGTCAAAATTCTTAGCACACACAAATATAAAATGTGGTAATTATTTAAGAATAATTTTAATTTATACCCACTATGAAAAAAGTTACCTTCAAAATTTATGTCTTCTTCATTTGAGGAAAATGGGAAATCTTGAAATTTTCTATGCTAATTCTCTCATAAATAATATAATATAATATTATATATATTCCAGAAGCAGAAAATTCAGTCAAAAATATAAAAACTTAAACAGTAACAAAGAGCCAAAGAATAAAGAATACCTGCAATTGTATTACTCAACAAGTCTTGTGTCTAGAATATATGATCCTTTTATAAATATGTAATAAACCTAATATGAAATATGCCCAAACTAACGAACATGTCATAACAATTATCTAATAACTTCTTAAAGTACTTTATAAAATTAATCATTATATAGCTGCAAATTAAAATAAGTTGGAAATATCAGAGAGAGAATATGTTTTATTTGTTATATTTATAATAAATTTTTAATGTATCTGTTTTTTAAATGTGAAAAGCATCAAGAGTTTCAGAAAATACTGTTATCCACTCCTTTTCTTTTTAAGTCATAAATATATAATAAAACTTAGTTTAAATTGGGCCAAAGAAATAATACAGAGGGTAAAGTGCTTGCCATGTTTGTAGCCAACCCAGGTCTGATCCAACATGGTCCCCTGAGCATCTTCATAAATAACCCGAGTGTAGAAATAGGAGTTGTTCTGAGCATTGCTATTGCGTAAAAACAATAAATAAATAAATAAATAAATAAAGTTAGAAAAATGTTTTTCTATTTAAACTTATTACTATTCTTTTTATTTTATTAAAAGGCTGATATCTTTGCTTTAGCTAAACTAGATTATCATTGACTATAATTCTCATGACTATAAATGCAACAAAAATCTCTAAAGAATAGTCTTCCTATGACTCACGAGGACTCTGGTTTATATGTTTTTCACTCTCTATTCTAAAATAATGTTTATCTTCCTTACCTTCATAACTAATTAATTCTATTTAATTGTAATAGATTACCATCATCTAGCTGGCAAATCGAGGACACAACCTCTCAAATTGCTGCTAAATTGAACAAAATGTTCTGTTTTATTGAATTGTGGAGTATCTACTGTCACCTGGATATTATACTAACAGGAACAAAATAGTAAACACACAAGAGTGAACACTGTCTTCAGATATCATTATGTTTATAAAATATAACAGTTACAACAGACATTTAAAATTATATATGTTTTATTTATATATTTAACATTCACATTGATACAAATAGGACTTTTACATTTTATTTTATATATATATATATATCAGTAACGGGGGAGCATTTTTGAAAATCTGTTATGTAAAATTTGAATGAGCTATAAATTGATTTAACCTTTTTATTTAAAAACAGAGTAAAACTCCAGGTGTGGTTAAGGTAAGGAAGTTGAGTTTAATTTTTTTTTTTAGAGAAAAATTTCTCTAATTTTATTTAGAGAAAAAACACATCAAAGCATTACAATATCCTTGCTGGCAGAAAAAAAATTAAGACTCTTTTATTATATCTATCAAGAAAAGAATGATTAACTCAGAAGTTAATGTATGGAATATTCACACCTGAAATTTTAAGCAGTTCTTAAATGATGTAGCCTTATGTTTTTTTCATAAACATTTTTACAATATGCTCTTATGAAACAGACCTCTTTTCAACTAATGTTCAGAAACAATATTACAAAACAATACTTAAATGTGTGGGTGTGTGTATTCAAATGCTCTTAGGTATATACATGAAATAATATAAAACAAAAATAAAATTTTAAATAATGTTTATCATTTAAAGGACAACCATGGTGATGATTCATCATGTAGTCAGGAAAACGAAATTTAACACTAAAATCTGGTTATAAAATTCTTGAACAATTTCACTATTTCTATTCCACATTAAAAACCACAGATTCAAAATTAAATCTTAGAACAAGGATATGCTTCCCTAAACTACTAGTGCAAAGAAATACGAGTGACTATATGAAATAAAGCCTCAAACTGACAATGTCTTATCTGTCACATACTGTCAAGATAGTCACCCACACAGTCACTTTATAATCCATTTTAAAACACACCACAATGTTCCATTTTTAAAAATAAATATGTGATCTTCCCCAGTTTTAGAAAAATGATAGAGTATCCCTCAAACAGAGATGTAGTTGGTATTTTTCCAAAGTGTTAGTTTATTTCTGAAGGCTATTTTTTATCACAGCCCAGGACACTTTAGCTGAGTATTTTGGTAAGTGTTTTCTTACAAAGCATCATTTGAATGGAGAATATTGGCAAAGTGGCATGTAAGCAAACTGTGAAATGAAGAAATGATAAGAATGGTCCTACATGAAATGGCCTTTGCCTTAGCCTATTAAAAACAGAGGACTTGAATTTTCTTAATAAAAGTTTCTGAATAAAAAAAAATTATCCCCTCCAAAAACTAAAAATCAAGAGACTTAAAACAGTCTTTATAGTGAGTGAAAAATTGAACATATGCTCTCAAAACTATTCTTCCTTTCATTCTTTAAAATACATTGGATGAGACAACATAAGTTGTGCTATCTAAACTCAAAGTGATGAAAAAGAATCAACTAGAATGAATGTGACTATATACATGTAGGGTCAATAAAAAGATCATGTAAAAGATAAATGAACTCTTTAATCTTTTAATCAGTTTATAATACTATTTTCCTAAATTAGCCTAGCCACTCATAATTGAACAATTTGTACCCATATGATATTTCATTTATCACCCCATTTTAATTATTTTCCTAGAGCCTATAGGACATGAAAGAATTATAAGATTTTAGAAATGAACCCCTATCCCAGTTTCAAGGAAGATTCAAGTAGACTTCAAAGAATGACAATGTAAATCTAGGTTTATTTATTGTCTGTCCTTGTTTTCAATCTTTTTTTTTCTTTCATTAACTTCCATTCACTCTGGCCTCTATTTCTTCTGAAATATACACCAATCATTCATTCTTTTTGCGCAATATGTTTCTATACGACCTGGATGAAATGTTTATTTTATATTAATAATTTTTATTTTAACCAAAGTGGATTACAAATCCTTCACAGTAGTATTTCAGGTACATAGTGACATTGAATCAGGGGTATCCCACCACCAGTGTTGTCCTCTGTCCACCCCAGTTCCCAGCGTGTATCCCAAATCGCCCCTTCTTTGCCCCCGGGCTGTTAGCACAAGTGGTCCCTTCTGTGTCTAGCCTGTTGTAGATTGGGTATCGATTCTGTTGCAGTAGGCTTTGGATTTGGTATTCAAGTCTGATCATTTTTTATTTCTACTCAATGTTCATACGACTGTTTGCTCTTAGTGCCCTCCATTATTTCTCCCTCAATTTGAGAGGCAGAACAAGGTTCAAATTATGTATTTCTTTTTGAAGGTAAGAGGGGACAAAAAAGAGGAAAGAAAAGGGGGGGGGAATTCAAACAAGCAAAAAAACGGAAGGAGTCCTTCTAGAGACTATAATTTAATTTTAAGAAAAGAAAGGGGAAAAGGAAGGAAAACATAAAAATAACACAAGAAGAATCAAACCCATAATAAAACAAAACAAAAACAAACAAAAAAACCCGTTTTTTTATTCATCTGAATCTGAGTGTATTTGATTATATTAGTAATTTCCATCCATGTGTAGAAACCAACTTTCCAAAGAAAGTTAACTAAATGGCCATTTAAAATTTGCTGTCTCACAGTTCCTCCCTTTTGTTATTAAAAAATAAAATGTTGAATTTTTGAGAAATACAAATTACAAATTTGTTTATTTTTGAGTTTCAATCTTATAATATTTAAGCTCCCATGCTTTTACCAATGTCCACTCCCTTGCCCACATTTCTAGTGTCCCCTCCAATCCTCTGCCTACCTGTAAGGCAGACACTTTTCTTTTTTTTTTTTTTTTTTTTTAATTTTTTTTTTTTTTTTTTTGTGGTTTTTGGGTCACACCCGGCAGTGCTCAGGGGTTACTCCTGGCTCCATGCTCAGAAATTGCTCCTGGCAGGCACGGGGGACCATATGGGACGCTGGGATTCGAACCGATGACCTCTTGCATGAAAGGCAAACGCCTTACCTCCATGCTATCTCTCCAGCCCCTGGCAGACACTTTTCTTTCTTTTTCTTTTCTTTTTTCCTTTTAGTTTCTGTGGTTTGCAATACTGCTACTAGTGTCTTTATAACGTATCATATTCCGAGGATAACTAAATTGTATATGGTTTGTTTACTATTTCTCCCAAATTAATATCAAAATTTGAAGAACAAATATTGTTAATTACTTTATGACTAACTCTAAGTAAATTTGTTAATAAAATATGGTGTCTATTAATCAATATGAAAAATTATAATCCAACAAACTTAACTTATTCCTGTAAATTCATGCTTTTTGTGAACATGGGAACTAAATGATGAAATTGTTTTGGAGATAGGCTAATGGATCATTAGATTCGCACCAAGAAAATTTATGAAAAATATTTGATATGATCTTTAACCATTGATCTTATGCCATGCTTGTTTACTTTTAAGGATTCAGTGGAGTGACAGGCATGGTAAATTAACAATTTTCTGAAACTAACACCTCTACTTCATTGCAAAATCGCATCAAACAAATTTTTATCTTATACTTATTGAACAATAATAAATAAATAATATTAATAATTAATGCCCATTTCATTTTCACCAGCTACTGACAATCACAGCGTAAGGACTTTATGTCCAGCATTTCACAAATAAAAGAATATTTTGTTGATGTTCTTGGACATTGCAGCATATAACAATATTTCCTAAGTTTTGTGAATAATATTTTATGCTTTGTATACAACAATTTGTTTACCCATTTATCGGTGAGTAGCATTTTAATAGTTTTTGGTTTTCAGCTATAGAGAATAGTAGTGGCATATTATTGAGTTTTCCTTTAAAGAAAGACCAATGTAGTTAATTAACAGTGCCAAAATTATACAAACTGTGGCAAAACTACTATATTTTATTAATATTTCTGTATATATTAAGTAAGTTTTTGAATGTTTATAATTTTATTTATTAAAAGAGATTCCCAATAGTAATCAAACTCAAATTTAAATGAAAAAAAGGGCATCAAAAATGAAACATTTAGCGGAGTATTTTTTATTCATAAATCATCAGTTGCATTTACTATTATAAGTTATGTCTGTACATACCAACTATGCTATATGACAAAAAGTTGTTAACATGCTTTTTATTTTTCTTTCTAACTCTGAATCAGATAAATAGGAAACCTTTGAAAAGAAACATGATTTAAATTAATTTACACTTTATGTTTTATGTATACGTAATAAAGAAGGCTTGATGAAGTTGCTGTCTAAAATAATAAGTCCATTGTAGCTTCCAGTAGAGGAAAGGTAAGAAGGATTTTAACTTGCAAGGCTAACACTGAACACTCATGTTCCTTCATTATATATAAATTTATGCATCTGTGTAATACCCACTTCTATGTGTCGGCTAAATCTAGTCAGGTGTTTCTAATAATTGAGCAGTAATCTGATTTTGTGAAGAGTAATGACATATTTCTTTGATCTTTTACTGCCACCCCCTCCAGACTTTCTTACTCTGGAGAAATGAGCTGCCATATTTTGAAGAGTTCTATAGGGAAGCCCAGTGTCTGCCTAATTATCAGCAAGGAACTGAGGTCCTCAGTTCCAATTTGCACAAAGACTTGAGTCTTTTCTTAACTAGCCATTTGAGAGGGCCTGGTAGCAATTTCTTTTCCCATTAAGTCTTAGAATGACTGTAGTTCTGGCTAATCTTTGACTGTAGCCAGAGAAACTGTAATTTAGAAGACCCAGTTAAGACATTCCTGGACCACAGTAATTGAAATCAGAAGTGTGTTTATCCATGCTGCTAAGTTTTGAATATTTTATTACACTGAATATTTTGCTTATATTTGTGTATCAAATAAAAGTTTAATATTTGAAAAATATGCCAGCCTTTTTTATTCTTTGCCACCCCTTTCTTTGTTGTTGTTGTGATGATTAAGTATTGCACGGGCTTGATTGCAGTCTTCTCCCACTTGGTTGTGGTGCTCAGAGAGGGTTGTGTCTTTGATTTTATGCTCGTATTCATGGCCTTGATGTTCACTAAGAGTTACAAAACTTAGTTGCTGTGCTTTCACACTTACTCAGTGAAATTTACTTACTTCTGGTACTTGCACCATGCTGGTTTGTAGAACTTGCCAGAGGTCACTAGGTGCTTATATATATACGCTCACCTAATGAACCTCATGGCATTCATGATACCCACAATTTTTTTTGAGTGGGGGAGTAATGGGAAAGTGGGCTCTGGAACCATACAGCTGTAGTGTCAGACCACTGTTGACTGCATGCAAAGAAAATGTCTTACATATCTGAACTACATATCTTTATTTGTATGCATATATATATATATATATGTGTGTGTGTGTGTGTGTGTGTGTGTATGTGTGTGTGTGTGTGCGCGCGCGCGCTTTGGTCTCTTAGAAAACATACTTAATGTCTGCTTAGAGGGTCTCAAATAATTAAGTGGATGGTTCTATACTCATTGCATGCAGGTTATAATGGGGATTTTTCTCATGACTAACACATAAAGCAGGAAATTTTACTACTGAGCCATCACATGGACCTCTTGTGTGAACCTCCTTTATAGGTCGATAGAGGAAGTCCTCTTTAGTGAAATTTTTGATGAAAGGAAAGCTTACTTACACATTGTTTATTTTTTGCTTGATAGAAGGTTCATAGGCAACACTTGCTCTAAAAGGAGAAAATAAATGAAAATTTTTCCTTATTTTGTTTCGATTCTTCTATGTTTGGTATGTGGTAATTGTCTGTTGAAAGGTGGCCCAACTGCATAATCAGTTCAAGCATCTTTTGGGAAAAAAAAAATGAAATACAGCACTCTTTCCCTCAAGTTTAAAACCTCCAAAGAGAATAAAATGGGTTATCATGTCCAAGATCCCTTTTTAGAAATAATACCATTGTTTTAAAATTAGTTAAAATTTCCTTTAGCATCCATGAATTCATTAAAGAACTGAAAAATGTTTTTGTTTAGCATTATGATTTATCCCCAAGAAAATTACTGATAAAAAATCAGCAATGCAAAAATGTGCATATAGCAAAGCCTGCCTAAGCAAGTTGACAGGACACATTTCCTTTGCTCTGTTGCCTTACATCTTGTGTCAGCAAAGTAACGCATATCTTTGTATCTCAGTCTCCAGTTCTCAAGAATGTTGAACTGATAAAGCATGACCCTGGATCACGAAAGAACAAAAAAGAAATTACTCATTAATCACTTTATTAGTCCCATCTATCTGAGATGGTGCATAGTCTCAAGAACACAAAGATTTTATACATCACCAGGTTTCAGACATTATCTCACAGCAGCTGGTCTAGGAACCATTCTAAAGAGCAGACTTTTGTGCTGTCCAAGAATTTGGGGCAACTCAATGTCTGTGAGATGCACTACATATTGTACTAAAATGTAAACATTACTATGAGACAAAAATAATTCTGGACTAAGACACTATTTATAAGCACCCTGGCAGTGCAAGTAGTAGAACATATTAATAAGCTCACTATATTAAAAAATTATTGGGCCCATTTCCAGTTCTGTATAGAAAGTCAGAAAGAATGTAGATGTGAATTGAGTTTTGCAATGTATGGGTTATGTTATTTACAAAGACGCTCCCAATCCCTGTTTATAATCATTTCTGAATCCATCTTTTTATAGTTGCCTTTATGTCCAATAAGTATCTGGATCTGGCAGGAAAAGAAAAAAGATTTGCTAGACTCTAACTCTAGTGGGATTCCAAAGTCCATTTTGTCAGATATAGTTAGATAGCTTAGAGCTTCAATTCCAATTAGAAGTCAATGTGTATCCCTTGCTCTTGAAAGTGAGAAAAAAAATACAATTTGAAAAACTTTGATGAAGCTGTCATGCTCTAAAAGTCACCGACTACTCTGGAGACAAAGGTAATATTATGGATAAGAACAAGTCTTCATCAGTGAAGAAAGAATTCATTCTCTTAGACAAGTGAAGTTAAAAAATAAAGGAAGATGAAAGTTGCTAAAAATGATTCCTAACCACTCTGCTCGAGCAACATTTCTTCTTGTCATCTTTAATCAAAACTAAGATTGCTCTCTAAAATAAGACATTATCCTAACTATTTAATTGCTATTGAGTTGTAAAAATGAATCTTTTGAGTTTTCTGTTTACCACATCTCTCCAAGTACTCTTGATATTAAGTATATCACTTATAGTGACAATAACAAATCATATTTCTTCTCAGAGATTCAGTACCACATAGATGAATGCTCTTGTTCAATAGAAATTACTCTGCTCCTGAAAAGGATAAGTTGATTAAGTTAATGTTGGCACCAAGTTCTAATTAAAAAAATATTTTTGAATCCATAGATCAATATATGTTCAATGTGTATTACAGTAAAAATATATATACATTCTCACTTACATATTACTAGTTATTGATATATATTCATGGGTATTCAAAATACTAAATTCTTTATTCTTTTAGAATTAGTTTTGTTACTAAAACCTAATATTTTTCTTTCATTCTATAATTAATAAAAATGTCCTCTTATATATCAAAAGGAAAATATTCCTACCTCCATCTTATTTATATATCACAAATTCTTTATTTTTCTACCTTAAAATTATAAGAGTTATTGAGCAGGCATGATAGTCCAATAGGTTAGGGTGCGTTTTATATAAGGCCAACCCAGGTTCAATCCCTGGCATAATATACTGCTATATAAACACATGTAGGAGTAACTCCTGAATTTAGAACTAGGAGTAATTCCTGTTTGAATATTTTAAGTATTGCTCAAAAACAAAACAAACAAAACCAGCAACAACAACATAAACTATTTTCTTTTTTCTTTTGGTTTTTGGGTCACACCTGTAGTACTCAGGGGTTACTCCTGGCTCTATGCTCAGAAATTGCTCCTGGCAGGCTCGGGGGACCATATGGGATGCCGGAATTCAAACCACCGTCCTTCTGCATGAAAGGCAAATGCCCTACCTCCATGCTATCTCTCCAGCCCCAACTTTTAAATATTTTTTTAGTCTAAGTAATATCAACATTTAGTCTAATTACCTAAAAGCCCAATTTATTATCATTTCTATATAGCAATAATTCTTGGTGGCTAATATTTCATCAGTGCTTACAGCCCGCATAAAAAATATCACCTGAAACTACTCATCCGGGAACACAGAATAACTGCTCACTCTTATCTTCTGAGGGTGTGTGAATAATCATATTAACATCAAATAGGCAAATAAGAAAAAAAGGACTACTTTTTATAATACACAGACAGAAAATTTATAAAATTCTGAATTAAACAGAAAAAACAGATGTTTGCTAAATTAGGAACAGAAATTTCAATAGAGGTAGAAGTTCTTATGGCCATGAGAAAAAAAATCACTTCTCAGGATTAAATATTGTCCCTGGATGATTCCCTTACCTTACGACAAATTTTTTAGCTTACATGTATATATATATACATGTGTATGTATGTATATTTGTGTGTACACACATGCATATATACGTTTCTATCATATACCTAAATCTAAATAATCCACAATTTTTAAATAATAGTAATTAGGAAGTTCTCCTACAATCCATAGATTTTAATGGCCTTTGATCTATGCACTTACGATGACACATATCGGACAAGGTATACTACTAACTACCTTAAATCTTTTATAGGAGGCTAAAAACTTATGGTAGAAGAGGAAAATGGCTATGTTATAGAAAAGTCTTACTTTCTATATAGCTTACTTGCTCTCCTTTTATAATTCCTCCAACTTCTCTTGCTTTCTTGATTTAATTATTGCTTCTTTTTTCTTTCATGGCTCTTGATAGATGAGACAACTCTATTACTAGATTTTTTTGTATGAGCATCAGGGATGTCTTTTCTGCAATTGCTTGTACATGCCTTTCTTTAGATTTTAATCCAATTAATATGCCTTTAAAAATTAAAGTTATTATGTATGCAGTGATCTCTCACTTATTTCAAAAGTCAGCTTTCAACATATTGTTTATCCTTTCACCATATGTTGGAGTCATTAGATAATGATCTTTCATTCTGCAAAGTCTTCACAGGAAAGATGCACATACAGTTTTACGTTAAAAGTGAACTGACTTTGGAGACTAATTAGTAATGCTGTATTTTGTTGTAGGCATTAGCATATCTGTTATTTTATTAACTGACTTGAATATCAATGTACAACTACCATGTAAGGCATATCTCTAAAGCATTGTTCTGACATTTCAGGTTGGTCTTTGACAGGCAGACAGACTTAATCTGTCAAATTTTACATGGCTGAATTTTTTAATGGCTTATTAAATATTTAATTCAGTCAAATGAGATAGTTTATTTTGAGGGTAAAAGTTACTTACCTATTATTATCTAAAATTATTTGAAGAGGGGTATATTCAGCTCTGCATAGGGCTTAATCCTGACACTGCTCTGAGAATCTATATCTGGTGGCATCAGGGAATCATATAAAATGCCAGGAACCAAAACTGAGTCGGTTATTTCCACTGAAAGTCACTCTACTTTTTTTCTGAGTCAACAATCTATATTATTTTGATTGGGTAAAATTTACATCACTTACTATGTATAATCAAGTTGTATGGGTATAGATTGTTATCAGAGGTCTCAAAGTACAACACATGAATGAAATCGTTCTACAACTTAACACTAAAAATCTCTTGAGAAGATGAGGTTGGCTTTGGCAGAGAATGCTCTTAGGTCACTATATATAATTCATAAAGTAGATGTAAACAATCAAAGAATAATATTTTAAGCAGAATAGTTTTAGTGCAATGGTCAATTAAATCTAAATAAGATTTTTTTAAATGTTTTCCTATTAAAATGTAAATAAGTTCTACCACAGGAACCCCTCCTCTTAACAGAAACATTTTAATCTGCAACTACTTTAAATTAAAATGTCATAGTGATGTGTCACTAAGGGGCTTTCAGGAAAACTACTGAGAATTAAAGTTTTTATGGGGGGGGTTAGTCAGCCACACCAGGTGATGCTCAAAGGTTACTCCTAGCTATGCACTCAGAAATCGCTCCTGGCTTGGGGGAGCAAATGGAACAGTGGGAGATCAAACCGTGGTTCGTCCTAGGCTAGCACACTCAAATCAGAGACTTTCACCACTGCTCTGGCCTGAGAATTAAGGTTTAATGGTGTTTTTTAAGAAATGTCTATTATGGGGCTGGAGAGATAGCACAGGGGTAAAGCATCTGCCTTAGACACATAAGGACAGTGGTTCGAATCCCGGCATCCTATGTGGTCCCCTGAGCCTGCCAGGAGCGATTTCTGAGCAGAGCCAGGAGTAACCCCTGAGCGCTGCTGGGTGTGACCCCTCCCCCCAAAAAAAAAACTCTATTATAAAAGTTATCTGAAGCCTACTGATTATTTATTAGTGACATGACAAAAAAGACTAAATTATTAATTATTTAAAAGGATCACTAAATCACTTCATGAAAGTTTAGAGGTCATAATAACAAAATAAGACTAGAGGCAAGTTCAGTTATAATGAGACCTAGTAACACATGGAAGACAAATGATACAAAGTATTTGTTGTGGGGAAGGAGCTGAAAAATTTCTTGGAATATATGTATGGAAAGACACATATGTACAATATGTAGAAATTTTCACATGTATAATATAATATATGGACAAATATATAATTATGGAAAGTTAGCATATATTTCTTGATCTATAGGTAATTGGGTCATCTATTCTGTGACATATAGGCAAATATTTTGTGACCCATTGGCAATTGCATAATTTGAGATTGTGTTCTGAGAAATTGTTAGAGTTCCTGAGAACAAGAAAAGCAATACAATTCTTCAGAACTCTATGTTTTTTACCTGGCAAGCTAGTTACAAGGTATAATTATTTCTCTTATACTGCAATTTCATAACAAAAGAAGATTCTTTAGACTGATGAGGCTATAGAAGGAACTTGATCTTATTTTCTAGAGAACCCATTCGTATCCAGTCACAAAGTACTAACAAACTTGAGCCCATGTCATCATTCATTAGTTTTCCATCTAGAACATTCACTTTTAAGAAAAAAAGTTATAAATTGAATTTGGGTTCTACTGCAACTTGGTTGACTTTATATTTGATTGGAAATCTCATTGAATTGAAATAACAATGAAAAAGAAACAGAAAAGAAATCTAAAAAATATTAAGTAAAAATAATACTCAACATAGCCAGAGTTTTGATGACTTCTGATAATAAACCAAAAACAACAACAACAACAAAAAAAAAAAACAGGTGAAATATACCAAACTAAAAACAGATAGCTAGCTTCTACAAAATATTGATATTTGATATTTTAGGTTTCTAACTTTGTTTTTCAAGTCTAAAATTACAATATAATTTTTTCTACAGCATACATATCTTTTCTATCAGCATACATCTTTCAGCACTTATGATGCAATTACATTCCAATAAACCATTATAAGTTAAAATATAAAACCTTATGGACCTGGAGCAATAGCACAGTGGGTATAGTGTTTGGCTTTGACAGGGCCCACCTGAGTTTGATACTTGGCATCCCATATTCCAAGCCTGCAAGAACTGATTTCTGAGTGCAAAGCCAAGAATAGCACCTGAGCTATAAAGTGCGCTCCCAATTTAAAAAATTAAATTAAGTTAAATACATTAAAGATGAATACAGTAATTCTAATGAAGAAATACATAGCTTAACATCTATTTTAAATGAGTTCTATTTATTACTTAAACTACAATTGAACCACATGATTACAAACTGAGTTGGTAAGAAAGAGCAAAGTATCTTATGCAATTTATTGAATAACATATTGAAAGTGAAAATAGTCTGTACAATATGAGTTGTTCACCCTTGTAATCAAGTTACTGACTAGAGCTTGTAAGCATCCATACCAAAAATAATACTATACCAATGTTGATAGTCCAGGGAAAATCAAAATACAGTGTTTTTTCTGTATATATAATACTTTTAATACCAGACAAAGTAGAAAAATAGTTAAAGTCAAACTTTTATCTTATGAGATTTGTCTGTGTTCTTAAAAAGTAAGGGAGACCAGGGACCTAGGAACACAGGCAGAAGCGCCCGAGTGAGTCCCTGCCTCCCCGCGCTATCCCCTGGGCCCGCCCCTTCACCAAGGACCTAGGAACGCAGCCAGAAGCACCCGAGTGAGTCCCTGCCTCCCCGAGCCGTCCCCTGGGCCCACCCCTTCACCAGGAACCTAGGAACGCAGGCAGAAGCGCCCGAGTGAGTCCCTGCTTCCCCGCGCTGTCCCCTGGGCCCGCCCCTTCACCAGGGACCTAGGAACGCAGGCAGAAGCGCCCGAGTGAGTCCCTGCTTCCCCGCGCCGTCCCCTGGGCCCGCCCCTTCACCAGGGACCTAGGAACGCAGGCAGAAGCGCCCGAGTGAGTCCCTGCCTCCCAGGCGTGGTCGCCTGGCCCCGCCCCTTCCCCAGGGACCACAAGCACCGAGGAGAGTGGCTTGAGGGAGTCCCTTCCTCTGGGTGGGCGCCTCGAAGGGCAACTTGAACAACCCAAATAGACAGGGGAGATAGGGCCAGCTGTCTGGCCCCTCAGGGGACCTAAAACAGTCCATCCCCTAGGGCCCTGGAGTGGACCAGGGACTCCCCAAGGACAAGGGCTCTGGGTTGGGCGGAAGGAACTCCTTCAACGGAGGCTTGGAGGGGGCAGAGCTCCATTGACTCTCAGAGAGAGGAGGGGGGATAGAGAACTAGGCTCAACAGCGCCAGCAACCATTGTGGCCAGGAGCAGAACTGCACCGCTGACAGAACTAAAGAGCAGAAAAGGGACAAGACCCACAGGGAAGGCTGACCCCTAGGCAGCAAAGGGGAGGAGAAAGAGCTAGGTTCAACAAGTTCACCCAACAGGCCCCTCTAGAACCACCTTCAGGAAGGGGACCAAAGCAGGCAGAAAATAGAAGCCACAGCACTCCAAAACACACCATTAAATACAAGGAACCATGTGTAAATCAAGGAGATCCCTAATAACTGGAGACACCATGACAAATCCTAGCAAATTCCCAAGTCCACCAAAACGTACAGATCCAGGGGAAGAAGACTTAAAAACGGTAATGAGGAAGGAAATGCAAGAATTACTAAAAGAAATTAAAGAAACCTTAGCTACCGAATATAAGAAATCCATGGAAGAACGAATCAGCCAAATTAAAGAAGAAATGTCAAAGAACATGAGAGAGTCCATACAAAAAGAAGTAACAAGCCTTATGAGCAGAAACACAGAGTTGGAGAAGCACATCGAAGAGCTCGAAGGAAAACTACAATCAAAAAAAGATCAAGAAACCAACAAAGAAATAAAAGGCAAAGCACTGGAAGGAAAAATCCAATATCTAATGAACAAAGACAAAAGAAACAATCTAAGAATTGTGGGTATACCAGAAGGGGAGGAAATAGGGAAGGGGGAAGAACAGGTAGTCAGGGAGATAATAACGAAGAACTTCCCCACCCTCTGGAAAGACACTTCAGGACAAATCCAGGAAGTCAAGAGGGTCCCTAATAAAATAGACCCTAATAAGCCAACACCAAGACACATAATAATCCAAATGGCAAAAAACAAAGAGAAAGAGGAACTCCTGAAAGCAATAAGGGAGAAAAAACCTCAAGTACAAAGGAAAGGACATAAGAATCAAACTGGATCTCCCATTTGAAATAATTCAAGCAAGAAGACAGTGGAATGACATATTTACACGACTGAATGACAGAAATTTCCAACCCAGGGTCCAATACCCAGCAAAACTATCATTCATATGGGAGGGCAGACTAAAAACATTCTCAAACATGAACGAACTTGAACTATTTGTGCAAACCAAGCCAATCCTAAGCGACTTACTCAGAGATGAATTACACAATCCAAACCCCCGATTGTAACAACAACCACGCCACACAATACAACTGCATAACAGTCCTCTCTATCAATAATTTCCCTAAATGTGAATGGACTAAACTCTCCAATTAAAAGACACATAGTAGAGAACTGGGTTAGGAAAAATAAACCGGACTTCTGCTGTCTGCAAGAAACACACCTACAGTTACAGGATAAGCACAGGCTTAGAATAAAAGGATGGAAAGTAATTATTCAGGCCAATGGAAAACAAAAAAGAGCAGGGACAGCCATTCTTATATCAGACCAAATTGTATTCAACCTCAAGAAAGTGATCAGAGACAAACAGGGTCACTACTTACTGATCAGGGGAACATTAGATCAAGAAACACTAACCCTGGTCAATATCTACGCTCCTAATGTAGAGTCAGCAAAATATGTGAGGCAACTACTGGCAAACCTGGAGAAACACATGAAGGGAAATGTGATAATAGTAGGGGACCTCAATACACCACTATCACCACTGGACAGATCCACCAAACAGAAAAATAGCAAAGAAATAAGATCTCTAAATGAAAAATTAGAAGATTTAGGGCTAATAGATTTATATAGAGCCCTCCATCCCCAGAAAGCAGAATACACATTCTTCTCAAACCCACATGGAACCTTCTCCAGAATAGACCATGTCTTAGGATACAAAGCCAACCTATATAAGACCACAAAGGTAAAAATCATAAGAAGTACCCTTTCAGATCACTATGCAACAGAGGTTAAAATTGATGTCAAGAAGAAGCAATGGAGAAAAACTAATACCTGGAGATTAAACAACATGCTGCTCAATAACAGCTGGATCAAAGAACAACTCAAGGAAGAAATAAAAAGATTCCTTGAGACAAATGACAATGAAGAGACAACATGTCAAAATTTATGGGACACAGCAAAAGCAGTAATTAGGGGGAAACTCATAGCAATACAGGCCTATGTCAAGAAACAGGAAAATAACAAAGCCAACAGTTTAAAAGATCACCTCAAAGAATTGGAACAACAGCAACAGAGAAATCCAACCACAACCAGAAGGCAAGAAATAATAAAAACCAGAGCAGAAATAAACAACATTGAAACAAAGAAAACAATACAAAAAATCAATGAGACCAGGAGTTGGTTTTTCAAAAAAATAAACAAGATAGACAAACCATTGGCAAAACTCACCAAAAAAAAAGAGGGAAAACACCCAAATCAGTAGGATCACAAATGAAAGGGGAGAGATTACAACAGAACCCCAAGAAATACAACATATCATGAGATCATATTATGAACAACTATACTCAATTAGGTTAGAGAACCCAGTAGAAATAGACAGATTCTTGGACAAACATCCTCTTCCAAGACTGGAAAAGGAAGATCTAGAAAGCCTAAACAGACCAATCACCTCAGAGGAAATTGAAGATGTAATTAAAAAACTCCCTAAGAACAAAAGCCCAGGCCCAGATGGATTTACAGGTGAATTCTATCAAACATTTCAAGAAGACTTACTACCACTTTTCCATAGGCTTTTCCAAACCATAGAAAAAACAGGAATCCTCCCCAACTCCTTTTATGAGGCTAATATCACACTCATTCCCAAAGAAGGCAAAGACACCACCAAAAAAGAAAACTACAGACCAATCTCACTAATGAACATAGATGCAAAGATACTTAACAAAATCTTAGCAAACCGAATCCAACACTTCATCAAAAAGATCATACATCACGACCAAGTGGGATTCATACCAGGAATACAAGGTTGGTTCAACATACGCAAATCAATCAATTTGATACATCACATCAACAACATGAAAGACAAAAACCACATGATCATATCAATCGATGCAGAGAAGGCGTTTGACAAAATCCAACATCCTTTCATGTTAAAGACACTTGGCAAAATAGGGTTAGAAGGAACTTTCCTCAAGATAGTTACAGCTATATATGAAAAGCCTACAGCCAACATTATACTTAATGGCGAGAAACTAGAAGCATTCCCACTGAGGTCAGGAACTAGACAAGGCTGTCCACTCTCTCCACTCTTATTCAATATAACCTTAGAAGTCCTAGCAATAGCAATCCGACAAGAGAAGGGAATCAAAGGAATTCAAATAGGGAAAGAGGAACACAAGCTATCTCTATTTGCCGACGATATGATGATATACATCAAAAACCCTAAAGAGTCCACAGTAAAACTCCTAGAAACAATCAGCCAATACAGCAAAGTGGCTGGATACAAAGTCAATACACAAAAGACAGTAGCGTTTCTATATACAAACAATGAAGTTGAGGAGAGAGAGATTAAAAATACAATTTCATTTAAGATAGTATCAAAAAATATCAAGTACCTAGGAATCAACCTTACAAGAGAAGTGAAAGACCTATACCAGGGAAACTTCAAAACGCTTCAGAAAAAAATTGAAGACGATCTAAAGAAATGGAAGAACATCCCATGCTCATGGATAGGTAGAATTAACATAGTCAAAATGACTATCCTACCCAAACTTCTATATAGATTTAATGCAATCCCTATCCAAATCCAGACACAATTCTTTAAAGAAATAGAACAATCGATCACAAAATTCATCTGGAACCACAAAAGAGCCAGGATAGCCAAACACATACTGAAAAACAAGAAGCTGGGTGGAATCTCCTTACCTAACTTGAAACTATACTACAAAGCCATAGTAATCAAAACAGCATGGTACTGGAACAGAGACAGGACCTCTGACCAGTGGGTCAGAACAGAATTTCCAGACATAAGCCCCCAGATATACAGCCAACTAATATTTGATAAAAGAGGCAAGAATCTGAAATGGAACAAAGAAAGCCTATTCAACAAATGGTGTTGGCACAACTGGAAAACCACATGTACGAAAGTGAAAATCAACCCATACCTCACTCCTTATACAAAAGTCAACTCAAAATGGATCAAAGACCTTGAAATCAGACCCGAATCTATAAAGTTTATCGAGAATAAAATAGGGAGAACACTCGAAGACCTATATATCAAAAAGGTCTTCGAGAATGGAGCACCAATGGCAAGAACCTTAGCAGCAAACATAAACAAATGGGACTACATCAAACTAAAAAGCTTCTGCATGGCGAAAGAAACCTTACTTAATGCAAGAAGACATTTAACAGAATGGGAAAAAATCTTTTCACTAGACATATCAGATAAAGGGCTGATATCTAGAACTTACAAAGCACTCAGAAAACTGAACCCCTCAAAACCAAATAAATCCATAAAAAATGGGGAGAAGAAATGAATAGACACTTCTCTGAGGAAGACAGAAGGATGGCTAACAAACACATGAAAACATGCTCACCTTCACTCATCATCAGAGAGATACAAATCAAGACAACAATGAGATACCACCTTACACCAGTGAGGATGGCTCACATCAAAAATACTGAGAACAATCTTTGTTGGCGGGGATGCGGTATGAAGGGAACTCTCATCCACTGCTGGTGGGAATGCCCCCTAGTCCAACATCTATGGAGAACAGTCTGGAGAGTGCTCAAAGAACTCAGAATTGAACTTCCTTTTGACCCAGCAATTGCACTCCTAGGTATATACCCCCAAGTTGGAAGAACATTCATTCCAAAATACGTGTGCACCCCACTATTTATCGCAGCACTCAGTATAATAGCCAAATCTTGGAACCAACCGCGTTGTCCAACAAAAGATGAATGGATCATTAAGATGTGGTATCTATACACAATGGAATATTACATGGCAGTCAGAAACGATACAATCACAGATTTTGCAGCAACGTGGATGGACCTAGATCATATTATGTTAAACGAAGTAAGTCAGAAGACAAAAGATAAACACAGAATGGTAGCACTATTCTGAAGCACATAGAACATACATCTCAATCACAACTAATACTTAACAATCAAATAACAGGATCTAACAGAGTAGAAACTCCAAACACTGTAATAGTCATCATATACCTGGGAACAGTACCCAAAACACATGAAAAAGGAACAACACAAACTCTCAACAACACATTATACCAAAAAGTAAACAGCAACACCAGAACAGCAGCATAGAGAGAAC
The DNA here is from genome assembly GCF_024139225.1 of Suncus etruscus. Taxonomy (NCBI): domain Eukaryota; kingdom Metazoa; phylum Chordata; class Mammalia; order Eulipotyphla; family Soricidae; genus Suncus; species Suncus etruscus. The sequence continues at coordinate 89,377,520 of NC_064856.1, read as the reverse complement.
AGGTACGTAATCAACCTTCTACAATAATGACCCATAATAATTCTGTAGAGATCGTATACAGGAACACAGGTAAAGAATACCACGGCAAACCACTGACTCCAATGGAAACATCCTATATCACTATGCATTAATGCCTCTATCTTATTATATTTAAAATAACCTCTCAGCTTTTCTGTCCACAGGCATTCTTGGATACAAAGGGCGGACAAGCTAAGATAGCAGCTTGGGATATCACACGAGATACCATACCTAGTTTGCACTACGAGATGACCCCGAGAAAACTCTTTAACATACACTTTATCTCTAGGTTTACCTTCTTTTAGGGTTTCAAGCATGGGACCAGTCAGACCACCGAAGCAGTAACAGCGACGTACAGACTCAAACTACATGCTCTATTCACTGAACACATTCAAGCAAACTATCATTCCCTTGCTATTCTCTCCTCTCTTCTCACCACTTTCTTTTTTACTTTTTTTCTTTTATATTCTTTTCTTTACTTTCTATCCTTTCTCTTCTCCCTTCTTTCTAATGTATTTTTCTCTTTTCTCCCTCCCTACCCCTTCCATACACCTTACCCTTTCCCCCCTCTGGAAATCCAACTATCCCTCCACCCCTCAATCCCATCCAGACCTCCCTCTATATTAAAACACTTCACCCTCAGTCCTTAATCTATTAGGCAACAAGATCGACCTCCTACCCCAACGAACCAGTACCCAGCACCCAAGAGAAGGGACACCCAGTCAAACCCACACCTCGTCCCGGGCAAGAAATGACAGCCAACTCCCCTGCGGACTCATGCTGTGAGGCCCTCCCTACCAACTCCCCCTAACGTGGACTGTTTCTTGAAACTGGACCTAGGTCCAAAAGTATCCCCAATGCAAGAACTCTTTCAAGACCTCCTTGCCGCAAACTTTTACCAACCTGAAGAAGGTCAGGGGGTGTGATAGGAAGATGCCTGGGAACCCATACATCACAAGAAAAACCCAAAAGACAATGGGAAAAACTGTACTTCCAACATAGGCATAGGACCTGTAATACACCACCTCGTTACCTGCTCTCCCCCAAATGTAAGGTAGTCTTTTGCACCACTTTGGTCCTTTAAAAACTTCGCTAACTCATTTTACTTCTTTTTTTTTCTTTTCTTAAATTTATTTATTTATTTTTTAAATGTTGGTCCTACATATACATTTGCGAGCACATACATTTTTATTTATTTCTTTTTTTTTTTTTTATCATTTTTGGGTATGTGACCTGTGTCTGTTATCCCCTCTGTCCAGCCCCAACTACAACGACAATATAATGTGGCACCACTTCCCCCTGCAAAGACACACTAAATAAAGGGGAAATCTTACATATAAAAAAAAAAGAGCTCTTATCTACTAGAGATGGGAACTCATAGTTGTTTACAATACAGGGATATCTCCTACCTTGAAAATATGTCATGTGGAATCAACTTAGACCTCAAGTGATTAGATACCATTCATCCAGCCTTGAACCCTGGATCCCAGACATAGAATTGGCACAGCTCTTCACATCAGCTGCAGGAAACAAACTCCATCTGAGACGGCCTTAATACTGCGGGGTCAACAACAAGGGCCAGCCCTAACATGATATCCTGACATTGAGGAAAATGTGAACAACTTGACCTGAGAGCAGATTAGCATACCTTACCAGCTAACGACAAGACAAAACCAGAAGACTCGGCACCCTTTGGTAGGTCCAAAAGCCAAGATCGTGACTTACAGATGACTGGCTACTAGAACCACGACCAGACAGTATACATCTTGGGACCAATAAAAAAGCCCTAATTTAGGGTTTGAACTATGACTTGTACAACAATCATGATTCCCCAGTCCCAAAGGTCTGACAGAGACAACTGCAACAGAATGGGGCTTCTGGAAGCACAAAGAAAGACACTATCCTAGGTGCCATCCTAGGTTCAGTGCAAAGATCAAGATCACCAACCACAGAAGATGGATTAAAATGACACTGAGGTAACAGAACCTCTAGAACCACAAAGACTGACTTCATCATAAGTCCCACCTCAGGATCTGTGCAGATACTGAGACCTCTAAACACAGAGCTCTGATTGGATCACCCTGGACAGAGCAGTAGTCTTCCACACACCAAAAAAAAAACACCACCGGGAGAATAAATGATCCTGAGCAAAGTCTAGAGCTGATCCCATGACAGTATTCTCCAAGGACGGAGAAACCCCTTATTTCTTAGGCCAAGTGAATTCCTTTTCGAATGACCCCAATATTTACTGTGCCAGGGCAGGAGGGGAAAAAAAACAAAAATACAAAAAGCACAAAACCTTGGTTATTTTATATATATATATATATATATATATATATTTATATATACATATATATATTTATATATACATATATATATTTTACCTTCATTTATTATTGTTATTATTATTTTTATTTACCTATCTATTTTGGTCGATTTCTCTGTTTGGGTGTGATTATTGCAATCGTTGTCCCCAAATATACTTATTTTTTTTCTCTTCTTTTCTCTTTTTTCGTTATGTGCTATGCCATGTTTCTTATTTCAAGACCATGGCGTGTTTTTGGTTTGTTTGTTTTTGTTTCTTTCTTTTTTTTTTTTTTTCGTCTATTTTTTTGTGGTGCTTATCGATATAGCTGGAGTCCTCACTGGATAATTGACACTTTTTTTTTTTTTTGGTACTGGTGGAGTGTTTCACCTTCTTTTTCTCCTTCATCTCCCAAATTGATGATGAGAGCCTCTAGAAGGATTCCACCCATTTTTGGAGTATTAGACTCTTACCCCAGTTTATATGTCTTCTCTTTTTCCGGCAAAACCATGCAACTTGAACTAGCTAGTCCTGCCTACAGTTAGAGGGGGAGATAAAGGAGGCATCAAGACCAAACAGGTGCAAGACTACTAGGTAGTGGGTTGGATACAGAGGGGACCACATATTCTAGCCGCCCTGGGGGTGAGGGAAGAGGAAATGGGAGGTAGGACAAAAACGGAGGTGTAGGGAGGACAATTTGGTGATGGGAATCCCCCCTGATTTTATGTAAATATGTACCTAAAATGTTATTGTCAACAATATGTAGGACACTATGATCAAAATAAAAATTATATTAAAAAAAAAAGTAAGGGATACATATACCAGGAACATGATAGTAGTTTATACTACAAATTTTAGTTTCAGAGAATGCAGTTACTTTTATATTTGTCCACCTGCATCCAACTTATCTAAAAGTCAAAATGGGAAATTAATTCTTTTATTTAAAAAAATTTGCAAGTAAGGATACAACATGAAAAGAAACCCTATTCACTTAATCACATCTGATATCTTATATTTAAGATATATCTATTTTATTATTATTGTTATTATTATTATTTTGGTTTTTGGAATACACCCGGTGACATTCAGGAGTTACTCCTGGCTATGCGCTCAGAAATCACTCCTGGCTTGGGAGACCATATGGGAGACCATATGGGAAACCGGGGCACGGTCCATCCTAGGCTAGAGCTTGCAAGGCAGACACCTTACCTTTAGAGGCACGGCTCCAGTCCCTATATACTTTTTTGATGATAGACATAGAACATTCTCACTTACTTGTACAATATAAAAAAAACGATATTATGGTAATGATATACAGGGTCAATAAAGATGGGGGCCAGGAGGACTAGTCTATGATAGAAAGTTATTGGAGCAGTGCAGTTAAAATAGGGTAGAGAAGGGACTACTATGACAAGAATAGTTGGAACTGATTTCTCTGGACAACAACTAGGTGCTGCACAGAGATAAAGTGATATGCACGATTCCCCTTCATTAACAATAGTGCAAATCACTGTGTCTAAAAAATAAAAAAGGGTGAAAGAGAGAGTGAGAAACAGAGAAGAGAGAGAGAAATAAAATGCCTGCCTGCCTCGGAAGCAGGCAGGAGAGTGGGCGGGATAAAAACCGGGACATTGGGAAATGTCCTAGGGTTAAGGACGGTGTACATTGTAAGACTGAAACTTAATTTTTGTATTGTATTTTTGTGTTTCTTCGGTATATTCCTAGGAGTGGTATAGCTGGATCGTATGGAAGCTCAATTTCCAGTTTGTGAAGGAATCTCCATATCGCTTTCCATAAAGGTTGTACTAGACGGCATTCCCACCAGCAGTGAAGAAGAGTTCCTTTCTCTCCACATCCCCGCCAGCACTGCTTGTTTTCCTTTTTTGTGATGTGTGCCAATCTCAGTGGTGTGAGGTGGTACCTCATAGTAGTTTTGATTTGATATACCCAAGAAACACAAAAATACAATACAAAAATCCATTCCTTACTCCTATATTCATTGCAGCGCTATTTACAATAGCCAGACTCTGGAAACAACCAAGATGCCCTTCAACAGATGAGTGGCTGAAGAAACTGTGGTACATATACACAATGGAATACTATGCAGCCATCAGGAGAGATGAAGTCATGAAATTTTCCTATACATGGATGTACATGGAATCTATTATGCTGAGTGAAGTAAGTCAGAGGGAGAGAGAAAGACGCAGAATGGTTTCACTCATGTATGGGCTTTAAGAAAAATGAAGGACATTTTTAACAGTATCTCAGAGACAAGAGAGATGAGGGCTGGTAGGTGCAGCTCAGGACATGCAGCTCATCACATAGAGTGATGAATGCAGTTGCAGAGATGACTACACTGAAAACTATCATAACAATGTGAATGAATGAGGGAAGTAGAAAGCCTGTCTCGAGTACAGGTGTAGGGGGTGGGGAGGAGGGAGATCTGGGAAATTGGTGGTGGGAATGTTGCACCGGTGAAGGGTGGTGCTCTTTACATGACTGTAATCATACAACTATAATCATGTTTGTAATCACGGTGTTTAAATAAAAAAAAAAAGACTGAAACTTAAGCATGAACAACTTTGTAACTATATTCAAATAAATGTAAAAAAAAAAACCATGCAAGCCAGAGAAAACATCTATAAATTTCAGTGAAGTTTTGTCTTAAATTTCTATTGCTCTGCAGTAGCTTATCATATTCATATCTTTAAATTTCACAATTTAGAATGCTGTTCTTATTGTTGTACTGTTATAGAATCCAGAAAGTCTAAAATAAGTTTCAATGGTGTGAAATCAACATATTAACAAGATTATAGTCCGTATGTTAACTTCAGAGAAGTGATTTATTTGTTACTGTTATCAACTTCTACATGTACCCTGATATTTTGGCTTATTTATTCCATCTTTAAAATAAGCAATGTCAAATAGAGTATTTATTTATATATTTATTTATTTAAAATCTGACACTCTCTTCTGTCATTTTCTTTAATTGAAACAAACCTTGGGCCTGTGAAGAGTACAGAAATTAACACATTTGCCCTGAAGACAACTGTCTTTTTGATAGAATCCTGGCATTGAATTTGGTCCCCCAATCACCAACCAATTGTTGTCACTGAGCACAAAGTCTGACATGGTGGTCTTGGCTAAAGAATTTTAACAAGAATGTAAGATGTATGCTTTCTCAAGTTATTCGCAGAAGAATTAACTCAGATTTTAGGTTCCAAAATTTTTTCTGGATTTATAAAGTCTATCAGGCTCCTCGTATTCTATCAACTCCTGGGATTAGAAACAAGTGTACTATTGTGCTATTTCCCTTTGTCCCTTCAAAGGATAGAAAACAGAGAAGTTGGAAAGAAGCAATAATGAACATCAAAGCTTGAGTAACTTTTAAATAGCAAATTGGTATCTTATGGAATGATAATAAACTGACATACATAGTACTAATCTGTGAATAAAAGAAGGAAGATATTTTTGACAGGTAAGTTGTAGAGATGTGAATCACAGATTTATTTTCTATGTCTCTCATACCTCCCCCAGAAAAATAACTACAGTTGAGATATTTTCATTTCTTCTTATTAATAACATCAAGAGCTGTGGTAAGAATTGTATTTTATTATTTAAATAAATCTAAATAAACACCTAGATAATTAGGATTACCCTGAAATCAGACATTCATATTAGAAAGAGCCCCTTTTAAGAATCAATTAAAGATTGCTCCTTCCTTGTGACAGATGATTTCTAGGTGAATACATTTTGTATCAGAAATGTTAAATGGGTGTGAATAAAAAAGATGAGATTGTAGTTATTTTTAAAGAATGCAAATACGAATCAAATAGTTGAATTGTTTTTAACAACTGTGATTTTTGAAATATGTATTTAATAAATTTGAGCATTTTTATAGCGGTAGTATTTCTAAATTTTCCTTTCATTTATTTATTTTTGGTACCACAGGTATCAATTACTAGTCAAAAAGAGGGAGATAAATGTTTAGTATTATAACTGTCAAAATCTTTCTCTTCACAGGAAGAATAGACTAGAATATAAAAGGAGAGAAGATAAAAACCCATTGCATATTCAGCAAAAAGATGAAAAACATGTTCTAAGTCTTGAAAGAATACCAGATTCTTTTTATATATGGTTACAGAAAAGCATATAAAACTGAAAAAAAATAGGAAGTGTTATTTTAAATATCCTTAAGGAGATTATTTTTTTTCTGCTATAGAAATGGTTGTAGAAGTTTCTTGCCTTGTAGTTCTTTTACTAAGATATCAGAATCTTCACTCTCAGAAAGCATACTTTAGTTTAGGAACACAAATCAATATTTAAATAAATATAAGTTTTAAGGGATCCAGAGAAAATCATTGACCAAATATATAATCAGTACCTATATTTAGAAATAATTTGCTTCTAGAAAAGTGATAGGAAGGAAAAGGAGAAATGTGGGAGCAGTGCAATAGTACAGAAAATAGAGTTTTTGCCTTATATTCTGTGACCCACATTCTATCCTGTAATAGCATATGGTTTCCTGATCCAGCCAGGTGTAATTTCTGAGTGTAGGACCAAAAGTAACAGTGAGCACCATTGGGTGTGGCCCTGAAGGAAAGAAAAATAATGAATATGGGGATGGAGTACTTCAAAATAAAATTGCTGATTAATGGAAAAACAGCAACCACAGAGTAAAGCAAATGAAAAAGAGTCATGAAGGATGGAAAGAATTCTATTCTAAAGTCCTAAAGAGAAATAAAAATGCATAATGATATTCAGTGAAGAGTATAAAATGGGAGTAATTTCCAATTAAATTTATTATAGAGTATTATGGCATGCTCCCCATACACTATCATGAGGGAAACAAGGACATTGACACAGATAAAGACAATGCAGAGTACATTTGAAGGAACAAAGGATCATCTTTTGTCGCCATAGAATCCACACTCTTTCTCTAAATATAAATCTATTTCTTTTATTTAGATTTAATTCATTTAGATCCTATATCTCTCAAATTGGTGCACAACTCTGACAGCTTAAACACTTTACCTGTTGCACTGCATTTAATAAAAGGTAAATCCCAATAGTCAAAAAGTTAATTTCTCAAAGGATTTATCTGAATTATTAAACAATACATTTTGTTTTATTTTCTCCAGGTAATCTAAAGTAGAACTGCTAAACTGATCATTAGATTAGCTGTTTGGAGAACATACTTATGAGCAAAAGAATGAAACAAGGATTTAAAACTCGTAGTTGTGAACTATTATTCATCTTCAAAACAGGAAATTCTGTTATATGAAGTGAATTATTCTTTATCATTCAACATCAGATATGGATTCAGCTCTTGTCATTGCATTGAAAAGTGAGCTAAAATCTCAATTAGTATCTTTTGAATGGGGCTAGAAAGATAGCACATTGGTAAGGCATTTGCCTTGCATGCAGCCAACCTGGGACAGACCTGATTATATTTACGGGATCCTGTATAGTCTCCAGAACTTGCCAGGAGAGATTTCTGACCATCACTGGTTGTGGCCCAGAAACCAATGAATCAATCAACCAATCAATAAATAAACTGCTCTTTAAAACAATTGGGGGAATAATTCATGGTAATCATATATATAGATAAGAAAACTTAAACCCAACAAAGTGAAACATTAATAGCTATTATCTTTCTTTTGTGCTGGTTAATACATATTTTTAGTCATTGGTTTATAGAATTTTAATTTACAGATTATCCTGGAGTTAATGGGAACTCACTTATATGATTTGCTTTTTACAGTACCACAAATGAGGCACACACTATCACTTGCCTTTGATTCCAGCCAGTATAGAGAATATTTTGTTTTTGTAATTAATGGAAGTAGAAAAAAACTACTTACTATAAGAATGCAAGGTGCAGAGACAAAAAATATTTATACATTCCACTACATTATATTTCATTGTAAAAGTTCGTATTAAAACTAAGAACATTTGGGAGATGGGGCATTGGTGGTAGGAATGTCGCAGCTGGTGAAGGGGGGTATCTTTTGGTGACTGAAGCCCAACTAGAGCCCTGTTTGTAATCACAGTGTTTAAATAAAATAAAAAAAAGAACATTTGAATGAATTATTACACATGTGGGCTATAAAGAAATCGAGTGGTAAGTAATAAATTGACAAAAACAACAAAACTGGAGATTTGGTAAACAGAACTGAACAAAAGGTTGAAAACAGGGGTAGATAGAGGGACAGTGATGGATAGAAGTAGACATTCTGATTGTGTGTATGGTATTGAAACTATGTATATATGAAATTATAATTAGCAGTATTAAAAAGCAAGAAACCTCAGCAAAATATTTCTAAATAATTCTAGGATCTAGAACAATAGTATAATGGGTAGGATATTTGCCTTGTGCACAGATTGTATAATTCCATATGTTTCTTTGTTTTTCCTTTTTTTTTTTTTTTTTTTGTGGTTTTTGGGTCACACCCGGCAGTGCTCAGGAGAAACTCCTGGCTTCATGCTCAGAAATTGCTCCTGGCAGGCACGGAGGACCATATGGGAAGACGGATTTGAACTGATGATCTTCTCAGCGTGAAAGGTAAACGCCTTACCTCCATGCTTCCTCTCTGGCCTCCAATGTTTCCTAACCTTACAAATAAACTACACTTTAGGAATAGTGTATTTGGGAGTAGTTAGTAGATGCTAACCATTATATTCCTAGCATTTTATAAACCTTGCATTTTTCTGTTCAGTAGTGAACATTTGGTTGGTTATTAAAAAAGAAAGAAAAAAAGCACTATTGAAATTCAAGTGATTTATGTAACTTTGAAACGTTTAATCCAAAACACAAAATAAAGAACAGTTAATATATGATACTGCTAAGAAACCATAATTAACATACTTTAAATTTTTTATTAAATTATTTAAACACCATGGTTACAATGTTGTTCATCATAGATTTTTCTTTTACAGATCAAGTTCATGATTTAGTTACATTTATACAATAGACAACAAACTTTACCAGTGACATTTCTCTCACTGATACCCTCTTCCATCTCACCCACCCACTCCAGCTTGCTTCTGAGGCAGGCATTTTAATTCTATCTCTCTCACACTCACTCACACTTTTCTTTTTTGACAGTGTAGTTTGCACAACCACTAATGATGGGGTGCCATGCATGCCACTTTATCCCCTTTCAGCACCCAGTTCTTGTCCAAAGTGACCAATTCCAAATATCACTTTCATTATTATGCTGAGTAAAATGAATCAGAGAGAGAGATAAACATAGAATACTCTCACTCATCTATGAAATATAAGGAAAATAAAAGATAGTGTGGGGATGATATGCAGAGACAATTTAGATGAGGAATAGGACTAAAGGTCCATGGTAGGAAGCTTGTCACAAAGCGTGGAGAGTGAGGAGGGTCTACTATTCTTTCAATTTTATATTTATTGACAACTTCAAGGACATCAGTAGTTGTGTCATGAAAAAGTAAAACAGAGAACTAATGAAACATATTGTGAAGCAAGGGGTGATAGCTTAAAGGACAGGGACTGATCTAGTATGCAAAAACAGTCATAGTTTGGATACCTAGTACTGCAGAAGAAAAGCAAAGATGAGATTAAAAAATACTTGATTGTGAAACTCATAACTTGTCATAATCTAAGATAATTCAGTTTGCATTTTTTCCTACGATTTCTATCTATTAAGTCTTCCTATATTTTCCCAGTATAAGAATGCCCTCAAAGCTCAAATAATTCTTATGAGGTTTGCAGATGGACATTGATTTTTCTCAAGTGTAAAATCAAGTTTGCAATACTTAGCTAAGAGCATAATTCGTAATTGGTCAAAGAAAATTGAACTGGAAAAAGTATGTTTGCATAATGTGGTTAAATATGCATTAGTTAATGAAAAATAACTATATTTAAATTTAATAGCAAAGAAGTGATCACTTAAGTTTTCCCTATCATTTTAACAGGACATGGTAAAATATAGAGAATCTGATGAGTGCATGCACTAAAAGTTTCGCTTTCTTTTTGGTGTCTAGGCTTTACTTTAAATCAAAGGATTTAAAAGAATGCAAGGTCCAGAGGGATTTGATTATCACAGCATAATGTGCTAGATTTAAGATCTTGTGTTCAGCTATTATTCATGAGTCTTTTTCCTTCCAACCCGGCCTTGAGTGCTTCCCTTCATCAATGAAAAAGAATGTCCAAAGCACATAAGGTCAGTATTATAAAGAGACTCTATTCAAGTATACAGAGTCATTTAGCTTGGCAATGGGAAATATATATAATCTTGTGACACCAAAAGGAAATTTGCTCTGATGTCTCAGAGGTTATATTTATATGGTTATTGCTCTGAAGTTGTTCCTTGAGATCCTTTGGGATGTTCAATAAGAATATAAGTTATCCGGTGTTGAAATATTGGAGAAGTAATTTAAGATTATGCTTATTTATAAGTATGACAGACAAAAAAAATTACAAAACTCCTCTCAAGAATTCTCAGAGTTGTATTTTAACAGTAATATTTTAATATATATTAAATGACTATAAACTAGAAAAAATATAGAATAAAAATTTCAGAAAAAGAACATTAATGAATTATCTAGCTGAATGAAATTGGTCTTCAGGCTAGATTTGAAATAGCATCAGAAACATTTATTTTTATGTAAAAATATAAAAGTTGGGGACTATGCTATCTTCCTGAGTGACACTTATATATGCTTCTTTGGTCTGTTCATTTATTTTTATATATTCCAAAATATTTCATTATAATTTTCAAATTTAATTTCCAGATTCCAATAGAATGAAAATCTCATTGGAGGTATAAATAACGTCTTGGTAGCTACAAATAGGAGTGAATGTCATGGACAAAAACAGAGATAGCACTTAGTTTGGGACTTCTGTTATTATTCCTTATCTGCTGTACTTTCATATCTTCAGTAAACATATAAAATTATAATTATTTAACAATTATGGGATTATGGCTATATTAATAGTGCACATGTTATAACTATAAGATGTATTTAGAGACACAATTCATCTTAAAATTCTAATAAATTTCACACAGTCTCTGTTGTTGGTATCATGTTTCTGTATTAAAGATCCTGGAATCTGAATATCCTACATTGAAGTCAGGATGTGGAGCGTCCTCTTGTTTCACCTCACAATCAAAGGGCAATGCAGGGAACCTTGTCCTGTAAGCAGGTCATTGTTGTTTTTAAGTCTTCTCAGTATTAAGGGAAGTCTCTTTTGAGCAGGTCGAGGTCTGAGCAGTGTAGGGTCTTCTGAGGTAGAGGATTGCTTCCAGGTGATGTTATAGACCAGCCTGGATGTTTTGTGGATGGCTTCCCTGGTTCAGGGGTGAATGGAAAATGCCCTTTCTTCTGAGGTCTGTGCCAGGTCGTTATGTCAATGTTCAGGGTGTAAGGTCCCTTTGCACTACAAGATTTGTGTGTTCCAATCTCTATTAGATAGGATCTTATTTGTATGTATAGTATTTTCCCATTTTAATATGCCTATGCAAAAAAGGAGCAATGCCACGTGGTGTTATTGGTGCATATGGGGGCCATAAGAACAATTCCAATGATTCCCATGATATGGTTCAATCATAAGCAAAGTCTTGGATTGGATGATCTAGCTTGCCTGGAGCCTAGAGTTGGTCTTGTGCCAGGAAACTTCAGGGGTCTGGTCTCTTTGTATTTAGGCCAAGGTTATTTCTTTCCATGTCCCTCATATTTTGGTGGGCCTATGCAAACAACAATTGCCACTCTAACACCATTTTACTGTGCTCCTTTGACTCTAATCCTTAAAAAGAACCCACTTAAAATTTGAGGTTAACTTAAGCTAATATGCCTGTATATGGAATGTAAAAAAATACTATGCCTGTAATGTTTAAGGAGTTACGTATGTTTTATGGCTTTAGATTGCCTTGTGTGCTGTTAAGAAATATTGTAATGTGTTACAATCTGGGGACTTGAGGGACAAAGTAATTGTACATGGATTCTGTCTTATTTATCTTAATGTTCTTTGGCTGAAATTTCAAAGTTAAGATATCAGCAAGGGGACTTCTGAGAAATATATTATGGGTGATTGTCCTTCCACTGTAACTTTACCTTGTCCTTTCTTTGCATCCTTGTTCTCATAATTAAAAATAAAAAATTTTAAAAAAATTCTAATGAATTAAATATAAAATTAAATGACTGAATCTATTATGAACAATGATGAACATTCTAAATAGTGTATTCTTAAATTTTAATACATCTATTAAGTATTTAATATGGATAGTGTACAGGTATGCACATAATGATATACACTGTATGTAAGTATATTTAAACTTATGGTCAGAGCTATTATATAATATAAAATGATTAATCATGCCTTTAAATAGCAAGTTTTTTAATTGGGATGCATATTTTATTATTTCTAATTCATATTCATTTTGAATTATTTCTAGACAGATTAATTAAGTTAATATTATTTTTGGGAGTCAGATATTTGGGCCACACTTGGTGATGCTCAGTACTTAGAAATCATTTATGACAGGTTTGAGGTATCATGTAGAACGCCAGGGATCAAACAGTTTTGACCACTTGCAGGGCAAGCACACTATCTCCTGTGCAACCTCTTAGGCCCCAGTTAAATCAGTATTCTTTGCAGAAGAAAATCATCAACCTAGTTAGATAATAACTCTAAAATATAAACCAATAATTAGCTCAACATTCACTATAAACACATACAGAAATATGCTTGTACTGTGCTATATATATACAAATGTATAAATTTGTTGCGTAGAATGAATTAACTTTTCCTATTTTATTACTGTGTTATAGTGTAGGTGAGCTATATTTTACTTATATTTAAGTTCATGTCAATGGCAGCAATTTAAAACAAATTACATAAAATCTTTCTTAATTGATAAATAGTAATATCAGAGCTATTCTTAGATAGTCTTTATCAGAAAAATCCATGGAATTCTTATTTTTTCCTTAGAAAAAGAAACATAATTATATACCCAAACTAGTTCTACAAAGTCAAAATATACTATTTACTTTTTTCGTTTTGTTTTGTTTTGGGGGCCACAATTCATTGACGCTCAGGGGTTACTCCAGGCTATGTGCTCAGAAATCGCTACTGGCTTGGGGGACCATATGTGATGCTGGATGATCAAACCGAAGTCCATCCTGGGTCATCCGTGTGCAAAGCAAACGCCCAACAACTGCGCTATTTCTCCTGCCCAAAATTCTACTATTTAAAGAAAATTGTTTCCTTGATAATATTTATGGGAAGCACCTTCCACCTTCAAGTTAATTTAAATTATCAGATAAATGATGGAAAATTCTAAGTATTTTTTATATATACGTACACAGATGGACTTTTGGTTTCTGATGCACTATAAATACATGGTCAATTATAATAAACAATCACTCCTTTATGTATAAGATCGAGTAGTCAGATGCATTGCTGGAGCGTCATCAAATATAATACAAACAAAACAACAACCACAAAAGGAAATACAAACAAGCATAAAAGCTTGAATTAAGACTATAACATTAAGTAGGAGTAATCTCCCCCTTACTACAAAGTAAAATGTTTCTCAGCCCTCTGAAGAGGGATCTTCTATCATACTATCTTATGATTATAAAGAGAGTAAAAAACAGCTAACAACATCAATCACATTCATAAATCTTTCTTTTTATATTAAGCATGCTCAATATATGTGAGGTATCATTTTCCATATAATTTTAATTCTAAAGTTTTATGTGGTTTATAAATAAAACCAAGCAGTTATTTAACTCACTGTTTATTTGTTCAAATACTTTTGCAAACTATTTGTCTTCTTAATCAAAATTTATGTTTAGTTTTTGTTCATTTTTTAAGATTCTATTTACATAGTTATGCATTAACACATAAAGGCTGTTGAAATGAGGACTACTGTATTATATTTGGTCAGCCATATGGATTACAATATTTTTTCTCAAATTCTGTGGACATCTTAACATACTTTTGTTTGTTTATTTGGTTCACACTTGGCTGTGCTTGGACCTTATTCCTGGCTCTGTGCTCAAGGATAACATAGTAGTACTAAGCTAACCATTTGGGGTACAGGGGTTCCCTCCCCATTTTCCTTTTATCTATCTTTTACTCTCTCCCCTGCCTGTCTCTTGGGAAGCCATTTTTTTCCTCTCTTTCTCTCTGTATCTCTCTTTTTGTTTTAGACTCTGTGGGTTGCAATATTGTTAATTAAGGGGTATCATGCATTAGTGATTTATTTATATCTGTAATATGTATTTATGATAAAGTGCTCAGATTTTTTTTCAAATTTTCTCAATTTGTTCCAGAATTTTTAAGCAACTTTCATTTTCTCTTATGCTATCAAACATACTTTTGTGGACTCAGGCCAATCAGACTATGCCCATATTGGGACCGGAGCAATAGCACAGCGGTAAGGTGCTTGCCTTGCACGTAGCTTATGCAGGACAGACCTCAGTTAGATCCCGGGAGTCCCATATGGTCCCCCAAGCCAGGAGCGATTTCTGAGCGTGTAGCTAGCAGTAACCCCTGAGATTCACTGGGTGTGGCTAGCCACCTCCCCCAAATGCCCGGATCACTGGTTTCTGTTTCCCTAGAAGGTATCATTTCAATTTAGCTCTTTTAGTTATATTATTACCACAGTTCTCTGAACACTTTAAAATAAATAATATTGTATTTACACATTTTCCTTGTGTTTATAGTTGCTAAAATAAAATAATGTTACTTGCATATGCATGCACATATTGTAAAATTTTAATATAATTCCTATATCTTGAATTACTATCATAAAGATTATCAAGGCATTTATTCCACTGCATTCTTGGAAATTGAAAGCATCTCATTTCCATTGAGATCATGATTACAAGTGGTATTGATACCACCGTCAATCTTAAAAATGAAAAACTTCAATAAGTAGTCTCTGGAAATTTTTATGTACATTGTTCACTTAAAATCACAAAATACTAAACTTCTTGCTCTCTCAAAATATATATACATATATTTTATTTTATGGAGAGCTCAGTGTTACTCTTTACTCCTTGGTAAACTACCCCAAGTGATAGCTTGACCCTTGAGAGGGTAAATACATGTTTCCAGAATTACCTTCCATCTGATTTTACGGAAAGGTAAAAACAAAATGCTATCCAGTGAGCTAAATTCTCAGCAGGGGAACAAATTTTTAAACTGGTTGCCATGGTAATTCCATTCCTGTATGCAATTCCCACTCAACTTAGCTTGATGGCATTTGGGCTGAGTAATGAAATGGAAGTAAAGGACTGATGATTTTACTTCCTTGAAAATATTCGCAATTAGAAATGAAGACGTTTTATTCTTTCATTTTACCATCACTCTTTTTTTTACTTTCTCTAAAGTTTACTACTTTTGCAATGAGTATAACAAATCCCGTGGATGTATCTATTTAAACATCTTCACAACAAGATAAATTTGCAGGTCAGGAGATGCTGACAAGGTGAAATTCCTGAATGCTGATTATTCACAGACCAACATCTATTAAGTTTACAGCATCTTAATACTTTAGGTGATTATGATAAATTATAACATAGAAGCCTGTATTTTATGTTGAAATTAAATTCTTTACTGCTCTCCAACTTCATTTCTTGAGTTCACAAATTTGCTTGTATATTTTATATATATTTTATGTATATTTAAGTGATATTTTGAAGGTTTTAATTATTTCCCCTTTAGTTGGAAGAAAATTATAATGTAGATATTTATTTTTATTTTTAAGTGATTTTTATTTTTTAATCCTTAGGGAATCTTATGTCTATTCATACTTTCAGTATACATATATGTATACATATATCCATTGTATATCATAAATAATCTATTACTTTCCAGAAGTGAACCACATTGGATATGTTAAAGAAATGTGCCAGAGATGGTTATGATATGTATGAAAATATAATTAAAATAACGACCTAAGGGATAGTATCCTGGGGAAGGCAATTACCTTTCACTCAGAAAACGTGGGTTTGATAGTCTGTAGTGCATATGGTCTCTCAAGCAAAGGCAAAAGTGATCCTTAAGCAGAGTCAGTAGTAAAGCCAGGTGTGACAAAGAAAAAAAAACAGCACCTAAATTTTGCTCGAAGGATGTAAATTTAGGAAGCAAGTCTTTGACATGGTCTTTCATTTTCAATACTGATTGTATTTATCCAATCGAATCAGCAACAATTTTACACATTCCTAGTGATGTTGATGCAAGGATCAACTGAAACATTTCTGGGAAAGATAACACATTCAACAAATGCATGTTCCTGTTATTTAGATGACTAATGTGTTGAGCACAACTATTTTTGCAGCTCCTAACACTTAAATCCCTAAACACTCTCTGTAAAAGAAGTCTTTGTGTAATTGAGTAAGTAGGTGAGAAAGAGGGATTATGCCAATGCAACATAAAATATACACAGAGGGAAGTGATCCTCATTAAGGCTGTGTTCTGAGAGGGTGCTACTTATCTGCTTCCCACTCAGAGCATTCCAGTCCTTCCCCAAAATCATCAGTTTGAATTCATCCATTCCAGAGAGTTCTATATTTTGGCTTTAAATTCATATAACTTGAGGCTCTGCAGACAACTAATTACATATCAAGTTATGAAAACTATAAACACAGGATTCAGAATTTATTCTAAATATGTCACAAACTATAAATGCTACTCAACTTTATAAAGTCACAATTCCTTTTCTTGAATGAACTAATAACAATATACTAAAAATTGTTAAAGAGATATTTTGAGGGACTTGTGTTGCCTTTTTTTCTTTTAATTTCTTTAAGATTAATATTATTTGTGTTCCATATTGTTTTAAGCCACTTAGTTCTCACTGGAATAGATTGTTCTCTTTTCTCAAGCCTTTATTCTATTTGAGATAGATGTCCTCTCTTATTTATTTTGGATTTCTATGGAGATTTTTTCATTCAATATATCACATAAAATATTTAAAATTATTGATTATTTGCTAAGTCTGAAAAAAATTTCATTAATAAGCATGTGCTATAATTATTTCTCCATTTTGTGCAGTATTGAGATACATATGAGTGTAGGTGTGTGTGTATTGTATCAAAAAATGTCGACTTGGTATGAAAAAAAATATTTTGGTTTTCGGGCCACACCCAGTGACACTCAGGGGTTATTCCTGGCTATGCACTCAGAAATCACTCCTGGCTTGGGGACCATATTGGGACACCAGGAATCCAACCCAGGTCCATCCGTGGGGCAGCTGCATGCAAGGCAAATGCCCTACAGCTGCACTATCATGCCAGTCCCTGAAAGAAAAAAATTATTATCAAATTTGTAAATAGGGATAGCAAGATACCTTGCATAAGCATATTAGTATCTTATAACTGATATGTCAGATCCATCCCCTCATAGAAGCATATTGAAAAACAAACAAATATATTTCAGATGGTAAATTGAAGTGAAAAAATTAAGTCTAATATCTATCTCACGTTTCTTCTTTCACTATTTCTTGATTTAGTTGTACTTTCTGCTTTGATTCCAAATTCTTTATAAATAACTTGTTTTGGGAGAGATCACTCTTGTCAGTCCCAATGACTTACTCCTGTCTTTGTGCTCAATGTGCTCAGGATTCTATATGGTATACTGAGATCAAACCCATATTGACTGCTTCTAAAGAAATGCTTTAAAACCAGTACTATGCTTAAAACCAGTACTCTCTGTCCCGCTACAAATAATTTTAAAGAAAATAAATAATACACACATTTAAAATCCAAATTGTAAAAAAGTATAATCATATAAACTAATTTATTGTTTTTACATTTTTGTTTCTTATTGGTATATTATAATCTCAAAAGAATAGTCTCTGGTTGTGTTCAGAAAAACAGCCTGCTAAGATTTCCAATTTATCCTCATCATTACATACTTTTCCCCTTCTACCACTCATTCCAGATTTGCAACTTTGTTAGTGATCTCTTTCTTTTCAATGAATTATACCTTAGTTATCATTCAGTATTGATATTTTTCCATGCCATTATTTATTTGGCATGTCATTCTATTGTTAAAATGTTTCCCTCTTTTCCACTTTGTTGATACTACAATAAAATATATTGGAAAATACATGCTTTTCTCACCTTACAGGGTTAGGTAAAATTATGTAATGATTGACACTGCTTGTGGTAAGAGGTGTTAAATATTTTATAAATATGGCAGATGACAAGTATTGTAAATACTTTCATATATCTGGTTTTTATTATAGCTACCTTATATCTTCCATTGCTGTACAAAGACAGGTTATCTAAAAATGGGAATAGATATTTCCATAAAGTTTGGTTTCATAAATAAAGGAGGCATATTTGTTATTTGAGCAAGTTTATTATATGTGGAATATTATTTTAATAACTCCCCCCAAATTAACTTAATATAACATAATTTGTTGTAGACAATACTTCTTATTAAATTTCCTTATTTAATCACATTTAAATATTTATTGCACATATCTTCTACATATACTCCAAATTATATATATTTACTATAAAATTGTTAATTGAACCATATAAGGAATACATAGTCTTTGAAGTGTTTATCTGTCACAACTTCACACATATAGGTATACATTATAATAAACAGAAGCCTTCTGCTTAAAGTCCAATTTTTAAAAAACAGGGTTCACATCTGTTAGTACTAGGGGTTTTGGGATCATTCCTGTTCGTTAGAGGAGCTGACATTATAGTACTTTGGCCATTGGTGGTGCTAAGGAACAGTGATTACGGGGACCAATAAAACTATACCTGGGTATTTCAAGGTAGGGCCATATGATGCTGGGGGTTAATTTAAGATCTTGCACATTCTGGCCATGCTATATGCTCTACCACTGTCTTCCATAACACATGTCCCTAAATCTTGGTTTATCTTCTTGTATTTTAATAACATTCTTTTTCTTCCCATGACAAAATCTAGTGTTAGTTTGCAAAATGAGTTTAAGTTTTGCATAACTTAATATTAATTAAAACTAATAAAGTATATTAAATTGTAATTAAAGTGTTAATTTAATAAATTGATAAATATTAATTTGATAAATTTATTTATAACATAAATTTTAATAAAATAATTATATATTTTATTGTAATATTTCTACATTTTTTATTCCTGTTGTCAACTCTATACCATTTCTTAAGTACATATTTTAGTATTCACTGGTACAAACCCTCTTTCAACCATAAAATGAAAATTGGACTCATCCATAGAGGATGCCAGCTGACGAAGTGGGACCATGGCCAGATTATCTGCCCTCCTGCTCTGAGTTATAAGAATTCATTGGATGGGGTCCAAAGCGATAGCACAGTAGTATGGCTTGCAGGCAGCTACTCGGACGGACCTGGGTTAGATCCCCAGAGTCCCAGATGGTCCCCCGAGCCAGGAGCGATTTCTGAGTGCATAGCCAGGAGTAACCTCTGAGTGTCACCGGGTGTAGCCCAACACCCCCCCACCACCACCACCCACCACCATCAAAAAAAAAAAAAAGAAGAAAAAGAATTCATTGCATGGCCAGGCCTGGGTTTACACTAACTTAAATCCCTATGTTTTGTTGTTGTCATCGTCTTGTTATGGAACCACACGTGGCAGTGTTCAAGGATTACTCCTGGCTTTCCACTCAGAAATTATTCCTGGAGGTGCTCAGCGGAAGCCAGAGATCCTTTTGCTTAAATACCTTACTCTATGCACAATCACTTTTCTTTACACGCAACCTCTCACCTAACTTCCATTTTTGACTTGGCAGGTTGATGAGCAAATTGTCTACCTCCATTCTGGCCTTTGCTGCTATACTGAAAGGTTTCTCCAGAAAGAATCACTTAAGTGTTTTGTGGCTTCCTTTTCTTCCACAGTAGCCAAGTGAAGGAGGTCCGGTGAAGGTCTAAGACAGTTAAAGAAATCTAGGTGTAACTAGGAACACTCAGAATTTCACAGTTGAGCACTCTGGGTGTAAATTCTGCCTAGCATATGTCCCGGAACAGTGGTTTTCCTAAAGGCAAGAATTGGGGTTATTTTTGAAGCATTAAAAATTACTGAAAGTAGAAAAACAGTAGATTCATCAACTTTTAAAATACCACAGACTTTATTTATACATTTTAAAATTATGTTTTATTCCGATTAGCACATCCAATCTCCCTGAATTTGAAGTTCATTTTTCAAGTTTTTTGGCACCTACCCTTTCCCTATAACTTTTTAGTTTTTGTAAAAGGTACTGTCCCAAATTTATTCATTATAGACATCTGTCGAAGTCAAGAAGAGAGTCTTATGGTAAACCACTGTGGCTAGAAAACTGTCATTCAGCAGAATGCAAGTGAAAGTTTACTTGGACTTCTTATAGTGCGATAATGAACAAATTGATTTGTTCCAAAATACTCAATTTTTATCTTATCATAACATTGAATGTTTAAACTTGATTAAGTCTATCTGTGATCCCAGGTCCTTTTTAAAAAAATAACTGCTTTTAATAAAATGGGTCCCTTTTCTAGGGTGTATCTAAGGCTCCTTGTTTATATATCCTCATTCCTCTCATCACTGGGACCATTTATTTGGTGATGAGATTAAAACGGTTCTCATTTGTTCCTTTTTATGTTTATTCTGGAGCCACATCTGCCAATGCCCAGGACTTATTGTTGACTGTGAATTCAGCATTTACTCCTGGTTGTGCAGAGAAGATCTTATGGGATGTCAGGATGGAACTTGGTTCAGTCCATAAAAGGAAAGCACCCTACCTACTCTACAATTTTTACAGACTCTACCCTTTCTTTTACTTATAAATATTTATAAAATATCCATAATTTAGACACTGTTCTAGATACTACATAATGTACATTTGATAGCTGAAATTCCTGCATTCTAACATAAAATCAGGCACATCCAACTGCAAAGAGTTGCTACTATGTTGTAGAAAGGAGCTGAGTGGATTATCTACCTCTGCATTGAGTGCTCTGAATCTTTTCTTTAGGAATATCAACTGAGCTAATATATAAAAGAAAGGAGAAATCAGATGTTCAATTTTTATACAAAGAACATTTTATGAAAGAGAAACAGGTGGAAATTAATATGACATGCTTGGGGAACGGGGTCTAGAGTGCCAAAAGTCAATATGTAATATATATAAAACATTACAAAATCTATACCATAAGTGCAATAGATTACTGTTATATATAACAATAAAACATACAAATTATTATATTTTTTGCAAATTTATAAATTTTGCAAATTTATGTATATTTGGTAAAGTCCCTTATTGAAAGAATTCATATACTGAAAGTTCTATAGCAGTTCTTCCTTTTCAGAACTGCAAGGCCATGATCACACAAATTACATGTATTCACTAAAAATTTTAAATCAATAGAAAGAAAATAGAATTTTATTTTCTTTAGGTAGAAATTATACACCACCAGGAATTTATTTAGGGAAAGAAGGGCCTTTATTTTTCAGAGAAATGGCTCTATTTGTGGGCAGAAGTGTAGCATGGACTTGAAATAAGGAAGACAATGTCATGACCCTTTAATTATCTAGAGAGGTGTGTTTGCTATTAGTGCATCCTTATTTCATTAGTAACATTGAATACTTTAAGAATGGGTCATTAAATGTAGTTTCTAGCACAAAAAGGAATAGAAAAAGGTTTTTTAAATCCTCAACGGGAACCAATTCTTTTAGGAACTAGAAAACTGCTAAGAGTGTAGGGGAATTTTTTTCTCTATATATTGTTGATATGGGATGATCCAAAAAGCTATCAAAAAGCCTTTTGGGTTTATAACAGACATCAAATAATTATGAGAGAAAGCTTGAAGGTGACATCTTTTTAATCCAGTTCATAAAGACAAGTTTGTTCTTGCAAAGAACATTAAAACTTTAATAATTTGGGGCCGGAGAGATAGCATGGAGGTAAGGTGTTTACCTTTCATGTAGAAGGATGGTGGTTCAAATCCAGGCATCCCATATGGGCAGGCTCAGGCCTGCCAGGGGTGATTTTCTGAGCATGGAGCCAGAAGTAACCCCAGAACGCTGCCGGGTGTGACCCAAAAAGCCAAAAAAACAAACAAAAAAAGAAATCTTTAAAAAGGGGCTGGGCGGTGGCGCTGGAGGTAAGGTTCCTGCCTTACCTGCGCTAGCCTTGGACGGACCGCGATTCGATCCCCCGGCGTCCCATATGGTCCCCCAAGCCAGGAGCGACTTCTGAGCACATAGCCAGGAGTAACTCCTGAGCGTCACCGGGTGTGGCCCAAAAACCAAAAAAAAAAAAAAAAAACAAAAACAAAAAAAACAAAACAAACAAAAAAATACTTTAATAATTTAATATATTTGTTAATAAAAAATAACCAATCTCTAGAGTTCTATATTTCTATTTCTCTGACATCTTCTAGGAGATTTTTAGAAGATGTATGCTTATTTTTAAGTAAAAAATGTTTCAAGATGATTGTACACAGAGCAGTAAGGGGTTATGCTATGATCTATAAAGCTGGGAGACTTATATGAGGAATTAAGTATAGAGCTCTTGGTAACCTTTTATCTCACAGAATTATGTGCAATACTTGCTTCTCTTGAGAAAAACACAAAAAATAAGAGCAATGATAATCCTTAATTTTATGAGCAAGTGTATCTAACAGGAGGAAAATCATTATCAATAACTCCTTCAAGAAAACAGGTTTTGTCCCAATTTTGCAATGCCATCCAGTCTAAAGATTTACGAGATCTAATTATCTTTTTGCTGATGGGAATGCCTTTCTGGCCATACTAGTCTATATGTATCTGAGATGATAGAGTAATAAATCTTTTTTTGCCTGAGTGTATGGACAAAATAGTACATATTGTTATTTTTGAGAAAATTGAATACCATATATTTATAAAGTCATATAATGAAACATAGCTAAACTAATAAAATAATCATGAAAACTCTAAGAGGTATATGAAATGCTCATAAAAGAAAATCAATACCCTAGTTTAATTTCATGTGACCCACATGTTGCCATATATATTTCTAGGTGTATAGACATACATTACCACATTCATTACATACAGGTTGTACACATATAATTCAAACATATATACACATATATACAAATATTTAATGTGTGTATAATAATACAGATGTATTTTAATTATATACACGTGTGCATATATATATGAACATTTTCGTGCCTCATTCTAAAAATTGTAAAATAAATAGAGAAAAGGTTTAGCCTATTAGATTTATTTTTGTAGTAAGCATTTTCTAAATTGGCATTATGTTTTTGCTGTTAGGTCATACCTGGCAGTGCTCAAAGACTCTTGCTACCAAGCTTCAAGATTTTTCCTGGAAGTGCTCTGAAGATAGGAGAAGATCATGTGATTTTGAATATGGGTCTCTTACATGTAAAACACAGATGCCAACCCAATCCATTTTTCTAGCTCTATGTTATTTCATATAATAAATGTTTTATAAAACACAAAATATCATAATGTCTAAATGATGATATATTTTCTTAATTATCTTAGAGTTTAACAAATATATACAAAAATTATAATCTAGAATATATTGACTATAATAAATCCCTAAAAGTAATACTACAGATAACAATAAAATTTGTTGGCAAATAGACATGTGGTATATATTTCGTTAATAAGGTTATCTTTCATGTCATAAAAATTATATTTTCTATAATATGTGTCATTTAAAAGTTTTAAATTAAATATACAATTATTTCACTTTCATATGTATATAATATGTGAAAATTCCAAAATTTCAGCATATAAGTTTGTGAAAATTTCAACTAAAACATAATAATTAATGTTAGAGAATATATTAAAAATACTTTGTATACTTAATACAATATACTTAATGTGTCAAAAATATTTGGAAAAGAAAAGCAAATGACTTGGAAATAATGTAACAGTTTTCAAATTATTTTAATGATATTTGTAATTTAAGTAAGAGAAATTAAATGAAATATTTTATTTGGAGAGGTCACTCCTGGCATCACTCACGGGTTACTCCTGGCTCTAAGCTCAGAAATTGCTCCTGGCAAGTTTGGAAGACCATATGGGATGCGAAAATTCGAACCACCGTCCATCTGCATGCAAGTAAAATGTCCTATCTCCATGCTATCTCTCTGTCCCCTAAATGAAATATATTTATGTATTTTACTATACATAGATATCTATGTACTGATCATATAAAAATTTTTCTGTTCATTTTCTCTTTTCCCCTAGGTCACCTTTTTATTTATATATTAGGTGGTTTTTTGTTGTTGTTGTTGTTGCTGTTAATCACAAATTCCTTTTCAGCCTTTTCTCTATCAAAAGTATTTCTATTACCAATGACCACTAGTTTATTTATTTTTATTATATATATATGTTCAGCAATTTTTTTTATTTTATATATTTAAAAAAGTAAAATTCTTGAATTATTTCTTTATTTCTCATCTATTTAGTTAACTTGACATAGTTTTCTTTATTTTTGTTGTTGTTGTTTTGGGCCACACATGGTGATACTCAGGAGTTACTCCTGGCTATACACTCAGAAATTGCTCCTGGCTTTGGGGACCATATGAGACCCCAGGGGATCAAACCAAGGTTCCTCATGGTTCAGCCGAGTACAAGCCAAATGCCTTACTGCTGTGCCATCATTCTGGCCTTGTAATTTTCTTGAGTTCTATCATTTTGCTATTAATAGTAAAATATTTATTTTATAATTGAGTAATATTAGATTATATGTAAATATATTGTAGCCATATTATTTAATAATTTGTAGATAAAAATATCAGTTATAACACACTTAACTATTATATAGCATCAATAACAATGTAGATAAAAATTGTGAGTTTTCATTTTATTAGATAGATATGTAAAAGAGGTTAATGTTATTAGAGCTTTACCTTTAGCTATAATGAAATGTAATGTAAGAAAATTTCCACAGTGTTTTTCAAAATTAATCCATTCATTTACATTTCACCAATGCATGTATTATAATGTAGGAACTGCTTCTTTACATATTTTGGATGTGCACTATTTTCACTTGTATTACTCTGATGATGAATGGTGAGCATTTTTTCATATGCAGTTTGCTTATTCTTATGTTCCATTTGGATAAAATCTATACAAATATTTCAACCATGTTTAGTGGAGTTGTTGCCAGTTTTGTTATTCTTTCAAGTTATGTATTTTGCTTTTACTTTTTTTTTATTATGGAAAGGCAGTTTCTCAAGCAGGGATACAAAGGTCATAGAGGTCACTTTAATAATGACTAATAAGGTTGAACAATACATGCTAGAACTCTAGTACCTGAGACTCACCAGGGCCATATCCAGTGGCATTTGGGATCTCCAGGGGTGCTTAGGAGTGGGGCTTGCAGTTCCACATATTGAAGTGGAATCACTTAAATGCAAAACTTTTCTCCTGATCATTGTGCTATAACCAGTATAAAGTTATATGTTATTTGCATATTTTATTAGTAAACACCAGATGTATAACTACAAACCTTTTATCTCATTAAGCTTTTTATTCTGTTTACTCCATCCTCTTTTATTTTCTCAGTACAGAAACTTTACCATTTAGTGTAGTTATTTTTTTTTGGTTTTATTTTTTGTTATTGAATTGAGTTTCATATATAATACAAATATCAAAGTATTTCACCCATTTGTTTCTTATATTAACATTTTTTTTCACGACACATGATGTGAGCAGGGCTTTCTCCTGCAATCAAGGATCACTCCTCATGAGACTGGGGGAAATATATGGGATGCTAGATACTAAATCCAGTTTGAAACATATGATGCAATTGTCTTACCTGCTATATTATCTCTCTGGCTTCATACATATACATTTCTGTTTTTGGTTTTGGGCCACTCCCTGTGACGCTCAGGGGTTACTCCTGGCTATGCACTCAGAAATTGCCCCAGACTTGGAGGAATATATAGGACTCTGAGGGATCGAACTGTGGGGTCTGTCCTAGGTTAGTCTAGTGCAAAGCTTTACCACTGTGCCATGGCTCCACACCCACAAAAACATTTTCTTAACCCATCTGATTTTTGAATATGTATACATGAATAACAGAGCAGACCTACTTCATTCTTCTGTATTCAACTGTCTGGTTTTATTAAGACCACCTGTTAAAAATACTCAACACTACTTTGTAAACAATTATTTCTTCCACTTATTCATTATGAACTTTTGCAAAAATAAACTGCATAATTAACATGCATTAAAGAAAAGCTTTTCCAAGTGAAAATTTGTCTGTAAGCCACACAGTACTTTATATTTCTATCTATGGACTGGGTTTTTTTGTTTTACTTTTTCATTTGAGATATATGTAATAGAGAATTTTCACCTAAAATATTCAAAAGTGCTTTATGTCCCAACTATTTATTTGGTCACAGCAGGTAAAAGGTTGGGGCAAAGCAGGTAATTGTTTGTACTTTAAAAAAATGATTGAATCTGTCACTATATTATCTTGGATTTCAAAGGTTAAAAGATTTTAAATTATGTTTTATCATCCAGAAAATTGTCACTTGTTCATCGCCATGGGAAGCTGATAATGCTGGGTGGCCATCTGGTCCATGTTTCCAATGTCAGGAAACAGGCAATTGGCTGTGCTGAGGCTAAGAGCATTTTATAGTAAAAGACAAACTGGACATTTCTTTCTCAGTTTGATGCCATGAATTATACAGTTTAACTTCAAAACTCAGACTGAGAAAATAAGGAAATATTTTATCTCTTTATGTCAACTTTGACTTACCAGCTGAGATACTTAACCCACTTTAAATGTTCATACTTTAATGCACTATGAATTGGATCCTTTATTTTCTTAAAATGTTAGTGCTTCAAATATTTTAGTTCTTCAAAAATTATATGCGTGGTATGATTTCTCATTTGCTACAAATAAAATAAGCGTTATACTGCCTGTATATATTGCCTTAGTTTTTAGATACTATTGAAATCATAATTTTAAAACAGCTCTTACAGAAGAGTTTTGTAACTCTGTCAACTTGATTGCAATTTGGTCCTGATCGCTCTTAAAAAATTAAAGTACAGAAGTAAACCAGAAGAGAGATAAAGACAAATGATATCCCTTATATGTGGTTTTTAAAATAACTGCATGAAGAAATGCAATAGTTTAAATTGGGGTTGTTGAGAACACTCGAGATTATAGTGAGGAAAAGGACAGAAACTTAGTGGAGGAGGAGAAACACAAATATGAAAGGATGTGTTACAGGGGCAAAGGGGATCCGATGCGTTGCTGGTGTTAAGAAAAAACAAAATTAAATGTCCAAGCCAGAGTCAACTATAGTGAAATCCTGAGACACAAACTTCAACAAACAAAATTAAAAATGGGCCTGTTTGAGAGATAGCACAGTGGCGTTTGCCTTGCAAGCAGCCGATCCAGGACCAAAGGTGGTTGGTTCGAATCCCGGTGTCCCATATGGTCCCCCGTGCCTGCCAGGAGCTATTTCTGAGCAGACAGCCAGGAGTAACCCCTGACCAATGCCAGGTGTGGCCCCAAAACAAACAAACAAAAAAAATGGGCCTGTTATGCTGGCAATCTGTAGGGTAGAGGGTGTGGCATGGGATGGACTCTGGAAACATGTGGAGGGAGGTTGATACGGGTGGAATTGATTCTAAAACATTATATGTCAGAATCTAAATATTAATAACTTTATAAGCCACAATGATATAAATAAAATTTAAACCTATTAACTCCAGCGTTTTCTTATTTTACTGTTTAGCAGAGGGAATAAGAGCAGTAGATTAGTTACAGATTAAAATGAATATTTTAATATTTGTTTTCTTTCTTGAACTGTAGTTTTTTTAAATTTCTTAAGATAAGATATAGATACTTACACTACACATCTGTGTAAAATATTATAGGAGTCCCCAGTTGTCAAAAACTTAAAGTGTGAACTTCTGAATTTGTTATTCAGATCTTTATATGATCTGGTTTTACACTCTAGGTAAAGCATTATACATTGAAATGTCTAATCACACAGTAAAAATCCTAAATAATGCACATGCCAGGACTTCTGTTCCTCTTTCACTGGTATGTCGGGGGCACTGGGCAAGACAGCTAGCCAAAGAAAAACTTTTCCCATATGCATGCTAGACACCCTGCAGGGGTGTCTTTTCTTACTAGTGATCATTTTCAAAAGCGCATGGGAGCATTTGCACCTGCGCAACAAATACACTTTCTAACATCAGCCAAAAATGTTCTTAATTATTCACTATTTCTAGGAAAGGAAATGGAATGCTCTAGATATGGAGGATAGCACTCAAATAGATCTTTGAAGTCAATGTATATGTGAACATTACTTTCTATACAGTGGTCCTCTCTGACTGCCAAGCTTAATCCATAAACAATTCATCTATACAATGTAGATAGCTTCTCTTATATATTGGCCCTCCCCCATCCAGAGACTCTTCTACTCCCTCATCTCCCAACCCGGATTCGTTATCTTCCCCTTATTTAACCCTCTTTACCCTCATTTCTTAACCGTTAGGCACCAAGACAGACTTCCTGCCCCAACAGACCACCATCTAGCTCCTCAGTGAAAGACACCCTCTCGATCCCCCATCTCGTGTCTGGGCAAGAAACCACAACCAACATGCCTAATGACTCAAGCTTTGTGGCCCCCTCTCACCCCCATCAAAGCCTGGATTGTTGCATAATACTGGAATCAGCTTCAGCAAAACCCCAGCTCAAGGACACTACAGGACTTCGAAATGCCGCAAATCATATATCAAACTCAAGAACAAGATCTGTGATACGAAAAAGTGCCTTGGCTTTCACTCCCCACGAGAATATCTCAAAAGATCTAATTGGGAGGCCTATATTGCCTATGTAAGCTTAATACCTTTATAATAATGCATCTTAAGATGTGTATTCCTAAACATACAGGTAGCCTCCATCACTTGTTTTCTTCAAATACCTTTATTTAATCTCAGTTTTATTTATTTGTTCTATTTTTTATATATACATATTTTCTCTATCCTCACTAGTTTTGGTGCTGCTTAGTAAAAACAAAAAACAAAACAAAACAAAACAAAAAAACCACAAGAAAACATCTTGCCTGGAATAAAAGCTCAGACCAGGCCGTAGATACTGTGTGTGTAGCCTATCATCCTTACCCAGAATAGAACCAGCAATACAATAGGACACCATACTTTTTTGTATAGGCACAGTCTATAAGGGGAAATCATAGACACAGAACCAAGATCTTATCTTCTAAGGAAAAGAACTCACACTTTTTACACAAGGGTGCCTCCCATCCTGGACATATGTCATGTGGATACAACTCAGTCTCCATGAGATTGGACAGTGTTAGTTCAATCTCAAACCCCAGATCCCAGACGTACAACTGATACAGCTCCCTGCAACAACACCAGGGAATAAGCTCCCTTGTGAGATGTACTTGTGCCAGTGCTAATATGACAAAGAGAACAGCGAGGAAATGACAAAATTGACCCAAGACCAGGAGGTCCCAACACATCACTAACACTAAGTGGAAATCAGATGTATCCTCCTTTGAACTATGAAAAATAAAAGCACTAGCTACAGAAAACAGACTTTGACAACCGTGACTGGGCAGAACTTACCTTAGGACCAATAAGGAAAACCCTAACCTAGGCGGTAGCCCAGGACTCTTACAAAAATCAAGATTTCTCAGTACAGAGGCCCAATTTTGACAACAGAGACTGAGCAAAACCTTTGGAACCATAATCTCCTAGACTTCGGCTTAGAGACTGAGCCAAAACATAAAGCACATGATACAGAAGACTGAATGCAAGAACAGAACCTCTAGAACTGTAGAGACTCTATCCTAGACCTAGTCCTAGGACCTGCGCAAATACCAAGATTGCTAGCTACAGTGGTCTGATTTTCTCATCCACAACTGAAAGGAAATTTTTCTGGCACCACAAAAAAAAAAAAACAACAACAACAAAATAATAATAATAAAAAAAAAAAACTGGGATATGGTAGTGGTTTTTCCCATGCAGTATGCTTCAACAGTAGAAAAACTCTGAATCTCTTAGGCCACAGGAATTTCCTTCCTTCCCCAATACTTACTGTGCTTATGCAAAAAAAAAAAAATTGGGGGGAACACCAAACCCTGCCACTCCAGCACTCCTTTTTCTTGTTTGGTTTGTTTGTTTTTAATATTATTTTCCTTCTTTTTTTCTTCCAATTTTTTCTTTCTTTTTTACTCTTGTGGATATTATTTGGTGATTCTTTTTTTGGCTGGGTGCATCGAACTGCGGTCCTTCCTTGGCTAACACTTGCAAGGCAGACACCTTATCTCTAGCGCCACCTCCCCGGCCCCGAAACAAAATTTTATACCGAATTTTAATAGAAAATTAGGGGTGCGCGTTATACAGGGGTGCGCGCTATACTCGAATAAATACGGTATATTACTTTATAGGTATAAATTAATAATTCAACATATTTTTGTTATTTTTAAACATAGTCTTTTGGTATTCATCCAGTAGATGACAAATATCACTCTTTTAGTTTATTCACTTGCAGTAATGCTCAGTATTTGGAAAGAAGAACTTAATATATTGAATTAATATTTTTAATACATGCTTTGTTCTCTAAGAGGTTTTGGTACAAGTTCTCTTAGAATTTATATCACCATATCATTAAATATTGAACTCTAAAAAGAAAATTATAAAAGTGATGGCAATACTAATTACATTTGTTATTTAAAGTAATTTTATTTTAGGGGGAATGGAACAGACTTGACCACTTTCAGAGCTTATAACTGGCTCTGTGCTCAGGAAGTATTTTTATCTGCACTTAGGTGACCATATGTGGTGCCAAGATAACTTGCGCAAGGCAAATGTCTTACCTTTTTACTGTCTTTCTGGCCCATTATTTACAATATTTAAAGAAAACTGATTATAATATAATATGAATTATGAACATAAGAAAATCACATAAAAATTGGAAACATTAAAATATTTGAGGGGCTGGAGCAATGGCGCAGCATGCCTTGCACGCGGGTGACCTAGGAACAACTGCAATTCGATCCCATGAAATCCCATATGGCTCCCTGAGCGAGAAGTGATTTCTGAGCTCAGACCCAGTAGTAACCCCTGAGCATCACTGGGTGTGGCCCAAGAACAAAGAAAAAATTAAAAGTAAAATATTTGGGATATTAAAAAGTGATTCATTGTTCAATACATTGTTACATACTAAAAAAATCCCTCAAGTTTAGTGTTAAAAATAATGCTATACTCTTTAAAAAGGTAAATCTTCATTATATGACACTTGCTAATTATAATTGTTGCATATTTTTAACTCTTGAATAGAGATGTTTGGATATTTAAGACAAAAAATAAACAAAAATAGTACAATTCTTTGTAGGCTGAGAGTATGCTAAGGTGAGCATAAAATGTTTTTTGTTGCTGTTGCTGTTGTTTTGGTTTTTGGTTTTTGGGCCACACCTGATGACTCTCAGGGCTTACTCCTGGCTATGCTTTCAAAAATCTCACTTGCTTTGGGAAACCATATAGGTCTCTGGAACTCGAACCTTCTATCCTGGGTCAGCAAGGCAAATGCCCTACCACTGTGCTATCCCTATGTCCCCGATATACAAGGTTTTATTTGAAAAGTACTTAACAAGATGATTAAATCATGTTTTTCCATAAACTCCAAGTGCATCATATAAGATATGTGTAACAACATTCTTGAAAGATAAAAAATTCAAATGATAATAAAGTTTTTATTTTCTTGTTTGTTTATTTATTGCATAGTTTTGTATTTGGACCGACTGACAAAATTTCAACATTTATTTAGAGACAAAGCACAAATGCTAGGAGATAATTCCTAATACTTATACACATCTAAGTATAATTAGTATATTTTATTTGTTGACTAACTATAATGTATAAAATTTTTACTTTGATTAAAGTAATATCAATGGTAAAATAGTTCATTTACATTAATTATATTTATTCTGTGCTGGAATCAGAATTGCCATTCACTATATTCAATGAAGTTTTTCATAGGAAACATAATATGCCACAATGAGAAAGAATTACTTAGTAAAAGCACATTTTCAATAATAGTAACTAAAGATTTGAATTAAAAATGAAAAGTGATGGGGCCAAATAGTCCAATGGGTAGGGCACTTGCCTTCTACATAACTGATCTAAATATTAAACCAGTGCCATATATGGTTGCCAGAGTTCCACTAGGAGGAATTCAGAGTTCCACTAGGAGTGAGCCTTAAACAGAATGAGGATTAACTCTGAACTCTTCTGAGAGTGGCATAAAGTTAGTCATCAAAACCAAATGTTAAAAATAATGTAAATATAAAATGTACATTAGTAAAATAACTAAAAATAGCAGAAAGTTTTATATATGGGAGAGTTTAAATATATATGCATATATAATTTTATAATAAAGTCTTCTATAATGGTCTTACTCTACATTTTATACACAAGTTCATACATTTCAAATGGTAGAGTTTATGCATGAGAAGTTAGATAGAAATCTGCTTAAACATACTCATAATATTAAATTAAAATAACACAATACCATTTATTCATCTTTATTTGGTTCTCTGATAAAACATTTTATGAAAGTTTTCAAATGTTCAAGGTAAGTTTATATTTTGTAGTAATTTTTTATTGAGATACAGATTTTAAAGATTTAAGTTCTCTCTGGAGAGTTTTCTAAAATATTTCCATTTTGAAGTAAATTTTAAATATATTCATGCCCATTATTATGAAAAATGCTGTTTATCACTTAAATTTTATCTTATATTTGTGCTAAATAGAATGAGCTTGACATCTGAAATCTACTTGTAATATTCTGTAAATATTATATAGAGCTTCAAAAGTTATTTTTAACATATGTGAACAAAGAATTTCTGTAAGAAATTAAAAATAATTCTTAGTAACAAATTCATTTTATAGTTAAACTCTTCAGTGTAATATTAAAGAAGATATAAAATGTTTACCTGTTTCGTATATGCTGTAGCTTCTAAAGTTATTTTTAACATATGTGAACACAGAATTTTCATAAGAAAATTAAAATTAAATCTTAGCAACTCAAACTCTTTTTATAGTAAAACATTTCAGGGTAATATAGAAAGGTGTAAATTGTTTATTTTGTATATGTTATAGCTACAGTAATATGCCTTTTTTTAAACTGTGAAGTCCTACAACTAAGTGTCATATGTGTGAATCATGTGCTCTACCACTAACATATGTTCGAATTCTCGGATATTGACATATGTTCCAAATCTCGGATATTATGATTTAGTAGCCATTAAAAGAAAAATCCTATTACTGTGACAGAGAAATAGGCATATTCAAGGTATTTGTGTACATGTACTCAATCCAGGTTAAATCCCCAGTGGTACAGCATATATAGTCCACTGAGGAACATAAGGAGAGAGCCTTGATTAAAGATCTAGGAATAATACTTGGACATAGCCAGGCCCAATTTCAAAACAAAATAAAAATAACATTTAAGTATGTATTAGTTTTCTTATTTTTTAATCAAAAATAGTGCTTGGTATTCAAAATGATTAATATTCAGCTGTCCCAACACCACTTGAAATGAGTCAGCGAGAGATAGACACAAATAGTCTCACTCATCTGTGAGACTTAAGAAAAATAAAAGATGCTATAATAATAATAGCCAGAGACAATAGAGATGAGGTTTGACAAGACCAGACCATGATATAAAGCTTACCACAAAGATTGGTGAGTGCTTTTAGAGAAATAACTACACCAACAAACTACCTTGGCAATGGTAGTGACTGAGAGAAATAGAAGTAGATTTGTACTTCTTTATGACTGAAACCCAAATACAAACATGGTATTTGAATAAATATTAAAAATAATTTAATACATATTAAGTAAATAATAAGTGATCAGTAATTATCACTTGTTGAAATAACTGGGTAAATGATTGGCTATGTTACTGAGAAAATAAATCAATAAAGTAGAGAATGAATATGAATTTTCTCAGAGTTGTTTATTTTATTCATAATAGAATTAGTACTTAGATGTAATACATGTGGCTTCCATGACAAAATTGCTTCTTAGAATCTTTTGATCTTATAGACATGTCCCATTGGATGCATCCAAGTATAGTTATCAAGAGTACATATTGACTGGTCTTTCAATCTAAAAAATAAAGTCTATTATTGTGTGACCTTAATTAAGAAGGTATCTGAGACTTTTACAGTAGGTGTTCACTAGTAGGAGATTTTGGAAAAAGTTCAATAAGTGAACGCAAGCAAATTAGTTTCTATAATGTTATGTTATTGAGAATGTTTTTCATGGCATGTTTTCCAAGAGCAACAAAAATGTGTAAATATTTGAATATCTGTTCAAAATAGGACACTATAACATACAAGATGAGGGACTTCAGAGATATTACGGTAAATAGGGTGCGTGCATTGACAGTGGTTGAGCTGATTCACTATCATTCATATCACCTTCCGGGCCCACCAGGAGTAATTTCTGATTGTAGAACCATGGAGAAATCCCTGAACATTTCTGGATGTGGCCCCAAAACTAAAGAAAACAAAAAATAAATACTAGGTTGACTTATATAAATCATATTCAAGCTTATATCAATAGAATCTTAAAATCTCCACATCTTTCATATGAATATGTAGTGCATACACTACAAAATATTCTGGCTGCAGGGGTTTAATTCAAAAGGTTTATGACTTTCTTTAATAACATCAAAGATCACCAGGTGTAAAAACAAGCATTTGCATTTTAGAGTTTGTTCTATTTTTCTTTTCTTTCCCTTTTTTTTTTTTTTGAACACACCCATCTGCTTTCAGGGGTTACTCCTGGCTCTGCACTCAGAAAACACTCCTGGCAGGTCAAGGGACCATACGGGATCCCGGGGACCAAACCTGGGTCTGTCCCATGTCGGCCACATGCAAGGTAAATGCCCTACCACTGTGCTATCACTTAAGCCCCTAAAGTTTGTTCTAAAGACTAAGTTAGAATTAATATCTAGGTAGATGATAGCTTCGATTCTTAAGGTTTTTTTTAATCTATTTTATTTTCATAGGGTTTAGATAACTATGACAAGAAAAGGGAGATAGCAGAAAGAAGAATTCTATATTTTTTGCACAGAATAAAGGTTCTATTCTCCCTACTTTCTTGTTTCCCTTTCACGTTCTTTTCTCTCCTGTCTTTTTCTTAGTCTGATTCATGTGGACCTAGGCACACATACAAAAATACATGTATGTAAGTACATTCATTCTAGCTTTTTCAATGTAAAAGTCCTAGGTTTTTCAGTTCCCCAACTCCTCTGGTATTCATCTTGGCTTCACTTTCAGAAGGTCATACTCTTCAGACCTCATAATAAAGAAATCTGTTTTTTCTACATTAGTTCATAATCTTTTTTTTTTTTTTTTTGGTTTATGGTTTTGGGGCCACACCATGTGACATTCAGGGGTTGCTCCTGGCTATGTGCTCAGAAATTACCCTGGCTTGGGGGACCATATGGGACAACAGAATATGGAACTGCGGTCTGTCCTAGGTTAGCATATGCAAGGCAAACCCCCTACTGTGCCACCACTCCAGCTCGCAGTTCAAAATCTTAAATAGAAAATGCTTGCCAGTTTTATACTGTTAATTTCTATTCTTATTTCTTTATATAAACTGCTTTCATTAAAATGTTACTTGACTATTTTGTTGAGCATGTTTTTTTTTTGTTTTGTTGTTGTTGTTTTTATGAGGGGAGAAGAAAATCAACATCCAACTGTGTTCTATGTTCTTACTACTGGTTCTGTGTTCAGGGATCACTCCTTACAAGTTCAGAAAAATAATTTGGGATGCCAGGGACTGAACTAGGGGTTGACTAGATGCAAAGCATGCACCCTCCTGCTGCACTAGCAGTTATTCATTATTTCCAGTTGTTTTAAATCCTATGCTTTGATCGCTTTTCACTTACTTACCTTTCTAAACTCTCTGGGTAAAGGATTCAAGAAAATTGACAATTGTCTTTTTCCTTTCTTGGGACCAGTCCTCATCTTATGGAGCTCGAGAGATCCTCCTATCAATAAATGCTAAGGGAAACAGGAGTTGTCGGGATCAAACCTAGGTTTTCTGTATGCAAAGAATACACTGCATACATTCAAACTAATTTTGTTTCTTTAAAAAGTATGTATTTAATTTCCGTGGTATTTTTCTTCTTTTCTTTCACTGTTATTACCCATTCTGGAAGAATTTTACTGAAGAAATTTATACTGCAGCATTCCAATTGACTCATTATTTCTCTAAATTTTTTTTTACTGTGTGGACTTAGAGTTAAGTAATTAAGGCACTTGTCTTGCACATGCCTGACCCAGTTCAATAAGCAGCTCCCAATTTGATCTCCCAAATATTCCAAAAGTTATTCCTGTATGCAGAGCTAGGAGTAAATCCTCAGCACAATTGAATTTGCTCAAAATAAAGGAAAATTATTTGTTGTTTCAAGAATGATTAGCAACTTTGTAGGAGTGTTTCTTCCAAATTTATTTCACTCCATTAAACTCCCAACCTTTAAATTATAGTCAATCTTCATTATTTTTGTTTTATTGTGATATTTTCTTAGAATAAATCACAAATTTAGTTTCTAAAGAAATAGTAAGCCTTGTTTTTCTGTCTCTTGCTGTCCTTCATTCTGTCTGTATGTGTCCTGTGTTGTGTGAGTATCTTTCTCTGCTTTTCTCCCCTTCCCTACCATCTTATTTTTACTCCCATAATGATTTAAGTTAGCAGCAATAACAAAGAAGTATTCACTATTTATTTTGTGATATTCAATGCAAGTGTTTGAAAATGATAGAAATCAATCATTTATTAAGCAGTTTTCTTTGCAATGACAGAAATAAAAACAAAATAAAAAAAAAATCCAACCCCATTAAAATTTCACATGCTATGATTTTGCCAGAATCTGAATCCTTCAAATTTTCTTAGGATGACAGTATTTTAGCAAAAACATTTAGTTCACATGGGAAGAGCCATGATAATTACAGAGCACTTTATATTGAGAAAAAAAAGTTCAGTATATAGGGCCGGCGAGGTGGCACTAGAGGTAAGGTATCTGCCTTCCAAGAACTAGCCAAGGAAAGATCATGACTGTGGTTCGATCCCCCAGCGTCCCATATGGTCCCCCCAAGCCAGGGGTGATTTCTGAGTGCTTAGCCAGGAGTAACCCCTGAGCATCAAACGGGTGTGGCCCGAAAAACCAAAAAAAAAAAAAAAAAAAAACCCCAAAAAAGTTCAGTATATAGAACTCCTTGGGTCCAAAAATTGAAAAAAAATAAAATAAAATGCTTCTTTTAAATTTTATAAAAATAATTTAAACTTTAATTTCATATAGCTACTCAAATTACTTGAGTAAATAAATTATGCTATTAAATAATTAGTAATTAAATAATTTATTGTTTAATTTATTAAATTAATATAATTTAATATAATTAATTTCTTAAATGATTATTAATTTTACAAAAGTTCTTGATTTTTATTGTTGATGGTATCATATAGATAACTTAAAAATTAAGATGTTCTTAAGGGCACATTTTCTTGTAAAACTAGTTAAAATTAATGCTCATAAAAATAAGTTGGAATAATAGAGATAAGATAATGAGTATAAGCCTTGGATCTAAACTTAGATATATCTTGGAAACAGAAAAATTTAAAAGAAATAAAATAATGAGTATATTTTCTCTTAGGATATGATAACTATGAAGGATATTCTCAAGAAGGCATATTTTGTTTAAGACATGAAATATTACCTAAAACATGCTAACATGAGGGGATATAGCTGATTAAATAGTATTATAAACAAACCATAAAGTTTATATTCACTTATATGCATTATCATTATTTAGAGTAACTTCTTAGAAATGAAATGATTAGATCAAGAATTTCCAGTGGTATGATAATCTTCCCTCTAAATTAGATGAGTTTAATTTTCTAGTTGATTACAAAATTATAGGCCATCTAAGATAAATCTCTTCTACCATTTTATGGTGCTTGACAAAAGCTGTGGAGAATCAGCTATTATATTTAATTTTCAGGTAAATATGCCAGTCTTCTGTAGTTGTTGGTATAAGACCAAAAACTTTTGGTTTACAGAGGAAGATTTTGCTACAGTGAAACAGGAAGCTTGAGCTTTTGATTATGTTATTTTCTTTGGTCCTCAAGTCTATACAATTCCTAAAGAAATATTATACATATAACTTTATTTTATCATAGCTGAGCAATGATGACTTTAGGAAATCCCCAAAAAAGTGTTATAATAACTACCAAATATTTATTTTTGGAGGGCATATTTCCTTCATGGATACTGGTAAAGAAAACAAATCTGCCCACTGTCTTGTAGAGAGAGTATTTTTGCCTCCAATAATTTTATTGTAAAACCTTTCTTAAAAATACTTTCTCGAAAGAATCTCATATAAGATCAGTAGAGATGTGAGCAATCAAATTGAAAGTTATTTTCAGTAATTCATTGTTATATGATTCAATATCTTATATTGAAGAAAGAATGATATAACGTGTTCAAATTGTGAAGCCAACAGTTAATCATTTTTGATTTGGGGTAATTTAATACTTATGTAAAAGAATTTTTCTTTTATAAAATAGAGGAAATATGCACTTTCCAAGGTTTGGGTAAAAAAATATAAGAACAGATACAAAAATGTATTTGAAGTTTTCCAAGATTTTTCAACTAGATATCAATAATATAATCCATTGAGCTGTGTAAAACCTATTGTTTTTTGCTGCTTAAAAATAATAGTAATTTATAAGGCAATGTTTTTTTTGTTTTGTTTTGTTTTTGTTTTTGGGCCACACCCGGCGGTGCTCAGGGGTTACTCCTGGCTGTCTGCTCAGAAATAGCTCCTGGCAGCACGGGGGGGGGGGGGCATATGGGACACCGGGATTCGAACTAACCACCTTTGGTCCTGGATCGGCTGCTTGCAAGGCAAACGCCACTGTGCTATCTCTCCAGGCCCAGGCAATGGTATTTTTAAGAATTTTATATATTATATATGTATGATACACACTGATAAAATACACAGACACAAATATATTTGAAGTTTTCCAAGATTTTTCAACTAGATATCAAGAATATAATCCATTGAGCTGTGTAAAACTGTTGTTTATTGCTGTTTAAAAATAATAATAATTTATAAGGCAATGGTTCTTTAAGAATTTTATATATTTATGCATGTATGATATACATACTGATATAATACACAGACATGTATGTATCTATATACATGGTTTGTTTTATGCAAAAGTCTTGCTTGTTCATGTGAAAATACATTAATAATTTTATTATTTTCTCACAGCTGATCTTCTGATTGATAAAGCAAGCATATATCATTCACTAATGGGATACATTTTTGCCAGTATTTCACTACACCTCTAATTAAGAAAATAATAATCACCTATTGATACTTTGCCCTTGACTTTAGTTATTTTTAGAAAATTCTTGAAAATAAAGATTATGGTTATTTTCTACAGTCTTACCTTAGCACATAGAGTGAATTGCCTATAAATAAA
The DNA here is from genome assembly GCF_024139225.1 of Suncus etruscus. NCBI lineage: Eukaryota > Metazoa > Chordata > Mammalia > Eulipotyphla > Soricidae > Suncus > Suncus etruscus. Next base: position 89,337,675 of record NC_064856.1, on the reverse strand, counting down.
GGACAACAAAGTAACTTTGAAAAAATAATTATATACCAGAGTAAATTAGAATTTTATCTTTCAAAATTAATAAGTAATACGGTCTAAAATAGGCTTAGTAATTTTCAAGTACCAGAGCACAAAAACTTGAGAGTTCACTTAGAAAATGTACTCGATATGTTTATATTTAAAGACTAATTTCTTCTGTGCATTTCATTTTTTTAAATATTTATAGTAATTTATTGAGTGCTTATTATGCACCAAAAACCAAGAAAGCTCCAGGAATTCTTAAATGAAACAAATATATCTATTGTTCTTCTTTTTTTTCTTTTTCTTTTCTCTTTTATTTTATTTTATATTTTTTACATTCTATAGTTTTTTAATAATAAATTTTATTTTGACCAAAGTAGATTACATATCTTTCAAAGTAATATTTAGGTACATATTGACATTGAATCAAGGGAATTCCCACTACCAAAGTTGTCCTCCCTCCAGTCCCCTTCCCAGCATGCATTACATATCGCCCTTCCTTACCCGCCAGGCAACTAGTATAAGTGGTCCCCCACTGTATCTAGCTTGTTGTAAATTAAGTATAGATTCTTGGGTTTGGACTTGATGTTTAAGTGTGATCATTTTTATTACTACTTAGTGATCATACAACTCTTTGGTCTTGGTACCCTCCATTATTTTCCCCTCAATTTGAGAGGCAGAACAAGATGGTTCAAGTTGTGTGGTTCTGTTTAAAGAAAAGAAAAAAAAAATGGAATAAGAAACAAAGAAGCAAAAAATGGGCTGAGTCCTTCTAGAGGCTATAAATATCAATTTGAGAGAAGAAAGGGAAACGGAGAGAAACACAACAATACAAAAAGAAAAATCAAACAAAAATCCAAAAATAACTACAACAATAAATACTACTACCACACAATAACCATGGTCCTGAAATAAAAACAAAGCAATGCACAAAAACAACAACAATTATTCCCATGACAGTATACTTCAAGGGTGGAGAAACCCTGTATCCCTTAGGCCAAGGGAATTCCCTTTTTTAATTTCCCCAATATTTACTGTGCCTATGTAGAAAAAAAAAGAAGCAGAACATTTCATTTTTTATAACTCATTGATAATAATGCATAATTATACTTTGTCTCAGATGTTTCTAATAATATTTACATATATTTTTGGCTTAAAGGAACATAAATCCACTATTTCTTGTCCTATGATATTCTATCCATATGCCTCACATAATTTTATGATAAAAATAATAGTCACATTGGACTAAAAGCTACTCGAATGTGGCCTTATTCAAATTTACAGAATTACTCTCTATAATTCTCTTTCAAATATGAAAAAAGCTCTGGCCCAAATAGTGGCACAGTGGTAGGGCGTTTGCCTTGCACGTGGCTTACCTAGGACAGACCGTGGTTCTATCTCCTGGTGTCCCGTATAGTCCCCCAAGCCAGGAATGATTTCTGAGCACAGATACAGGAGTAGCCCCTGCAAATCACCAGGTGTGGCCCATAAACAAAAATAAGAATAAAAATTAAAAAAGCCATAATCCAAGATACTGTGATTTAAAACCACAACACATACTTTAGAAGGCATAATAAGGGGCCAGAGAGGTGGCGCTAGAGATAAGGTGCCTGCCTTGCAAGCGCTAGCCAAGGAAGGACCGCGGTTCGATCCCCAAGGAAGGACCGCGGTTCGATCCCCCGGTGTCCCATATGGTCCCCCCAAGCCAGGGGCAATTTCTGAGTGCTTAGCCAGAAATAATTCCTGAGCATCAAATAGGTGTGACCCTAAAAGGCAAAAAAAAAAAAAAAAAAGGCATAATAAAATGTTCATTGTTGGAGAAATGAGAGAGAAGAACTAGATATTGAAGATAATTCTAGAAAAATCACAGTAGAAATTTTATTTATTTTTCTACTCATTTTACTTTTATTATATTTAGTCCCTTTATATGATATTAACTATGCCATCTGTGTTCAGACATTTTTATTCTCACTGATATTACAAAAATAGGTTAATATTTATAAAGTAAGTTGAATGATTATATGCTTCAAAATTTCAAGATTTGCATTATTATAGAAACATCACTTATCAGTATATCTGATTTTATGTGTTTGAATTTTAAAATACGATAGTCAGAAATTACCCTTATAACATATTCCTACTCTAAAATTTTGTGGTTAAGAATTTTAATGATAAATTGTTTATATTAAGTATTATTAATTTCTTGTACTGCATTTTCAAATTCATATATATATATATTGGGTTTTGGGCCACACCCAGCGGTGCTCAGGGGTTACTCCTGGCTGTCTGCTCAGAAACAGCTCCTGGCAGGCACGGGGGACCATATGGGACACCGGGATTCGAACCAACCACCTTAGGTCCTGGATAGGCTGCTTGCAAGGCAAACACCGCTGTGCTATCTCTCCGGGCCTATTATTTTATATTTTGATTTAATATATTAGTCATAGATATTAATACCTTTATAAAATCAAACGCACTTCTATCCATATAGCTCACACATCACTTTGTATTAAAATGCAATATTAATGCAGCTGTCATTAGTGCATGCATTTATATTTTTACAGTAAAACACTTGAGAACATGTCCTTGATAACATCAATGCAAAGGTAATGTTTCTGGAGTTGACTCCTATCCAGTCTTCAAAAACTTATTTTCAATTGTTTATCTTCAATCAAGTGTTGTGAGCACATAGCAAAAAAGTGTGTTGAAGAAATATGTCATATACCCATCTAAATAAAAGAAAGAAAGCAATATGCAATGTTGAGTCCCAAATATACTCCCTAGGCCAGTTTATTCAAAGCTAATTTATCAAGAATTTATTTCAATCCCTGCTCTGTCTCTGAAGTTTCTGTCAATCACTATACTCAGAAAATATATCCTTATTATTTAAGTATTAAATTTTTGCTAAATAAAACAAAACACAACCATGACCCAGAATTTATTTGGATGGTATGATAGTTCTTCTGAAATTCTGATTATTTTATTAAATCTGCAGTAATATACTCCTATATTTTTACAATAGAATTATTTTAGACTTGACATATTTTAGACTTGACAAGATTTACCTCCATTTGTTTTGATCAGGAATCATTTTGAATTTTTTCTTTCCATGTGGACCTTTGGAAGTAGATTAATCTTAAATACTGGTAAGTATCATTGTCTTATTCTTTAACTTGAAAGCAATTCTAGTATTTTCTTAATTATAACTCTAGCTATTTGCTTATTTTATTTTACTGTTTAGTGGCCAATTGAACCACATTTGTAATGCTAGAAGCTACTATCAAGCAAAGCTAGGTAAGGATGAAAGCTTGGGTTCTCAACATTGCATATGCTCTATTACCTTGAGGCCCCTCTCTGACTATATTATTTAATATAAATACAATTTGGATTTTAGCTGTATCTTATAATATTATTTAAATCAAACTTATTTATCTATTTTAGTTGATTTATATTTATTCCAGTTCTTAACATGTTTTATATAAACATGCATTAAATGCTTTATTTTACTTACCTAATTGAATTCATTTCACCTTGTTTCCACACTTCCATTAGTTAATATATGCATAAATCTATGTCAGTGTTCAAGAGAATGTGTTCATTTTCTTTTATTTAAATTTTTGTAAATTAAAACAAGTGTAGATTTAATACAATATTTATGTACTTTCAATTCACAATTGACTCAGCTTAATACATCAACAAGGCTCAGCCACATAAATTTGGTTTCTCTATCATTTGAAGTGAACATTTCTGTCTTAAAAGAAGAAAAATAGAGAGTACAATATTCCAGATTCAGAAAATATAGACCTTAACCTGAATAATGTTTTTATGCTTGTATAATAATAAAATAATGGGCCTGACCACTGGCGCAAGTGGTAGGGTGTTTGCCTTGCATGCTGCTGATCTGAGATGGACCCGGGTTCAATCCCTAGCAACCCACAAAGTCCCGTGAACCTTCCAAAAGTTATTTCTGAGCACAGATTCAGGAGTAACCCCCGAGTGCTGCCTGGTGTGGCTCCCCCCACCCCCCGAAAAAAAAAGGACATTTGGAAGCCAGATTGGTGGCTCAAGCTATAGGGTGTCTGCCTTGCACGCACTAACCTAGAACTGACTGCAATTTGACCCCCAGGAGTCCCATATGGTCCCCCAATCCAGCAGCAATTTCTGAGCACATGCAAGGAGTAATCCCTGAGTATCATCAGGAGTGGCCCAAAACTCAAAATAATAATAATAATAATAATAATAATAATAATAATAATAATAACAATAAAACTAAAGCAGTAGAGTTTTTATCAAAAGTTCAACCTGGGTTTGCTTTCAAGATCAAATGCAGGCTACTCTTCATTTAATTGTTTTTCTTTACCAAAAGTTTCTAATGGACATCCTCTATTTGACTTATTGCTCCTTCAGTTATATCATTTAACTCTGATGAATTTTTAACTCACTATGCATAAGATCGGGTAGTATTCAGCAACACATTGCTAACATGTGGGCACTGCCTGTAAGTGGATTTAAGAAAACAAAGATATGTGAATATGGAGGCTATCTTAAAATAAAACATGCTTGAAAATAGTAACTAAGGCAACAGCAGCAATAGGAGAACTGTTCAGTACAGTCTACAGATGGCCATCTTAAATAAATATTCCAATTATTCCACAACTGATTTGGTGAGGGCACATCCAGAGAGAATGTGATATTACTGATAACTACCTATCAGGCTAATGGTTCCTTCCATAGTTCAGGGTATTATTTCAGATTATATCTACTCAAATATGGCAACTATCTTTGTCAAATATATAGATAGATAATGATATATATGCATATATGTGTTTGAGAGAGAAAGAGAATATGTTTGCCATCTGAATAGATTTATCATGCAGACAGCTCAATTTGACTTATTGTTCATGAAGGTCTATACAGTTTTTAATTTTACCAGAAAATTCTGATTTATCTTACCAGATAACTCTATTTAATAGCATAAAACTTGCTCTAGTTGAAATGAAGACAATCATTTTTGCATTCAATCTGCTCACAATTAATTTGAGCGACTATATTCATATTTTTATTTGGATCTCAGATTCTAATATAATAATCATAAAAAGTTATCAATGACATTAAGATTATTTTTGTGAGTATTCAACAATATAAATACAATGAATTATAATTGAATGAATTTATAGAAATTTAACTTTATTCAGAATTGTGCCAGGCAATTTAAGGCAAATTCCTTACAAAGTTTTTAAATAGATTTGTACCTAATTTTTTATATCTATAGAATTAAAAAGTGCTTATCCAGGATATTAAATAGAGATATCAATAAGATAACTTCTACTGTGCTGACCATATTGGGATAGACACAATTACAAAGTAATCTTATATTGTACTATATTTTGTATTAATCTGAGAATATTAGCAAGTGATTACAGGGTATTTTTTATTTATAACAGCACTCTGAAGATCATTGCTAGCCTATGATGTCATGAAGTGAATCACAAGGAGAACATTTGCCACTAACTAAATCTAAGATTCCAACATTGTTTAAAGATCAGATTGAATCACTTCAGAAGTTTTGTGGGTTTATTTTATTTTTTTCATTTTGGACATCTAGAATAACTTTTAGGCGACATAAAAGTTAAATACTTATTCTGAGAAAAAAAGGCAGCCAACAATTTTGCAGTGGAGAAAACAAAGGGAGCGGTTCCAGTACATAATGGTGTATGTTTGGATGTTTTAGTTTAGATTGCTATTATATTAGTTCATATTGCGCTAGATGAGTTATAATTCACCGTGTCCAAAGAAGACTCTAGTGTAAGTGTATTTCATGTCTCAATTTTCTCAGTTTTCTCTTCTATTTTCTTCTGATCTACTCTTTTTACAAAATATATAACTTTTTGCTAATAAGTGTCCTTTTTTCTTCTGAGTTCATAAATTGCGTCTTCGCTAGATTGAACTTGAATTTCTTTTTCATTTTGTACTTATTAGATTAACACTATGCTTTTGATTCTATTGTGTACCTTCTCATGAAGTTCAGTGCTTTACTCTGGCTCTGTATTTAGGGATCACTCCAGGTGGTTTGTAGAACAATATGGGGTTTCAGTCAACTATGTGCAAGGAAAGCAAATTCTCTGCCATACTATCTCTTTGGCCCCAGGTAACATACTTTAAATGTTTTTTTATGTTTTAAAATTTTTAAATAATCACTCTTTTTAAATGTCATTATTTTTGTGAAAGATAACTATTAATAAATAAAACTAGTAAGTATAAATTAGTAAATTTATTCTCTAATTATCACTAAATATATCTAATCTTTGATTAAACAATGTGTGTTTATTCAAAATTTAGACTCTATGGGAAAGGGGGTTATCCTCTATTACTCAGATATTATTCTAAGGTCTATTTTTTAGAAGAGTCACTCCAGGTGGTATGTAGGGGACCATGTGGTGTTGGGGTGAAATCTGGGATCCCTTCCTTAAAAACATGTGCTCGGTTCATTGACACTCCCCAGTCCCTGGTAAATTGATTCTTTACTTAAGATCAGGTAATTCAATGTTCTTCTGTTTCCTCTTTTCTTACTGTATGAAGGATAGAAGTTAGATGAGATGATAGTTGTTGTCCTGGTACTAGAGAGGGGGCATTTATGTGGGCTACTTTCCATTGTTCAACTTAAACTGTTAAGGAAAGCATATGCTCCTTATTGGGAATATTGTCTTTTGTTATCAGTGGTTTCATTATCAGTCTACTTTTCCTGTGCTTATATTGTTCTGGGTAAATATAAACATCCTTCACACTTACCGAAGAGTAAAGGTAGGGAATCTAGGTACTAACTGTATTGGACTGATTTTCTGGATATCAGATATTTTTAATGCAATCACATTTACAATATATATAATTATATAGGTAGAACTTTAATTTGGAATTAGATTTGTGAAGATCTAGCAATATTTTCTTTACTTGTTTGCTTTTATTTTTATACACATCTTTATTTCAGCACCATAATTACAAGCATGTTTGTAGTTGGGTTTCAGTCATAAACTGAATACCCCCCTTCACCAGTGCAACGCTCCCACCACAAATGCCCCCTCCCCAATCCCTACCTGTATTTGCGACAGGCATTCTACTTCTCTCATTCTTTAACATTGTCATGCTAGTTGTTAGTGTAGTTATTTCCATAACAGCATTCACCACTTTTTGTGGTGAGCTTCAAATTGTGAGCTGGTCTTTCTAGCCCTTCCATCCCCTTACTCTTTTGTCTCTGGGCCTTATTTTAGTAATGTCTTTTATTTTTCTTAAAACCCATAGATGACTGAGAATATTCTGTGTCTATCTCTCTCCCTCTGACTTATTCAATCAACATAATAGATTCCATGTACATCCACAAATAGGAAAATTTCGTGACTTCATCTCTCCTGATGGCTGCATAATATTCCATTGTGCATATGTACCACAGTTTCTTTCACCATTCATCTGTTGAAAGGCATCTTGGTTGTTTCCAGTGTCTGGCTATTGTAAATAACACTGCAATGAATATAGGTGTGAGGAAGGGATTTTTGAATTGTATTTTTGTGTTCCCATGGTTTATCCCATGGAGTGGAATAGCAAATCATATGGGAGTTCAATTTCCAATATTTTGAGGAATCTCCATATTGTTTTCCATAAAGGCTGGACTAGATGGCATTACCACCAGCATTGAATAAGAGTTCCTTTCTCTTTACATCCCCACCAGCATTGATTATTCTCATTCTTTTTGATGTGTGCCAGTCTTTTTGTTTTGTTTTGTTTTGATTACTTATAATTCTTCATCCTTTGATACTGTGTCTTTCCAAGTCATTTATAATTCAGAAAACAAAAAACACAACTTTATGTTCAAATTTTTAAACTCATTGAAATTCTACAAATATACTTTTAACTTTCTTTTTCATGTATTTTACAAATTCAACCTGAAAATCTAAAAAAGCCTAAATGTGGACTCTATTTTTCCCTTTTTCTATCCTCTGAAACCAGCACAGAAAGAAAAACAAATAGGGTAATTTGCAGCCACTTGAGTAATGGTGGACGGTGTGATAGAAAAAATATTTTCAAAATATAAATATTACTGTATCAATAATATGCAAAATATTAAGAAAAAGGTAAATTTAAGATGCACTATATAGCTGATTTAGAGAAAGTTGGAATTTAATAAAATTTTTAAAATGTAGGGTTGAAGAAAATAATGAAGTCAGTCTCTGTCATAAGAGATTAGAACAAAAGGTTGAAGTCTATGATTAATGAGCAAAATGAAAGAAGTTAGGCATTAGTAATTCATGTTTTTGTTCAGTTATTCTTAGTCATTTGTTCCAAAATACCTTTTATTATGTATTTTACGAACTTGAGAATAGTTTTAATATTTTTCTCTCATTTTATTTTAACCCTCCTGTAGAAGCATCAATAAAGCTAACACCTGATTTCTTCTACCCTCATGTCAGAAATTTCTGAGTTAAATATTTATACTTCTATATTATTTTTCTTCTATTTTTATTTAAATACCATAGTTAAAAGGTTGTTAATGTCACTTTTTTTTACAATTTTTTTAATGATTGAGTTACAGTCATACAATATATATATAACTTTCACCACGGTGCACTTCCCACCACTGATGTCAATATTTTACCTCTCACACTCCCTGATGCCCTCTTTCTTCCCATCAGCCATCTTCCACACTTTATTTCTCTCTCTCTTCTCTCTCTCTCCCCTCTCTTTTTGTGACATTGTGGTTTGTAATATTAAATGAAAGAGATGCAATGAATGTCCTTTCCATATTAGACTTTCTCTACTCTAACTGTACTCCCTGCTCTTTGTGGCAATCTATCTACCTTAGAATGGTTCTCCTGATTTTCATCTCTATTTACTCTGGATATCATCTATGAGATTTAATCATTATCAGAGAGAAAAATACCTCAGTAATTTTTCTTTCTATTTTTTGTTTTGTTTTGGGGCCACAGTTGTTGATGTATAGGAATTAGTCATGGCTCTGCACTCAGAAATTATTCCTAGTCATGCCTCAGGAACCATATGTGATTCTTGGGCTGGAACCTAGTTCAATCATATGCAAGGCAAATACCCTACCTACTATAGTAAAACTTCAGTACTTCAGTAATTTTTATTTATGAAATAAATAGAATGAAGATGATTCCAAGAAGATAAGGCAGTTTTATATTTCATACATAAAAATGAGTTCTCTTGATACTTGGGAAAAGGTTTTAAATGATGTAAATTTCAAATTATCAGAATGTTTCTCTCTCATTCTCCCTCACTCTTTCTCTTACTCTCTCTTTCTCTCTCTTTGTCTCTCTCTCATACACACACACACCTTCTTTTTCCTCTCTGTCTCCTCTACCCCAAAACCTTTTATTGCTCTATGTTTCTTCTCCCTCTCCCTTGGCATTTTTTTTCTTTTCTCACTTCCTCCTAGCTCTATATCTCTATGCCTATCCTTCTCCTCTCCATGTATCTATCTTCTATCTCTTTATATTTCTTTTGTTTGTTTGTTTATTTTTGATTTGGGGTCACACCCGGGGGCACTCAGGGTTTACTTCTGGTTCTGTGCTCAGAAATCGCTCCTGGCTTTGGGGGGACCATATGGGTTGCCAGGACTCGAACCACTGTCCATCCTGGGTTGGCTGGGTGCAAGACAAGTGTCTTACCACTGCACTATCTCTCTGGCTCCTACACTCTGTACCTCTATATCTGAAATAGAGTACACTTATTTGATGCTGTTTTACAGTAAAATCACACCCATGTAAGCACATAACCTCTTCATACACTGTTTGTTTACTTGCTTTGGAATAGCATCGTTTCCAATCTATTCAGAAGCTTCATTTCTTGTCATTTCAAACTCCCCATTTGGAAGTTTTGTTCACTAAGATGTTATATTTGTTTCTAATATTAATATATTTTTAGAACAATCCAAGTTTTGCTTTAAATATGGTGTAATCATAGGATAATATGAAAATAAATTACTGTGATATTTTATTATTTTTCACCAAAATTCTTGAGTATTTCTGCAACACTATGATGAAAAATGTTAAAGCCTTTTATATCTGTTAATAGCATAACTTATCTGATAATTTTAATTGAAAGTATCAGACAATGAATCTAAGAAACTTGGTATTCTCTTCACCATTAACTGGGCAAAATTTTCAAATGCTCTCTTTCTATTTCTTTACATGCATATTTTTTCATGAAAGAGAAAATTCAATGATAAAAATGTATAAGAAAATTATATGTACATAGAGAGTCCTATGTAAGGACATTTTGGGTGGGCACACCAGGAAGTGTTCAGGAATGACCCATGGCTATGTGCTCAGAAATCACTCCCGGTAGTGCTTCGGGGATCATATATAATACTGGGGATTGAACTTAAGTTGTCCATATGCTTGCTATGCAATATAAGACTGCATGTGATGCCCTACCAGCTGTACATTCTCTGTATGGACATTTTTATTTTTTGGTTTTGGGGCCACACCCAGTGATGCTCAGGGGTTACTCCTGGCTATGTACTCAGAAATTGCTCCTGACTTGGGGAACATATGGGACTCCAGGGAATCGAATTGAGATCCATCCTAGGCTAGTGCGGGCAAGGAACATGCCTTACCGCTTGCACCAACGACATTTTTTAATAATTCTTGTTACTAATGCATTTCATAATTTGTTCTCATTGTTATAATTAACTGATAGATAGTGAGTGCTGTATTAGTTGCTATATATGTCTATGAATACAAATATGTATATTCACTCTTCTGTATTGTAATGCACCTATAATCCTATTTTCATTTATCAGTGAACTAAGAATATTAGAAAATACTTCTACATACAAGCTATGGAGAATCCAGATGTTTAACAAATTACCTAATACTAGAAAACTGTATTTTAGTCACCTTTGGCATTGTTAGAGTCTGAGAAAAAACTAACTCTGGTATTGAAGAAATATCTTTATACTGGCTTGTTGATGCCTACACTTTATTTCTTAAAATACACTGTTGATTGTTCATAGCTTCAGAGAAAATCACTTTTTTAAACTTTCCATTATAGTGTGTCAATGAGTGTGATAACATACATGATTTACCTCAAGGAAAATGTAATTAGAAAATTAACCTTTTATTTTTTCCTTGTTAATCAGGAATGGAAAATAAATAGCTAATACACTAGCAACTGCATATGCTATATTATTTACTTTTAATTTCTAAGTTAGTTGATAGAAAGGAATTTCTTAGAGATAAATTCCTCAATGTGGTGGCATTTTGCCCATATAGAGGATAAAGCTTCCCATCTTTCATGGACTATTTTTTTCTCACAGCATTATTTATGGTACGTAGTGACAATGAATGAGGGGCACTCCTCCCCAGTGCTGTCCTCCCTCCACCCCCGTTTCCAGCATGCATCTCATATCTCCCTCCCTTTCCCCCCAGAATACTAGTGCAATTGGTCTTCACTTTATAATTTGTTATAGATTGTCTATTCTGTTATCGTTTGCGATAAAAAGAATAAAAAGAAAAAAGAAAGAAAAAAAGAAAAAAGAAAAAGGAAGAGATAAAAATATTGGCCGCAACTACCAAAAAAATGAAAGAAAAAAAGAAGAAAAAAATGCACCCGGCTAATGAGAAAAGAAAAAGACTTTTAATAAAAATTTTATATAGTCTATCTTGACATACACTGTCATATTGTGTTTCCATTAAAAGATAAAGAGCATATATAGGATAAATGATAGAATAGCAGATTAGGCTTTTGCCTAACATGCAGTTTACTATTTGACCCCTGAAGCCCTCTATACATTCCTGAATACACTAGAAATAAATACTAAATGCAGAGCAAGGAATAAATTTCAGCAATGCAGGTTGAGGTCCCAAACAATCAAACAAAAGAAGAACATATGTATTTTATATTTTCTGGATTATTATTGGATGCACAGACTCATTGCTGATCTCACAGTTACCACTGATGAAGTTATTTTTGCTAATTGCCAGTGAATCTTAATATCAGAACTATAAAATCTAAAGCCTCTTGATCAATGATAAAAAATTGTGTTCTAGGGGCTGGCGAGGTGGCACTAGAGGTAAGGTGTCTGCCTTGCAAGCACTAGCCAAGGAAGGACCGCAGTTCGATCCTTCGGTGTCCCTTATGGTCCCCCCAAGCCAGGGGCAATTTCTGAGCACTTAGCCAGGAATAACCCCTGAGCATCAAACGGGGGTGGCCCGAAAAAACAAACAAAAAAATGTGTTCTAATTTCATTCTACACTTTACAGCATTAACGTTATGTCTTCAAATCATAAAATTACAAGTATAGTTTTTTTTTGTTTTTTTTTTCTGTTTCATTTGTGAATGAGTGTATTCTATTTCTATTGTCAATATCTTTCATAATCCATTCTCAATGTTATAATGTACTTAGTGTGATAGATAGATGATGCTATTGAGGAATAACTAATATTGACCACTAATTTTCTGAGGTAGTCTTCATTTTCTTTATATAATATCTGTCACATAATATTTTCATATTTATTATGTACTAACTATATATATTCAATACTCAAATTTTGATGTCTAGATAAAATTAATTCTAGATAAAATAAAATATACTTTTTCTAGATATATTAATAAAAAATGTCAAAGTTTTTGCAAATATGCAATACTAGTAATTATAGTGCAGAGAAAATTTTCAAATAGCTAGGAGGGATATACTTACCAGTGAAGTGAAAATTAGAGAAATTTTTAATTTTACCTAGAATAGCCTTTAAAATTTTAATAATGTCGATATTTTTTTCTTTTTTAAATAATTTTTCATTGTGGGAGCAATAATCTGTAGAGATCAGGGTTATTTTTGGAAATGCACATAGGGATCACATGGGGAGGGGTCAAAAGACAATATATGATGCCTGGATTAAAACCTTGGTATGGGGGCCGGAGAGATAGCATGGAGGTAAGGCATTTGCCTTTCATGCAGGAGGTCATCGGTTCGAATCCCGGCGTCCCATGTGGTCCCCGGTGCCTGCCAGGAGCAATTTCTGAGCCTGGAGCCAGGAATAACCCCTGAGCACTGCCGGATGTGACCCAAAAACCACAAAAAAAAAACACAAAAAAACCTTGGTTTGTATCATGCAAGACAAGTAAGAAAGTACACTACTTGTGATACTAGCTCTCCATCACCAAGTATGATTATTTTTAAAGCCATTTAAGATAGTAGTATTTTCTTAAATTCTATATTTTTTGTACATATAGTTAAGATCCTAATTAAAAGGCATAAAAAAAACAGGGGCTGGAGTGATAGCACAGCAGTAGAGCATTTGCCTTGCACGCGGCAGATCCAGGACTGACCTTGATTTGATTCTCGGGGTCTCAGATGGTCTCCAAAAGCCAGGAGCAATTTCCATTTAGGTGCAGAAGCTTCTCAGTTTAATGTAGTCTCATTTGTTTGTCTCTTTTTCCACTTGTTTGGACAGTGGTGTTTACTTTTTGAAGACGCCTTTAGTCTCAATGACATAGTGTTTTACCTACATGCTCTTCTATATACCTTATGGTTTTGAGTCTGATATCAGGTCTTTTATCCATTTGGATTTGACCTTTGTACATGATGTTAAATAGGTGTCCAGGTTCACATTTTTGCATGTGGCTGACGATACTACTTGTTTCAATACTACTTGTTGAAGAGGATTTTCACTCCCATATGATCCATCTATACCATTCCTAATGATATACCCTAAGAACACTAAACATAATTCAAAAATGTCCTTTGCATACCTATGTTCATTGTAGCTCTATTTACAATAGCCAGCATCTGAAAACAAGCCATGTGGTCGACAAGAAATGAGTGGTTAAGGAAACTGTGGTATATATAAACAAGGGAATATTATGCAGCCATCAGAATAAAGATATGACATTTTTCTATACATGAGTGGACATGGAAACTATTATGCTGAGTGAAATGAGTTAGAGGGAGAGAGATAGACACAGGAGAGTCTCATTCATCAGTGAAATTTAGAAAAATAAAGGATAGTATAGTAATAATAGCCAGAGACAATAAAGATGAGGTTTGAAAGGACCAACCCATGATATGAAACATCACAAAGGTTAGTGAATACAGTTAAAAAAATAACTAAACCTGGAGCAGTGGTGCAAGCCATACGGCATCTGCCTTGCATACACTAGCCTAAGGCAGACGATGGTTTGATTCCCCGGCGTCTCATATGATCCCCCAAACCAGGAGCAATTTCTGAGAGCATAGCCAGGAGTCACCCCTGAGCATCACCAGGTGTGGCTCAAACACAAAAAAAATTAACTAAACCAAAAACTATTATGACAATGGTAGTGACAGAAAAATAAAATGCCTATCTTGAAAACTGGCAGAGGGTGGGGAAAGGGGTAAGGGTGGTGAGAATGTTACACTGGTGAAGCTAGGTGCACTTCCTTATGACTGGAATGAAATACAATCATGTTTGTAACCATGGTACTTAAATAAATATTAAAAATAGAAAGAGGAAAAGATGTATTCAGTTCCAAAGGGATTTTGAATATCAAAATTAAAACTCTGTTTTAGAAAAAACTAAAATGTAATTTTTCTTGTATTTGGGATATGTTTGTAGAGAACAGTTTGCATAATAACTCATGCATTAACGCAATACATTCCATTTGTTTTGTTAAGCAAAAATAAGTAGAGTCTTAATGTTCCTATGACCATGTGCTGGCATATGACTCTATTTTCATTGGTCCCCTTTCCTTTTATTGTTGTTATAGAATGTTACAATGACTGCAGCTTCATGCACAGTTGTGCTCACCCAATTCTCAGTGGCATTTTCTTTATTGGACTTATTTTTTTATAATTTTTACAAAAAATTTAAAATAGCATTTTGAATATTTACCCTCTGTCAAATGACTGATGGGAAAATATATTTGGAAGGATATCTTTAATCTTTGCTTTTGTCTTGAAGAAGCTTCTTAGTTTTATGTTGTCTCATTTTTGTGTTTTTGTTGTCTTAGTTAATGGTAATGAGTAATTTATAATGCCTCTAAATTCAATTTAGAGTTTTACTTAAACTTTCCTCAATATCATTGAGGTTCTGGTATACATGATATATTTTGAATTCATTTTTTCAGAAGATTTAGTAAGGGAGTCTAAGGTAATTTGTTTTACATGTGATTGATGAGTTTCCCCAATAATTTGTTAAAGAGGGCTTCCTTGCTCCCCTTTATATACTTGGTTTTTGCAAAGATGAAATTTCCATATACTTGAAAATCTACTTGTGGGCTTTAATTCTATTCCAATATAGTAGTTTAGATTCTCTCTTTACTCCAGTACCACACTATTTTGGTTGCTAGAGGTTTATAATATAATTTAAAGTAGAGGAAAAAGATCCCTAAATTTTTCCTAGCATGGTTTTGGCATTTTGAGGAGTATTTGTATTCCATATAAAAATTTACAACTTTTCTTCTATGGTCTTAAATAATTTTACAGGTACATTTATAGAGACTGCATTAAATCTGTATATTGCTTAGAAAAATTGTCATCTTACTGTAGTATTCCTTCTAACCTATAAACTGAAAATTGTGTTCTATTTTCTTGTATTTTCTATTTCTTTTGGTACTGAGTAGTTTAATTTTTAAGTCTTTTATGTATTTTGTTAAGTTGATTTACAAGTACTTGATTTTTGAGGCATAGTTATATATATTTTTTTAATTTCCCCATCTTCTGCTCATTTATATATATGGATGTGCAATGCTTCCCTGTGTTGTTTTTTTTTCCTGCCACTTTAATGTAAAATGGTGCTTGCTCGGGTCACCACTCCTTGTTGTATGCACAAATACACACATACACAGATACTGTCTGTGTCATTACTGGAAATTGCTGTATTACTAGGGATTGCAGACAGCAGAGCTAATAGGTAAATGATATAATGAATAGAATAATGCTTAGAAGAGACGAGAATTTGAACTCCTGATCACACATTTTCAAGATAAACACTGTGAATCATTGTCCATTTTCCCAATCATATATTTTACATAAAATTTATGAAATCTAATAATATGAGCTTAATTGAAACAAAACTTAATTTCAAAAAAATTATCTTAGGTTGAACAAAGAAAGATATTGTACTTTAAGTAAAAACTTTGGAAAAGGGCCGGGCGGTGGCGTTGGAGGTAAGGTGCCTGCCTTGCCTGCGCTAGCCTAGGACGGACCGCGGCTCGATCCCCCAGCGTCCCATATGGTCCCCCAAGAAGCCAGGAGCAACTTCTGAGCGCATAGCCAGGAGTAACCCCTGAGCATCACAGGGTGTGGCCCAAAAACAAACAAACAAAAAAAACCAAAAAACAAAAACAAAAAAAAAACAAAAAACTTTGGAAAAAATGATTGTATACTTATTTTTTTAACAGAAAAATCTCCTTTAAAAACATATCCTTGGGGCCGGGCGGTGGCGCTAAAGGTAAGGTGCCTGCCTTGCCTGCGCTAGCCTTGGACGGACCGTGGTTCGATCCCCCGGTGTCCCATATGGTCCCCCAAGCCAGGAGCTACTTCTGAGCACATAGCCAGGAGTAACCCCTGAGCATTACCGGGTGTGGCCCCCCCAAAAAAAAAAAAAAAACATATCCTTTGGTAAGACAATAGATTGAGTCCTTAGGATAACGGTATTTCTAATGAAAAGTAGTTTCAATCAACAGATGAATGGCTAAAGAAACTGTGGTACATATACACAATGGAATATTATGCAGCCGTCAGGAGAGATGAAATCATAAAATTTTCCTATACATGGATGTACATGGAATCTATTATGCTGAGTGAAATAAGTCAGAGAGAAAGAGAAAGATGAAGAATGGTCTCACACATCTATGAATTTTAAGAAAAATGAAAGACATTTCTCAACAATTTTCAGAGACAAGAGAGGAGGGCTGGATGTTACAGCCGACCTCATGAATCTCACCACAAAGAGTGATGAGTTTAGTTAGAGAAATAACCACATTGTGAACTATCCTAACAATGAGAATATATGAGGGAAGTGGAAAGCCTGTCTGGAGTACAGGTAGGGGTGGCGAGGGGAGGAAGGATATTTGGGTCATTGGTGATGGGAATGTTGCACTGGTGATGGGGGGGGGTGTCATCTGATATGACTGAAACCCAACCACAATCATGTTTGTAACCAAGGTGTTTAAATAAAAAATATTAAAAAAGAAAAAAATGTTGTTTCAAAATTTTGAGTTGAAATTTAAAAATTTTATTGATATTAATTTATAATATATTTCTCTTTTTTATACATATAGGGGCTTCTCATCTAATTCATATGGAACCTGGGACACTCTAAGTCACGCTGGGTCCACTAGGAATGATGCATCAATAATAGTAGGTTCCATTCATATAGTATTCCTCAGGCCAACAATGCCAATGTCTAGAGGGATTGGTGTATTGATAAATTGGGGAGTCTGTCCTTGCCAAGGAATTAAGCATGCCTGTAAGGGTTTCATGTAGGTAAATCCCTGAGATATTAAATGTTTTGTATTTTTCTAAATGACTAAATTATACAGTGTATTTGATATTTTTAGTTTTAACAAAAAATAAAGTTATACTGCAGGATAGTCAGGTCAAAAATCGTTAATGATAGAGTTAGCTTCTTTAAAGTTCTTTAATCAAAAATAAAATAGAAGGTATTCTCAGAAACTTTAGTGTTAGTTGCCAGATTCCTAGACAAGTAGAAATGTAAGAAGGCTAGTTTGGAAAATAATGCACAAGTTGATAGATAACTTACCTTGGACAGATGCAAAATTGAAGTAAATATAAGAGCTAGTTAGTACCCATTAAATAAATGAATAAAAACATTTTATGAATATATCAATTTATAAGCAAACATTAAATGTTCTATAGGTACAATATAAAAGCATATAGATAAAATAAAAAAGCCTCCATTCTTTGAAAACTGGTAATCTAACAAAAAGAACTATAAGCAGAAATTGTACGCTATTATGATAAATTGTCTTTTTTGGGCATTTATTCTTTTTACATCTGTATGCTTTTTTGGGTGGGGGGGTATAGAACAGGATGACACTTTCAATAATAAACTGACACTATTCCTGACTCTGCCTTCAGTAATTATCCCTAGAGGGCTAGGGAAATTATGTGGAATGTTGGGGCTCAAATCTGGGTAGGCAACTGGCAAGATAAATGACTACTTACTATCACTCCAGCTTCACATCTGTGTACTTTTTAAAAATAAAATGATAACACTGGTAAAGTTAGAAGCCATGGTTTAGACATTTCATGAATTTCTAGACACACTCATAATTTTTACCCCCCACACTCATATTTTTATATGGAATTTTTGTTAAAATATACCTGACATCTTTTTCTTCTCTGGTAGTTCTAGTAGAAAATTATAGATTCAATTAGTTTAACCACAAATTGCTATTCATCACTGTTCTACAGGCTGGAAGTCAACGATCAGAATTCCAGGTGGTCTATTATTAAATGAGTGCATTGTTTTCTTCTTGCCAATTGCTGTTTCTTATGTCCCTTCACAGGCAGAAATCAATAACATTTTTATTTCTATTTCCTTAGAAGACCATTAATTAAATGCATGATCATTGACTCAAATGACCTAATAATTTTTCAAAATATCCACATCTTAACACTATTATATAAGGACATAGGAGTTAAATACATTTAGAGTCAAGAAATATTTTGACTTCTTTACAAAAATAAAATATATTTAAGTGAATTTCAAATATGATATTTTTATTATTCATTGATTTTATAATCAATAATTATAATTCTTGTTTTGTCCATATTTTGTCAATGGCACAATACCATGATGGTAAACAGAAACGTCTATATATAATGTAGGATCATTTGGGTTTTTTGCCACACCCAACTGCGCTCGGGGTTACTCCTGGCTTTGCATTCAGCAATTGCTCCTGGTAGGCTCAGGAGACCATATGGAATGTCGGAAATCAAACCCAGGTCTATTTTGGATTGATGCATTCAAGGCAAATGCCCAACTGCTTCGCTATAGCTCTGGGCCCTAATGTAGAATCTTAATTAGACTGAAAGGTGAAGGATAAAGAATGGAGGAAATATTTAGTTAGATTATGTACAAAAATTGCTAAATATGTTTATGAGAAGAATGTAAATGTTCCACGTAGTGGTAAGAGCACATAAAATGGAAAGTTAGAAGAATTAGCAAGTTAGTAGTGAAAGCAGGGTAGTTCAAGGTATCTGAGGAAATGCTACTAGTGGAGTGAAAGGAAAAATATGCTGGGGCCAGAGAGTTAGCATGGAGGTAAGGTGTTTGCCTTGCATGCAAAAGGACGGTGGTTCAAATCCTCGCATCCCATATGGTCCCCCGAGCCTGCCAGAAGCGATTTCTGAGCATAAAGCCAGAAGTAACCCCTGAGCGCTGCCGGGTGTGACCCAAAAAACTAAAGAAAAAAAATGCAGTAATAACCTGCAAGGTAAAAATCAAAGAATCAGAAGATAAAATGTGTGTTTTTTGTGTGTATATAAATCTGTTATTCTACATAAAATGATAAACCATTAAACTCTAAGCAAATGCCATAATAATATTTTAATTTTGGAAACTTATTGAAGCTATATGAATAAGATAAAAATATTGCATATTTGGGGCCAAAGCGGTGGTGCAAGTGGTAAGGCCTCTGCCTTGCCTGCGCTAGCCTAGGACGGACCATGATTCGATCCTCCGGCATCCCATATGGTCCCCAATCCAGGAGCGATTTCTGAGTGAATAGCCAGGAGTAACCCTTGAGTGTCACCGGTGTGGCTAAAAACCCCTCAAAAAATAATTGCATATTTGGGGGGGGGCTCTAAATAAACTATAGGTCTACTCAAAAGAAATTAAGGTAGTAAATTCTCAATGGTGTAACCACACAATGAATGAGATGATATAGAATTGATAAATTTCTAGCTTGTGTATATTTTAATACATTCCAGAGCTTTTTAAGAAATTGTGAACCAGATTTTTCCATTCTGGAAGAGACTGTGTTCTATCTTGAAAACTTATACGCCTACCAAAATTTTTTTAAACAAAGACTTTTTTATTTAGCACACTAAAAGAAAGTAGTGATGCACCTGGATTAATGTCAAATTTTATATAATAGTCAATTAGTCAAATATTGGAATAATGGTAACAATAAGCATTTGAAAAATATCTTCATGTAAATGAGAAAGGAGTAGAATATACGTTGACCTATAAAATATAGTGTAAATAATAAATTAATTTGACAGTGAATCAGATGGTTTAAGGAATCTATCATGAAAGATTCTAGCTATGAGGACTAAGTAGTGTGCCAAAAAAAGAGGATAGTATTTATCGTGGAATGAAAATTATTGTTGATGCAAGTAATTTGCAGCAATACCAAGTACAAAAAATATCAATGATATGAAAAATAAATTTCCTGAATATAGAGAGAAATCTTCTTGAGATGTTTGTTCAGAGATTTTGGTCTGCTAAGAACTAAGATAATAGAAACAGTGGTGACAAAAAAAAATAAAAGATATTAATGTAATAATACCCAGAGACAATAGTGATGAGTCCTGGGAGGTCTGGTCCTTGGTATAAAGCTTTACCACAAAGAATGGTGAGTTCAGTTATAAAAATAACTACATGACAACTATCTGACAACTACTACTGACAACTATCATGATAGTAGTCATGGTAGTGAGTAGTCAATGGTAGTGAGTGAAAGAAATAGAATTGTCTTGAAGACAAGCAGGGATGGTGGAGGAGGGAGGTGGAGGGTATTGGTAGTGGGAATGTTGCAGGTGAAGGGGAGTGTTTATTTTTTATAATTGAAATCCAATTACAAACATGTTGTAATCATGGTGCTTAAATAAAGATACTTATTTTTTAAAGAAGTAACAGTTCAGACCATGTTTAAAGATATTCTACTTTGAATGGAGGAAAGTGTAATTATGAAACCAAAGATTCCTTTATAAGAAAAGAAACAGAATTAACAAAAAGGTTAAATTTCCAGGAAACCTAAAAAGTCAGAACCCATAAAGGTCAGAGGAAAGGGGAAAATGGAAAATGAAATACAGTTCACAAATATAGAGCTTAGCTAGGAGAAAAAAATCAACTGAAATAAACTAGGAAACTGAAGAAATAAGAATTTTTAAAGGAGTTGTAAAAGTGTGAAATAGTTATGGATTGTGATACAGAAAATAGACCAGAAAAAAATTTATATATATATATATATATATCAATTTCAGTAGCATGTTGAGATTGCATTTGTGCTTAGAAATAATAAATCTAAAGTGGAAACAATCTGTACTTGTGTTTGACGTTTTCCACCAGAACAGTTATTTTGGTTCAGAATGTGATAGATATTAAAGTTAATAAATGAATGGAACTGGCTTAGGATTTTGACTAGATATAGACAATAAAAAGAAAACAAGTGTGGTGAATTATGCTGCTCACAAGTATAAAATTGGGTGATGTCCATTAACTTTCTTTATACACTGACACAAATGGTCTTTCAAAGAAAACAGTTCTTAGCATACTACATTTAAATTTGAAAACACATAGAAATTATCACCAAATATATAGAGATTTTGCCTCTAGAATAAGAATGTAGGAAATTGAGGTTGTATTTATCATTTTGTTTACCTGTATGGTACATGATAAGACAGCTGTTTTTACTGGTTGTCATAATATATCTTCTTGTATTATGTAGTTACATATTATGTTTTAAATGCAGCTGATCCCAGATAGAAAATTCCCTCTTCTGAATTTTGAGCAGTTTATAAGATGCAATAATAGATATGCTTTTAGTAACTCTAGTCCATTATAACTTTCTCTGCATTCATATTTTGAGGTCAATTTTCACCAATCTTCAGAGTCCTCAAGTTTTCTCAACTATTTCTTTTTTTTTTTTTTTTTTTTTTTTTTGGTTTTTGGGCCACACCCGGTGACGCTCAGGGGTTACTCCTGGCTATGCGCTCAGAAGTCGCTCCTGGCTTGGGGGACCATATGGGACGCCGGGGGATCGAACCGTGGTCCGTCCTAGGGTAGCGCAGGTAAGGCAGGCACCTTACCTTTAGCGCCACCGCCCGGCCCTTCTCAACTATTTCTATCAAATACTGTAGTAGCCTCTTGCAAATATTATATCAAGAAGTAAACAGAGGATCAGAGAGATTGCATAGCATGGAGGGAACACGCATTGGATCTGGCCATTTCTGATTTCACAGCCAGGAATAGTGCCTGAGCACCTTGAGCATCACCGGGGGCCCATTTCCCCATAAGAAGGAATTTTATTTAAGAGGATAGAGTGATAATACAGTAGATAGAGCACTTGCCTTGCATGAGGCCAACCCAGCTTTAATCCTTGATTCACTAATCCCACCTTCCAATGTAATCCATATTTCTGAATAGTAGTCATATGAAAATATGCTCTTGGTATTTATAATCAAGGAAGTGCAAATAAAAATTACAGTGATATGTCATCTGACACTAGTGAAAAGTCTTTATGTCAAAAAACCTGGAAATGACAAATGTTAATTAGAATTATAGTGAAGACAGATCCCTCAATTACAGTTAATGGGAATATTCTATGGCTCATTGCATATGGATAAAGAAAATGAATATTTCTCAAAAACCAACAACTACAAATAGTTCCTATATGACTCAGTGGTTCTACAAAAAAATAACCAATCTTTGAAAGAAGATATGCATTTGCATGTTCATTTTAGTCTTTAATGTGATGACTAGTATATGAAAACAACACAGATGCTCAATGGATGGATCAATAAAATAACTGAGTATTAATCATAAATATGTAGAGTCTGATCCTTAAAAATGATTCAATCTGGCAGTTGTACCTGGGATGAAACTGCTTGTTCCATATTAAAAAAAACATGAATGTAACATGTCTGTTACATACAGATAAACAAAATAAAGATATATATAGAATTAAAGAATAACAGACCCTTAGTCTTAGATTATAATTATATATTATGTATTGACTCATAAGGGTCAATATATAAAAGCAGCCTAGATGTAATGTAACATAAATATTTTGATAGATTAAATTGAGATATTTGGTAGGTGGTAGGATTAATAACACTATAAAAATCATAAACTATAATACTACCAAAGCCAGGTAATAATATTTTCAAAGATAGAGATTTGTTTTTGCTTTGAATGGTTAAAAAACAACATCTATTTATTTTTCTAAAATTCATCATAACCTGAATATTATGGAATGTGATATTTCATTATTGCTTAACCCATAATCTGAGTTAGCTTTCAGTTAGAAAATCTAAATTAAATTTCACATTATAAAAATAAACTAAGATAACAGCTTCATTTAAAAAATTACAAATAATCATTATCTACACATGATGTGACTCATAAGTGCAGCAGAAATATGCATTAAACAGTAGTTTCATGCAATGTACTTTTTAATATCTTAGAAAGTGCTTTGGTCTGCAGAGACATTTACTATCAGAAAACATGGACTTTATTAATAGATTTAATTTCACTGGCATCATTGGAATATCATTTACAAGTAGTCCACTGTCATTTATTGAAGAGATTTTTGTTTGTTTGAAAGTGTTATCTGGCAGTGCTTTGACTTACTTTTGGCTCTGTGTTCAGGGATTACTCCAGGCAGCATTCAGGTACCATATGTGATGCTGAAAATCAAAACTTAAGGGTTGATTTTTGACTATCCAGAAAAAAAATCTACTTTACTCATTATTATTATTAATTATTATTATTATTAGTTTTGGGGCCACACCTAGTGATGCTCAGGGTCTACTCTTGGCTATGCATTCAGAAATAGCTTCTGGTTTGGGGGAACCATAGGGAATGCCCATCGAACCCTAGTCAATCCTGGGTCAGCTGTGTGAATGTCCTACCGCTGTGGTATCACTCTGGCCCCACTTTACTCATTATTTTTAAGTTACTAGACTCCTATTCTGATCACAATGATATTATGTTAATGATGATATAGAATCAATGGCAAAAATCAATAAAATAAATAATTTAAAGATATATTTACTCAAGAATAATTGTAACTTAAAGCAACAGCTATCATTACATGTAGTTTTTACATCTTTACAGCAAATCCTCTTATAAGAGTAGCAGCAATAAATCTTACTTGCTTTTCTATAATCAGGAGATCTCTGCAGTTCTAGTTCCAAATGTGAGGGAAATAACTTGACTAACCTTCCTGTATTTGACTGAGATTTTTACTAAGTTTGCATAATTCATAGCAATTTTGTTCACTGAAGTATTTCAAGTGTCCAGGATGATTCAGTAGGCATATAATAAGAACTCGACAAACTTTGAATAAATGAATACATTGGGATAGAGTTGGGAGGTACAGCTCTGTCACAGTTCAGAATATTGAAACCACACATAAAAGTTAAACATTCAGAATGTCTGTCAAAATAAGAAAACATGAAGTACCGTCAAAAATATGTGACATAAAACTTTTCTTCCTTGTAATTGAAACTTACGGTCACTGAAGAATTTATAGGACATTTCTGCTAAGATTTAACATATAAGGATTTTACATGATAACCATTATATTTATGATTGCAATATTACATAAAATTCCTCAGAAATTTTACATGAATTTTTCTTTGGCTTGTTTATATATTATCCACTAGAAAATATTAGATATCATTAAAACTCAAGCGAAGTAACTGGGTTGGTACAGTTTTTCAGTCTCTTTCTTTTGCAAGTTTCTAACTTGGGTTCTAACCCTGTTACCACTTATTATTTCTTAATTCACCCCGGGAGTGACCTCTGACTTGAAAGCAAATAGAAATCCCTGAACCAGCTGTGTGTGATCCAAAAACATACAACAAAATAACCTCAAGATGTTTGAGATTATAGATTTTTTTCTTGATTAGAAAGTCATAGGTATCAGAAAAATTGACCAGTGAAAAAGCACTTACTGTGAATATAGACAACATTTCAATATTCAATATTATCCACTTAACACTGCCATGAGTCAGTCCTGAATACAACAGGATCTGACCTCAAAAATAAAACTACAAAAATAAAAAAGTAATAATAAAACTGATCAAAAAGTGTTTTTTTAAATGTCATAGTTAACTAGTAGACATTTATTTTTTTTTCTTTTTTCATTTTTTTCTTTATTTGAATATCTTGATTACATAAATGATTGTGATTAGGTTTCAGTCATGTAAAGAACACCCCCCTTCACCAGTGTAACATTCCCACCACCAATGTCCCAAATCTTCCTCCATCCCACCCCACTCCCACCTGTACTCCAGACAGGCTTTCCAGTTCCCTCATTCATTCACTTGATTATGGTAGTTCTCTGTGTGGTTATTTCTATAGTTGTACTCACCACTCTTTGTGTGAGCTTCATGGAGTGAGCTGGTGTTCCAGCCCTCCTCTCATTGTCTCTGAGGATTGTTACAAAAATGACTTTTATTTTTCTTAAAACCCAGAGATGAGTGAGACTATTCTGTGTCTCTCTCTCTCCTTCTGACTTATTTCACTCAGCATGGTAGATTCCATGTACATACATGTATAGGAAAATTTCATGACTTCATCTCTCCTGATGGCTGCATAATATTCCATTGTGTATATGTACCACAGTTTCTTTAGCCATTCGTCTGTTGAAGGGCATCTTGGTTGTTTCCAGAGCCTGGCTATTGTGAATAGTGCTGCAATAAATATAGGTGTGAGGAAGGGGTTTTTGTATTGTATTTTTGTGTTCTTAGGGTATATTCCTAAGAGTGGAATAGCTGGGTCGAATGGGAGCTCAATTTCCAGATTTTGAAGGAACCTCCATATTGCTTTCCATAGAGACTGTACGAGGCGGCATTCCCACCAGCAGTGGATAAGAGTTCCTTTCTCTCCACATCCCCACCAGCACTGATTGTTCTCATTCTTTGTGATGTGCACCAATCTCTGCGGTGTGAGGTGGTATCTCATCGTTGTTTTGATTTGCATCTCCCTGATGATTAGTGACGAGGAGCATTTTATCATGTGCCTTTTGGCCATTTGTATTTCTTTTTTATCAGAGTGTCTGTTCATTTCTTCTCCCCATTGTTTGATGGGTTAGATGTTTTTTTCTTGTAAAGTTCTGTCAGTGCCCTGTATATTTTGGATATTAGCCCCTTATCTGAAGGGTGTTGGGTGAATAGTTTCTCCCACTCAGTGGGTGACTCTTCTATCCTGGGCACTATTCTTTTGAGGTGCAGAAGCTTCTCAGTTAAATGTATTCCCATCTGTTAATCTCTGCTTCCACTTGTTTGGAAAGTGCAGTTTCCTCCTTGAAGATGCCTTTAGTCTCAATGTCATGGAGTGTTTTACCGACGTGTTGTTCTATATATCTTATGGTATCCGGTCTGATATCAAGGTCTTTAATCCATTTGGATTTGCTACAAAACATGAGAACCTAAAAGAAATGGAAAAATTCTTGGACACTTATAACCTTCCAAATTTAAGTAAGGAGGATGTAGCATATCTAAACACCCCCATCACTACTGAGAAAATTGAAACTGTAATCAAACATCTGCCCAAAAAGAAAATCCCAGGCCCAGATGGTTTTCCTAATGAATGTTTTCAAATCTTTCAAGAGGAGCTACTACCAATCCTAGCCAAGCTCTTCCATGAAATTGAAAAAACAGGAACACTCCCAAACAGCTTTTATGAAGCCAAAATCACCTTGATACCAAAACCAGACAGAGACGCTGCCAAAAAAGAAAATTACAGACCAATATCCCTGATGAATGCTGATGCAAAGATCTTCAACAAAATCCTGGCAAATAGGATCCAATGCATCATCAAGAAGATCATACACTATGACCAACTAGGTTTCATCCCAGGAATGCAAGGATGGTTTAACATTCGTAAATCTATTAACATCATACACAACATCAACAACAAGAAAAATAAAAATCACATGATCATATCAATAGATGCAGAGAAAGCATTTGATAAGGTCCAACACCCATTCTTGATCAAAACTCTCAGCAAGATGGGAATGGAAGGAACCTTTCTCAATCTAGTTGAAGCCATCTACCACAAGCCAGTGGCAAATATTATCCTCAATGGAGAAAAACTAAAAGCCTTTCCTCTAAATTTGGGTACAAGACAAGGCTGTCCTCTCTCACCACTCCTCTTCAACATAGTACTGGAAGTTCTTGCTATAGCGATCAGGCAAGAAAAAGATATCAAGGGAATCCAGATAGGAAAGGAAGAAGTCAAGCTCTCATTGTTTGCAGATGACATGATACTCTACTTAGAAAACCCTAAAGACTCTACCAAAAAGTGTTTTAAAAGTGGCACAGGATAGATGATTGTCGATTACATAGCTGATTCTAATATTCATAATGTCCCTTGAGCACCACCTGGAGAAGTCCCTAAGAACAACTGGCTGTGGCCAATTTCCTCATTCCCCTCATTTTGTTTTAGAAAAATGCCCAAAATTGTCACTCATTCAATGACCAGTCACTATAAATAGGCTACAATTAAAAAAAAACTATTTTACAGAGAATGAAAGCAATCTGTGAATAATAGATTGTAATGTCAGAGGTAAATTTTAACTATATATATTAAAATGCATTAGTACATTTTTAGCAAGTAGTATATAACAAAAGGGAACTTTTACCTTTCAAAATTTAGTGAAAAAATAAAGCTGACAGGCGAGTATTGATTCTGAATCTGAAAAGGACATGCTATTATCCAGTAAATTGTGTGTTTCCTTAGGTAAATCAATTATTTTGTAGGAATGATAACCAAGCTGTTAACATTATCAGTTAGGTCTTTGATGTAAAAATTTTAACATGACCTGAGTGTCACCACGATTGAGAGGTATTTTGCACATAATAATGGGTAAACTATTCACATACAAATGTGTTTATGAATTGATTTTGTGACTTTATTATTAAATTCAAATTTATTTAAAGATATTTTCAACTTCGTATGAATTTTTCTGTAAGCTTACATATTTATGTTGAAAAATACAAACACACACATACACACATACAAGTACATAGTGAGCTTGGATTCTTGTGTAGCTCACTGCCCATCTAATCTTTGCACAGTATGGGTAATTAATTAATTAATCAACTCTGTGAAAATTACATTTTACTATATTTCATGAAGTAAACTTAATTATACCTGGAATGATGGAGTAGAATAAAGAAATAATACTGAAAAATTTTGTAATTTCAAAATCAGTTGGCAACTTATTTTGAAAAAAACATACTGTCTTGATATAAAAATCTGTGGTCTCCCTTGAATTCATATAGATCTCTATGTTTCTTTGCTTGTTTATTTCCATTCTGGAGAAGCCTGGGTTCTCTCCTGAGCAAATTTCTCTCCTTTCTCTCCTCTCACATCTTTTTAGGGAGATTTTATTTAATAAAAACTACCGATTATTTAATAAAATATACTTGCATGTAGAAAAAAGAAAAGTGAAAACATTAAAAACATGCTTCCTAAAGCCTCATACAGATTTAATGCAATCCCTATAGAAATTTGTGGCATTTTTCAAATAATGGATAAGATACTTCTGAAATTCATATAGAGAAATAAATATTAACAAAATTAAAAAGCAATGCTAGGCAAAATAAATAGAAGGAATCACTTTCCTCAACTTTATACCATATTATAAAGCATTAATAATTTAAACAGCATGGTATTTAAATAGACCCTCAGAGCAATGGAATATAATATCTGGGATGTACCCACAAGTTCATGAGCAATTAATTTTTGATAAAGAAGAAACCAAATGTGGAACAATGGAAGCTTCTTTAACAAGAATTGTTGTAATAACTGGACAACTACATGCAAAAAAAATGAACTCAGACCTCTTCTTAAAATCATGCATAAAAGATCAAATCAAAATGGATTAAAGACCTTGATATCAGATAAAAACCATAAGATACATAGACGAAAATGTAGGCAGAAAACTCCATAACATTTAAGCTAAAGGCATCTTTAAGGATTCCTTGAACTACTAGGCATAAAGTGTAAGCAAAGATAAATAAATGGGATGACATCAAACTCAGAAATTTCTATACCTCAAAGAACATGTGAATAGGATACAAAGGCTACTCACGATATGGGAGAAACTATTCATCCATTACCATCAGATAAGGTTTTTATATCTAAGACAAATAAGGCTCTAATTGAATTTTACAAGAAAAGAATATTTAACCCCATCAAAAAATGGGGAGAATAATTGAACGTATTTTTCCTCAAATAAAAATGGCCAAAAGACTCATGAAAAAATATTCCTCATATCTGATTATCATGGAGACCCAAATTAAATAAAAATATCTCACACCATGAAGTTGAGTCTCACACATACACACACACACACACACACACACACACACACACACACACACACACACAGAACTCCTAGTGCTGCCATGAATGCAGAGAAAGGGACTCTTAATCATTGCTGATGGGAGTGCAGACTAGACAAGCCTTTCTGGTAAAACACTATGCACATTCCTCAACAAGCTAGAAATTGAGTTTCCATATGACCTATCAATAAAACTTCAAGGGATATACCCCAAGAACATAAACACACACACACACACTGTCCTCCGCAGTACTATGTTTAGCACAGCACTGCTTACCATAACTAGAATCTGGAAACATCAGGTGCCTGCCAACAAATAAGTGGCTAAAGAAACTGTGCAATGGAATGCTATGCAGGAAAAACAACATAGATGGAAAAAACGTAGATGGAAATGGAGACTATTATACTAGTGAAACAAACCATAAAGAAAGAGATAGACAGAAAAATCTCACTCATTTGTGGGATACAGGAATACAAAAGATAGAATGGTAATAATATCCGGAGATATCAGAGAGAAGTTCAGATGTCCAGCCTAGGGTAGTAAGTTCACCATAAATAGCAAAAAGAGCAATGAGTGTAGCTAAAGTAGAGAAGGTTCTACTAGGGCAATGATAGATATATCTGATTGCTCTGGACAAGAACTCAATGCTTAAAATGGAGAAACTAACAGGCAAGGCAACCCTCCATTAACAATATTGCTAACAAAATCACAAAGGAAAAGAGAGGAGCTGAGTGATAGCACAGCTGTAAGGCATTAGCCTTGCATGCTGAGGACCTGGGAAGGACCCAGGTTTGATTCTTAGAATCCTATATGATCCCATGAGTCTGCCAGGAATAATTTATGAATGCAGAGCCAGGAGTAACCCCTGATCACTGCTGCCCTGTGAGACCCACAAAAAAAAGTAGAGAGTGAAAAGAGAGAAAAGAGAGAGAGAGGAGAGGAGAGAAGAGAGAGAGATGAGAGAGAGAGGCAATTTGGCTGCACTAGAACAAGACAGAGGTGGGGTGATCTAAACCAAATATTGAGTAATTTTTAACCATAGTGCTTAAATAAAGCAAATACAATGAAATTTTTAAAAAACTGACTATAAAGATATAAATTAGACATTAGCAAAAAAGTTATTACTGCTTTAATAATGCCTTTAATAATGCCAAAAAGTTGACTGAGTCTATTATTTAAAACATTAAAATCACTAAGCCTAAACTGTTCCAGAAGATATGTCAAAGTATAATTTGATGTTATTTTTTATGATGAAGTTGGAAGCAATGTTGATGCCATCACAAATATAGGACTGCAGCTACGTTTTTTATATTTCAATATGACTATTGTACTGAGACTTTTTTTGTGACAAAAGATGTACATTTTGAATGGGTAAATGGTTAAATGTTATTTAAAACACTGACTAAAATTGATGAAGAAAAAAAAATGTTGAACATATTATACTAACATCCTGTACAAATGACTATCAATATCTTTATAAGTATGATGTTCTTTCATTTTAAGTGGTAAATAAGCTTTAAAGTATTACTATTTTTCTGAAATTTATTAATTTAACATTTAATGTTTCTATATAAAAGTTGTGTTTAACAAATCTTAGATTTCCCACTTTCCAATTTTCTCCATTATTTGTCAAAATTGCATGTTTTAAATAAAATTAAATACTTGTTCATTAGAAACCTTAGTTTCAAATAGTTAACGTTAATATTTGCTCTACATGATAAAAAGTTCAGAATGATGGGAGTTAATGCGATCCCTAAAATAATACCCATAACATTTTGCTAATGATCGAACATGCATGAGGTTCATTTGGTACAATAAATGTCTATGAATAACTCAAGGAATTCCTGGGAAATAGCAGTTGTGAGGGATCACTTTTTCTAACTTTAAAATGTACTCTAAAGCAGCAGTCATTAAATAAGCATGGTATAGTTATAAAGATAGATCCTCTGATCAATAAAATAGTCTAAAATATTCTGAGATGGGCCAACATGTATACTCTAAGTTTATCTTTGATAAGGGGCAGAAAATCAGATTCAAACAAGGTAAGCCTCTTAAACGAGTTTATGGAAGAACTGGTCAACTACATGCAAAAAAATTGAACTCAGACCATACTTTTATGGCCTTTTTTTTTTAACTTTTCCTATTATATATATTGATACTTATATGGTTAGAGCTCAGCAATATCTTTTAAAATTGTCAGAAAATGAACATATATATTTTAAATAGTAAACCATATAATAATTTGCATTTCAGATAATATAAGCTACACATTTAAATATACATGGGAGTTTGTTCCTTGAAAATTCCTTTAGCTTCAATGTCATGGAGTGTTCTACCTACATTCTCCTGTGTTTTCAGGTATGATATCAAGGTCTCATTTATTCTTATATGACTTTTGTGGACAGCATTAAATATGGTCTGAGTTCACTTTTATTTGCTTAGAGTTGACCAGTTGTCTCATACAACTTGTCCCATATGATACCCCAAGTCAGGAGATTTCTGAGTGCATAGCTAGGAGTAACCCCTGAGAGTCACTGGGTGTGGCACATAAACAAACAAACAAACAAATAAATAAATAAATGGAGATGTAGTGATATCCATCACACTTCTTTCTTAACAATAGTGAAGACCACAGTGTTTGAAAGTAAAAAAAAAAAAAACATAGTCAGGCAGTGGTAGAGTATGTGGAGGGGGAAACTGGGGACACTGGTTGTGGGAAATATTTATTTGTGAAAGCTGGTGTATATTATAGGACTGAAACTCAGTCATAAAAATCTTTGGTACCACAGAGTTAACATACAAATAAAATGCAAAAAATAAATATACAGAGGAGAACATATTAGAACAAAATTATTGCTCCTCCACTTATGATAAGCCATGTAATAATATAATTAGAAAATAAATAATAGTATAGAAGTCACCCAATTAGAATAAAAACCAAATAAATGCAATTATAGTAATATATCTAAAAACAATGTATGTGCATAGGAAATACATATATTTATAAATATATTTATTTAACTATGAAACTATGGTACTTTACATTTTAAAATATTGATACTGCAAATATAATGGTCAACTTATTTGCAATATCTGGTTAATGATTTTCTTTATTAGAAATTTAATTATGAAGTATTTTCAAAGTATGTTACTCTAGTAAGTAGAAAATTAGTTATCACATAGTATCACAGCCCAAAACTATGTAATATCGGTGAAATCAAAATGTTTTCACAAATCAATAATTTAGTAAAGGGAGTGTGGGAATGTGTGGTATGGTGTTATGGGTCAATGGTGGTAATGAGGCAACATTAGCATGTTGGGAATGGTGTTAAAACATAAAATTTATATTAACAGTGTTAACAAAATCTTATAACAATAGAATTAGGTGGTAAAATAGAATGGTACTTTCTTTTTTAAAAAATTAAATTCTTGTCAGATTATATGGTCCCCCAACACTTCCCAAACTTTAGTGCACATGAGTAATTTCTTTTTGTTGATGTTATTCTTTTTTTGGGGGGGTCACACCTCGTGGTACTCAGGAGTTACTCCTGGCAGGCTATGGGGACCTTATGGGATACCAGGATTCAAACCAGAGTCTGTCCTTTGTTGGCCACATGCAAGGCAAATGCTTTATTACTGCGCGATCTCTCTGGCCTGGCTCATGAATAATTTCTAAACACAGAGCTTGGAATAAATTCTGAGTATTACTGGGTGTGTCCTACATTCCACAAATTTAATAACATTACACAATAATATTAAAGAGCATTAGATATACAACATTATAAATAAACCTGTTCATAATAGTTCAAATTCACCACTAATTTTTTTTCAAAATTAAATTTTGCTAGCTTGCAAGCTATTATTCTCTTAAATCAATTTTTACTCTTACCTGTTCTACTTTAAACACTTTTTCTAAATAAGAAAAAAGGTTGCATCTATAGATCACAATTCACATTTTGACAAACAGAATTAGAGGGGAAAATGACTCTGACTAATGCATTAGGGTTATTATAATACAAATCACCAAAAAGACTGATAAAATATAAGCAGCTACAAATCATGAAAATAATCTTCCTCCTTATAAATGCATGTGGCTTTACTACTGCAGTAGATAATCACCATGGTAAAAGCTTTGGAGACAAAACTAGGATCGAGTAAGTCTTAGAAGATAAATTAAGAATGTAAAATCCCATTATTATGGATAATACTATTCAGATTGCATGTCAAGAAGACTGAATAAATTAAAAGTTCCTTTTGCTGAGAATTTAAAAAGAACAACTTGCAAAACATCATAAAATGCCATTGAATTTTGAGGTCGCATCAAGAAAATTTTGATTTAAACATCTATAAATGTTCCATGTATTTAGTAAAGTTAAAACAATGCAAATCGTATTGATAACATGTGTTGGGCTTCAATTCTTTCAGTTATGTTCTTAAAAATTGAAACAGAAAAGTTTTTATTTTTCTCTTCTCTATAACTTTAAGAATACAGAACTCTTCTGAATTAGGATGAAAGTGAAATGAACTTCCAATTCATAAAGATATCTTTGACTATGGCACACACTGATGATGCCCCCCCATAAAAGAAATTTATAGGCTGAGAGGAGAGAGAGAGAGAGAGAGAGAGAGAGAGAGAGAGAGAGAGAGAGAGAGCATGTGTCAGGGCGAGCAAGAGATAGATAGGTGGACACACACAACACACGCTCACACACACACACACACACACACACACACACACACAAACACACACACGCTTAAGGGAGACTAAGGGCTTTTCCACAGTTGAAAAAGCCTAAACATGTCTTTTTTCTATTTAAAATAATAATAGTAATAGGAAAGTCATAGGAATAGCATGGTGGAGAGGGCGTTTGCCTTGCATGAGGTCGACAAGGGTTCAATCCCTGACATCAATATGAGCCCAGGAACCTACCAGGAATGATTTCTAGGTGCAGGGCCAGGAGTAAACCTCCAATCACTTCTGAGCATGGTTCAAACTCACCCCCCCCCAAAAAAAAAAAAAAAAAGAAAAAGAAACAAAGATCAGACTTAAACACCAAACTCAAAGGCAATGACAACAGATACCCAATCTACAAGCTAGACACAGAGGGAACCACTTATAATAGCAGGGTAAAGGAAGGGGATATGGATGCATACTGGGAACAGGGGTAGAACGAAGACAACATTGGTGGTGGGAATTTCTTTGATTGAATGTCACTATTACTGTGAAAAAAATTTTAATCCACTTTGGTCAAAATAAATATTATTATAAAAAAAGAAAGATAAAAAAGTAAAAGAAAATAAGAGATGAAATAAAAGAAGAAAAGGAAAAGGATAAAGAAAAGAAAAATGAATATGAAATTATTTCTTTGGAGTATTTTGTGTTTTAAAATAAAAGGAACGTTCAAATATTATCCAATAAAATTTAACAATATTAATTTTCCCATTATTATATTGTATAAAATGTCTCATATCTTAACTTGATTTTATAAAGAATCTTTTGTAAACCCATGTTTATTTAATAAGGTAAAACTTACACTACCTATTAATCCAATATCATCTTTATCACATCTATGAGTAACTCATTTTAATTTGATTTTATACTTTGGACTGATTATAATTATAAATTATATAATTAATATAATATAACGAATATATAAATACATTAAACATATTAAATGCAATAAAATAATAAATAACTGTATATTAATATATAAATATATGTATAATTATAATCCTTAAAGCTACTAACATTTAAAATAACTAGAACGAAATGCAGTTGACATCATTCTAGTTTATGTGTTTAGGGGCCATACCTGGTGGTGCTCCCAGCTCTACACTCAGGAATTATTTCTGTGAGTTTAGGAGACCATATAGGATCTTGGGGCTCTAGCCTAAGTCAGCAACATAAAAGGAAGTCACCTGTGAACATTTTTCAGTCTCAAAATAGTATACTTTCTTAAGAAAAATTGTATAAAACTTTTTGAAACAAAATATATACTTATAAATTATCTATGCAAATAAATATAAATTTAATGTTTTTCTATTTTCCTATATTATGAGAGAGTTCCTAAAATGCAGACATTTTTTTAGAGAAAAATTGAATTCAGTGTCTTTTTAAATGTTTGTTGGCAAAATTACAGTATCATATATTAAACAATATACCTCCAGAGGACAATTTGAGTTATGATTAAAGTCAGGGGTACTAGTTTTGCATTTATTAACAATTTCTATCAAGGTTTGAGAAGGTTGGTTTTAAACTATTAATCTAACTTGATTACAGGCCATAAAATAAATATTACCTACTAGGAATTTGCATCATTAAAGTTCCAAGTCTTAATTTTTCATGATATTATTAGTTTCTTGATACTAATTAGTGTTTTTTTGTGCTTCTAATCTGCTAGAGCTAAATTTCTCATAAAGGTCAAATTATGTATTAATAGAGAGAAAAAGAAAATATTTATAGAACTTTCTCCAATTAGTGAAATATTTTTCATTTTATAAGATACCACTCCCAACTTCATATTAAATGTAAAAAATCTAGAAATATTTACCAAGAAATACTTTTGATCAAATTAAGGAATTTAATAGCATCCAAATAGTAAATTCATGTATACTTTACTGTACACAGGACTACATTTCTGAATATGTTTCAAGCTATATTTAGCCATTATATCACTGAACAACAAATACAAAAGATTTTTATCATATCATGCAATCATATGCAATTTATTATTAGAAAAATCAAAGTTCCTAAACATTACAAAGTTCTTGTATACAAAGTGAAATTATAGTTTATAAAATTTCTAAGATTATCATTCAAACAAAATTTTCTTTTTTCTTTTTTCTTTATCTTTTTTCTTTTACTTTTTTCTTTTCTTTTTCATTATTTTTCTTCCTTTCTTTTTTCTTTTTTCATTCGTTCATTCATTCTTTTTCTTTCTTTTTATTCCTTTCTTCCTTTCTTTTTCTTTTTCTGTCTTTCTTTTTCTGTGCTTTCTTCCTTTCTTTTTTCTTTCTTCTTTCTTTCTTCCTTTCTTTTGTTTTTTTTTTCTTTTTTTCTTTCTATCATTCTTCCTTCCTTCCTTTTTTTTCCTTCCTTCTTCTTTCTTTCTTTCTTTTCTTTCTTTTTCTTCTTCCTTTTCTTCTTTCTTTCTCTTTTCTTCTTCTTTCTTTTTCTTCTTCTTCTTTCTTTCTTTCTCTTTCTTTCTTTTCTTTCTTTCTTTCTTCTTTCTTTCTTTCTTTCTTTCTTTCTTTCTTTCTCTTTCTTTCTTTCTTTCTTTCTTTCTTTCTTCTTTCTTTCTTTTGTTTTCTCTTTCAGAATGCATAAGTCTAAACAAAAAGACTCAGAAGATTAGCAGAAGGAAAAAAAACAAGAGTGCTCCCATATATCAGATTCAGAATTGTTCCACCAAGAGACCATTGTCATAAGTACAGATATCCTGCAAACTGAATGTTTTCTTTCTGTTTTCAGATGTTCTTTCATTTGTTTAATAGATAATCATTAGATTAAAGTACGGCAAATCTTCAACTAACTCATACCTATGCATTTAAGGTTTCAATAGAGGAACACTGTTCTGCAGTCTTCTGACTTTCTCTTTATAAATTAATGAATTGTATTGTACTCAGGACATTCAAGTAATATAAGTGATCAAAACTTTCCCAATTTTGTATTTCCATCATCTGAGATTAGTAATGAATGTTTCATAAGTTAACTCATGTCTCCCAAGAAAGAATAAGAAAACAGAACTTTCCATTACTTGAGTGTGTACATCCATAAATATTACATGTACATTATTTTAATTAAATTAATATGTTGGTATTCTCCCTTTTTTGTTTAATGGCAAACAGGTCCACCTCATTATCATAAATGCTATATAAAGGCAGTTTTGTCTCTTTTGTAAACTGTCAACTTATACACACAACTCCACATATACACCTAGATGATATGCATTCCTACAATATGGATTTACTAGTAGTCCAAAATCTATGTGATGGATCTAGTCTAGTGGCAGGATGTGTTTCACTGTTCCTGTTCACTGGTACAACTAAGGGTTACGAAGTAAGTTGCATCATCTAATAGAAGTAATGGAGAGAAAATTTTCAGTATAATAATAGATTCAGGCTATGCAAATAATGACTGTGGACTATGTATATAGTTATGAAGTAATATATGTTCAAGCTTGTATGGGATGGTCCTGCCAGAGAAATGCAGATATGATGCAAGGATAGAAGGCTCGGAAACCTCCTTATCTGATTGTTTTTCTTACTGATTATTTTTCAGCTAGTTATTTTTTTTTCAGATATGTTGAAATAAATGCCCCTCCCATAAAATTTTTCAAAAAAATTGGATTTGCAATTATTTTAAATTTCAAACAGTATCACTATCACTATATTGAATAACCTCAAGTAGTAATTTCAGTGAAAGATTTTACTTGAAAACTCTTATTTTTTTTTGTTTTTGGGGTGAGGGTATTGGGGGGTGGATCACATCTAGCAGTACTCCCAGCTTAAACCTGTCTCTGAGCTTACTAATTATTCTAGGCAAAGCCTCTGGGGCTATTTTGCAGTGCTGGATACAAGGGAATGAACCATGTTTGGCAGCATACAAGACAAACACCTTATCTCCTGTATCATCTCACTGGCCCTCTATCTTTTTATATTTAAAATATATTTATAATATTTAAAATGTATTATTTTTAAATGTCATGAGAAACCTTCATCTTTTCTTTGAGATAGGACAGAGCTAATAGATTTTCTTAATGTTCCTTTGTTTTTAAATTATAAATGTAAATAAAAATCTGACAACGTAATTAATATCTGTGGTTGTGTTAAAAAAAGAACTGTTGTTACAAGCATAGAAATGTACATGTCAATTTCTCTATTTCCCTCCCTCATTGCAGTGTAATGACTAAAAACTCAAAGGTAACTTTCTACTCTGTGTTGACAGCTTTGCATTTCTCCTTGAAGGTCTTTATCTGGTTTCTTGGTTTTCTATTGGTGAAATTTGTCAGATTGTTGTGTCATATTTCATAAAATCTGTCTTGAGGAATTCATATATTTTATAAGAATAAAGGACAGTACTCGGGGCCGGCGAGGTGGCGCTTGAGGTAAGGTATCTGCCTTGCAAGCGCTAGCCCAGGAAAGATCGCGACCGTGGTTCGATCCCCCGGCGTCCCATATAGTCCCCCCAAGCCAGGGGCAATTTCTGAACCCTTAGCCAGGAGTAACCCCTGAGCATCAGATGGGTGTGGCCCGAAAAACCAAAAAAAAAAAAAAAAAAAAAAAAGAGACTTCCTTCTGAATTTATCTTTAGGGGGCCGGGCGGTGGCGCTAAAGGTAAGGTGCCTGCCTTGCCTGCGCTAGCCTTGGACGGACCGCGGTTCGATCCCCCGGCGTCCCATATGGTCCCCCAAGCCAGGAGCAACTTCTGAGCGCATAGCCAGGAGTAACCCCTGAGCGTTACCGGGTGTGGCCCAAAAACCAAAAAAAAAAAAAAAAAAAAAAAAAAAAGGACAGTACTCAGAACTTCTCATATGGCTTTAGGTTTCAGCTTAATCATCTAACCTAGACTAATAAGAAAGTGATTTACATCTCGAGCAAAAAAATAAAATCCAGTAATGACCTGACCATTGGGCTTCATGAATTTCATAAGTAAATTCTACAATCAGATGGTTAATGAATTAGTATTTCTTGCATTAAATGTATATTAGAAAAAATATTTATTTTAACTCAGGTCCACTTATACCTTCAGGAGGTCATTTATTGGTGTGCTGTATTTTTCTTTATTAGGAATTATATATTCTTTTTTAAATAAAAAGTAATCAGTTTTCTGTTTTATATATTATGTCAGAAACACATAGTTTGTGTACTTGGTCACTCCCAAAAAATTCAACAAATATGTTTTTGAGTACTATAATATATCTTTATGCAGGTGATGAAAACATAAAACACATGTCCCAGCAGTGAAAGAAAAATTTAGCAAATTTAATCAGAGATTTTTCTTTTACTGAAGAGAGATTTAGAATACTGGGATAATGTATTACATTTGCTATAAAAATGTTGTCTACTTATGACAGCAAACTTTTCCTGTATATTTACTGCAATAGTTTTCTAGTAGTTTGTATTCAAGAAACATAGATTGTTATTTTCTTTAACATAAATGAGAGATTCTATTGCATAAATGTTTATTCCTTAGAGAATCAATATATTGGTACTTGTTGCATTAAAAGAACATTAGAAAGAAAACTTTATATTTGAATAAGCCTACCTCATATATTCTTCACTTCATCCTCTGCTGTGATATGTTCCCTTTTACTGGGAATTACATTTCCTCTAACAAGGAAATAAGGCTTTGGGATATTTTTGTTAGTTTGATTTTTTTTTTTTTTTTTTTGGTTTTAAGGTTAAACCCAGAAGCACTCAGGGGTTACTCCTCCTGGCTCTATGCTTAGAAATTGCGCCTGGCAGGCTCAGGGGACCATATAGGATGCCAGGATTCAAACCACCATCCTTCTCCTCCCCTCCCCTCCCCTCCCCTCCTCTCCTCTCCCCTCCCCTCTCCTCTCCTCTCCTCTCCTCTCCTCTCCTCTCCTCTCCTCTCCTCTCCTCTCCTCTCCTCCCCTCCCCTCCCCTCTCCTCTCCTCTACCTCCCCTCCCCTCTACCTCCCCTCCCCTCTCCTCTCCTTTCCTCTACCTCCCCTCTCATCTCCTCTCCTCCCCTCCCCTCTCCTCTCCTCTCCTCTCCTCTCCTCTCCTCTCCTCTCCTCTCCTCTCCTCTCATCTCATCTCCTCCCCTCCCCTCCCCTCTCCTCTCTTCCCCTCCCCTCCCCTCCCCTCCCCTCCCCTCTCCTCTCTTCCCCTCCCCTCCCCTCTCCTCTCCTAACTCCCCTCCTCTCCCCTCTCCCCTCCCCTCCCCTCTCCCCTCCCCTCTCCTCTCCTCTCCTCCCCTCCCCTCCCCTCTCCTCTCTTCCCCTCCCCTCCCCTCTCCTCTCCTAACTCCCCTCCTCTCCCCTCTCCCTTCCCCTCCTCTCCTCTCCCCTCCCCACTCCCCTCCTCTCCCCTCTCCCCTCCCTTCCTCTCCCCTCCCGTCCTCTCCCGTCTCCTATCCTCTCCTCTCCTCCCCTCCCCTAACCTTTCCTCCCCTCCCCTTCCCTCCCCTCCCCTCTCCTCTCCCCTCCTCTCCTCTCCCCTCTCCCTTCCCCTCCCCTCCTCTCCTCTCCCCTCCCCACTCCCCTCCTCTCCCCTCTCTCCTCCCTTCCTCTCCCCTCTTGTCCTCTCCCGTCTCCTATCCTCTCCTCTCCTCCACTCCCCTCCCCTAACCTTTCCTCCCCTCCCCTTCCCTCCCCTCCCCTCTCCTCTCCTCTTCTCTCCTCTCTCCTCTCCTCTTCTTCCTTCTCCTCTCCTCCCCTCCCCTCCCCTACTATGGGATGGCAGGATTCAAACCACCATCCTTCTCCTCTCCTCTCCTCTCCTCTCCTCTCCTCTCCTCTCCTCTCCTCTCCTCTCCTCTCCTCTCCTCTCCTCTCTTCTCCTCTCCTCCCCTCCCCTCCCCTCTCCTCCCCTCCCCTCCCCTCTCCTCCCCTCTCCTCCCCTCTCCTCCCCTCTTCTCCCTTCTCTCCTCCCCTCTCCTCTCCTCCCCTCCCCTCCCCTCCCCTCCCCTCCCCTCCCCCTCCCCTCCCCTCCCCTCCCCTCCCCTCTCCTCTCCTCTCCTCTCCTCTCCTCTCCTCTTCTCCTCTCCTCTCTTCTCCTCTCCTCCGCCTTCCCTCTCCTCCCTCTCCTCCTAAACACAGCATGGGGTGGGGGGATTTAAAACAATAAATAAAAAAGAAAAAGAAAGAATAAATAAATAATTAAATAAAAATAATTTGCCTGACAATGTATAATAGTCTGCAGTAGTCATGGTTAGAACTTTGTTTTCACAGTCTTACTCAACTCCTTCCTTGCAGCACTACCAATTCTCATTCAAAATCATTTTCCTTAAGTATGAATTTAGGTTGGAGGTAGGAGCAGTTAAAGTGTATGCCTTGCATGCAGCCCACCCTGTTCACACTTCAACAGGAAAGATCTATAAAAATTAGCAAATATGGGGCCGGGCGGTGGCGCTGGAGGTAAGGTGCCTGCGCTAGCCTAGGACAGACCACGGTTCGATCCCCCGGCGTCCCATATGGTCCCCCAAGAAGCCAGGAGCAACTTCTGAGCGCATAGCCAGGAGTAACCCCTGAGCAGGGTGTGGCCCAACAACCAAAAAAAAAAAAATTAGCAAATATAACTCAAGAAGTCCCCTAGATTGCCAGGTGTGACGCTGGATGATCTCTTTGCCCCAGTACTGGATGATCAAGTAATTTTTTTTAAATTATTCACAGGTAATTTCTGTGGCATCACAGGGACAAAGCAGTATGACATTCTTGGGCTGTCATACTAAAATTCCTATAAGGTTGATCAAAAATCTCCAGAAAAGGTCACAAGATCCCCTGATCACCAGTAGAATG
Source organism: Suncus etruscus (assembly GCF_024139225.1). Taxonomy (NCBI): domain Eukaryota; kingdom Metazoa; phylum Chordata; class Mammalia; order Eulipotyphla; family Soricidae; genus Suncus; species Suncus etruscus. Next base: position 89,295,852 of record NC_064856.1, on the reverse strand, counting down.
AAACTTACTCCCACTGAAAAGAAAAAAATTGAGTGGTAGAATATCTATTTTTTTCTATTTTTCAGTCTTGCAAAACACTTGAGAAAAAGCGAACCATCTGCTACTATCATATAAAGAAGCCAAATGAACTGGACAGGAGAGGAAAAGCCTGGCATATGACCATATCATCTGGCCTAGATCTCTGCCAGGTCCCGACTCCCAAGGGGAGGAGAACCCAAGGGGACACCTATCCTGGCAAGAATATAATTTACATGCTAGGTTTCTTTCTACAGAAAAAGTAACAGCTGCAGGGAGCAGGGCTTGGACAGCAGGTTGTGAAATGAGATATGGACTTATGTCAGAGTCATTAGGCTTTTCTGATAAATGGGCTGCAAATTAATTGGTAGTTCCACTAATTAATTTCTTTGAGTTGCTGAAATCCTCAGGCCTGGCTGTAGCTCTCAGCAGAGCAGAGTGGTACTTCAATATAGAAAGGTTTCATTGATCTCACAAAAAGAACTTGGATTGAGACTTATGCTTTATAACGTTTCAAACCACATCAGCAACAAAATATTAAATACTTCAAGATATGTTGTCATCTAGTAAAATTTGGAGTAAAAACTCTAATCAGATTACGAATCCTCAGAAATTGTGATCACTATTTCAAATGCATTAGAATTATTATTGTTTACACCGGCTAAGCTAAATATGTATCTCTGGCTTAATGGGAACAGTAAATAATTTAAAAGGAAGAAACAAGAGAAAAATATAGAGAATATGGATATATGCTTGATAAATTATTTGATGTGGATATATTATGATGCCATATATTTAATTAACATACACATATATGTCTGCTTATAACTTTGTTTTTTTAAATATTATTTTCCTAAGATAAACAACATTTTATTCTAGGCCAATATGTCTCAGTGGCTTTAAAATGCATAAATTATAGTAAAAAGTTTTTATTAGCAAAAGCAAGAACTCATTGAATATACTATGTAAAGTAACTGTAAACAAATTATTTTAAACAGACAATTTTGAGAATAATGTCATTCTTCTCAAAAATATTTATATCTGGAGTATATAGCACAATAGAATGTCTTATAGTCTTTTTCAAGAACATAAAAAGAAACATCAGGTTTTATAAAGAAATGGCATTGTAATTAATTTATTAGGTACGCATTTTAAATATTCTTACATGTTTATTTTCTTTATGTTCTCTACTAGTGAAAAAGAAAATTTCTTGCTATAGATCCATTTTAGCTGACATAATCCTATATTTTAGACATTCCTGCAAATATCTGGGCTCTTTCTGAGACTAGGGAAGTTTACAATTTCCAAAGACCATAAATTCTGTTCCAGTTCTGGTTTCACAGGAGACATACAGAAGAGATAACAAGAGTCTTGGTATATGATGAAATATAAAGTCTAAAAGGTATAAAATAAACAAACAGTCCCTACCAACGTAATAGTAGATATTATTACTACTAATATAATAATATGTAATAGAATATAATAATATTAGATATCCATTTAATATTCAACCTCAGTGGGTCTTAAATTAATAAGGTATCTCTGGAAACACATGAAAATGCTCTGAATACTTTGTTTAATAAGTAACAGTTTAGGTAGAAAAAGAAAAAAAGAATCTGAAAATTCAACCATACTTAATACAAGTCTCCTCTAATTTCTTTGGTTTACGGGGAATTTCTCTCTCTTTTACTTTCCAATAAACTTTTCTCTTTTCAAAATCTATGTCTGAGCATATTTATTACTCATTATTTTCACTCTTTAAAAAATATTGAAGAACCTTATTACCAACTATGAACACAGAGATTGGACATCATCACTCCATCACCGTTATTTTGTTTAGCTGGTAGTACTTTTTTTTAAAAAAAATATTTTTATTTAAGTAACATGATCATAGTTGGGTTACAGTCACAAACAGAACACCCCCCTTCACCAGTGTAACATACCCCCTCCCCCCTTCCTATCCCCTGCCTGTATTTGAGATAGGCATTCTACTACAGTTATTTGTTTTTAAGTTCAGTAAATTGTATTTTTTTTCCTTAAAAATATACTAAAGGTGTGATAGTGGCAATTGCCGTTGTTTGCATAGGTCCAGAAAAATATGAGGAAAACGTGAAAAAAATCCTTGGCCTGATTACAAAAAGGCCTCACCCCAGAAGTTTATTGGCATAAAACCGACTCTGGGTTCCAGAGTCCAGTCTGTCCAACCTGAGTCATTCTCCATGGTCCCGGTGAAACTTTTTCACACTTTAGCTATTGTTGGTATCAGGTTATTATATTTAAAGATTCTGGATTCTCTGCATTTCTTGCATCAATGTCAGGCTGATGTGGAGCATCCTCTAGTTTCAGCATACCATTAAATGTGGAGTAATCTGCCCTGCAAGCAGGCTGTTGCTGAGTCGTCTGGGTGTTGAGAGCACTCTTTGGAGTAAGTCAATGCCAAAGCAATGGTAGGTCTTTCCTGGTAGAGGCTTGAATCTTGGTACTGCTATAGACAATTGTGGTTGTTTCCATAGATGGTATCCATTGTTCAGGTGTGTGTGAGCTTTTCACTGCTTTTCTAAGTTTCTTTTAATAAACATTTTTCCAAATTATGTTCTTTAGAGATATATAACATTTAGGTGTATATCATATGATATTTACAGGTATATAATATAGCTTTACATATGATATAGAAATATATGAGCATGATATTTTGAAATTTAAAACTATTAATAGGTAGTTTAAAATTATTTTCTGCTACAATTATTCAATCATAGTTTTTGTCCATAATAGGTTATATGTGTAACTATTAAACTTTTTTAGGGGCCATGCTAATCTTCTCTGGATCGTTCCAATTTTAGTATATGTGCTGCCAAAGCGAGCAAATAACTATTTAACTTAATACATTGATAGAGGTTAAATTTTCTACAAAGTATATGAACATATTTGAATAGTTAGTTGATGATGATCTGATTGCTTTATTTGACTAATTTAAAAATAAATGTAGGAAAACATAAAGCAAAAGTAATTGAAGTGGGAAATAATTGTTTATAATGTATCATATATCTTATTTAGCATATATGTCAGGTACCTGTTATTTCTGCGCAAACATATTATACAGCTTATGCTTTACCTTTTCTAAATACTGATTTTATTTAAAAACATATGTAAAATTGTATTATATATTGGCGATTATAAGAAGAGTTGAATATCATCTGTATAATTGTGCCATAGATAATCACAAGTGTCAGGTCTAAATAAAAGTTTTAACTAGTTATTTGGTGTGTAAATAAGAATATTTTAAAATATATTAAAGTATATTTGCAACACCTACATTATTGTTCTCATTTCTACTTGTAGTTAGTGAAAAACAGCAATAAATAAAAACTAGGCTGGGGTGGGGTGGGGAGGAGGGAGATTTCGGATATTGGTGGTGGGATTGTTGCACTGGTGAAGGGAAGTGTACTTTACATGACTGAAATCATACAACTGCAATCATATTTGTAATCACGGTGTTTAAATAAAGATAAAAAATAAATAAAAATAAAATAATAGGTCCAGAGTGCTAATATTATGGGCAGGGTGATTGCCTTGTATGTTGCAACCTGAACTCAAACCCTGGCCTCACATATGGCCCTTGAGCAACACCAAGAGTGATCCTAGATAAAAAGATTCATGAATAACCCCAAAGCACAGCCAGGTATGTTCCAAAAGTTAAAAACAAAACAAAACAAAAGAATGGAAGAAAAAAATAAAGAAAAATCTCTTACATTCAGTTATAAAAAAAAAAGCTGACGATACCCTAAACTTGCCAATAGTTAATACTGATCTGAGTTTTTTGTTTTGTTTTGCTATTTGGTCATGCCTGACTATTTCCAGGGCTTACTCCTTGCTTTGTGTTTAGGGATCTCTCCTGAGGACCAATTTTGATGCCAAGAATTGACCCAAAGTTGGCCATGTGCAAGACAAGCACTCTACCTGCACACTAATAGTCAATCTTCTTGTAATAAACTTAGCCTTGTAGAAGATTGAACAGTCTTTTTGGAAAATTGACTAGACATAAAAATGTATCTTTGTTGTCTCATAATATGAGTAATCTATGTATTACACTCCATTTTGTTGTTGGTGGTGGTTGTGGGGAGGAATCATACCTAGTAGTACTCAGAGTTTGCTCTTGGCTCTGTGCGCAAGAATAATTCCTTGGGAAAGTTATTCCTCAGGGGACTATATTTGGTCTGAGGATAAAACCCAGGTTGACTATAGGTTAGAAAAGAGCTTACTCTCTCTACTATTTCTACAGTCCTATAAATCATTATAGTATTTTGAGTGTTATAAAGTCATCAATAAAATGAATGATAGTGAAACTTAAATTTTGCTTTTCTAAATCAATACAACAGTGCACTTTAAAACCATATATTCAAAAGAGGGAAAAGTCTGTTTCTCTGATCTTTGTCCTTCCTTTGATCTCCACAGCTAGACTATGGACATCAGCCATCAAAACCCAAACTGACTAATTATTCACAAGTCAGGAAACCTCTGTGCTTTTCTAAGTTTTGCAAGTCGACTGCTCTATTCCCTAATCAAAGGCAGCTGGATAAAATTTTCCTAGGGGACATTAACCCCTAAAATTTACAAAAAAGCACCTGGTGACTTAGAGAATTAGAATCTGCATTTTTCAAGCAGTGCATTATTTTGACTCTCATCTGTTATTTAATTCATCTGACAGTTTCTATGTCCTTGTGTTGAAAGTTAAGAAATATATCTGAAAAATGTTCTTCTTCACTAGTTACTAAAAGTATATAATTTTTCTCCATAAAGATTATCTTCTCTTCCTATTAAGACCTATTATAAAAATAAAAGTTCTATTTACATGGCATGCTTAAAATTTCTGCATGAATACTCAATGGGCAAAATAAAAAACAATATAATATTTCCTTCACATTAAACTTATATAGGCAACAGGTATCCGGGGTACAAATGAGGTTGCCCTGTTCAATCCCTGGTGTAACATGACCCCCCAAATACCAAAGGGTATAGTCTAATAGAACTTGAATACCAACAGGGTAACATTGGTGGTCCCCCTTTCTTCTGGTTGTTTTATTTCCTCAAGGAATAACACTGAACCATTTGATTGATTGAGTGACTTCTAGACCTCAAGCACTATTTGAGATAACTACAATAGTTTTGTGTATGTGGTGCTGAAGATAAAATTCAGAGTCTCATAAAGGAATCACAAGAGCTCTACTACTTGAACTAAATATCTAGTACTTTTTTCTTTAATTTTGTTAACTTAAAGCATATGGAAACAGGTTCCAATTTTAACTCTGTGAGCTATTAAACATGAAGCTTATAAAAAGTATGTTACTATATTTTACATTTCTCTTATTTGCAATATTGTGTTTGAGTATGTGATAAGATGAAAACTTTCTATTTTTATTATTACAGTCATATATTAAATGCCTAGTTTAAAAATTGAACTAGCAATAATTTTCCTAAAGCATGAATGCAATCATTTATATTGAGAAATAACATAAAATTCATGTTCTTCTGAATGCTAATTTTCAGGGTACATATATAAATAGTATTAAATATTTTTCAATTTGCAAATCATTTTTTAATTTTTGCATAATAAAAGAAATATAGAATAAAAATTTTTTCTCAACAGTCTTTCTGAATTCAATTTTTAAAAATACTTATTATTGCTAATCCTTGTTTATTGAACATAACAATATGGTTATAGGTGACAATTTAAAATGCAAAATCATTATGCAATTTTAAGAGGAGGTATTCTATGTGTTTTAGATTAGTTACTATATCACAATGTTGGTTACTATTATTATTAAATTTTTCCAGATGAGAAATTTAAGGAATTAGAAGATGTTGAAAGTTACCCCATTTTATTTATTAGCACATGTCAAAGTAAGAATTGGTTTAAAGGTAGATTATTGAAAATTAAATGCCCCTAACTTGTATACCATGATTTTTTCATTAAAATTTAAGAAATAGAATTTTAGAAAGTTTAACTCTTTAGGAAATATCTACAACTAAGAAATATTTTAGTGAATTTAACATATATGCTGGAGTATAAATTTATGTGTTCTGTCTAATTAAACTGAAAAACAATTACACATTTAATTCAGTGGTTTTTTTTTTTAATGTTTTCTGGTCCAATTTTGACCTTGTTTTTTCCTGTGGTTCCCTGTCTTATGGTTGGCCCTTGGTTTCATTTAATGTGGCCTCTTATTTATGAAGTTTTCATTTATACCACCTTTGTAATATACGTGGAACCCATAATATGACTTTTTAGTTGAGAAATACTCATTAGGGCCGGGCGGTGGCACTGGAGGTAAGGTGCCTGCCTTGCCTGCGCTAGCCTAGGACGGACCGCGGTTCGATCCCCCGGCGTCCCATATGGTCCCCCAAGAAGCCAGGAGCAACTTCTGAGCGCATAGCCAGGAGTAAACCCTGAGCGTCACAGGGTGTGGCCCAAAAAACCAAAAAAAAAAAAAAAGAAATACTCATTAAAGCATTTAAATATTCTGAAACCGCGGCCACCCAAAATGAATTGTATTATTTTATGTTTTTACTGGAGAAATATTCTTATAGTGGCATTATTGCCAAAGCTGGTAGAGCATGAAATATTTTTCCTGAAATGACTAATCACAATTCTTGAGTAAAAATTATCAAATGATCAAATTAAAGTCCTAAATAGCAGAAAGCTGTTTATCTTGTTTATTTCCAATCAATCTACCAATTTTATCGATCATATACACTGCTAAGTTGTTATTTTATTTTTCACTACTCTGCAGAATGCATTTGTGGGGGGAGTGCTAATCTAAGTGACTTAAGTTTGAAGTGGGATCTATATTCCTTGATAAGAATTTTTTTAAATCATTTTTTCAAGATCTGAAGTTTTAGAAGGATCCCATATTTTTCAAATTAATAATTATTATATTAACCAAATATTGTTAATATAACCACAAGTTATAATCACAAGCTGGTTGCTAATTATTGTGCTCTGTCAAATTATATATATATATATATATATATATATATATATATATATATATATATATATATACACACACATACACAAAACTGGTCAATAAAAACAAAATGACGAAGCCTGAAGAGTGTAATCGACAAGGTACTTGTCTTACTGGATTTGATAATCAGTACCTCCATATGGTTCTTAGAGCCAGTTGTGATGCCTGAGCACAGAGACATGTGCTCATGTGCTCCTCAGTACAATGAAAATGGTCCATCACCACTCCCCCCAAGGTAGGTACTTTTTCAATATTATGATACACATTAGCTAATATTTAGATAGTTTAATTAAATAACTCGGTGACACTAAAATATATACAAATGAGTAAGCAAATTATTCATTCAATCATAGACACAAACCTAAACAAAAACCCCACTTCCTTTCATTTAAGGAACACAGATACATCATTAAAAGTTCAGGAACAGACAGTGCTTGTTTGAAAGACAACTATAAATCGATAGCTGTGCACAAGATGAAAAACAGTACAACAAATATTTATTGAGTGAATAAAAGGAAGAATGAAACAGACTGTAAAACTCAAATAATACCTGAACCGTTAAAGTATCCACAAACTATAGGTCTTTCTTTATGTTCACTCAGTATGGCATAGCTTATAAATATATTCAGTGTGATGTGAAGCTGTTTATCTGCGTTATTACCGCCTTAATCATTATCTGTGACCCTATGTTATTGTAGGAATCCTATTAAAATATAAAGCCTGGAAGAAAAATAAACATACTTGTCTTTTTGTAAAATGTTGTTATGAAAGACTTTATACCTTCCAAAATATTTTTTCCATTCAATGCACCTGAACCTGTATTTTACACCACTGGTATTCTGCTTCTTAAATTTTTCTCCTTTTTTCATGCTTTTTATTTTTTTATTTCTTCAACTTCTTTTTTAACTTTTAAGAACACACCTCTATAGAAACACAAAATATGTCTCTTTTTTTTATTTCATTACACTTTGCTTCATTTTATCTGTTAACTTTTTTTTTATCATAATTGGTATTTTTTACTCAGGAGTTGTTGAACACTTCTTATCTTCAAGATGAATTTTATAGACTGCTGAGTCTGACATTGCAAATTTCATATTTGCCTTTATTTGAATATCCCAATGATAATCAAATGCATACTCATAAGAAACCATCTTCCATCTAAAAGTCACCTTCATCTCTCCCCCTTTATCATCCCCTCTGTATCATTCTTAATAATGACATTTTGTTTCTGTACAAGTTTTTATATTTATAGTAGAAAGTTACAGTCCTATAAATTGATGTCCCTTTGTAAATCTGATCAACTAATAGAATCATTCACAGAAATAGAATTTATTACGCTCAGTGGCCAGAGAGAAGCTCATGGGCTTTCTACATACTAATTGCATGTTTGTGGCCTGGGTTTGGTTACCAGATTGTAATTTTTACAGCACCATAATTGAACGCAGTTCCAGGACTATTTCCTAAGTATAGCTGGTTTAACTATAAAAAGCAACCACCCATCCAAAAAAAGAGGGTGGAGAAAAGACTTGATTTTAGCTGAAACTGACCTATTATAAGGGGTTTGAGCATTCCAATATACTATATTCTTTCTATTAATAATTGCTTGAATGAGTTCTTTAGTACAGGAAAAATAATTAAAATGTATTCACTATGTATTTAGAGTCTAGATAAACTTTGCCACTACTGAAACTATTACTCATTGATAAATTGTACTCAATTTTATCTTACCTAACTTTCTCTTGCTGTCTTTTACCTTTTTCATTTAGAATTTCTGAAAGACTATATGTGTGTGTGGGGTGTGTGTGGGGGGGATATAAACATATATATCTTCAAATTAACTGAAATATAGGTTTCCCTGAGGAAATTCTTTTTTCAATTCTTCTTTAGTAGAATATATCTTCATATTGAGTAGTAATGCGAAACCTAGAAAATATCCATGCATACTTCAGTGTTTATTATTATTTTTTTCACACTAAAAAATAAAGTACATAGGTTTCCTTATCCAAGTCTTTAATATATTCTGATTTTGAGGCATAAAGTTAAGTAGAGTTCTAGTTATGTATGTATTTATATATGTCTATATTTTCTTTGGCTTTCTAATTTACTCAGTAGTTTATTTTGAAAATTTTTACATCTCCATTGTATACTCTTAGTTTTGTTTTCATAGATTAAATATTCAATGTAGATGTGTAATTATTTTTGGATCATCCACTAGTCTATGTGCCTATTTTAATTTCTATTGTGCTCAAATAGCTGAATGCATGCTTTGCATGCTTGTGATAGGTGAGAAAAGTCAGAGTAGATTTAGGTAGTATTAGGTATAGCCCCCAGCTTTCTCCTATAAAAATAATATTTAATAAATATTGATATGCTTTAGTTTGAGGTTTGAGAGTATAATGTGTCTAAATTTCTTCTTTAAACTTTGAATTAATTTAACATAGTTAGCCTTTTGATATATACAAATATTATAATTATTAATGTTGATTTCCTAAAACATGACTATTGGAATTTTAATTTGATTGTGTTGACTCAGTAGAATCTTAGATGTTATTATCTTGATATACTTTTAGTTCATATCTTTTTTCCTCTTTTTGAAGTAATTTGTATGATGTGAGAACATATTCAGAAATGCTTAATGGTGATGCACTATGAGACTAAGAAATGATGTTTATGAAATAATATATAAAATATACTTTAAATAAAATTAGATGAATAAGTTAAACATGACTATAGGCTTATTAATTCCCATTTATCAAAGCATTTATATCTTTCAATCCATCTTGTATACATATTGACAGTTTAAAGTGTAATGAAATGAACAGATATGTACTTTAGTATTTAATGATCAAAACTCACCTTTTTCATTACTCATTTTATTTCAAAGTATATTTACTTTTTATTTTATATTTTCTCTACTTGAGAACAAAATACTCACTTTTGTATATAGTGACTGTTCATTTGTACTCACTGTGCTAATTTTTTGTCAATATTCTTACTTCCTTTTTCTTATTTTTTCTTCTAATACAGCATTAAAATATCAATTCATTTTTATTTAATTCATTCAATTTAATTCATCATTCATATTTATTTTATTTTTATACAATTTATTTCTCATAAATTTCACCATCTTTGAACTACCCAATTGCTCTCTAAAGGCAGGGCAACGATAACTGAAAAATTTGATACATGCCAATAACAAAATAAAAACCTTTTTTAAAAAACTCTTGATAGGGCCAGAGAGATATCACATTCTTAGGGCTTTTGCCTAGCACGTGGCCAACCCAGGTTTGATCCCCAACATCCCATATAATTCCCTTAGTCTGCCAGGAGCTATTTCTGAGCGCAGACCCAGAAATAACCCCTGAACACTGCCATGCATGGCAAACAGCAACAAAACAAAACTTGATAAACTTTTCTTAATTTCGTCATGAACTTTCTAGCCACAATTTCTACAATTAAATATCACCTGTACTTAATGGACATATATATATATTTAACTGAAGATACTTTTTTTTATTTTTTTATTTTGAATTATGAGAACAAAAGATACAAAGAAAGAGGTCAAGGTAAAGTTACAGTGGAAGGACAATCAGCCATTACATAATTCTCAGAAGTCCCCTTGCTGATATCTTAACTTTGAACTTTCAGCCAAAGAACGTTAAGATAAATAAAACAGAATCCATGTACAATTATTTTGTCCCTCAAGTCCCCAGATTGTAGCACATTATAATATTTCTTAACAGCACACAAGGCAATCTAAAGCCATAAAACATACGTAACTCCTTAAACATTAAAGGCATAGTATTTTTTACATTTCCATGTACATGCATATTAGCTTAAGTTAACCTCAAATTTTAAGTGGGTGCATTTAACCTCTAATTTTAAGTGGGTGCATTTTAAGGATTAGAGTCAAAGGAGCACAGTAAAAATGGTGTTAGAGTGGCAATTGTTGTTTGCATAGGCCCACCAAAATATGAGAGTCATGGAAAGGAATAATCTTGGCCTAAATACAAAGAGATCCTACCCCTGAATTTTCCTGGCATAAGACCAACTCTAGGCCTCAGGCAAGTTATCGTCCGATCCAAGACATTGTCCGTAGTGCCAACACACTTTTCACACAGTCTCTGTTGTTGGTATCATGTTTCTGTATTAAAGATTCTGGAATCTGCATATCCTAAATTGAAGTCATGATGTGGAGTGTCTTTTCGTTTTACCTCACCATGAAAGGGCAATGCAGGAAGCACTGTCCTGTAAGCAGGTCGTTGTTAAGTCTTCTCATTGTTAAGGGAAGTCTCTTTTCAGCAGGACAATGTCTGAGCAGTGGTAGGGTCTTCCGTGGTAGAGGATTGCTTCCAGGTGATGTTATAGACAAACCTCTCAATTAAGGGGCAATACAGCAAACCCTGTCCAGTAAGCAGGTCATTGTTTTTGTTAAGTCTTCTTAGTGTTAAGGGAAGTCTTTTTTGAGTAGATCGATGTCAGAGCAGCTGTAGGGTCTTCCCTGGTAGAGGAATGCCTCCAGTGATGTTATATACAACCTTGGATGTTTTGTAGATGTCTTCTCTAGAACAGGGGTGAATGGAGAATGCCCATTCTTCTGAGGCCTGTACCAGGACTTTATGTCAATGTTCAGGGTGTAAGGTCTCATTGCACTACAAGATTTGTGTGTTCCCATCTCTATTAGATAAGAACTTATTGGTATGTATAGTATTTTCCCATTTTAGTGTGCCTAAGCAAACAAGAAATAAAGCCACGTGGTGCTATCAGATATATGGGGGCGTAAGAACATTTCCAACAATACCCATGACTTGGTTCAAACATAAGCATTAAACTGAGGGATTCTTTCACACCAAATTTCATATTGAGCAGTTCATAAAGAGAAGATAAAAAACATGGGGGGGGGGATCATCACTGTATAAGAAAACATTCAGCAAAAGTTATAGCCGTCAAAGAAAACACCCATAAAATGTTGAGGAGACATAAGTGTCCTTTTTATACCTTTTAAAATAGTTGGGTGGGTGTTAACTCCAGGGCACCACTTTGATCTGTGACTTAGTACTCTACAGTACTTAAGTTAGAAAGGGTAAATGAGGAGTAATGATGATAGGAGTTAAGGAAGTTAAAGAGAAATATGATCTTATGAAGGGGTATGCAAAAGGGCAGAGTACAAAATGGACATTCTGCATATATAAAAACATAATTCAATGATAGTGAGTACTATTAATGTTCGCCCCCGTGCGGTTTTGAAAATATAGACTGGACAGAGATTACCAGTGACTTCAAGAAGCTAGGCCTGGTTAGGAAGGCCTCGGCATGGCCTGCCAAACCCCCTCCTGCTAGACTCCCGGCTCCCAGGAAGGAGAGATCCTTCAAGAAGCTGGGAGGCCAGAAGTTCAGGGCCCCACCCAGCCCCTCCCTAAGGAGCTGAATGGATAATGGGGGAAAGCCTAGGGTACCTTCGAGCTCCACCAAGGGGCCCAACTCACTGGCTTGCCCAGGCATGTGGCCCGGGGAAGCCCTGGAGATCTGGAGCAAGGTGGTAGAGGGGTGCTAGGGTTACCCAAGTCCCGCACCCCCACTAGGCCTGGTTAGGAAGGCCTCCGGCATGACGGTGGCCTGCCAAACCCCCTCCTGCTAGACTCCTAACTGAAGATACTTTACAATTAACTTGTTAAGCTTTTTATATCACTTTTAAGCATATCGATATTTTTAAAGGAAACAATTCATATTTATTTCCTTAACTTCTATGGAAATATTAGAAGATGGGAATAAACTAATGAACTTTGTTGAGTAAAATAATGACATTGTCATAATTAACTATTTATTGTTATAATGACTTTGGCTTTTGTATTATATTTCCTAATATATTTCACATATTTGTGCCACTTTTAACTCATTTTTCATACCTACTGTTAACATATATTAAATTGAATCCATATGTAGTTCAAGAGATATAAAATGTTTCTTAAAGGCTCTTGTAATTTTATTTCATTTGGATGATAGACCATGCTATTTTTTTAATTAACTGCTCAGGATATTTGTCAAATCTATTTTATTCAAGGGTAGTGCTAGTATTTTTTGTTTTATGATATGAAGACTTTCAGTAAGCTTCATAATAATTTTACAGAAATTATAAAAACACATGCTTGTTAATATCCATGAGCTTTTTTTCAATTCTATGTGGTCAGCTTCAAAGACTCAACTATAAGATAAAGTTGATTTTTCCAACAATTTCCAATATTATTCATTTCCATAGTTCTTTGTTACCTTATTCAGTAGCTGCAATAGTAACAATAAAATGCTACAAATATTAGAGCTTTAATAAATAATATTTTAAAAATTTGTGAGATTCTGTAGTGGGGTATGGTAGGTGTATTTTAATAATTGTGATATCTAAAATACAGAGATACTAGATTATTAATTATAAAGTCAGAAATGAAACTACCAGTTCCCATAAAGATCCTAAGCACTGAATATTGAAATGAAACTATCTGGTTTCCATCACCCTCTGTCATTGGATATTCATAATACTACTTTATTTTAAATAATATCTTTATTTAAGCACCATAACTACAAACATGTTTGTAGTTGGGTTTCAGTCATAAAAAGAACACTTCCCTTCACCAGTGCAACATTCCCATCACCAGTGCCCCCAATCTCACTCCTCCCACATCCCCTGCCTGGATATGAGACATTCTACTTCTCTCACTCACTACCATTGTCATGATAGTGATCAGTGTAGTTATTTCTCTAACTGTACTCACCACTCTCTGTGGTGAACTTTATAACAGGAACCTGTCCTTCTAGTCCTCATCTCTATGTCCTCATCTTTATTGTCTCTGAACATTATTACCATAATGTTTTTATTTTTCTTAAAACCCATACATGAGTGAGACTATCCTGTGTATATCTCTCTCCCTCTGACTTATTTCACTCAGCATATTAGATTCCACGTACAGGAAAATTTCATGACCATCTCTCCTGACGCCTGCATAATATTCCATTGTGTATTTGTACCAGTTTCTTTATCCATTTATCTGTTCAAGAGCATCTTTATTGTTTTCAGAGTCTGGTTATTGTAAATAGCGCTGCAATAAATATAGTTGTGCAAAAGGCATTTTTGTATTGTGTTTTGTGTTCCTGGTATATTCCTAGAAGTGGTATAGATGGATTATATGTGAGCTCAATTTCCAGTTTTTTTGAGGAATCTCCATATTGTTTTCCATAAGAGCTGAACTAGACAGAATTCCTACTAGCAGTAAGTCTGAGTTCCTTTTCCCACATCCCTGCCATCACTGATTTTTCTTGTTCTTTGTGTTGTGTGCTAGTCTCTGTGGTATGAGATGGTACCTTGTTGTTGTTTTTATTTGCATCTCCCTAATGATTAGTGATGTGGAGCATTTTTCTATGTACCTTTTGACCATTTGTGTTTCTTCTTTGAGAAATTCTCTGTTCATTTCTTCTCCTCATTTTTGATGAGGTTTGATGACTTTTTCTTGTTAAGGATTTTCACAATTCATAGTAGGTTTTACTCATGAATTTTAACTTATTATTTTACGTAGGGATATATCCAATGTTGCATAGATGCTATTCCAGACATTGTGATTACGAATAATATTTGGAAGTGCACAGGGATCCATATATAGTGCCTGGGATAAAACCTGGTCCTGCTGCATGGAAGATAAGTGCCATAGGTCCTATATTATCCCTAAACCACAAATTTAAACTTTAAATAAATTATTTGTCTCCACATATCATTGTATTATTGTTTTCACCAAAAAACAAACTGCATTTTTCAAATTCTATAAATTTCTAAATGAAAAGCCTTGTCTCAAACCAGACTTGAAGATCAGTAAAATCTGTACATTCTTCTCTTTTTAGATTGCAATAGTTTCACAGATGTGGTATTCTCATTCTCTGGTGGTAATTATGCATTCAGATTGGCCTTATTAGCATACTGTTGATTATAGAAATTTACTGAATATTATATTTTTAATCAATATTGATGAACCCTTAACTTCTTTATTGGATTATATTTTTAAGTGTTAGATAATTAATACATTTGTTCTATTTTAGGAGTTTAAATAGTCAACTAAATACAGTGGTTACATGAAATTGGGAGTAGTTAATATAGAGTTTTTATTCAATGGAGCAAAGTTACTATTGTATAAATAATTGGCTCCTATGGAATCACTATACAATATACATCCTACCTATAGTTAGCTATTTGGTTTTATGTAATCCAAAAAATTTTAAAGGGTATATCCCATCTTAAGTATACTCATTATATATACAAGCACACACACTTTACATACAGTCCTGTAAAACACTGGTTAAGTAAATACTTAATTTTGATAGTAATAAAATTATTTTATTTGCTCACCTATTTTAAATGAATTTAGCATAATATTTAATTTAATTAATAAAACTTCAAAATAATGTTTTATGGTGCTTTCTGGATATGCACTTAGAAAATTTGCACAAAATATTTGGTCATTAGGTTTCCAGACATAGAACTATTTATTTCTAAGTGCTCATATTTGGCCAAGAATCAATTAATGGAAAATAACATTTAGTAGATACCTACTGCGTGTCAGTTGACTTGAAACACTACATGAGTCATTTTGCATTGCTTAGATTTAAAATATTTCTGATTAATTAAATACAGTATATAAATAATTATAATATCTTCCCCAATACTATTTCCATTTGAAGGTAAATGACAATTATGCATTTAAAATGTAATCAGGTCCAACTCTGATTCATTATTTGATTCAATGGCTCACTGTTTTATTCATTCATTATACATCCAAAGCATCTCATCACAACTCTCGGCAGCAGTTTTTATAAAGATCAAGTGATCATAGCAAAGTTATTTTCATATCATCATTGTATCTTTAAAATATATTATTTTATTTACATACTCAGCACATGGTATCGAGAATGAACCATCAAGATACATCATTGTCTGCCATATTTTTATTTAATATACCGTTCTATTATAATTAGCCAAAAAAACTGTCTTTAAGTTATAATATGCAAGCAAAATGCGAGTAGTGTGTGTAGAATTAATGTATGTCAAAGGAAATATTTATTGAAGAAAATGGTTTAAATTGGGTTATTCATGTGTGCAGTTGATAATTTCTCTCATCAGCTATCTTGTATTGTATCTTGTTCCTCAGTCCTTGTCATTGAGCTTATCAGCTATACAGAATATGTAAATTTTTCCAGCTTCATATCTAGGTCTAGTCTATTGACACATTTAAATTGTCTCTTAGCTAAAAATTAAAATAAAACCATATACTTATCTAAATATTTAGTTAAATAAATGTACTTAAATTACTTAAGGGTGAGAAAAGTGCCCTTTCCTTCATTCTTAATGCTTGCTACAGATAACCTCTTCATTTACGCTTTATACCCCTTAATCTTGTCAAGATTAATGACGTATAAAATTGTTATTCTTGAATTATATCTTAACTCTATCATACATCTATTGAGGACTCTTTTGAAAGAATTATATAAAATATATATATCTATATATAATATATATATTTATAATGTATAAATATTAAATATTTATGTAAATATAAATATATATATATAAATAGAACCTGATCCAAAGTATTTTCCAAACGGTGATTTAACAGGAATATCTATATAAGTAGATTTTTTTAATTATATGTCACTTTGAGATGAGAAATTTTATGTTCTAAGTGACCAAAAACCTTAGAGAAATTGTTACTATTACTCATATATTGGCAGATTCATTTGAGTTAAGCTCCTTTAATGACAAAGAAGGTAGAAAAAATGCTGTTTTGTAACAGAATTGCTATGCAAGTCTAACTTTGTCAGTAAATATGGCCTCTATCTGAGAAAGCACCTTTTATAACTGTCTGAGTAAATAAAGATAAAGCCATCTGCTTGATCATGTGAAACATCTTCCTTTCTCCTTGACATTCCAGGTTGCATTCAAACCTATCACGCTTGTTCAATAATTTGAACTAGAACTGTAGAATTTACAGCTATTTAAGTTTACTGTACTTATATTTTTATAAATTGATTTTTTTCAGGCTAGTTTTTGTGATTTTAATCTTATTGCTCAGATATCTTAAGAAGAACTCATATTTGGGAGATCTTATTTTAAATGTAAATGAGTATCCTGTCATATTTTAACAGCTTATAAAGAATGATATTTAATAATATATGTATAGCAATATATAACATATATATAAAATAAATATGATTAGTGATTTTTTTCAATATAAATACTTATAAATACAATAAAAATATAAATATTTTTGTTGTACTTCAGCCTCATTTTGTGTCAGGAATCTGAATTCCAGGATAATGTGTGTTATTCCAGCTGAATAGAAATTCACAAGAACAATTTGTTCAAGTTTAATAACCCTTGGGCGTTTCTAGACCCCTGAAGACATTATTAACTTAAGAAATAGGTGTGTTCGAATATCAATATCTGTATTCATGTCATGCATTTCATTCAACATGCTTTAAAAATGCAATGCCCAAAATTCTCACATAAAAGCACTTATGAATTCATCTGAAATTGCTAAACATCTAACATAGCAAAATATGAAAAACATTAATATCCTGAGTATATTCATACATTGCTTTAAGGGCTTCAATTTGTATTTAAAGGCTGAATTATTTATTATAGTTTTGCTGTTTGGAACTGAAAATTTTGAAAAATCACTTCTACATGCTTTTGTTTAGGTTTGGAGATATTCAAGCTATGGCACATCTTTCACTATTAACCACTCTTTGATTTAAAGAGCAAAGGAACTAAGATAGTCTTAAACTAACAGTACTTTCATTTAGAAGAACATCAACATTTGAACAAGCAGCATTATGAATTATTTGAATAGTTTTCTTTTCAATGAATTAGGTACCGGTAAATGACACATCATTCAGCTGTAGGAATATAGTACTACTTTTATTTCTGAAATGAAATTTAGTAAAATGTCCAAGATAGAGTAAAACCATCTTATTATTTATTTTCCCTAAATATTTAACATCCTATAATAAAAAAAGTGAATTAATAGAATCAAGAAACTCATTCAGCTGTAGGAATATAGTACTACTTTTATTTCTGAAATGAAATTTAGTAAAATGTCCAAGATAGAGTAAAACCATCTTATTATTTATTTTCCCTAAATATTTAACATCCTATAATAAAAAAAAGTGAATTAATAGAATCAAGAAACACAATCTCAATATAGGTATAAGAAAAAGGTAAATATAAATAATGGAATGAAATTATTGTCCAAAGTAGTTAGATTCCATGAAAAAAATCTGTGTGAAAGGTTTCTGTATTTACAGTTTGATAATTGTACCTTCTGGAAACTGTTGTTTCTTGATTGAATAATTAAGGAATAGAATATTTAAAGTGTAATGTTCAAAATATTAAACTAATATTTAAGTGTAATGTGCAAAATTTTCATCAAATGAGTTATTTTTTCATACAATACAGAAAGAACAGTATTTTCCATAACTTCAAGACTAGAGGAGAATTGTAGTCACTCCACATGCCTTTTTTTTTAACTAACCTTTTTTTTTAACTAACCTGGAGGTGTTTGGCAAAGTCTTATATATATATATATATATATATATATATACATATATATATATATCAGTTATGTCTTTCTCATCAATATAATAGGGCTTTTTATAAACACTCCAAAAATTTTCTGTTGGAATTGAATTAACACAATGCAGATATCATGTATATTTTCTATGACCCAACAAAAATATGTTGATAATCAGATTTTCCCATTTTCTCATACTCACAATCAATAAGATTTACTCATTTATATATTTTAAAATGAAGAAATAAAATATCTCCACCATTTTCATTCCTACTTTATTCTCTCATTTTTATTTTTATAAACAAAAATATTAAAAAACCATAACTGTAAACCTAAATAAAACAAACCTAAGTCTATTTCTTTAATGGGGCTGAAGAGAAAGTACAACACGTCAAGAGCCTGTCTTGTATGTCCCTGAAGGTTTGATACTCATTGCCCCATGTAACCTACTGTACACTGACAAGAGTAATTCCTGAGTGCAGACCAGGAATAACACCCAACTATCAGTAGGTGTGACCTTAAACCAAAAAGAAAACAAGCAAACTAAAAATTCCTTCAAATGGTAAAATAAATTACATATTTTTAAGGAAAATAGAATAACTTAAGTAAATAATTTAATGTGCTAAATGTTAAAAAAATTCAAACTGTATCAATGAAACAATATTTCTGTAAAAATATTCATTGTACTGTGATAAACTTACAGGTCTAGTTGGATTAATTTATAGTTTATTCAACTTAGTTACTTGGATATAATTGTAAAGGAGATGGTATTTTATATTCACTTTGTAATTATTCTATTTTACTGCAGACTTTTAAAGAATTCAACAAAGCTAGTTTTCGTTTTATTCCCAACAAAATATGTATTTTGTATTCTAACAGATGGTGTGTTGTATTCTCCTCTTCACCTAAATTATTAATAAAAACATTAATATATTTAGAAAATACAAAAAAAAGGTTGTGGCACATATTTAGCCTTGATCACATACAAAATTGTTCTTCAGAATTTATACAGCAATATTACTGTCATATGAAAATAATACAATTATCACCAATTTATGGATGAGAAGAAGATAAAAGGGAGTTTAAAGGATGTTTATGTCATGAATTGATAAATCCAGTTAGGAGTATGATTTATGAATAAAAGTCAAAATTCTTATTGCATTATTAAATTCTATTATTAACTTTAGGCAATTTAGTCAAGGTTACAGTGTTAATATAAAATAACAAAATAAAAATTTAAACTTTGTTAATCTGAAATTAGAGCACTGGCAAAGTGAACTTGACAAACTTAAATAGGGAGGAAAAATTATTCAAAAAATTTACAGTAATATAAAGAGACCAACAGAGTGCAGTTGAAATTCTACTTCCCATAAATAAATTAGACAGAGAAATTTTAAGAGCTAGAATGGGGTTTGTTTGCTAAATCTGTTTTCTTTATCATTTATCATCTGTGTGTTCATATTTGTTTGCTAATTCTACATACTCCCCCCAAAAAATTATATTCTAATATATTCATGACAAGATGTAGTTTTATAATTTACTTAAGACACCGCAAAAGTGTTTTTTCACTGAAATGTACACCCAAAATTAAAAGGAAAACATGCTTTATCCTAAATAATTAGTAATCAAGAACAAGGTGCCATACTAAAAATGCCATCTTCAAAGCATTTTCTAACTTTAGGGTGTAAAATTGAGAGAATTTTGGAACTTCAAACATTAAAATTTAAGTACAATGTTTTTAGGAAGATACTTCATTGAAAGAATTACTTTCATTGGTAAAAATAAAAAAAAGAATTCAGAATATAATAAGATTATGAACAAACAAATATTTCTTTGTTTCTTTGGTGTGCTCATCGCATTGAAGATTTTAATCTGCATATGTGAACTCTGATATTGCTTCTTAAATAGTGTTATTGTTAAAAAAACTGTTGAAGATTATAAAGAAAAGAGTAAATCTTAGTTCTGAGAAATATATTCAACCTTTTCTGAAGCATTATTTTCTAATATTTTAAGAGCAACATAATAGAATATGTTTGAAAATAGAATGGACTGCTCAAGAAAGAATAATTATTTTTAAGAGAAAAAGACTAGAGTTTCCTGAGAAATGGTTAGAGTCTTTATGATGGAATTCACTGACATGGATTCCATATACATATTAACGAGCCAAATTATATGCCTAAAATTGTATAATATTGTATAATAATGATGAATCAATAGAAGGCTACCTATACAGTAAACTCATTCTTCACCTCAGAAAATAACTGCTATATGTTATATAGAAAATATATGCTATTGAAGGCATATTTGAATGTATTTCATAAGTTTATTACTTTGATTTGGTGCTTGAGGAGGAATAAATGAATATGTATATTTCAACAAACCTTATAATTAAAAACATATTTTCTTTTGTATACATTTTATACCTCAATAAAATTGACACAAAGGTAAAAAAAAAAAGACAATATTATGCAAAATGCATCTAACACCTAAAACCTTTGTGACTATGCTGGTATGATTGTGACAACTGACAAAATGAATGTATGGAAATAATGAAAGATAGATATTTTTTCCCAATGGAGATTATTGATTGTGCCTTGTTCCTGGGACCATAGGGAGTGGAATACATTTTTAATGGCTTTTAATTCTGGTTGTAAATTGAAATTTACTGGAAATGTAAAAATTAAAGTATATATTTATAACCTTCATCTTAAACCTATTGAATAAGAATCTAATGATGTGATGTCCAGAACTTTCTGTTTTTAAATTAATTCTTTGGTTAAATCTACTACAGCCAGGCTGGCTGGCAGCAGTCTGAAAGACATCACAAAATATATTACATTATGTTCTAAAAATTCATCCTTATCTCAGCCATGTATGTACTTTTTCTTCTGAAATTACCATTTTCTGTTTAATAATATTGGTGAACTAATATAAAAGATTTAAATAAAAAACTGTCATTTTATTCATGTTTTTAGCTAATACATAACCCATTATAAAACAACTTAAATTATATTTGGCAAGCATCCAAAATTATTTCCAGTCTAAAATCATTGTTTCAAAATCAGAAATAAAGGAATTTTAGAGTTTTTTCAAAACATTTTAACAGTTGACTAATTAGGATTATATAAACAACACAAATATGGATGAATACTTTTGATTTAGGCTTCCATCGTTATTCACTTCCTTGTAATCATACAACTTTACTGTCTATTATTATTTCTATTAATTACTACCTTCACATTTCTCAAAGGTACTTGATTTTTAGAATATATATCTAACTATGATTTTTTTGAAAAGACACAATTAAAATTGTGTTCCTCCAATCATGCCTAGTGATAGCAAATAGCATTCCTATGTCTACAAAACATCAGATGCTTAGAAAGTTAGCAAGAAAGTTCTATTCTTGAAATTTAGAAAGGTATTTATTGTTTTCCACATGAACTAAAGGAAAAAAATAAACCTTTTAATCTACTTCTATTATTGACAATAATTCAATGTAATGAATTAGTAAAGTTTATTATCTAGAGCAGTTTTTCTTCATTTATTTCATTTTATGTTTTTATTGAAACCATTGTGATTTACAAAGTCTTTCATAGATGAATTTCAGATATACAGTGAATCAGGGCTATTCCCAACATCAGTGTTGACCTTCTTCTACCAATGCTCCTAAGAGCATGTCTTATACCACCACCCTTTTCCTCCTGGCTTTCCAGTATAATAGGCCCATGTAAGTTTAGATTGTTAAAGTTTAGGTATCTTTATTCCATTGTTATTAACTTAGGCTTGAATGTTTACGTCTGTCCTTTTTTCTCCACCATAAACCTGAGACCACTTGGCCCCTATCCCCATCCTTTCTTTATTTTTCCATGATTTTATAAAAAATACAGAAATATGAGGTAAAAAAAAAAGTAATCCATTTCTCAAGATGCTATGAAAAAGGCAGAAGTCTGTTTTTAAATGATAAAAATAAAATAAAAGAATGAGAAAAGAAAGGGGTGGCAGTTTTTTTGTATAGGCTCAGCAAAAGTTGGGGGGAAATAAATAGGACCAAAAAAGCCTAAAAACTGGAAGAAATACTCTCGAAGCATCCTGCCATAAGACCAACTACAGGCTCCGGTCATTATATGTTATTTGACCCCAAAGTCTTTCTTCATGGTCCCAGTAAAAGATCACTTCAAGCGTGGTTGTCATAGTAATTAGAGATCTTTTTTTTTTTTTTTTTTTTTTTGGTTTTTCGAGCCACACCCATTTGATGCTCAGGAGTTACTCCTGGCTAAGCGCTCAGAAATTGCCCCTGGCTTGGGGGGACCATATGGGACACCAGGGGATCGAACTGCAGTCCTTCCTTGGCTAGCGCTTGCAAGGCAGACACCTTACCTCTAGCGCCACCTCGCTGGCCCCATTTTTTTCTTTTTTTTTTTTTTTTACACAAAATTTATGTCAAAGACAGGGTCTTACAGAGCATCTTCTGGTTTCTTTAGAATAGGGAAATCTGTTCTAAAAGCAAGTTGTCACTGTTTCCAAGTTGTCAGGGTTTTATATGAACTCATTCTAGACAAGACAATGTCAGGTCAACATTAGGGTCTTTCCTCGTTAAAGTTTGATTCCTGGTGCTTGTTCAGAAAACTGTCAGTTCTAAAGATGGGATCCAAGTCAAGGGGTGAATGGTACATTAGTTATTCTATCATCAATAACTTTTTTGTTTGGTTTTTGGGTCACAGCAAGCTACATTCAAAGGTTACTCCTGGCTCTTTGCTCAGAAATTGCTCCAGGCAGGCTTGCGGGAAATTTCGGGAATTGAACCTGGGAGCCTTCAGAGTCGGCTGCGTGCAAGACAAACATCCTAACACTGTGGTATTTCTCCAGCCCTCAATAATTTTTTAGACTGCAGACATATAATCACATCACTAAAACAAAAAGATGATGCAAAGTATCTATCTATCTATAATCTATCTATCCATCTATCTATAGCTAAATGGTTAGAGGTATTTAGCTAGTATATTAATTCATATATCAATAATATGAATTGTAAAATATACAGATTAGCAGGGCTTTGTTTGAAGATTAAATAAACTGTTTCCCCTCCTTTACAAACCACAGAACAAAACAAGATCTCCCAGATGTGGAATTTCTTCCAGTGTGCTTTGTATCTTAAACTTTTTTTACATTTTATTTTTATTTATACTTTGTATAATATATTTATTTAAGCACCTTAATTACAAACATATTTGTAGTTGTGTTTTAGTAATAAAATGAACATTCCCCTTCACAAGTTCAACCTTAATCATTTTGCCCTGTATCTTGGATTGTATTTTTAGATATGGGATTTCATAATTAAACATTCAGTTTGGGGCCAGAGTAATAGCACAGCAAGTAGGGCATTTGCCTTGCATGCAGCCAACCCAGTTTAGATCCCTGTTATCCCATATAGACCCCCAAGCCAGATAGGAATGACTTCTGAGGGCAGAGCCAAAAGTAACTCTTGACTGCAACCAAGTGTGTCCCAAAAACCAAACCAAGAAATTCAATTTTTATCAAATAGAATTCAAATCTTTTTTTTTTTTTTTTTTTTTTTTTTTTTGTTTTTGGGCCACACCCGTTTGACGCTCAAGGGTTAATCCTGGCTATGTGCTCAGAAATCGCCCCTGGCTTGGGGGGACCATATGGGACGCCGGGGGATCGAACCGCGGTCCTTCCTTGGCTAGCGCTTGCAAGGCAGACACCTTACCTCCAGCGCCACCTACCCGGCCCCTAGAATTCAAATCTTAAAGCAAGAAAAATTAATTGCGTTTGGTATACATTATTTCTTATTTATTCACTAATTTATCTCTAAATTTTGTTTTTCTCGGCATAATATTGAAAAAGATCCTCCGTGTCTTGAGGTAAATAGTTTTAAAGGTTTTTCTAAAATGATCTGTTCTATTTTCTATTGTTTCTAATTACATGATTCTAGAAACCTGACAAAGAAATGAATTCGGATGGCACACCCTGTACTGTTCAGGAATTACTCCTGGCTCTTTGCTCAGGAAGCACTCCTGAAGGACTTGAGGGACCTCATGACATTCTGGGGATCATTCTACCCACTTTGCTATTGCTACAGCCTGAACAGAATGTGCTTCAGATTAAATATTAAATTTAAAAATAGGTAAATCATTCTTATTTTTAAGCTGGTATATTTTAAATCTAAACATGTTCTTTTTTGAACTGAACTGTTCATTTAAAAATAATCAATCATCTAGTAACTTAAAATCATTCAAATATGTCATAAAACTAAATATCTCGGATTCTTCTATTAAACATTCAATATTTTATACAGTAAAAGATATCTGCCTTGCTTCTAGAATAAAGCTAATTTTTGGGGGGTGGTCACAAATGGCAATGCTCAGGGGTTACTCCTGGCTCTGTGCTCAGAAATCACCCCTGGCAGGCACTGGGGTCATCTAGGATGCTGGGATTTGAACCACCTTCCTTCTGCATGCAAGGCAAATGCCCTACCTCCATGCTATCTCTCCAGCCCTAAAATAAAGTTGATTTTAATGAAAAAATTTATATTTATATGTAAATTGAACTTATTAGATTCTACAAATTTGGAATAAAACATTCAAGGTATTTCAATAATTTATAGAGTTTAAACACTAATACCATATGTACTTTTATAAGGATATACAATATATTCCAATGCAAAACATAATAAATGTATCATAATATATTATTGAATTATAATACAATACATCATAAATTTCATAGGGATATAAAATAGATTCTAATAAAAAACAGAACTTACTTTGATAAGAATTAAAAGTACCTAATAAAATGCATTAAAATAAGTTGCTTTAAACTTAAATGAGATACAATTATTATTATTACCAGATGAGTATTTTCTAGTCAGTGTTATTATCTGATGTTATTATTTTTTATTTTAGTTATTGAATCCATCATGATTTACAAAGTACTTCATAGTTGGGGTTCAGACATACAATGAATTAGAGCCAATCTCCTTCCACCAATATTCCCCAAGTGCATCCCATACTACCCCTTACCCCATGGTCTATTAGTATAGCAGACCCAATTTAAGTTTAGATTGTTAAAGTGTGAGTCTCTTGATTCTACTCTTGTTGCCTTTGGCTTAAATATTAATTCTTTCATTTATTTTAATACTACCAATGCATCTAAGACAACTTGATCTCTGGTCCCCATTCTTTTATATTTGTGTTTCTCCTTTTCTTCTCAGTTTCTTTTTTTCTCAAGAAGGAATGGCCTTTTGGGACATTGGTGGCAGGAATGTTGCACTGGTGAAGAGGGGTGTTCTTTATATGACTGAAACCTTATCACAATCATTTATGTAATCAAGACATTCAAATAAAGAGAAAAAAATTAAAAAAAAAGAAGGAATGGCCTTACTTTTTTAGGGGTCATAGCTACAAATGGTTCTGCTTAGGGATACTCTTAGCTCTGAATTAAGGGATCATTCCTGCTTGTCTGGTGGGGACATATGGGGTTCTGGGCATTGAACTGAGATCAAAATCCTGCAAAGCAAGCGGCATTCTTGCTGTATTCTCAGCCTGCCTACACTTAATATTATTCCCTATGAAACACATAACTAACATACAATTAAAAACCTTATTGCTTTGTTTTCTATATATTATCTTTAAATTCCCACTAAAGTATTACATTTGACCCTTTACTTAAAAATACCTAAAAAGTACAAACATTTAAAATGACTAGTTTTTTGATAACTTCATTATCTTTTTTATAATTAATGGAAAAGTGAAGAAAAAATCTGAAAATTTTACACAAAGTGTGAAAATTTCAAATATTTGCAGCCTCCAAATTAATGGTTAAAGTGAGCATAATTTATACCCATAAGTTCTTTCCTATATATTCATTAGATATGTGTGCTAATTATATTTTCACGGAATTTTGCTCCCTTAACATATTTGTTACAATGTCAATTGCACTGATTTAATCATCTTTTCTGTGAAACTGTAGTTTTCCTCACTGTTAGATGGTAGTTTGCTTTAATGATATTATGAGTGCATTCTTACAGGCTGATTGAAATGTGCTTGCTTAAAATATTTTATAATATTGAGCTTATGCTGAAAAGAGCTGTAGAAATCTTTCTAAGAGCACGTGGATAAATTTCAAAGTAATATTAAATTTTAAGAATTTATTAAACTTTTATAGTGTATAACACATTAAAGATCCAAGTTAATTTTGTCATCATTAACAGTGAAATGCAAAAGCAAAATATAAAAGATAGATTTTAGTTGAGCTTTAAATAAAATCTATTATTGTTAGAACTTATATTTCACACTGATCAATTTTATTAAGGTGGTTAAGATTATTTAAAGACATTTTGATTTGTTACTAATTAAAATCCTTCCTATAAAAGGATTATTGTTTGACTGTTTTGTTTTTTTTAAAACATGTTTTGCATTTCTTTTGGGGGTTAAACCTGACAGTGACTAGGACTTATTCTTGTATTCACTCTTGGAAAGGGTTCTAGACAATAGGTGGAGTAGAGGATAGAATTGTTCGTATTATTATCACTATTTTTAATATCAAGAGTAAGTTCCTTTTCAGGGTGTTGCAGGCTAGAATGCAGCATTGGCTAGAAAAGCTAGTGAAAGTTTTAAAAATACTAACCATTGTTTTTACAACCATCACAGAGAAAACGGAAGAAGTTTTGTTTGTTTTGGTTCTTTTGTTTTAAATCGCATGAAATGAAAAAGTTCTTCATGATTGGATTTCAGGCATTCAATATTTGGTCATTAATCTCTTCACAGGTGTCCACTTCGCTTCATCAATTATCTACCCTTCTTAATTTACTTCCAGTAACCAGTCTCCTTTTATTAAGTATGTATAGCTGCCCAGTTTTCCCAATACTATTTGTTAAAGTGGCTTTTCATGAACGTGAAATTTCAAATCTCTTCTCCAATTCCTTTTATAAGACATCAAACAGAAACTCACATCTGATTCAAAACAGGACTGATTTTATTTTGATAATCATTGATGCTGAATTAGGGATGATTTCCTACTCTTGTATTTTCTTCTTGACTTGGGAATGGAAACTGTTTTCATATACCTAACACTATAGTGTTATACTATACTGTTTTCATATAGCTCTAACACTATAGTGTGATTCTTTTCCATGGAAAGACAATAACCTGCCAGTCACAAAGTTTAGCTCAAAAAAATAACTCCTTTCATAAAAAGTTTAGAGAAGACGTGAGGGAAGAAATAATGTTGAAGAAATAAAGAAATAAAGTATGAACTTCTCCAGGGTACATAAAATACACACATTAAAATTTTTCCTTTCTCTTTTCTTTTTCTGTTATTTTTTGTTTTTGTTTTTTGGGGGGTGGAGGGGGAATACACCTGTCAGTGTTCAGGTAATACTCCTGACTCAGTACTCAGAAATCACTCCCAGCAGACTCTGGATTTGGATGCTGGGAAGCGCACACTGGTGGGCATGTGCAAGGCAAACAAACACCTGACCCGCTGTTATATCTCCCCAACCCCACATTAACTAATATTAACCTAAAAGATCTGTGCATGGATGATTTTTATGTATGTATGCCTAATTATTTATCCCTGAATATAGCAAAAAAGCAAGATCATAAGATTACTGATTTTAAATATTTATCAAATTTTAACATATTTTATTTAATACAGTTTAGACTGTCAAAATAATATTATTAAAGTTCATGCTATAAATCAGAGGTCCTCAAACTTTTTAAACAGGGGGCCAGTTCACTGTCCTTCAGACTGTTGGAGGGCCAGATTATAGTAAAAACAAAAATTATGAACAAATTTTTATGCACACTGCATATCTTATTTAGAAGTGAAGAAACAAAATGTGAATAAATACAATATGTGGCCTGCAGGCCATAGTTTGAAGACCCCTGCTATAAATATACAAACTACACTGTTCAATTTCTTAACTGTACTCCCAGTCTGATCTACATTAGCTCCACATCTACTAGCACTGTTGTATGGTTGGTTTCATAATTCAATGACAAGAGTATATCATTGATAAGTACAGTCAATACCTTAAATCTATCTGACATTGATTAAATAAATCACATGTTATTTATCCTCTATTACAAATATGGTTTTAATTAATATAGTACCCTCAGTTTTATCCATCCTACAGAGCAAGGCATGGCTTTATCTTTTCTTATAGCACTATAGTATGCCACTGTGTATATTTACAACCATATATCTTTATTTTTTCTTTTCCTTCTTTATTTTTATTTATTCTTAAAAATGGTTAAAGTATGTTGGAAGATTATTTCATATCTGCAAAGAAAATACGCCAATATTCCTGAACTATTGAGTGTTTATAATAGGAGAGATTGAGTTGGAGTTGGAATAATAATATAGTAAGTTGGTTATTTGACTTGCACATGGCTGACCCAAGTTTGCTTGCTTGCATCATATAATGTCCCTGAACACTATTAGGAGTTCCTGAGTGCATAGCCAGAGTAGCCCCTAACATTACCCAGGAGTAGAAAAAAAGAAATAAAAAATAAATTAGAAAAATAGAGAGATAAAGCTGATCTCATTGCTGACAACTCTGAATGATTGATTGAAGGAGTTTACATCTTAAGTTTCTGTTGGGCTATTGGAAAATTAAAATTCTTAAAGGATTGTTAATACAGATAAGTATAAATCAATACTATCAAAATATTTTCAGCTTTGAATTAAAGAAAAGTATAGGACATACAGTACTTTCCTTCCATTTGATCAACTTTAGAAATTATATATCATATAATTGCTCAAGCACTGCTTATATTGATTCCTAAACACAGAAAGAAGGAATAAGTGATGAGTACAGCTGGGTTTGTTAGTCCAATTTATAGAAAATACCATATTTTGAGTTTCAATATAGACTTCAGAAAGAGGCAACAGGGGGCGGAGAGATAGCATGAGGTAAGGTGTTTGCCTTTCATGCAGAAGGTCATTGGTTCAAATCCTGGCATTCCATATGGTGCCCAGTGCCTGCCAGGAGTAATTTCTGAGTGTGGAACCAGGAGTAACTCCTGAGCATTGCCGGGTGTGACCCAAAAACCAAAAATAAAAATAAAAATAAAAAATAAAGAGGCAACAGACTGGAAGTGACATGGCATTGCTTCAGTAGGGTATTGATACAGAACAACAAACACACACATATATATATATATATATATATATATATATATATATATATATATATATATATATATATATATATATACAGACAAAAACAAAATGTTGTTATCCAAGATTTGTCATTTATTTAAATTTACACCTATTTTTAAATGAAATTTGGGTGTCCTTTAGACTTGAAGACATTTTCTTTCGTTTTGAAAAGCCAAAGACATTATTATATACATAGGCAATATGGCAGGTGTTCTGATTTCTCCATCATGGACAAATACACTATGCTCACACCCTGGTAAGCAGCAAAGACACCAAGAAATGGTTGTTTACAGTACTCAAATTTCAGTTCATACTTTTACATGACCAGTTCAAAACCTACCTTCTTCCTTCCCACCTGAAAAGAATTCCATTAAAGCTGTGGGTCAGAAGGAAACGATGAGCTATCAACATACCACAGTTTTTTGACAGCTTTTCCATTTGTATATGCATTTCAATCAATTTTAAATCAGGGAGACAATAAAGCAAACCTCTTTCAGCTTTCAATTTGCCTCAGCAGTGATGGGTGCCCTGTCTGATGTTTACAGTTCACAGTCTCATAATAATGGATGATTTTAGCACCTTGCTTCTCTCTATTTTTCTAACGCTTTCAGCAATTTCATTAGAGTTGTTTTTTAAGATGACAATTAGAATAAAATGAAAAGCTCAAGAAGCCATTTGAAGCATAACAAACAAGAAAATGTAATCTAACTTTGGAGAAAGATGATTTTTTTTTACTTTGCTTCTTTCTAACATCTTTATTTATTTTCTGCTCAAAATTCCAGAAAACTCTTAGAGAATCTTTAATGTTTTCTGAATTACTTTTCAAAGAAGATATTCTCTTAGCACATTTTCCATGCCTTCACTCTATATCTATACTTATATATGAAATATGATGTATTAACTGAAATGAAACTTCTTAGCTATATCTATTTCACCCTGCTAATTACAAAAATCTCCTATCAAATGGATGCAAAGTATGTATAAGCTTTATTTCTATTAAGAATAATTAGGCTGACATTGACAAGTATCTTATAATTAAAGATCCATTTTAACAGTAAAGAATTTCACAGTGACCATCAATGCCACTAAAATATACTAAGGTTGACAGGTTGTTGTATTTTATTATTTTAGCAAATTAAGTATTTTTAATATTAACATATAGATTTTTGAGTAACACATTTAACTGACTTGTTAAGACCATTTCTATAAAATCCTTCTGAAAGGCTCAGAAGTCAGATGTTGCTCCAACGCAGAGAAATGAAGAGACAGTCACTCAAGCAAAAGCTCAAGTGGGTTCTTTATTCTGGCTGGCCAGGGTCCAGAGCCTGTCAGAACCGAACAAAGGCAAAGGACCATGTGGCTTTCTTTGTTCATCCTTATATAGCATAAGAAGGGGAGAGTGGTTAGGAATGATTCCCTTATAAGGGCATAACATCCGCTAAGACATTCTGAGGTAATACAAGTTCCTTATAAGGGCATAACATCCGTTAAGACATTTTGAGGTAGCACAAGGTATCACATGAGCTTAGGGTTGGTACAAGCTTCCTTTTTAGGACAAAAAGGGTTAGATACAAAAAGCAGTTATAAAGCAGTTATAAGCATAGAAAATTACAGAATTCTGGTTACAAAAACCTGACCTTTACGTTCCATGAGCTACAGCATCTAGTTGTTGACTTCCCTTTTCACTTCCTATAAATTAACAAGCATCATAGGAAATTTAGTTAATTATACTATATTGCTTATATAAAGATCCTTGAAGAATAGACACTATACACTATAATTCTTTATCATAAGAAAAAAATAGTTTGTAACTCTGAGGAGAGACATATACTATCTCAAATTACTAAGGTGGTTATTTTCTAATATACAAAAATACTGAATCATTATGCTGTTTATCTGATAAGAGCACAATGTAATATGAAAATTAAATTCCAATAAAAAAAATAGAAACTGTCAGCTTTTAAAAGGGACCACAAAATACCAGATAGTCTATGGTTGGAGAGAATATCTCTCACTGTTGGAATATACTGAGGAAATGAAAATCTATCTCCCTAATCTTTCTAGCTCAGACACCCACTGCTTTCTAATTCTATCACATGAACCATGCAGAATAATTGTAATGCTCTTTTCTTTATTTGATCTCTCAAAAGGGCAATGGCTATTTTTTCCCTTGTTTGTGGCATTATGTTCTTTGTATCTAGTTTAGTGTCTGGTATATAATAAGTGGTTTATAAATATTTATTAAATTATCCTTTATTTGAAGGCTGTCATCATATTTCTGTAATTTTTCCACTCCTGAGTTGATTTCTATTCATGACTTACAATTTTCATCAATCTGTTATATATTTTATTCCATTATCTATTTTATGACTGGAAATTTGTATCCATAATCTTAAACTCCTCCAGACCCTGAGTTTTCAACCACCAGACTTTTTTATGTTTCTTTGAATTTAGGTTTTGTTGTTCATAGTTTCGTTGTGTCATTTTGTTTTAGATAGTATAAAAGAAAGAATATATGGTTTTTGTCTTTATGATTTATGTCACGTCAATAGCTGTTACTTCTTTAGGATTTCTTTCTGTAACTTATAATAAATTTAAGTATATATACTAATAACTCCAAATAGATGTCTTTCTCACAATATGTACAAACCTCAGGTTTAAAAAAATGTCTAATGGCTAACTTTAATTCTCTTTCATTTTTTTCTGTAACCTGTGAAATATTATCTGTACAATATATCAAATTAGATACATTGACCTAAAAGTTAAAGTTAAAAGTCAACATTTATAGACCTGCACTGTGCTTTCATCCCTGATTGTTTTCTTAAATATTTCTTTTCCTTTCAATAACATATTAGTATTCCAGAAACAAACATTCATCTTTTTTTCAAATAGTTTTTTTCTAAATGTGTTGTAATTTCTTGATGTCAAAACTATTCATTGCTTTTTTTATAGTCATGAACCACAAATTTATAAAAGCTGGCATCATCTTTGTACATTACTATCTTGCATATTTTATGTATCAAATTTTAAATTAGACCTTTTTTCACTGATGTCAGTATTTCTCAAGCACAATGTTTTTATGAGACCAAATTTATCTATAACTGTTAAGATCACAGAAGGTGGGTCTGAAAAGGCATCAAGAGATGCACTGATTTTAAATTTATCAGAATTAATAACACTCATAATATTTTCTGAATAAAAATATATTATCTTGCAGATATTTCTTACATATATTAAGGATTACTTAAAGCTAATTGGTCAAAAACAGCTCAGTTTATAGTAGAATTTGAATCATATCAGTTGCCTCATTTTGATATGAATTTACTAAATGTTTTTCTCTTTGTTGATATACCTTCTATTTTTTTCTAAGTGTATATATTCAATTTCTTCTTACCATTTTACTAATTGTTACCAAGGCTTAAACTGTAATTTTTTTTAGTTAGGTCATGATTTATTCTATATAGAAAGGTTGTCTTCCATTAGAAATTATCAAATATGTATAACTGTATCTTAATTTGTTCTAAATAGCGATATTACCTTCAATGATAGAACTTTGTAGCTTCAATAATAATGTTCATGTTCTCAAATGCATGCTTACTATATTAATTTTAAATTACTAATAATTGAAATAGTTTAAATGAAGTTTCTAATTTATCTTTACTTATAAGAGAAGTATTATATACATAAAACTAAGCAATTTACTCACTTTTATTTGAAATCATGTAACAACTCTGAATACCATTAAATCTGGGTTCTTTAATTCTTGATATATCTTAGAATTGATAAGGTATATTTTTAATATCAATGTAAGTATTTATAAAATAAGATTAATGCTGATGATAATACTCAGTAGATGTGCTATAATTCAATCTCTATACTTTACAGAGGAAAAATAATGTAGAAGTGATATCAAACTAATTGATGAAAGTGAAATGTGAACCCAATACTTTCATCCAGATTACATGCAAATTTCCATTATTATTCACATGCCACCCACTTAACTTATATTACCTCAAACATTTAACAACTATACAAAATAGAAAAATGTTCTTGTCTTGAATAAATCTTTTTTTACTCTTTTTGCAATGCAAGATAAATTCATTTTTATTGGAAAATTATTAGTTTACATATTGATATGCATTTCAGGATTGCAATTTCACACCTCTTCAAAGCATATGTTCTTACAACAAAATTATCAATAAGATAACCGTATCTTTTCACCAAAACTCATTTAGTATCCTCCTTACTTCAAAATTAATCTTCCCAGGCACAGTGATAGCACAGCTATTAGGCATTTGCCTTGCGTGTTGCTGTCACAGGACTGACGCAGATTTGATCCCGAGCATCTGTATGGTCCCCTGAGCTTGCCAGGAGAGATTTCTGAGCACATATTCAGGAGTAACCCCTGAGTGCCACTAAATGTGACACAAATATCTCCCACCCCCAAGCAAATTTCTTTTCCCCTCTCAAGTAGAGCTCAATTTGTTGGATCCTCAAATTTAATGTTTCTTTCTGTTGTTTTTGTCTCTTAAGAGAAATATTTTTATGGCCTTGAAAGTATTTAAATTAGCAGAGGATATGTTTTAAATTTATTTATGTCTGAATCCAAATGTTGGGATTTAAATCTATAATTTTTAAATGATTGTAGCAATGGTTTCTATGGGTTCATTGAATAAATATAAAAATCAGGCTTAATAAAGCCAAAATATAATTTTAAGGCCATAATAATTTAACATTGTTAAATTACTTTCTCTGATATATTTCCCAAAAGAAAAATACAAACATTTACTTTTGTTATATTTATTAATTTTTAATTTAATATATTTATTACTTTAGTAAAATTTTTTCTATCTGTAATATAAATGTCTCTACATATCCCAAACTTCGGGAAATATAGTAATGAGAAACTGGAAAAAAGAAAAAAAATGTGTCTAATCTTGTTTAGTGTTATATATCTTCAATAGATTTCTTCTCAGGTCTCCCTTTCTATTTTCCTAATGATAAAATAGTCATAACTATGCTATAAGATTGTATTTTATCTGAAGGATAAAAGGACTAGTTCCACTTCTAGTCTATGTCTAGATTATTAAAGGTAAAATTGACCACCCTCAAAGATCAAGTTTTTAATCCAAGAAATTTGTAAATAATATTTGTTTTGTACAAATTGTTTTATGACTTTACACTAAGTAAGTAGCTGCCAGACAATGACCCTGACTAAAATTTAAGAAATGAGTATATTGGAGCCCAAGAGATAGTACATAATTAGGCTTGCCTTGAACTTATGCAACCAATTTTCAAAGGCACCATTGAACACAGCCCAAATGCAAAATAATAATAGCAATATTATTATTAATAATAATAATAAAGTAATTTAAATAATATTTGTACCATACATGGCTGTTATCAGGGTTTTCTCTTGTCTCTGTTCTCAGATTCACTCCTCATGTTTCTTGGTAGACAATACATGTAGAATTAAACCAATTTGGCTATGTAAAAGGCAAAGGCCTTGCCAACTATACTCTCTGGACCTGCATAGAAATTACATGAGACATTACTTTTATTTTGTCATAGATAAATGCTTTCCAAATTTATTGTGCAGCAGGTGGCTAACTTGCTTTTTTAGAATCAGAATTATTTTTATCTATATTTTTTAAATCCTCATTCATGTAAAGAGTGGAGCATATATGCTCAGGAGCTTTTCTCATTTCAATATTTAGGCATTTCTTAATACTGTTTTTCAGACATTTTTATTATTCTAGGGATTGAACTCTGGCATGCAAAGCATATATTTTAGTATATTGAGCTATCTCTCCAACCCATGTGCTTTTATTCTTTAGGGCTAAAGACAGAAGTTCACATAAGGCAGTTCTTTTAAAACTACATTTTTCTCCATCTATCCATCTATATGCTAATTCATCTTCTCCTATCTATAATCTATCCATATTTTCTTAGTTCTCTCTTCTTTCCTTCTTTGATTCTTTTGTCTCTTTCTTCTTATTCTTCTCTTCATTTCTCTCCCATTATTCTTCCATTTTCCTTATTTATACTATATATATAATATAAAAAACATATAAATATATGTTACATATTTATATATGTAAATAAAAAAATATTTGTGAATGCCCTGAGAATCTTAACATATCTCCTTCTTAACAGCATTACTAAATTTTTTTATTCTAGATTTTAACATAATTTTTATGAAAAATTTTTTGGAAATTTCTTTAGAAAATGTGAAATATTTTAGTTTTCTTTTTATTCATTTTTCTTTTTATTTCTTCATTTTTTTATCTCTTTTCTTTTTTTCTTTTTCTCTTTTTTGTCTTCTTTTTTCTTCCAATGCCCTTTATCTCTTTCCTCTCATCCTTGCCTGCATTCAAGACAGGCATTTTATTTTTCTTACTCACTACCATTGTCATGATAGTTGTTAGTGTAGTCATTTCTCTCACTGAACTCACCTGCTATGCAATACAGAAAGGTATCAAGTGGTTTCCCATATTTTTAAATAGGAGCAACTTTTTTGTATACCAAAGGAAAGGCAATTAAGAAAAAGAAAAGAGAATAAAAGAAAAGAATAGAATAGAAAATAAAAGAAAAATAAAAGAAACAAGATAATCTAAAAGTGAGACAATGTTGATATTTTTTAAACTAAAGTAAATGAATATCTTAAAAGCCTCTTTTATATTTTGTTCATCAATCAGCTTCTAAAAGGCAGTAGATGATTTTTCTTTGTGGATAAAAATTTTTGTTTACCAAATTTTGTTTTATTCATTTCAAAAAGGTTAAAATTGGGGTCTAGACACTAGTACAAATCAAGGTTCTTATATTACGCATTGCAAGATCCCATTTAATCCCATTCTAGGTACTGTGTATGGTCCTCTGGTTACTATCAAAAGAGATTGCTATCATAAAACAAAAAATCAAAATAAGCAAAATCAGTGCAGCCTTCTCCCTCTCTTCCAACCATGAAAGTTTTAAAGTTTACAGTGATCCTGTTGAAATTTCTGTTAATCATTTAG
This sequence comes from Suncus etruscus, assembly GCF_024139225.1. NCBI lineage: Eukaryota > Metazoa > Chordata > Mammalia > Eulipotyphla > Soricidae > Suncus > Suncus etruscus. Next base: position 89,259,009 of record NC_064856.1, on the reverse strand, counting down.
CATAATTAAACTTTTTTTTGTTTTTTTTTTGGGGGGGGCACATTCATTTGATGCTCAGGGGTTACTCCTGGCTAAGCTCTCAGAAATCACCCCTGACTTGGGGGGACCATATGGGACGCCGGGGGATCTAACCACGGTCCATCCTTGGCTAGCGCTTGCAAGGCAGACACCTTACCTCTAGCGCCACCTCTCTGGCCCCTAAACTTTTTATAATGTAATTGTCACAGGCAGGAAGATAAAGGTGCCATGGTGATATATGTTGAAGAAAGTATTGTCTAAAACTAAAACCGGCCAAAAGCACTGATGTCCTTTGACATTAAAAGCTCATTTTAGGAGACCAGAAAACCATTTTGATGCAGAATTTCAAGCCAGATGTAAGGAGGCTTTGTGAGAGGAGAGGTGGCTGGACCTATGGGAAGTTTTCAAAAAAAAAAAAAAAGCCATAAACTGCTTTAAGCTGTCTCTTTCTTTAGGATGTGACCTTAAAATGGATTCTGGGAAAACTATATTTAAACTACCTTGTCTTGGGTAAGTTTGAACATGTCCATAGCTTTTCTCTTAACATATATAATTTCTTACTTTAGTGTTCATTTTTCTACTATGAAGAAATGGCCCATGTTTTTCTGCTTGGTATCAGTATTTTGATCTTTTCATTCTGGAACAACCCATCTTCTCTTTTCAGTTCCTATCTTTACTATTTTCCTTCCCTTCCTGCATTATTGGAATGTGTGTGTTTACTATTTTACTCCTTTGAAATTAATTATTTTATGGGAGAGGAAAGAGATCAACTCAAAAAGCTTGGATAAAATTTAGGATTGACTTTCCTTTCATGAAAAGTTAATTCCTCACTCCAGTCTAAGTTCAGCTGCTGCTTGAGAATTCAGGACTTCAACTGTGGATCATAAGTTGCATAAGTTGCCTCAAGAGGGCTAGTGGAATATGAGATCTATACTGGGTAGCAGCTATTGGTTGACTCTCAACAGTCCCATCTTTCTCCAAAACTTCCTCAGATGATCCAGGCAGGGAGTTTCCCTCAAGGTTGCTTCCTCTCTCCTCTACGTTTCATGTCTACAACCTGGGGAACCCCACTCCTTTTCTGGTGGAAATTACAGTACACACTGGTAATATAAGAAATGTTAATAATTTCAACTTTCTCCAGTAGCAGAACTATTCAGTACAGTATGTTAGATTATATAGAATGACTATCATTTCTCAAGAGATGTCAAATTTATGGATTGATAATGCAGCATAAACTAAAGAATTTTTAAAAAATTGTGAAACCACCATTTTTATCTTTTTATTTTTGCCTTGGTTTTTACCTTGTTATTTTTATTTTATTTTATTTATTTATTTTGGTTTTTGGGCCACACCTGGTGATGCTCAGGCACTCACTACTCCTGGCTATGCACTCTGAAATTGCTCCTGGCTTGGGGGAACATTATGGGACACCAGAAGATCAAACCTTGGTCTGTCTTAGGCTAGCATGCTTAAGGCAAATGCCCTACAACTTGTGCCACTGCTCCAGCCACTACCTTGTTCTTTTTAATGTAACTTCAAAATGTGATTGAATAAGAGAATACTAGTCATAGAAAGGACTTTAAAAATATAGTTTCATACTTTCCATGATAAAAAACAGCTATGCTTTGTGAAATCTGTAAAAATCAACACTCTGCCTCCTTATTAAATTAAACCTTGAACAAGGACAATTCCCAGCTAGAAGCCAAATTTAGGCCTGCCTGAAGTTAGAGTGATGTATATTATGTACTTATGTATGTATGTATGTATGTATGTATGTATGTATGTATGTATGTATGTAAACATGCATGCGTGTATGTATATCAGCATATCCAAAATGCATGAATTATTTTATTTTGAATATGTTCGGAAACAGCAATTTTACCTCAGAAGGAAAACTTCCTGGATAGGTTATCATAAAAGATAAGGAAAACATCTCAGGAAACATTACCCTGAGAAAAGGGAGCAATTAAGACAATTTATAAATTAGAAGTATCAACCTAGTCAGTTAGTCTAGGATACCCTAATCTCTGTGACCTTACTATAGGTAGGAATGTGACTTTTCTGTCTTTGTAGAGAAGATAGATATAAGGTACCGTATTTTCCGGTGTATAAGACGACCCCCTAATTTTGCAGTTAAAACATAGGTTTAGGCCTATATTCGCTGTATCAGACAGAACGTTCCTGTGCTGCAACTGTATGCACCACAATGAGCCAATTTCAACAAGCAAAGGTTCAAAGATTAAACTGTAATAGACTTCCTCTCTGACTCTGGCCAATTTGAGCAGGCTTTGTACAGTGTAGATTCGGGTCCAGAACATTGTCTAATTTGCATGCATAAAAAGCCTGCTTGGATTGGCTGAGTTAGAGAGGCGGTCTGAGCAGCCTTGCAGTGATTGGTGCAGGATCGAGTTAAATTTCGTTTTGTGGCAATATTCAGACAATTTTCGTTTAGCGGCATATTGAAACATTTTTCGGGATATACTCGGTGTATAAGACGACCCCCGATTTTCGGTTGACTTTTTTTTTTGTTTCAAAAGTCTTCTTATACACCGGAAAATACGGTATATGCAAAAGTTTGGCTAGATTTCAGGTCTCTTTGGCCTGGGATCCTCAGTACTGAGCTATTTATTAAACTTACTATTCTTTCACTATCTCTGGTGTCTCCATGTCCCTGCGGTTCCAGATTCACAGGTTCACAATACATAGGTGACTTGTCTAAGTTGCTAATAGAGTCTTAGAATTTTCTACAGTCTTTAATTGTGTCTGCTTTGCCTCATTTAAATTTTATTTTATCCTTTCCTTAATTTTTTTTTCAATTGTGATATCTAGAGTCGCGCTTTCGGTTGTTATAATGGTACAGAAGATCTTAACTACAGAAAATGAAGATGGTGTTGGAGAAAAACTAGGACCTCGAGCTTACTCGAGCTTAAAAATATGGTGTTTAAACAGTTAGCTACAGCTGAAGGAATTCATTTTTTGTAAGTTAATCTTCCTTTTTTTGTATCAGTTTTTCATTCATTGCTTCCCACATTTTAATCTCATTTTGGTTTTTCTCTAATATATTTATATCATTTTGACATTTATGCCTCTACAATGAAATGCAGCAGTTTTGAATGAGGCCATTTCTCATATTGTCCTGCACAATTGTTTGAAGAGTACAGAGTTTTGTGATTAAACATCTGCCATGATTTAGCCCAGAGGCAACTAAAACTCTGTGATGACTAAGATGGTCCCTGTTTATGTGACTTGTAATCAATTTGTAATTTTGGTTGAGTACAATGAAACGTTTGCATGAAAACCCTGGATAGGGCAATGCTGTGCTTGAAGGCTAGGATTTGCAGTCAGTCCTCTGAAAGCTTTTGCCTGCAGGAAATTCAAATGAGGGTATTTTCCTTCAACAGCAGAAATTAAATGGCAGGGACTCTTGTTGATGCAGTTATATTTTAAGACAACAGCATTCAAAAATGTCAGTCATGATTAATCATTACTATTATGATTGCCAGTTTCAATCTGTGGTTCTCTTTCACTACCCTGAAAAGTAATTCTGAAAAAAAAAAATTAGACAAAATACTTATTTTTAAATCTGGAAGGTAAAGTGATTAAATGCCCTCAGGTCTGCAGCTGACAGAGTCAAAATGGAGGCTCATCTTTGCACCAGATAAATGTTGGCTTTGGTTTTGTAAACACTGATTTAGCAATATAAAGAAAGGAGGGTAAGTAGGATAAGATTAGCAGGAAAATGGCCCTAGAGAAAAAAAAACTCCTGAGAATAGGCCTAAAAGAAGCAGAAGATCATTCTTTTAAATTTTCCAATTCTTTTTATATGTGTGCCTTAAATAGCAATGCAGAAAAGGCAACAACTAAACACTTACCTATCCCCCTAGCTAAAAGAATAATTTTGAAGAAGTTTTCACCATCTCTAGTATCTTTTTTCCCCCATCCCTAATATCTTAAGGTTATCTATTCTCCAGTTTCCTGTCCTTCTATGCCCTACCCTATATAGCCCTGCCCTGCATTCTCCTTTATTTTCTCAAAGTTTCTACTGAATTCTGCCTTATCTTCTCTGATTCAATTCCTTCAGTCTTGATCCTAGAGAATAAGACCCTAAGTGCTCTATACAAACACAGTATCTCTGAGTATTAATTGTTTATTTGACAGGGTCCCCACTAAGTGGTGTTCAGGACTTTCTCCAGGCTGTACACTCAGGGATCTATTCTGACATGCTCAGGGGTCCAAATCAGTTGCCAGGAACCAAACCTGGGTTGGCCACTTGCATAGTGAATTTCTTACTTGCTATATAAATATCACTATGATCCAATATCCCTGAACCTTAACTTGTTCATCTATGCATTTCTCCCATATTACTATATTTGTGCAATACTATCAAAATATAGAAAAACTGTAAAAGGTCAAATTTGTGAGATTTGGATCACAATTCTTATAGAAACTATGAAATTTTCTATCAATTTTATGAAATTGGGCTCACAAATGTTAGAAGTGCTAAGCAGTTCTGAAAGAATGGGAAAGTGGTAGCATAATATTTTAGGGAAGCCCCACTGTGTGGCGATTGTTCAGGAAAATAATTCAAAGAATAAAAAGGCAGTCAGTAAACTCATTTTCAATTCCTACCTCCTCTAGATTGAAAAATGAAATGCTGTCTTTCCCACATAATAAAGGGCATATTATGGTTCTGAAGTTCAGGATTCTCCAGTAGCTCTGTAAGCTGTTATAATGAGATTCTGCTGTGGAAGATGCAAGATATGATCTCCTTTGATCCCATTAGAATCTGAGAGGGTTAGCCTTTTTGCTAAGGCAGAAGAAAAAAGGGATTCTTTCCCTTGCTTGACTGAGAACTTAACTGAGGCTAGTAAATTGCTTCCTGTTGCTATAGGTTTTTTTTTTTTTTTTTTTTTTTGGTTTTCTTTACTTTCCTTAGTCTTAACCTTTCTGAATGGCATCCACTACATACTTACATGCTTAATGAGGCAGAGATGTAGGGTCCTAGATCACCATTATATCCCAAGTCTTTAGCATAACGCTGAGCAGTAAAGCTTTTTACTACAGTGAAATGAATGAAACATGAATATACTACCCAGTTTCACCAATTATATGGTAATAAAAGGAATAAATATTGAAATCCTCACATTTCAACTTTATTAAGGTGAAAAATATGAAAGAAAAAGTACAAGGAAAATGCTTTAGTCCTATAAATATGGCAACTTTGGACTGGATGATCAAATAACTTGGTCTGGAAAACAACACCTGAAAATGAATGAGATTTCTGTCCAGATCAAACATTGAAACAAGAGGCATAAATCATGGTAGCTGAGTAAATCCATTTGTATTTTAAAGTGAATTTAAAATTAAAAAATCACTAAAATTTTAGAAAATAATTTTGTATACAACTTTGTTGATACTATTACATTAAATAAAGTAAATTACAATAAATAGGGGCTGGAGTGATAGCACGATGGTAGGGTGTTTGTCTTGCATGTGGCCTATCCAGGATGGATCTTGGTTCAATCCCAGTGCCCCATATGGTGTCCTGAGACAGGAGTGATTTCTAAGCACAGAGCCAGGAGTAACCCCTGAATTCACGGGGTTTGGTCCCAAAAAGCAAAAAAACAATTACAATAAATAAAAATGATATTGATCACCAATATATTTTCTTATTGACAAACAAGTATAATTCATGAATTAAGAAATGAAGAGTTGTCTTCCACAAGGAAAAAAAATATCTACTCGTTTCTTTTGAACTTACTAAAGTTGATTTCTCAAAGAGTAAATCATTTTAGTAAGCATATATGAATAATGGGGGGGTGTCAAAATTCTGAATTAAAGTGAACATTATCTTTTAACCTCACTCCACCCAAATATCGACAACAATCAAATGGCTAATGTTTACTTTTTTCTCTAAAAGAAGATTAAAAATGAAACTCAAGATCAGGAAAGCATTATAGGGATTATGGTTTTTTTTTTGCTGCTGCTTATATGACATATAGTCACCAAAGAATTGCCAGCAGCAATTTCTGAGCAGAGCTATGTTGACCCCTCAATGCCACCACAACCACTACCACCACAACCACCAAATAAAAGGAAACTCAAGAATAATTTATTTCCTTTAATAATGTTTTGGAGGGAGGATACATTTGTTTTGTTGAACCATGGGTATTTTCTTAATCATGAAATAGAAACTGTATATGTATATTCTGGATATGCATTTAGATAGAGAGATATTAAAGAGGTCAGTGTTTGAGAGGGAAATGAAAACTCAGTGTTGAAAACATTTTTAAAGTACTTGATAGGAGAAAGTAAGAACAGGCATATGTGGTATATAAAAACATACCTTACTTATCTCTTTGTTTCTTGAGCAAAGGATGCCTTAATATTAAATATTCCATACTCTAGTATTTATTTTATTTGTAGTTTTTTTCTTAATTTTTTCCTGTGTTGTTACAATAGATATACCTCCAGAATAGCCCCCGTGAGTTTTTTGTTTGTTTGTTTTGGTTTTTCAATCACACCTGGTGACACACTCAGGAATTACTCCTGGCTATGCTTTCAGAAATCACTCCTGACTTGGGGGACCATACGGGACACCAGGGGTTCCACCGTCCATCCTAGGCTAGTGCGCACAAGGCATATACGCCTTACCGCTTGCACCACTGCTCTGGCCCCCACATCATCATTTTTTAGAAAATAAGCTATATGGCCACCTCACTAATGCCTGGCACATAATATATATATATATGTATATGTATATATATATATATAAATGTGATTGATTAAAGAAATAAGAAATGCAAATCAGATAGATCTTTTATTATTCAAAGGTAAAGCTATTATTATGAAGAGTTCATGGCATTCTACTAGTACTAAAAATCTTTGAGATTCAGTCCACTGAATTGCCCTTATAGGTTTGTAAATAAATACTTAATATAAATTTAATAAAATTTATGAAAATAAAATTTATTTTACTTTTTATACATTTAGTCATTTAGTTCTCAGACATCTGCATAAGAAGATGGATATGATTTGAATAGATGCTAAAAAAAAGAAGCTGATATTTTTTTTTGATTTCTAGTCTACCTGTAGTATAAAGTTATAAAAGATATGTGTAAAACTGAGATTTATAAAAAATTCTCCTTAAAATTTCTCTCACCTGATACTGTATGACTGAATCTCACTAATGAACATCTTTGTAACTATGTATCTCAAATTGATTCGATTAAAAATTAATCATAAAATGTTGTTTACCCAGATAATTTATTGTTTATCTTTTGTTTTGTATTTCTCAATGTCTTCTCTTCACAATATCTGATATTGACCAACCCACAGATATGGCCTAATTGAGCCTTATAGTCTTTTTTTTTACATGTATCTTTTTGTTTTTAATGTAATTACTAGACTGTTTAGAAACATACATCTGGCTTGCATTTGAACTCACATTTTTTTCTTTTTTTTTTATTGTGACTGAAGTTCATTTACATAGAATTATTTACGATACATAGTGACAATGAATGAAGGGCATTCCCACCACCAATGTTATCCTTTTTTCCGAGCATGTCTCCCACATCTCCCTCCTTTACTCCCTAGAATCCTACTGCAAATGGTCGCCTCTTTACAGCTTGTTATAGGTTGGGTATCTATTCTGTTTGGTGTTCCACTCTGGTCATTTTTTAATTTATACTATATGTTCATATGACTGATCCTGGTATCATTTTTTCCTCCTTCAATTTATGAGGCTGAATGATTCAAATTATGTTATTCTGTTGAAAGTTAAAAGGTTAAGGAAAAGAGGAGAAAGAATTTGGAATCAACTACTAAAAAAATAAATAAATAAAAACACCTAATAATATCCACAAAAGTGGAAAAGAAAGGAAAAAGTGGAAGAAAAAGGAGAAGGAAGATAATATCAAAAAACAAACAAAAAAAAATAAAACAAAACACCAGAAAAAGTGCTGCAGTGGCAGGGTTTGTGTTACCCCACCTTTTTTTTTTTTTTTTTTTTTTTTGTATAGGCACAGCAAGTATTGGGGAAGGAAGGAAATTCCCGTGGCCTAAGGATTCAGGGATTCTCCATTCTTAAAGCATATTGTCATGGGAATAACCATTGGCTCCATACCTTCTCATTGCCATATCCCAGGGTTGTTTTTTTGTTTGTTTTTTGTTTTTTGTTTTTGTGGTGTCAGGAACCTTTCTTCTCTGTTGTGGATGAGAAAATAAGGCCTCTATAGCAAGCAATCTTGGTATTTGTGCAGGTCATAGGACAGGGTCTAGGATAGAGTCTTTAAGGTTCATGAACCATTGTTGGTGTGTCCAGTTTTCTGTATCATGTACTCCATGTTTTTCCTCGTTCCCTAAGCTGAAGTCTAGGAAATTATGGTTCCAATGGTTCTGCTCAGTCTTTGTTGTCAGAATTGGGCCTCTGTACTAAGAAGTCTTGATTTTTGTAAAAGACCTGGGATATAGCCTAGGGTAGGGTTTTCCTTAATGGTCTCCAGGTAGGTTCGGTTCAGTCACAGTTGTCAAAGTCAGTTTTCTTATTTTTCATAGTTCAAAGGACGACACTTCTTCTGATTTCCACTTAATGTTAGGTGATGTGATAGGACCTCCTGGTCTTAGGTCAAGTTTTAATTTCCTCGCTGTCCTCGTTGTCATATTAACACTGGCACAAGTATATCTCCCAACGTAGCTTAGTTCCTGGTATTATTGCATGGGTTTGTTTCAGTTCAAATCAGATCTGGGATTTGAGAATGAACTAACATTGTCCAATCTCGTGGAGACTGAGTTGTATCCACATGACATACCATCAGGATGGGAGGCACCCTTGTATAAAAAGTGTGAGTTCTTATCCTAGAAGATAAGATCTTGTGTCTGAGTCCATGATTTCCCCTTATTTACTGTGCCTATACAAAACTGTGTGGTGTCCTTTTGTATTGCTGGTGCTATTCCAGGTAAGGATGACAGACCACACATAGAGTATCTGTGGTGTGGTCTGTGCTTTTATCCCAGGCAAGACATCAAGCAGCACCAAAATTGGTGAGGGTAGAGATAATATGTTATATAAAAATAGATTATATAGATAAAATTGAGATATATATAAAAAACGAAATTGAGAAGAAAAAGGGAGAAAAGGTATTTAAAAGAAGAAAGTGATTGGGGAGGCTATCTGTTTGTTTAGGAATACATATCTTAAGATACGTTTTTTAAAAAGGTATTAAGCTAACGTAGGCAATAAAGGCCTCCCAATTAGGTCTTTTGACATATTCTTGTGGGGAGCAAAAGCCAAGATAACTTTTCATATCACAGACTTTGGTCCAGAGTTTAATATATGATTTGCGGCATTTCAGAGTCCTATAGTGTCTTTGAGCTAGGGGTTTTGCTGCAGCTGAATCTGGTATCATGCAACGGTCCACGATTAGAAAAGGGTGAGAGGGGTCACAAGCTTGATTCAGGAGGCTTATTGGTTGTGGTTTCTTGCTGAGACACAAGATGAGGGATCAAGAGGGTGTCTTTCATTGAGGAGCTGGATGGTGGTCTGTTAGGACGGAGGTCAGTCTTGGTGCCTAACGAGTTAAAAACTGAGGGTAAACAGGGTTAAATAAAGGGGAGATAACAAATCCAGATTGGGATATGGGGGGGGGGTAGAGAGGTCTCTGGGTGTGGAAAGGCAATATAGAAGAAGGGCTCTATACATTGTATAGATAAAATGTTTAAGGCTAAGGCTCTATAGTCAGATAGGACAACTGTATAGAAAGTAATGTTTACTTAGACACTGACTTCAGAGATCTATTTGAGTGCTATCCTCCATACATAGTATATTCCATTTCCTTACCTACAAATAGTCAAGAATAAGTATATTTTTGGACTATGTTAAAAAGGGTATATGCCCATGCGCTTTTGAAAAAGGTTGAGAAAAATCTGCTTTGGCTAGCTGAATTGATCAGGGCGTAGTTTTGCTCCACCCCATCCCATCCCCCAAGTCTCAGGTTACCAGATCAGGCCATGGAGACCCTCTAGCGTGGGGGAGTCTGGGCCCCCGGACTGACTGGCAGTCGGGGGTTCTTTGGCTAGCTGTCCAGCTCAGTGCTCACCACATGCCAGTGCAAGAGACCAAACTCCTGGGTGCAGCTTCTCCAGGCCCAGCTCTACCTCTGAGCCTTATAGTCTTATTGAATGATTTCTAACTAAAAATGTTCTAATTCGCATTTTTGTGCAATTCATTGTGGCAGAAAAAAATATATCTAAATAAAATAAATAGCCCCAAAATTTCTAAATATTAGATCTTAGAGCATTTAAAATACATCAAAGAGCAGAACCTTGGACTTCAAGACTAAAATTGAGTTTGGCTTTTCTCATTATCATGTTGATATCGAGTTAAGAGAAAGATTGAAAAAAACAAGGCCATTAGGTACTGTATAATTGAGGACTGTTCAAAATAGTTTTCCTAGTGGACTAAAAGAAATGAAGATTTAAATTTGAAAATAGTCACTTCAGTGTTGCAGTTGAGCCCCTGATGCTTCAGTGAAGAAATGTTTGTTTGTATAGACAACCTTTTGTGCTTTGCTAATCTTTACATTATAGATATTAGGGGTGCTGTTTTCCATCTGCTATCTTACCTAAATGAGTGAAAAAAACAATCTCAGATTGTACTAGTTTTTTGCTCTTCAATTTCTATTCCCTCATCAAGAATTATATGTGATTCCATACAAAGCCATGCAAAGACTAGTGACTACATTTTATGTTTTATTTTTTGCCTATCATGATAACTTAGAAAATAGAAAATGATGTAAATGGAAATACCACTTTCTTCTTTATGATAATTTTATCAGTAGAATTAATTTTCCCCTAGTTTAAGGGGCACACTTAATGGTGTTCTTAGCTTACTCCTGGCTGTTCAAGGATCCTTCTCGGCAGGTTTTGGGGATCATATAAGATGTCAGAGATCTATTCTGATCATCCACATGCAAAGCTAGCAAGTGATCTATATGCCATACTATCTCTCTAGCTCTATCCTTTAAATACATTTGAATCAGTGCTCAGAGTTAATGAGATAGTACAAGGGGTAAGGCACTTACATTGTATGCAGTCAACTGCCAATGTAACCTGGTGCACCAATCACAGAACTAGTACATTGGACTATAATATCTCTGGATCTTCTCTCCCCCCCCACTAATTTCAAAATGAAATGAATAAAAAATAAATTAGAATTTGTATTCCAAAATATGGTTTAAATGATGAGGATAGGATTTGTTGCTTTAAGAATAGAATTTTATTTTCTGAACAACATTTAATTTGACAATATAACTTGGTGAAATACTATAAAATGGCTGTATACTATTCTTAGGCAAGGTAGCAAAAAATGCATGAGCAAAAAGCCTGTGTGACTTCATCTCAGGCTAATATGCCATTGTCAATTATATGAGAGCTATCTGTCTTCTGGGAAGGACTTGCTCTCCTTTCCCTAGCAAGGGCACAGTATTAAGTAAAGAGACTACACAAAATCCTCTACTGTCTAGTCTCATTGGACTTCTTTCTCTTCCAGGAACACATTCTATTTTCTAGACTTCTGTATTTTGCAATTGCTCTCTATATTCTCTCGAAGATCTGCTTTTCAATTATGATCACAATTATCACCTCCTCTGGATCACGTTTTCTTTAAATATTAATTTCTCTGAAATTTTGCCTTGATGAATTGTCAGCCAATATAAATCTTGTGTAGATATTACACCATAGGCATTATTCATATTTCAAAAGTGCACAGACTAATCAATAATAATTATTCATTGAAATTTTCATCAATCTATTTGAAGTGTGGATTTATAATAAGTATGTGAAAATTATAGGGATTTGTACTTGCTATAGATGGTATTAGTTGAAACTCTAAAACAGAATATGTAACAGTGCATGATGCTGTTTGAACTAAGTAGGACACAAAGTATGAATAATATTGTACTTCAATTTAGATCTGAATTTGTGGCAATCTTGGAAATAGTATTACAAGAAGAATGAACTGAAATTGTTAAGAGTTGGCATAATAAATAAAAAGTAAATGACTATGGGTGGTTGAGAGAAGACAGACACCATGAACACTAATGGATATAAGAAAATAAAATAGTTTCTGAGAAACAAGCAAATATTTTAAAGTAAATAATAAGATGATATTCACAATTGAAAAAAGTTTTTCTGGATAATGAATAGAAATGTGTTTCATTGGTAAAATTAAATGTAGATGTGTTGTAATAACAGATTAAATAATTGTAATTTCAGTAACAATATAATTAAACTTTATTTAATTTCTTTTTTGATCACTTTTGGCTTAGGTACCATATCAACAATGCTCAGGTGTAATTCTGGACTTTTCACTCATAAATTACTCTTTTATGGTTCTCTTATATATATATATATATATATATATATATATATATATATATATATATATATATACATATGGCTGAGGATTGAATCCAGATGTAGGAAACATATGAGAAGTTTGTTCAATGATATGCAGTGACCCTTAGGGGTCTAAACCTGGCATTGCAAATGAAAAACTGCTCCTGGTGCATCTGAGTATCAAAATAATAAGCTAGAAACATAGTACAGTTTTATGGTACTTGCCTTTTATGGTCAATCCCAGGCACTTCAGTTTCCTGAGCCTGCAAGAAGTAAACCCTTGACACCACTAGGTGTGGCCCAAAACACAGAGTAAAACAACAAACAAAACTGATGTGTAGTATCTGTTCATAGTACTCTTTGATAATATTCAGTCCATGCTAGGTGCAACAGAACTGAAATATAAAATGATACATCTGATTTGCGAAGATAGACAGAGAAAATAGAAAGGGGAAAGGCCTGCAAGAAAGACCATAGAAGAAATATCTTTGATTTAGAATAAGTGAGATAAGAGAAAAGAAAATAACTAGAATCAGTGAATGCTGTGTTTTAAATTTAGTGATTTTATTTTTTGGTGCAACGTAACCAGAGGAGCAGATTTTTTATTTCTTTGAGGCCACAAACTGTGACGCTCAGGGTTTACTTCTGGCTATATGCTTAGAAATCACTCCTGGCTGGGGGACCATCATGGGACACAAGGTTCGTCCTGGATCGGCTGCATGCAAGGCAAACGCTCTACCTCTGTGCTATCGCTCTGGCCCTGAGGAGTGGATTTTTAAGGAAAAGAATATCCCTTTTAGTGAGATAAAAGGAACTGAGAACTTATTTATGTGAAAGTTATATTCAGTCTGCTTATGAAAAACAAAATAGTCCCTAAGCAAAGATGTTAAAATATTTCTTATCTAAGAAAATAGTTTCTCTTTCTGTTATTTCTAATTTCTCTTAATTGATAGTATTCTCATTTCATTTTGATCTAGTTAAAAATTATAATAAATTATGGTTATGTTAATAGATGTAGAAATAGTACAGTGTGTTTGGTACCCATCTTGCAATCAGCAGACTGTAGTTTGATCCCTGATACCACAGATGATTTCCTCAGCACTGGGAGAAGTGACTACTGGGGTAGAGTCAGAAGTAATCTCTTGGTAGTATTTGGCTCCCACCCATAAACAAATACAAAATAAAAATGTGCTCTGTTAAGTATTCATAGTTTTCAATGTTTACTTGATGGCTATTTATCAATTATCCACCCCAATCTGGTAATTTTCATGTTGGAGAATCATACTAATATATTAGTTTTAGGAGGAAAATTATTTTATATCTTTTCATCCTCCATTCTTTCTAGGCTTATATAGTTATAATCTGTTACACCTAAGAAAAATTAGGTTGAAGGACTTATTTTACTCTTGTCTTAACATGTCTGTTTATTCATTCAACATTATTCAAGATTCATTTATTAATATATGAACATATGCAACATTGTGATTAAAATTTTCAATTAAAGAGGCAACAGGAACAAGGCTATTTCATTGTTGAAATGATGTTCAACTAAGTGGATAAAAACTAAAAGTAACCACAATATTGACACTGAATATTTTGCTCAAAACACATGGTTTTATTAAGTCTCAAATCAAATATTTAGAATTTTAAAAGTCTTTCAAAAGTGTAAAGGAACTTTCTTGATGAATGACTATCAAAAAAGAGTTATTTGCTTTCTTTCTTAAGAGATTATTCAGTATGATTTAATAGGTTTAGTCAATACATTTCATCATTTTTTTCTCTTCAGGGTCCTTAACCATTCTTGTTAAGTGGACACAACTAATGTCATATAGCTAAATTATATAACTACAATTATAAGTATACCAATATACAATATGCTTATGTTTATATGTAAGCATTAAAATATAAATGAAATATATTAACATATGTGGAAGATAAAGTTGACTATGGCATTTTATTTATTGATTGCAAACTTTATGCTTTTCGATTTATCTGTGCATAAAATAAAATTATTGCAATTTATTTTATTTATGTATATCTAATATTTGCACTTTCTGAGAATTTTGGATGAGATAGTTTATAGAAATATAGGAATAATTAATGGTGTGAATATTCACACCAAAATCACAGAGAATAGACAGGAGCAAAGGAGTTAATTAGTCTGACAATAGCAGAGCAATAGGGAGATTTAATCAGATAGGTTATATTTATATATTGTTCATTTCTGTATATTTTTTTGTTCTATTTGTTCAGATTTGTAAGGCAGGAAAGAATCATTAATAGGATGTAGAAACTTGCAAAGAAGATCAATTATTATAGAAAACCATACTAAATTTTTTATGTGAAGTAAAGTTTATGAGCCTGTTACTGTGAATTGATATCAAGTCTGGTAGAAATAAATGAATTGTATTAGCTTAGACTGTCGCTATGCTTTTGTTTTGTTTTATTTATAATATTTTTTTTCTGGGTTTGATACCACACTTTCTTCCAGGTATCTTTTTATGGAGTTATTTTCAACTTAGAAACGAGAGGTGTCTTCTGAGTTACAAAATCAGCAAGTGTCTTTTAAGCAACTAAGTTTCTGCAACAATATTGTCATTGTTATTTCTGCTGTTTATCAGATCAAACTATACTTTCCATACATTTATTTGCACATGTGAAATATATAATTCTATATTAATTATGTTCATAAATTTTGTATCATATATACTTAGATATAAGTTTATGTATTAAGAAAATGTAAATACACATTTTACATTAATTTTTATAACATGATTTTACTTAATCTCATATTTTATTTCTATCATTTTCTTTCAGTGATCATTATTTTGGTAGTACTGATTTAGAAAGCAACTTCATGTTATTTCTAAAAAAGTAGTGGGGTTAAATTCATTTCCCTATATCATAGGTTCAGAAAGTATATTGCTTAAGCCCAATAGAGAATCATTTAATTTCCTAAATCTTAAGGACTACAGTAAAGCTCAGCAGAGTTGATTGCCTTTGGAAGCCCACTGAATTATAAGAGAAATGATTCATTCAAAAAAATATAAACCTCTTTTCATTTGTAACTAAATAATTATTTTTAAATACTAAAAAAATACCATCTGAATAAGCAGAAAACTATGTAGGGTTCCAGAGAAGAAGGACTAGACCACACAACTGGAATAAAGTTTAAGACTTTAATCTGTCTGCCAACAAGATTCCCCAGCCTGGCCAGCCAGGGCCATCCCCTGGAGGAGATGAGCCCTGCCCAAGGTCATGATGAAGATTATATAGGGAAGGGATATAGTGAGGTTCCAGCTTTTGATGATCCCTAAAATGATTGGCTCTTTTCTAGGAATACCATTCTAATGCTTCCTTGTTCTTCCCTGATAGGTTACTTGGTATGGCCAGGTAGATTGAGGCGGGGTCTATGAAAATAGGCTTGTGAATCCCCAGCATGTGGCTCACACCATGTGGTCCTTACAAAATGGTGTTTCTCCTTGCTCAGAACCTAAGAAGAAGCCTGCCATGTGGTTTACTAAATGACATCTCTCCTTGTTCAGAATTCAGGTCCCAACAACTAGAGTACTAGTTTTGAGTGAATTTGTGTAGTGGTTTTAATTTTTTTTAATATTAATTTTGTTCCAATAATACTCAGCTGAAGTGTTTATCACTCATAGTTCTGTGACAACAATATAAATTTAAAAGAAAGTTTCAGAAAACATATACTCAAATAGATTACATATATCACATACAAACATATATAATAGTGATTAAAATGGTATTTGTTTATTAGGATGGTCATGGATATGAGAAAAAGACCAAGTCCCTACTCTACTGAAGTCCACAACCCATATTTCCTGCCAAACAAAAGGCCTAAATAACGACTAATTTCTGAAGAGACAAATGAAGAGACAGCAAGACAGGTACTACAATTTTGGGCCTGAAAACTCTGGGCCACTTTGAGGAGGCAGACATAGAATTGTGCCAGTTTTACAGATCCTGAAATTCCTGGAGCATATGATACCTCTAACTTGCACAAACAGTAGGAACTTACAAAACAGTAGGAACACAGCAAATTAGAAGGCAAGCAGCATAGAAATTAACTAAGCTTAATAGAAATAAATAAATAACACAGAAGGCTCAACTACCCAACAAATCCTCAGCTAATAATTTTAAAACATCATCATGAGATACATCTATTTGTACAAACTTTCTTTTCTTGGGCTATTTTTTGATAATTCCAATTACCCCTTCATTATAACAAACAATATAAATATTTTGTGCTTGGCAAGGAAGCAATCATGAGCATGGGGTAGAAAATCAAGGAAAATATTCACTACCCAAAACAGCTGTATTATGAACAACTTAGTAAACCATAGTGTTTTCATACAGTCTTTTTAAAACATATTTGATTAGATTCAGTAAATAAATTATAAAAACTTTTAGATTATGTGATATAGTATAGAGAGTTGGGGTTTATCTTGTATACAGCAAACCAGGTCTTGATTCCCAATAATCCATAGAGGCCCATCAAGTGATTTTTGAGTTCCAACCCAGGAGTTAGACCTAAATACCGGTGGGTGTGACCCCTAAACAAGCAAACAACAACAACAACAACAAAAAGTGAGCTGACAGATAATTGTTTATTTTTAGAAGAAGATATAGAAGTCAATTACTAGATTTCTGAGAATCCTTTCAAATTTTAAAACAGATTTATAAGAAATTCAGTAGGATAACTAAAGTCTAAGTCTGCTAACACAAAATTCAAGCATTAAAAATAAATATCTCCATTATAATCCTCTTCCAACTAAAGAGCAAATAATTAAAACCTTCTGTACTAGACATTGTTATTCCTCTTAATCTTCAAAACAAAGCTATTAAGAAGCTAAAATTAGTTGTAACATAGATGCAGGAATTAAGCTAAAATAGGTATATTAAGCTGTAAAAGGTTATAAAGAAATGAATAATACACAATAGTTAAGTTCAGTTCTAATATATAAGAATACATCTAAACTTCATAAATATAATTATAAGAGTTGTTAGATTTTCTCAAATATCTTGGTTGGTGGTTCAGACTAAGATTTACTTTTAAATGGAGACAGCATTGATATTATTATACTGTATTATATTAGTAAAGAAATATTAACCCATTTTGATTTTAGAACTATTTTAAAATAAATTATATTTTAATTCCTTTAATTACTTAATCAAGTTAATTTTGAGCCATTCTAGGTGTTGCTCAAAGAGTATACCTAGATTTGTACTTAGAAATCTCTTTTGGTTGTGCTGTGGGTTTTGTTACAGAATAATCCTAAGGGGAAGGTTATATTACAGTCAGATTGTGGTGCCACAAGAGAAAGAACAGAGGTTTTGCATAGGGCTGACACAGGATTGTTTTTTGGTATCAAATAAGGTCCTCTCAAGCTCTACTAGGAGTAAGCCAGAAATAAGATCTCAGTTCCACAGGTTTGATCCCAAAACAAAATATGTGTAACATCTTTAGTTTATTATTTTTCTAAATATATTATTGAATAAGCTCATTATTATACTTATTTGCAACTTACATTTTGAAATTAATATACTATTGACTCAGAAAAATAAATTTATTCTTTTTTAACTATATATATGTATATTTGTTTATTTTTAATTTTAGGAACATCCAGTAATGCTCAGTGATTATTCCTGGCTCTGTACTCAGGAATCATTCCTGATGGGACTCTGGGGTCCTTATAGGATGTTGGAGTTTGAACTTGGGTCAGCCTCAGACTATGGCCCCGATACTCTTCCTATTTAAATTTTGCTTCCTATTTAAATTTTAAATTTCTGAATACTACTAAATAAAGGTGGTATTGTCTGACATTCTTGACTTATCTTGGTTTTAATATAATATACTGGGGCTGGAGAGATAGTAAAGTGGGTAAAGAGCTTGCCTTGTATAAATCTCAGGTTGGATCCCAGAATCACAGATAATAACTTGAGTACTGCCAGTAATTAACACTGAGCACAGAACCAGATCTAGAATACTTGGGTGTGATTGCATACTCTCAAATAAAAATAGAATTTTAGGGGCCATGCTAATCTTCTTTGTATCATTCCAATTTTAGTATATGTGCTGCCAAAGTGAGCACTGAAAATAGAATTTTGATTTAATTGTTTCTACATTATTACATTTGCCATTTGATATTTTTAAATAAAAGTTTTATATTAAGAAATACCTACAAGTTTGTTTTAAAAACAATTCTATTTTATTATAATTCCTTAATATTTACTCGCCTAATTCTATAAATTTTCTCCCTTGATCTATTCATAAAAAATTTATATCAGTCAGAGATTATAAAATCATTAAGAGAAGCTTGTTATTTATTGAGTACATAATATGATCTAGACACTGGGTTAAGTGGTAGTTTACTAACATTAAATTATTTTGACATTTGTGGAGCAAGTTAATTGTCTATGTTCTATTTTAATATCAGACTTTGTTTTATAGTTCTGTTGTTTAGGATTATTTTCATACTGAGTAGGATGTGAAATATTGATTTTTAAAAATTTATTTTGAAAAATAGAAATACCTTGGAATATGGTGACCTAAATTGTTTTTATATGTCATCTATAATTTTAATCATCTGTCTTTTCCACTAACTACCTTAATTTATACATTTTTATTTGTACTTCACTTACCTACATTATATTTAATTGAAAAAAATGAACTATACATAAAATAAAATGGGCAAGTATTCTTGGGAAGTGTTAGAATGGAAATTAGAGGTAACTTTAGATAAGTATTGTTGGGGACTGACTTGTTTGAGGCCATTTTGCTGTTCTTTCTGCCATATTCCAGCTTTTCACCTAAAAGCTATTTTGCAGTCTTGCTGTAAGTTTTTGAGCTATAGAGAAAGGAATGTGCAACTGTAGATATAATTAACTCTAGCCCGGAGGAGAGCAACACTGTCCGGTACCGTTATCAGAAACTAGGCCTCACTCCTTAAGACCACATTTCGGAGTGAACTAGGCTATTATCAATAAGTGTATGCTACATTGTCTGTTCAAGATCACTGAGGCAGGCACATCTTGCACCACCTGATAATCAAGCAATTAAAAATGCAGCTTGAAGGACACTAGAGGTTTCCATAGAAACAGCACGTTCAGCATAACTTGAAGGTCACCTAGCCCACTGCCCACTTCCTTATTTAGAGAATGCCTAACTTTCTTTGTTCCTTGAAACCTGAAATATATTCTTGCCTTGTATGGGCCTTCGCGCCAAAAGTATGATTGACATCACCTTTGTACTGCCCCCTTCTCCTTCATTATATAAGAAGGAGCTGTAGCCCAATAAAGGTACCCTTGAACAGTGAGACGCTGCCTTGGGTCTTTATTATTAACCTCTTTCAGATTTTTTACAGGTGTGGTTGCTCTTCTACTCAGCAAAATAGGAGTGCGGTTGTCTGAGAAGCCTTTCCAGCTAATTCCTGCTGGCCGGGTCCCCCCTGGGGGGGCTTCTGGACACCGCATTTTGGCGCCCAACGCTGGGCTCGAAGACCACCACCACACCCCGAACGACTACGGGTCGGCGAGTCTAGAGCTGTTTCGTAATTCGCAGGAAATACCCCATCCGGGTAAGCGTTGAAACGAGTTAGCCTTAATCAAATATTTAAACTGCAGTTTTTTCAGTCGTTCTGATCACCGCCCCTGATTGGCTCTTGGGGCTTCGCCCGTTGGCTTCACTTCCATGGGTGTTTCGTTGAGTATTGAACTTGAATTCATTAAATATATACAGTCTGAGTTGAAAGCCAGACATATAGAGGTTACCAAAAAAGATATTTGTAATTTTTTAATGTTTGTTCATGATGTTTACCAGAAATCTAGTGTTCCTGGGCTCCCTCTCGCTCTGACTCTGTCTCTCAGTTTCCTTCCTCTTCTAACCCTTCATCTTTACTTCTGCCGCTGCACCCTCTGTGCAAAATCCTAAACAGCCCTTCACTTCCCTAGCTTCAGCTCCGTCCCTGTTTCACCACCCTCCCCTCCTTAGCCAGCAATTGCAACAATACAAAGCCTTTAATTGGAAAAGCCTCAAAGAGCCGTTTCAAGCCGTAACCTCCTATGGCCCCCAAGCCCCTTACACGCTCTCCTGCTTAGAATCTAAAAGCTGAACTCTTTGTCTCTTGGGAAGTTAACTTTTTTTTCCGCTGCAAAGCCCTTGCAGACAGGCAGGAATCCTGATCTCTAAGCTCTTATAGCTGGCCTCGCCTCTTTTCATGCCTTAAAGGTACAGCACACACTTTCCAGGTCCCAGCTTGCCAACATGGCTCTTGCTGCCCTCTGTGCCTGGAAGTCGCTCCCCAGAGCTGGCATTCCAGCAGCTCCCCCACACCGGCAACAAACTGTTGCTGCTTTCTCCCTCCCCCCCCCTTTTTCTGACTTAAGCTCCCAACTCACCACAATTACATCCATGGTCTCTCACCTCTCTAACAAACTTGATATTGCTCTTAGCTCAAAAACCAGTGCTACCTTTCCTGTCTTTCTCCCTAATGGAGAAAGTCTTCCCCCGCCTGCTCAGCAGCCTCCGCAGCTACCTTCTCAAACGCCTCCCACTGATCCCCCGCACCCCAGGGGAAAAATTCTAAATGCCCAAGACGCTCAGTCCCTAACCATGGCAGATTCCCTCCTCTCACCGCTCCCCCTCTTAAAGCTATAGATATGAAGCTACTTGGCCACATTAAAAATCTTAAACAAATCTTAAGCCTTCAAAAACAGGCTGCTTCTCTTAATTCACAGGTTTCTGCCCTTCAAGCGTTTCCCCCCCCCCCTCCTAAATCTATAGTTGTCTGTCCTCTGCCCACTGAATTCCACGGCCAGGCCCCCCCTCTTGAGAACTCAAAGAGACAAACTATGAAAGTGAGGCTAAGTGCCATAAAACAGAAACTGCTGCAGTGCCTACAAAAAATTCTAAGGGCACAGTGAGTAGGATAATTACAAAGTATCATCTGCTAAGCCATAAAACCTTGCGATATCTACACTTTGCTGTTAAAACTTCTGAGCCTAATGTACCCTTTACTTTGCTCAAACCAGCCCTCAGCCTCCTTCAGCCTCTTTCCTGCCAGCCTTGGGAAACAGCCAGCTCAGGCCCTGCCACTCCCACTTTAAGCCTTCCAATTCACCTTGAAATACCCAATCTTTGTTATTCAAAAAAAAAAAAAAAAAAAATCTGAAAAGTGGCATCTCTTGCATATTCTCAAATCAATTAATAAAACCATAAACCCCATAGTACTTTTGCAACCCAAACTCCCCTCTTCGGTTGCCATTCCCTCTAATTCCAATAAATTAGTAATTAATCTTAAAAGATTGTTTTTTTTTTTTCTCTATATCATTACACCCTGCTAACTGTAAATAATTTGCCTCTAGCCTTCCTGCTGTTAACTGTGCTGGCCCCTCCCCGAGTTATCAGTGAAAAACTCTGCTTCACCTTGTCAGCCCTACACTTCGTCAAATATGTGTTATTAGGTTTAGTGCATTAAGTGGTGTAAAGTAATTATTAAAACATTAAAAAGCAACAGGAAGATAAGGGCAATAAACTTTTTTTTTCCCATGCCTCTCAGAAAATTTTAGAGCAAGGTCATAATTCTGTCACTTTACAGATAACAAAATGTTGGTAAAAGAAAAACTTCTTTGTGTTTTAAAATCCAACCGAACACAAAAGTGTTAAATTTAAATCTTATATTTCTATTAAAAGTTTTATTTTAATTTTTAAAGTATTTACAAAATTATGTGAAAAAATATGTGGTTAGCCTTTTTAAACAATATAGTTAATTTAATGCACAGTAAACACCTAGGTGTGCTTTATAGTACCCTTAGTTTTAACTTTGTGCTACAGCAATGGTTGTTCTTTATTTCTGCATTGAAAGAACTATTATTTTAAGTGCATTCAAAATATCAGCACATTATACAAATCTGTATATTTGTGTCGCAGTGAAAAAATGATATAAATGAAAAATATATTATATATAATTTTATAAGTAATATATAAAAGTAACTAAACTTTATAAGCAAATTAACTAGTATTAAACATAATTTTAGTCTTAAGTTCTAGGTGTGTAAATGTATCCAATGTCTTTAACTATATTTTATAATAATCTAAACATTTAGTTAATTTAGTATATAATATTTTTTACAAATTATTCACTTAAAGTCTTCATAGTAAAAACAGTTGTTTGTTTTTTAAAATCAGTTTTTATACCTTTAATAATCATAGTTCATGCTATTGTGTTTAATCATAAAAATTTTAACACTTTATTGCAGCTGTCTTACTATTCTACTGCAAAACCAATTTAAAGAAAACCTATTCATTTACAGCAAATGATTTCATACTTCAGAGTGAAGACTCCTTCTACAGTGCTCATTAACCATTTTACTTAAAAAATTTTTACTGCTTATTAACCATTTTACTTAATGTTTTAAACTTCAAATTAAAATTGTTTTAAAAATGTTTTGTGTTAAATCTAAACCTTAAAATTTATTTTCAGCAAAGTTCCACTCCATCTACATTAAGTACTTCTCAAAACTAAAAAAGTTTTTCTACAAAATTTTTTTTCTTCTCACAAACATGTTAGCTAAATATTTAAAAGCGCTTGTCAATTTTTTATAAATAAGTCTTAAATCAATCCTTTTGTCTGTTTATGTGTCTGTTGTGATGAATGAAAGTGGCCACAAGTGTAAAATGTTGTGTTTAGTGTTGTTTTGTTTTGTCTGTTTATTTGTTATCTCTACATTTTATAATAATACAATTTTTAAAGCCTTATCCATTTTTTAAATTTCAATTAATTTTTTCAACCTGGTTCAGTCTGGTCAGTTCACAGACTGGCATCTTACAACTAAAAATCATGTGTTAAAAATTATGTATTAAGCTAGCTTTGTCCTTCTAAGAACATGGCGGAGGGTGTGGAGAATGGCAAACCCCAGATTTCTCAATGGCCATCGGGGATAACTTTTCCCTGGAGAATTTCTGGACTTTGCAGTCACCTGGCCTTCCTGCTATGTGTAAGTTCAAGCCTATAGAATATGTATTTATGGCTAAAAAATAGCATCCAGCTTTAACATAATAACTAGAAGTTTAAGAAAAATCCTTTATATTCAGTTTAAAAAAAATTTTTTTAATTAGCAATTGTTAATTATAAATTTTCTTTTATGCCAAAGTCTAACAGAGGTCAAATAGCATTCCCGTGGTATTCAAAAATAACTAGTGTAATGTAAATTGCTAATGTTTTCTGCAAATTCTTAATTTTTATATGAAGTAACCATTTTGCCTTCTGCCAAGCTGTTTTCTTATAAACCTCCTGCTAGACGCCATTCCTGCAAACCTGTTTCTAACTGACTCCACCTTTGACAATGCTGAATTAGACACTCTGCCTAGCTGCCTTGGATGCCCACCGATGCCACCAACAACCTCCATCCTCTCTACCTCCATCCCTTGGCCGGTCTTGCAAGTCGACCTTTGTGCCCTAACCATGGGTGCAAGCCTATACTGGGGCACCTCCAATTTCCGCCTGCCTCAACCTCGTGCTGTTGACCCCGATGACTATTACTCCCCTGCTAGCGGTGGCTGCAACTCTGTTATTCGCCGTGATGTACTACGCCACCCCTTCACCACCTTCTACGTCTGCCCTGGTCACCACCGGCCCCGTTCCAGCGACTATAAGTGTGGCGCTCATAACCAACACTTTTGCGCCTCCTGGGGCTGTGAAACCACCGGAACTGCTTATTGGAAACCCTCTTCCTCCTGGGACTTCATCACCGTTTCACGCCCCCCAACTCCTCCTTTTCTGAACTGTGATGCATCCTCTGCTACCCGTGGTTGGTGTAACCCCCTCATCATCGAATTTACTGCTGCTGGACGTCAGCATCACTGGACTCAACCCGTACAATGGGGACTCAGACTTTACGTTAGGCGTACCGACCCTGGACTTCTTTTTTCCCTCCGTTTACTTAAACAGTTGCCAAATTCTCACCCCCTCGCCGTTGGTCCTAACACCTTTCTTCATCCTCATTCAGGTCCATCACACATGCCTTCTCCTCCTTATCCTCTTCCATCTGCCTCTCCTTCTCTCAGACAGCTCACTATGCCTTCAGGTCCTTCTCCGTCCTCTCAGGTTATTCTCAATCTCATAAATGCTTCTGCTCTTGCCCTTACAGATCCTGCCTATGAAAGATGTTGGCTTTGTTTTTCTCCTCAACCTCCTTTCTATGAAGGTGTTGCAGTGTTTGGCAACCTTTCCTCTACCTCCAACCCCTCTGACCTCCGTTGGAACACACAACCTCAACATGGCATTACAGTCGGTCAAGTCGTAGGCTCTGGCCTCTGCATTAAGCCTAACGACTCCCTGCTTCCTAGCCAATTACTTGACGTGTGCAACGAAACTATTGACATCTACAATTCTTCCTCCTCACAACCCTATCTGTTAGCCCCCAATGGTACTTATTTTGCCTGTGCTTCTGGCCTTACTCCTTTCATCATTTGTTCCTCTTTTCTCCTTTCACATGATTACTGTATTCTCGTTATTCTCATTCCAAAAATCACCATTCACTCAGAACATATCTTTCCCTCTCCTGCCACCTCACCCTATTCCTATTCTTCTCAATCCCTTTCTCGACAACGCCGTGAGCCCTTCACCTCCATTACACTTGCAGTGCTCCTTGCTGTTGGCGCTACTGGCGCTGGCACTGGTATCTACTCTCTTGTATCCTCTCAATCCAATTTCCGCACTCTTACTCAAGCAGTGGAACAAGACATTAATGAAATCAAAACTAGTCTGCAATTTCTCACAGATACTATTAGTTCCCTTGCTGATGTTGTTCTCCAAAATCGTCGTGCTCTATATTTTGCCCTTATGTAAGAGGGGGGAGTCTGTGTAGCCCTTAAGGAACAATGTTGTATTTTCAAAGATAAACCTGGATTAGTTAGGAATAGCGTTCAACACATTGGTGACGGTATAAAAGATTTTGAAAAACATTTCGTTGAAGAACAAGGCTGGTACCAGGATTGGTTTTTCTCTTCTCCTTGGTTCCACACAATCTTGTCCACCGTTGTGGGCCCTCTTATTAGCCTCATGCTGCTCTTTTCTCTTGGCCCATGGATTTTCCGCAAAATCACTGCCTTTATTAAGAACCAGGTAGATGAACAGGCAAAAACCTCTATTCAGGTTAACTACCAGCGTCTAACCCCGCGTGACTCCTGTGAAAACTTGGCTTTAGTCACCAAGCCGCCTTTCCAGCCACTAAGTTTCCAGGAGATAGAGCGCATAGCTAACAAGCGGAGCTCGCTCTGGCACTTGTGCTCTCGGCTGTGGAGACACCTACGACGGGATTAGCAAGGTCCCAGTTAGGGCACGGCCCAAAAAGGCTACAGCGCATAATTCGGATTCCTGTGCACACCCACGGCGTTTGTAGCCACCTTTTAATTGCGGCTTTGGCCGTGTCCGACCTGGTCAAACCTTGTATGCCTAAGACACGGTTCTTCCACCCGCTCACGACTTTCCTTCTTTTATTAGAAGAGAAAGGGGGAGATGTTGGGGACTGACTTGTTTGAGGCCATTTTGCTGTTCTTTCTGCCATATTCCAGCTTTTCACCTAAAAGCTATTTTGCAGTCTTGCTGTAAGTTTTTGAGCTATAGAGAAAGGAATGTGCAACTGTAGATATAATTAACTCTAGCCCGGAGGAGAGCAACACTGTCCGGTACCGTTATCAGAAACTAGGCCTCACTCCTTAAGACCACATTTCGGAGTGAACTAGGCTATTATCAATAAGTGTATGCTACATTGTCTGTTCAAGATCACTGAGGCAGGCACATCTTGCACCACCTGATAATCAAGCAATTAAAAATGCAGCTTGAAGGACACTAGAGGTTTCCATAGAAACAGCACGTTCAGCATAACTTGAAGGTCACCTAGCCCACTGCCCACTTCCTTATTTAGAGAATGCCTAACTTTCTTTGTTCCTTGAAACCTGAAATATATTCTTGCCTTGTATGGGCCTTCGCGCCAAAAGTATGATTGACATCACCTTTGTACTGCCCCCTTCTCCTTCATTATATAAGAAGGAGCTGTAGCCCAATAAAGGTACCCTTGAACAGTGAGACGCTGCCTTGGGTCTTTATTATTAACCTCTTTCAGATTTTTTACAGGTGTGGTTGCTCTTCTACTCAGCAAAATAGGAGTGCGGTTGTCTGAGAAGCCTTTCCAGCTAATTCCTGCTGGCCGGGTCCCCCCTGGGGGGGCTTCAGGACACCGCAAAGTATTTATATGAAAATTTGAGGCTCAATATCTAACTGTTTCTCAGTTTATTTCCAAATATTAGATAACAGTATTTGAGGATTTCACTTTTATTCCAACACATAATCTTTTTTTGTTCAATTACCTTGAATTCTTTTCTAACTTTAGAGTAATGCCACCCTAGTTTATGAATATTGGGATCCGTAACATTATGCTGTATCTACACATTAAAAAAAGATATTGGCGTGGCTGTATATAAAGCAGGAGGGCTACCTAGATTCAATTTCTGTCACCCCTTATAGTCCCTCAAACCATACCTGGACTTGTCCAGAAAGAAGCTCAGAGCCAGAAGGAAACCAGAGCATCATTTGGTGGCCCTCCTCAAAACCAAACCAAAAAACTAAAAAAAAAGTAGAAAAGAAGAAAGCACAAGATAGTTGATTGTGGTAGTTGAAATGATTAGAAAGACCAAGTAATCTCAGAGATTATCTTTCTCTGATATCTATCTACCCTGTTTCTGATAGGAATACTCCTTCTGAACATATTAGATACTATTCACTGTGAAAGTTAATACCTTCTAGCAACATTGAATAATGGCTCTATCATATTTCACTGTATTGGTTGGTCAGTAAACTTTTTTTAGTATAATAATTAAAAATGGGAAAGACATGGTATATAAAATAATGGTCTCAAATAGAATCTTTTTTTATATAGATTTTTATTTTGATCATAGTGGCTTACATATTGTTGACAATAATATTTTAGGTACATATTTACATAAAATCAGGGGGGATTCCCATCGCCAAATTGTCCTCCCTACACCTCCGTTTCTGTCCTACCTCCCTTTTCCTTGTCCCTCACCCCAGGGCGGCTAGAATATGTGGTCCCCTCTGTATCTAACCCACTACTTAGTAGTCTTGCACCTGTTTGGTCTTGATGCCTCCCTTTTTTCCCCCTCTAACTGGAGTCAGGACTAGCTAGTTCAAGTTGCGTGGTTTTGTTTGAAGGAGAGAAAAGTAATAATCTGGGGTAAGAGTCTAATACCCCGAAAATGGGCGGAGTCCTTCTAAAGGCTCTCATCATCAATTTGGGAGATGGAGCAAAAGAAGGTGAAACACTCCACAAGTACAAAAAGAAGTGTCAAATATCCAGTGAGGGCTCCAGCTATATCGATAAGCACCACACAGAGCAGACAAAACAAACAAACAAATAAATAGAAAAAAAAAACAAAAACAAAAACAGACAAACAAAAATCACGCCATGGTCTTGAATTAAGAAACATGGCATAGCACATAATGAAAGAGAAGAAAGGAAGAGGAAAAAAAATAAGTATAATTGGGGACTACACTTTTTTTTTATTAAATTTTTTTTATTTATTTAAACACCTTGATTACATACATGATTGTGTTTGGGTTTCAGTCATGTAAAGAACACCACCCATCACCAGTGTAACATTCCCATCACCAATGTCCCAAGTCTCCCTCCTCCCCACCCGACCCCTGCCTGTACTCTAAACAGGCTCTCCATTTCCCTCATACATACTCATTATTAGGACAGTTCAAAATGTAGTTATTTCTCTAACTAAACTCATCACTCTTTGTGGTGAGCTTCCTGAGGTGAACTGGAACTTCCAGCTCTTTTCTCTTTTGTGTCTGAAAATTATTATTGCAAGAATGTCTTTCATTTTTCTTAAAACCCATAGATGAGTGAGACCATTCTGCGTTTTTCTCTCTCTCTTACTTATTTCACTCAGCATAATAGATTCCGTGTACATCCATGTATAGGAAAATTTCATGACTTTATCTCTCCTGACAGCTGCATAATATTCCATTGTGTATATGTACCACAGTTTCTTT
The DNA here is from genome assembly GCF_024139225.1 of Suncus etruscus. Taxonomy (NCBI): domain Eukaryota; kingdom Metazoa; phylum Chordata; class Mammalia; order Eulipotyphla; family Soricidae; genus Suncus; species Suncus etruscus. Next base: position 89,230,495 of record NC_064856.1, on the reverse strand, counting down.
AGCCATTCGTCTGTTGAAGGGCATCTGGGTTGTTTCCAGAGTCTTGCTATGGTAACTTAGACCCCCAGCTAACATCATGTACGAAGGTAAAATCCAAATGGATTAAAGACCTCGATATCAGCCCCCAAACCATAAGATATATAGAACAGCACATAGGCAAAACACTCCAGGACATTACAGGCATCTTCAAATAGAATCTTCAATGGTGTATGTTCACAAAGACCTGCTAGATTATTTGAGATGCTAAGAGGAGGTATTACCATTTCATTGAAAAGCTTTTTTTTTTCTTGTTTGTTTGTTTTTGGACCCCACACGATGATGCTCAAGGGGTTACTCCTGGATATGCACTCAGAAATCGCTCCTCGCTTGGAGGACCAGATAGGACATGGGGATCAAACCAGGGTTCGTCCTAGGTTAGCATATGCAAGGCAAATGCTCTACTGTTTGCACCACCAGTTTTCTTTTTCTTTCTTTCTTTCTTTCTTTCTTTCTTTCTTTCTTTCTTTCTTTCTTTCTTTCTTTCTTTCTTTCTTTCTTTCTTTCTTTCTTTCTTTCTTTTCTTTCTTCTTTCTTTCTTTCTTTCTTTCTTTCTTCTTTCTTTCTTTCTTTCTTTCTTTCTTTCTTCTCTTTCTTCTTCTTCTTCTTTCTTTCTCTCTTTCTCTCTTTTCCTTTCTCTCTTTCTTCTTTCTTTCTTTCTTTCTTTTTTTTTCTTTCTTTTCTTTCTTCTTTCTTTCTTTCTTTTCTTTTTCTCCTTTCTTTCTTTCTTTCTTTCCTTCCTTCCTTCCTTCCTTCCTTTCCTTCCTTCCTTCCTTCCTTCTTCTTTCTTCTTTCTTTCTTTTCTTTCTTTTCTTTTCTTCTTTCTTTCTTTCTTTCTTTCTTTCTTTCTTTCTTTCTTTCTTTCTTTCTTTCTTTCTTTCTTTCTTTCTCTCTCTCCCTTTCTTTCTTTCTTTTTCTCTCTCTCTTTCCTTTCTTTCTTTCTTTCTTTCTCTCTCTTTTTCTTTCTTTTTTGTTATGTCACAATGTTTTTATAAACAAGTAGTTGAAGTTATACTATCTTGAGTCTCTGCTCTATGTTTCTGAAAATATTTATATAAGATCACCCCATGTAACACTGTCATGGAATATTTGGTTTGATTTACTTTATTACATAATGTGAAACTAAAATTCTAGAAATGCTATAATCACTTATGCAACAACTGCCTTAAACATTTTGTTGTTGATCTTGTTTGGGGCCACACCCAGGAATGCTCAGGTATTATTCCTCACTCTGCTTTAGAATTTCTCCTGGCAATGTTCAGAAGACCATATTTGATGCAGTGGGGGAGTCCCTAAGAGGCAAAGTGCAAAGCAAATGCCCCACATGCTTCTGTACTATTGTTCTGGCTCCAAACCCTGAAATTAAAAAAAAATGTAAATCCATTTAAAAATAGCTTTAAGGAAGCAACTAAATGTTGTGTGATAAAGATGCAGTTAAGACAGGAACAGAAAAAAGAAGCCATAAGCAGTGTAGTCCTGTCCTGCCACAAAAAACAGTGGGAATTTAAGCATAGGAAAATATTAACCTCTTCTACTTCCAGTAGAAATTGCAACAACCCAGAAGAGCTATTAAATGGAATGCTCCAATCTCTCACGTCTTTATAAGAAAATCAGCTTGTGGTGGTCTTTTGTTTCTCTTAAAGCTTCTAAATTTCTGTTGGGGTTCAACCTTCTGGAGTGGTACTCTTTAGTTTTCTCAAGTTTCTCTATATTCTTTTTTGCTATTGTGCTACTTTAGAAAAAGTGACAAGGCAGGCTCTTTGAATCTGATCTTAATTTTGTCACTCCCCAGTAAAACTCATTGCCAGATCCCCATCTCTCTCCGATACCTTCCTGCAAGAAAATGAAATAAATATCCAATTGACCTAATTTTCCGCTAGAAACTATCATAACCTAGGCTGTTCTGAGGGAAAAAAAAAACACAAAATGATGACACTTTCAAAAATGAGTTGAAAAAGTCTGGGGACCTCTCTTCTGAAAATGGTGTGAGTTTTCCAGGAAAAGACCACTTAGAACCCAATCCCAACTCAATATAGGAGCTCTTTATTACAGTAAAGATTAAATCCATTACCCTGTATACACTTGAGGCAAACTACTCTTCAACTTCCTGATCCCACTCCTCTAGAGTGTATCATCATCTGCCTTCATGATATAGACTCAATATTTATGGAACATTTGTAATTCATTGTACACATAGATGGATGATGCATTTTTCAATCCTCTGTGTTTGTCCCAAGAGCCAATTTCATTTCAGCCCGATGAATTAGATAATAGGGTGTTATTCCAATTTCAATTTCAAGACTAAGCAAAGGAATTTAGTTTTGTTAGAATGCATGTGCATCATTAAAGGGGAGTCTTGGGACAAATCAGTTTTGTCACCTGATGCATTGAGAAAATAACTTCAGGGTTGCTGTGAAAATTAATTGATGCAGTTTGATGAAAGCCTGTTGATGAAATCATAAAAATAATAAGCTTTCAATAGAGCATACTTAATTAAACCAAACTTTACAAAAGTTCAGGGCCGGAGTGAAAGGCGTTTACCTTGCACATGACTGACCCAAGAGGGATCTTGGTTCAATCCCTGGCCTCCCATATGGTCCCCAAAGTCAGGAGCGATCTCTTTGCATAGCCAGGAGTTATCCCTGACTGTAACCGCGTGTGGCCCAAAAAAACAAACAAAATTTTACAAAAGTTATGAAATTATGCTTCCCCCCCAATCATTCTTGTGATACCATATATTCTATAAAATCAATAGTTCAAACTTAGGACCTACAAGTGTGTAGGTAAAATCTGGTACCCAAAAAATATGTATTTAGCAAAGGTTGATTTTAAGACAGGAATATAAAGATTGGGGAAAGGAAACTTGGGGTGGAAATATTGGCAACATAATCTATGCTCAGAGCTTATTCTCTGTGTTCTGGTGGTCTTGGGAGACCAAATGTGGTGCAAAGGATTGAAACTGGTAAACACCTATCTGCCCAATGCAAAATTTTACTTTATAAAAATGACTTTTAAGTATGTAAATAATTCTTAATTAAGGAAGTCTGTCACTTGAGTTATTCTTGAATACAACTTAATTCTTGGAGAAGGCAGAACCTAAATCTTGATACCTTTGCTATTTTACATATCCTATGGTTACCTACCTAGCTGACCTTCCTCTGAAATGCAAATGTCTTAGTTAAATTATCTTCCAAAGCCATGTGAGCAAGCCAGTATTTTTCTGTCTCTACCCATACATTGTAGGTACATGTAATATTAATGAACTCATTTTTTCCTTGTAATAATTTAATGTTTCTTTGTTTCTTTGTAATTTTTTTTATTTATTTTGGTTTTTGCATCACACCCGGCAGCGCTCAGGGGTTACTACTGGCTCTATGCTCAAAAATCGCTCCTGGCAGGCTCAGGGGACCATATGGGATGCCGGGATTCAAACCGCAGACCTTCTGTATGCAAGGCAAATGCCTTACCTCCATGCTATCTCTCCGGCCCTGTTTATTTAAAAATTCTTTTAGGAACAAGAGAAATACAAATTTACTTTCTTTGCATCCCTGGAAAAATACAAAGTGTAGTTTATTTTAGCTATTGTTACTTGTTTTTACAAAAGTGTAAAGTTTGTGTAAATGTACTCCATGTAAATCATTCAAGTAAGCAAAGAAGAATGACAGAGGGTGTCTTGGATATTATTTTTTTTAAATGTTGGATAAATACAGCTTGCTTTATTTTCTTTTTTTGTTTACTTTGACAAAATTTGGACCATGAACAGTGATTTATGGGGCTTTGGTTTTGTGGTCAGGGCTCATTCCTAATAAGACTCAGGGGACTAGATGTAGCACCTGGGATGGAACAAGAGTGGGCTCCTTCCATGGTAAGTCTTACCACATAGTTAACTCCCTGGCTTTGTTTGCTTTATTGAGTCACACATGCTACTCTTTCCATAGGGCATATTTTATTTTTCATGTAAAGAATTATAAATTAAATTTGATGCTAAGAAATGTTTCAATGATGTTATTAGCATAAATATTTTGTTGTTTTACTTTGTATTTACAAATAACTTGTAAAAATAATTCCACTGGATAAGACTTTAGCAGAATATTTTTTAAAAGCCAAACTCCTGGGATTGCACAGAGTCCAGTGGGTAGGTAGGTTTTTGCATTCCATGTACCCTTTATGCTTCCACCAAGCTTTCCCTGAGCATAGATTCAGGCATAAGTCCTCAGTAACTCTAGATGTGGTCCCATCATCCCCCCACAAATTCAACTTCCTATCCTATAATTTTATACTTCAAAATGTTTCTGAGTGAATTTCTTTCCCTTAATGGCCAGGTATTAATTTATGAATACTCTAAATGGTGATATGCATAAGGAGATTACATAAGAAAGAATAGCATTGTCTATAAGCTAAACAGAGAAAGAATATTTTCAAAGGAAGGCTTTGTTGTTAGAATGAGGATTGCTAAAATCCATGGTCCAGGAAATGTATAGTTTTGTCATTTCTGTAATAGTTTGCAGCTTTATCTTGGGATTTCTGAAAAATGATACATATTAAACATAAGCTGGGATTTCAATATCCAATTAACTTTGAATACAAGTTGGCCATTAAAAGCAAAGTCTATTTAGCCTAGCTTTAAATATATCCTTTTTTTAAAAGACAGAATTAAAGAATTCTGCTGTTTCTTAGTCAAAGATGACACTCACTTGACAGTGTTATTATCTGTACATGAATGTGGCTATTAAGTCTGAATCATCTCAAACTTTTCAACTGATTATGGATAAAATATTCAGTGCAGTTCTTCTATTAGAAATGCACATATTGAGAGAATGTGAAAAAATGCAAAAAAAATATTTTTCTTTGACCTTTCTGATACTCAGCCTTAAAAAGATCCATTCTTTTCAATTCTATTTAGTCTGATTCGATATGCTTTTATTCAAATTGACTTGGTTTATTAAAAAATGTTTCTATAGAGGTATAAAAAATGAAGCAAACATCATCTGGCCTATTGGTAGTTTTCATTAAATTCTTACAACTAGGAGGAATTTACTTCCAGTCCTGTACAATTTGAATAACCTCTTAGAATAGGTCACATTTAAACTTTGGTTTAAATGGGAAGTTTATAAATCTGTGTTTTTGTGGCATTTATACAAATGTCACCTATTCTAAGAGTTTTTTATATGTGTGTATAATATATAAATATATATGTACATATTTTCCAGTTTTTATATTGGGATTTCAGGAAATCTCAGTATTTTTGAATTAAGTGCCACATAAATATTTATATTTTTCTAGAAATCTTTATTAAGAAAATAACACAAAATGATTTGTTTATATATATATATATATATATATATATATATATTAAAACTTCTATTCTGTGTAGGCTGATTTTATGAAATACCAACTTTTACACAACTAACAACTATTCATGTTAACCTCATGCTGCCAGATCTATAGATAATTTAGCTTTCCACACCCAATTTTGCACCTCCTTTACCTTTACTCCCTATTATCACCACTGTTTTGACACATAATAACATATTTAAACTCAATGATATGTTTGAGTAGATAATTAAAATTAACCCTTCAAAAACATTCCAAGTATCAGCACATGCTAAACAACTTTTGCTGTCATTTTCTTCATTCTTGATGTGTTAGATTAACACAGAAGGATCTCCAACTCTGAATTATTGCTATGATTGAATTGTGGCCCTCAAAAACTCAAAAGCTAAATTACTCAACATCTAAAGTCATGTTATTTATAGAGAAAGATTTTAGATTATTGAGTATTGGGAACTCAGGGAACAGAAAACTACTGTAGTGGTAAAGTGCTTGCCTCTTTTGTTGTTTTTCTTGTTTTGTGCTCAGGGTTACTCCTGGCTCGGAACTCAGGAATCATTCCTGGCAGCTGCAGGGGGTCATATGAGAGTCTTGGTATAGAATACGTGTGGGCAGCAAAGTAAACACCCTCCACTTTGTGCTCCAGCCCCAACTTTCTTCTTTTTAGTGGGAAGGTGTACACCCTGTGGTGCTCAAGATTTAATCCTGGTTTGTGCTCAGGATCACTCCAGGAGGTTTCATGGAACCATAAAAAAAAAAAAATGTGCTGGAGAATTAACCAGGCATTGAACCAATTTATGCAAAGCAATTGCTCTATCCATTATACTATCTATCTGTCTCTGATAAAACACTTAGTTCACCAGAGGCCTTCCTGGGTTCATTATTAGCAATGTCAAAAGTGACTATTTAGTGCAGAGACGAGTAAGTCCTGAGATTGCTGTTTATGACTCAAAGCCCCTTGTACTTGCCCTGAAATAAAATAAACTCATTGGATTCTCATGATGGGGTTCGTATATTATAAAATTAAGACTGTTGTTTCTCTGTTTTTCTGTCTTTCTTCCTCCCTTCTGCCCTCTCTCCTTCTTTGTGCTCCTTCCATGTACTTTCCGCTACTCCATCATTCCACCCTTACTATACCATGTGAGAATATACTAAGAAAGCAACATTGACAAGTTGAAAAGATCAATTTCAACAGAAACTGACTATGTTTTCACCTCATTTACAGAATTTTCAGGCTCCACCAATATAAGACATCAGTAATATTCTTTAAATTGCTGAATCTTTGATGATATTGTAGCAACACATGATAGTTAAAACAGGTGGGGATAATGGTTAGCACCTTCACTTAGCTATTCACATTCCTTTCCAGGTACTTGCAGAGTTCTGGACAGGTATAGATTGCATGTTTTATTCTACACTTTAGTATGATGAATTAAACATTACCTTCTGGCATAATTATATATTATGTTAATTTATATTTCCAAAAATTTATAATATTTTAATTTTCATAAGCAATTTTATATTAGACTTAGTCCAACCAATTCAAAGATAAAATAATTCCATTGCAGTTTTAGTTTATAATTGCATAATACATACATTTTGTATCTATATGGACATTTTGGTTTATTTCTATAAATTCTCAAACTTTTTTTTTAAGAACATTCTTAATTTTTTTCTCAATGCCTTAACTCTTTTGTTTGTTGGTTTGTTTGTTTGTTTTGGTTTCTGGGCCACACCCGTTTGATGCTCAGGGGTTACTCCTGGCTAAGTGCTCAGAAATTGCCCCCTGGCTTGGGGGGACCCTATGGGACTCCAGGGGATAGAACCGCGGTCCTTCCTTGGCTAGCGCTTGCAAGGCAGACACCTTACCTCTAGCGCCACCTCGCCGGCCCACCTTAAATCTTAAAACATTTTAAATGTAATTTCCTTTCAAATTTTATGAATTTTGAATGCTTTCTTTTAAAGTTGGGTTTTGCAACAGATATTATTGTGAATTATGTAGTTGTTCTTATTCCTTTTTGTTATTCCATTCTGGAAGGGTTTCTAGTTGTACAAATTAATTGAACATCTGTAACAATTACAAACTATCCTCCTGTAGGCTGGTCTTAGCCTAATATCCTAAATCTTATAACAAAATAGGCAGAAAGTGCTAAAGTACTATACAAATGACCATTGTGTTGGGACCTGAGCAGTGGCACAAGCTGTAAGGCATCTGCCTTGCCCTTACTAGCCTAGGACAAACATCAGTTAGATTCTCCCTGCATCCCATATGGTCCTCCCTCCAAGCTAAGAGAAATTTCTGAGGGTATGGCCAGGAGTAACCCCTGAGCATCACCGGGTGTGGCCCAAAATATAACAAAAAATGAGCTTTGTGAAGACCATTCAAAATAATAGATATCAAATAATGGAATTGGTCACATAATTAGCTATATTCTAGAACTATGGAAAGTTGACTGTTTTTGATCCATGCAGCAATCCATCTGAGATATGTCAAATAAGAAGGATTAGGGGCATCCCAGTATGCCCTTATTGTCTATATTTTGACATATATTTTGAAGAGTTATTTGCCTTGTTTTCAATCACCTGTATATAAAATATATTTTATGTATATAATATATATGTATATATAATTATATATTAATGTACATTATATATATATTTTATTATTATCCCAGTATCACTTATGTTGTCATTATTTTAATTGTTCCACATGTGAAATCACTACTGGAATAAATTTGAGATCTTTTAAACAAAATACTAAGGTATGTGTCCTAACCCTACAGATAACCTGTGGGCATTAGAAACTTTCTAATGATATTGAAAAGGAAGTGATCTAGACTGGGCATTTGCTATTCAGATGTATTTTAAGAACAGTATCTGATGTAGTCAGTCATACATATTCATACATGTACATGTATGTTCATATGCACATACATACATGTAAATATTCAGAAGTATATAAGCAGGTTTGTATTTGTGTATATGTGTTTATTTTTATTTTAATTTGTATTTTATTATATAAATAGGGGGTTGGTCCACATTAATATGCTGAGAGATTAACTCTGAATCAGTTCTCAGAGATCACTGCTGATGGGTCTCAGAACCACATGTGAATTGAACTGTGAATTGAACATAGGTGGGCTACATGCAAGGCAAGCACTTTACTCATTATACTAACTTAACAGATAAATGTGGTGTTTTGTTTTTTTTTGGTTTTTTTTTTTTTTTTTTTGGTTTTTGGGCCACACCCGGCGATGCTCAGGGGTTACTCCTGGCTGTCTGCTCAGAAATAGCTCCTGGCAGGCACGGGGGACCATATGGGACACCGGGATTCGAACCAACCATCTTTGGTCTGGATCAGCTGCTTGCAAGGCAAACGTCGCTGTGCTATCTCTCTGAGCTCAATTTAGCTCATTTTTTTAAAGATAGAAGGAAAATAAAAAGTAAAAAAAAATCACCTCCTTTATATGAAAACCTTGGGTATACTCTGTTTATTAAAAAGTTCCTGCTGCTGTATCATTTTGTTTGCTTGAATATTTTTCAAAACCAACTCTAAAAATGAGCTCTTCTTGGCATCTACTACCTTAAAAACAATTAAAAATTAAGTGACGAACTATTTGATAACATTTTAATTTCTAAAAGCATTTTTGTCAATATTTTTTATTTGGATTGAAAATCATTTTTCTGAAGTGCCTATTTGATAACAACAAATATTATGAAGGAACAGATGCTAAATCTTACCTAAACAGATTCCACCTCTTTAGTATATTAGGCTGTCACCTTTATAGTTCTTATACTAGGGGCCAGAGAGATGGCATGGAGGTAGGGCATTTGCCTTGCATGCTGAAGGAAGGTGGTTCGATTCCCAATTTCTGAGCATAGAACCAGAAGTAAACCCTGAGCACTGCTGGGTGTGATAAACCACCCCCCCAAAAAAAAATCCATCATAAAAAATGCAATTGATATAGTTCTTACACTATGAAATGAAAGGCAGTGGACACTTTCTTTCCAAATATAAATCATTAAGCCATATTTTTGTGCATAAACATAGAACAAACAGAATAGATCTAGTTTTTTTTTTTTTTTTTGGTTTTTGGGCCACACCCGGTGACGCTCAGGGGTTACTCCTGGCTATGTGCTCAGAAGTCACTCCTGGCTTGGGGAACCATATGGGATGCCGGGGGATCGAACTGTGGTCCGTCCTAGGCTAGCGTAGGCAAGGCAGGCACCTTACCTCTAGCGCCACCGCCCGGCCCCTAGTTTTATATATTCTTTAGTTCATTTAAATTCAGTAATATTGTGATATTTTGTTGTTTTTTTTTTTCATTTTAGGAAAACATATATCTCTGGTACTATGGGTCACTCCTCAAATTGCCCAGGAGACAATAGAATATTCCAGGAATGAAAAAAGGGTCTACAGAGGGATCTCAAACTCAATTTATCTGGGGGCCTCTGAAGGCAAAGTCAGGGATGAGGCAGGGCCGCATAAGGGATTTCACAAAAAAAAGTCTTCAAACATCATTATTAACAGTTTTAATTATTTATTCTGAACATGAATAGAACATTGAGTGAAGATCATGAACAGTTCTTCTGAATATGGCATCTTTTGCCTATTCCTTGCTGCCAGAGAATTGACAGCGCTTCCTCTCACAAATGTGAACCACATTTGGCTTTAGAGAGGAAGCAGTTGAAACCCTCAGTATGGCTTGAAGATGATCATCATTAAGTCTAGACCTGTACTTTGAATTATTGAAGTTCAATATGGAGAATAACTTTTCACACCAATATGTGCTCCCAAAAAGGCACATGGTGCGCTTGAACATTCAGGAAAGCTCAGGGAAGCTGGGGGGCAATTCTCTCAAAAATTGCCCATGCATGTCTGCTTTTCCACTAATCTCCCTGAACTTGGCTTTGAGATCAGAGTTGCATTGCAAGTCAATGAGCTCCATTTGAAGCACAGGAGTAGCATCTTGCACATCAAAGAAAAAGGGGTCCACAAAAATTTGGAAAGTGGCTCTGTGCTTCTTGAAGTCTGCAGATTTGTGATCAAATTCCTTCTCTAGCTTAAAAATAACATCAACATATTTCTCACCACTGAATGGTATTCCTGCATCCATAAGTTCCTTGCATGCTGGGAAATGGCAAAGGTTTGTCTGAGAGAGCTGGGATTTCCATAACACAAGTTTTGTGGAGAATGCTCTCACGTTGTCATAGGCACCATTGATAAGCTGGTGTGATGTCAACAAGAAAAGCTAAGTCCATGAGACATTTGTGATCACTCAACTCAGAAACAGCATTCCCATCCTTCTTCTCCATGAAGGCTTTCACTTCTCTCAACTCAAAAAATCTTTTTAGGACATTTCCCCTGCTGAGCCAATGTACCTCGGTGAAATAGAGCACATCTCCATATTCTGACTCCATTTCCTCTAAAAATGCATGGAACCTCCTGTGCTTTAAGCCCCTGGATCTGAAGTGGTTGATGCATTTCACAGCAGACATCACATTGTCACACGGCAGGCATTTACTGCAAAGGGCCTGCTGATGGAGAATACAGTGAAGAGCAATGGCCTTCTCTACACTCTCCTCTTCAAGGTTTTTTGAACAAGTGCCACCAGTCCATTTTTCCTCCCTGTCATCAATGGTGCTCCATCAGTTATTATTCCAACAAACCTCTTCCATGGCAAACCTGCATTCTCAATGGCATCACACAGATGCCAAAATATCTCATTGGCAGTGGTCTGGCCATGCATTGAAATTATTGTGAGCAGCTCCTCTCTCAATTCAAAATTGCAATCAACACCATGGACATAAATTGTGAGCTGTGCAGTGTCTGTTATATCTGTGGCCTCCTCAAGACCAACTGAGTATGATCAAAACATTTGGCTTTCTTACATACTTGATGATAAATATCACTTGACTTGTCAGAAAGGCGCTCTGCCACAGTGTTGGCAAAAAGACTTATTTTGCTAAACTGACCTTTCTTTTCCAGACAGATAATACTTGCAGCCTGTAACATGTATTTTTTAACAAACTCTCCTTCTGTGAATGGTTTCCCTGCCTTAGCAATCATCTCACTAGCCATGTAACTAGCTTTGACTGATGCAACATTCTCTTTGGTTGCTTTCTTGAAGAAATCTTGTTGCCTCATTAGACATGCTTTAAGACTGGCTACTCGCTTGCCGCTCTAATTTTTTTTTGATATTTTGCACATTCCTCAGCATGTTTAGTTGAATAATGGCATTTCAAGTTGTATTCCTTGTGCACTGCAACTTTCTCTGAGTAAATAAGACATGTGGGGATGCCCCTGTGCTCAACAAAGAAATACTGTGTCTCCCACTTTTCTTGAAATTGTCTGTGCTTATCATCAATCTTTCTCTTCACTGCAGGCTTTGATGAAGTCATGATGAAGGTATGACAAAATCTAATTCTGTAATAAACTTCTCTCCCTTCTCTCCCTTAGGCCTCGATAATGCAAGAGACAGCGGGCAGGAGCAGCCGTCTGCGCTAGATGCAAAGTATTTGCGATTATTCGCTTACCGAATATTCGCAATAAAAAATCGCATTAGTAAGAAAAAAAATCACAAAAATCGCATTAAACATTTGCATACCCCAAATGGAACTACTTGGGGTATGCGAATGTTTAATGCAATTTTTTACAAATGCGATTTTTATTGCGATTATTAGGTAAGTGAATAATAGCTAATACTGTGATATTTAAAGGCTGGCCGCGGGCCACAAAATGTTGTATGGAGGGCCGCAAACGGCCCGTGGGCCGTAAGTTTGAGACTTCTGGTCTACAGAGTACAAGCATGGGTCTTCCTTGCAGTACTAACTCTCTAATTTCAGTTTAAGATATTTTAATCATAGACTGACCACACATAATAAAAAGAATACTAAAAGCACATCAGGATGTGGACAAATCTAGGTACAGTCTAATTTTACAAAATTTATTAAGGAAGATAAAAAGAATGCAAATCACTCTCTCACTTTTGGCGAGCATTTCCCAAGAGCTGATCAGGAAAACTGAATGCAACTCTTGCTGATATTGGGAGCTTGGAGGTAAGTGTTAGAACCTGAGCTGTTGGTCTCCTTGGCCTTGAAATGATGCTCATTTGAGGTTTTCAGTAAGCCATGTGATGACTGGATGTAACCTATGTCTAGTGTTTCAGAGTGTACACTGTTGTACTATATTCCTGGCCCGGTAATTTTTCTTCTGAGATTTTGTAATCTGAAGAAGATATTTTCTATTTCCATCTCAAATTTCTATTGAGAAGTGTGTTTAATTTGTGCTATTGTACTGCAAAAGAGACAAAATAGTAAATGGAGAGATATTTCTTTTAGAGTTTTGTTTTCTTTGCTGTTTCATTTTTTTCTTTTTTTCACCCTCTTAAAGATTTTCAGATACCTGTTCTCTCTACTGTCAAGTTTGTAGCAAATTATAATACCTTAGTCATATCATTTTACAAAATTAGTTTACTTGCAGTCATTCCACTAAATACATTTCTTGTCTTCAAACTCCTCTACTTCAGCTCACAAATTTCGATTCAATCACCTCTCAATAGAATATAGCCTGACTCTCACTCATTTATACTCCCAAAGCCTTATATCCTAATCCTTGATATGGATGACTTATATCAGGGGTGGCGAACAACTTCGACACAAAGAGCCAAAATTTTAAACTGTGAGAGTCAGAGAGCCACACCACGCAGTGACCTGCCAAAACAGACAAACACTCACACAAAAGCATCTAATTTTAACAATAATCTTTGAAACACATATTGCATTTTGCCATTTTGAGTGAGGGTCAAAATCCTGCAGTGATGGTGAGGGTGTGCTGCGTTCTCCACACTAAGAACTAACGGCAAGATGGAACCCAACATGTGCCACATGGTCCCACGCTCACTGGCCTGTGCAGTTGTTTCCGAGGGATGGGAGATGGGAGGACGCAGCCTGGGGGCGGGACTAGCGCTTAGAGATATCTTCTCAGAGGTCCCTCCTCAGAAGCAGCAGAACAAAATCCAAACTTGGCAAAGAGCCGCAATATACAAAACAATGATAAGAGGCAAAGAGCCCCATACATTTTGGCTGGGAGCCACATGTTCCCCACCCCTGACTTATACATTCAATGGCTGCATAAAAAGCAAGTATCTGAGTGATCTTGCTTCTTATAGATAAGTCTATATTTATATTATTTGGAAATAAACTTTGCAGACAATTAAACTTATTGGTAAGAAGTATTTGACCACAACTTGACTTTAGATAAGCAATTCTCCTTTTTTTTTAATTAAATGGCACTTTATCTTAGAAATTCTGACTTATCTCAATCTGAATGTGTACTATCAACTTTTTTTATTCTTGAGAGACTTTGTTTTAACTCAAATAGTGCTTGTTCTCTCTCTCTCTTTCAAACACAAGTATACACTCTTCAAATTTGTTGCAAGTCTGTCCCTGAAGAGGTTGACTGATGGAGGGGTGAATGATGAGGTCTTTCCCTTCCAGCTCAAAGCACGGGTCTGCCACCCTGTCCAGCCAATGATTCTGAGGTGAAACGGTGTGTAAGCAGCTCGCAAACAAGTTTGTGGAAATATTAGCTTTATTTGGTGGACAAGACTGAAGTCCAAAGACTCAGCATAAGTTCCAGCCAAAAGCCTCTTGCCTTCCACAGACCCTTGTTTTTATCCCCCAGAATCAGGTACCAATAGTGGGATCAGATACCACCCAAGGGTAGAAGATGAATCAGATACAACCCAAGGGTGGGGGCAGATTGCCAGGGCACACCCTAGGGTAGGGCACAATCACTGATCAGGGTAGGGTCAGTAACATAATAATCCCCTAAAATATTTATATACACAACAATTCCCCCATTTGTTTAGGGCAGTGTCAGTAACATAATAATCCCGAAAATATTTGCATACACAACAATTCCCCCATTTGTTTTTAGTAAACAAACAATATTGTCTACAATTATTAAAGGAAAAACTAGTCAATAATAAAAGAGCTGCTGTTTGCATAAGTGCATCACAGGAAAATGTAAAGAAAAACTTCTAACCTAAACACAGGGTGTCTAAAACCAGAAACATGTATCAAGTAATCAACTACAAGCTTCTGAGAAGATAAATCTAAGATGTACATAGATCCTTCGAAGAAAAGCCCAAAAGGTTGTGTAGTAGGCGAGAAAAAGCACCTTTTCTTTATTTGTTGTTGTTGTTGGTGGTGGTTTTTGGGTCACACCTGGCAGTGCTCAGGAGTTACTCCTGGCTCCATGTTCAGAAATCGCTCCTGGAAGATACCGGCATTCGAACCAATGACCTTCTGCATGTGAGGCAAATGCCTTATCTTCATGCAATCTCTCCGATCCCATTTTCATTCAAGTCCAGGTAGACCAGAAAGCCCATCTTTGAGGTCATTGAATTAGGCCCTTATTTTGGAGGAAGAAGCATATAACCCCTGCAGAGTGGGGGGGCCACAGCAATGATGATCAATAGGCTTCTGAACTTAATCCAAGTTCTTAATCCAGGCTGAAGTCCATATGATGTCCGAAATTGATGTACAATAAGGTCGATTATTTATAGATGGGAGTTTAAGTCACAAACCCAAACAAAATGTTTAAGGCAGAGACCCTCCCTGTGTAAAGAAACAACTTGAGGGCCCATCCAAAATGGATGGAACCTCCTATAAACCTAGTATTTTGCCTATGATGCGCCCACACAAAAAGCCCTGAGACCAGACAAAAATATCATTTAGGGAATTATAGACAACAAATATCTTTTAGGGCAGTGTTTTTCAACATTTTTGTGCAAAGGCACATTTTTTTCATGAAAAAAAACCACGAGGCCACCACCATTAGAAAATGTTAAAAAATTTAACTCTGTGCCTATATTGACTATATATAAAGTATTTCTCTTGAGTAGGAATTAAATAAACACAAAGAAGTTATTTTATAATTACTTTATTATAAAATAATAAAGGTATTTTATAATTGTTCATATTTCTGTTTACTTACTCAGTGCGAAACCTGGGCCTGTTTGGCTGACTACAAAGCTGATATAAAGCTGATATTCTGGCAGGAATCGAAGAAAGACACTCACATAGCACTTTGTCAACAGCTCTCAGACTCTCTCTGTCTTTAGTTTTTATAGTCTGTAATATGCGCTTTGGCTCACAAATAGACCAATCATGCTGAAGCTGCATGTTAAGGATGAAGCTGGAATTTTTCCCACGGCACAAGACAATATCTCAAGACACACTAGTGTGCCACAACACAGTTTTTGAAAAATGCTGTTTTAGGGGGAAAGGTTGGGACATATTCAACAGCACACAAGGTTTACTCCTGGTTGTGTGTTCAGAAATTACTCCTGCCAGCCTCAGGGGACCATCAGGGATGCCAAAGATTGATCCTGGGTCAGCCACATGCAAGACAAATGCCCTACCAACTGTACTATCACTCTCACCCTATATAATAAATTTCTGAAAATGAAATTATTTTTATCACCATTCACCTCTTCCAAAATTTTAAAATCATCCTAATATTTTACTTGGAGCTATCCAATAGTCTCTAATTAATTAGATAAAACTTTCAAATGTATAGCTTTGAAAACCTTCGAGTGTTTGAAGTCATATAGATAAAGTAAAAAGAAAATCAAAGAATCAAGCACGAGAAAGATAACATCAATCATTGATGGTTGCATTAGGAGGATATAAAGGGCTGGAAAAATATAAGTAGCCTAAAAAACTGAGATAGATACAGATAGCAAAGAAAATATATTTTAGCTTTATTACCGTAAAGAACTAGATTCTATCAATTATCTGAATAAACTCGGAAATACATTCTTTCAGAGAACTTCCAGGTGACAGTCCTGAATAGCTGATAATTGATTTGATTACTTGCCAGTACCGTCTGGACAGGTCATATACAAAATTTTGAGGAAATAAGTGCATTGGAGTTGCTATAATGTGCTAATTATCAAAGGTGAAGTTAAAAACTAACTAGGAGTTTTATACTAATTTATATGGATAGCATTTAATTTGGCATTTTAAATTTACAATTTTATTCCTATTAAATATTTGGGATACTGGTGGTAGGAACATGGCCCTCTGGTGGTGGTGTTATGTAGCAGCATAGCTAGTATTGGTAAGAAATTCACATAAAAACACATTGGGAATACCCCTGATTCAATGTTACTAGGTACTTTAAATATTACTATGAAATACTTGTAATTCATGCTGATCACAATAAAAATCATTAAAAAACACATTAAAATACAATAGTGCAAAAAATACAATAGTGCCAGCTCTTTGATGTTGTTATTTTTCCTTGAAATATTCTATAGCATTATTTTTAATGCTCAATGTATATTTACTAAAAAATAATGAGATATGACTCTTGCATTTTATTTTATCATAAGAACATTTCTTTCCATATGAATCATAAGCTTCCTGCTGAACAATGAGAAATATAGGCAGAAGTTGAAATGATAGCACCCTTATAGTTAAAGAAATCAATAGGCATAAAAGCTGAGAATAGGAAATACAGGTTTCAGGTATCATAACTGTACCTGATAGGCTAAGCCAAATCACTATCTAGACTTGCTAACCAGATAAATAATAATGTCTTATATATTCCAAGTTATTTATATTTGCTTTCCAGTCATCTATAGCAAAACCTAATTTATATATAAATAGTAACACATTTAATTAGTATTAAAATAGTATTAAATAAACCTAAAACACATAATCTCTATATCACCCTTGTATTGAATATAGTTAACACCTTACTTGATATCAGTAACATGTTCTTGGAAATTCGAACTTTCCAATAAAGAAAATTAACTTAAAAATGTGCTCAAATAATACAACTTTGTTCACTGTCTTTCTTCATCAAAATTACATAGAAATATGTGAAGTGCACTGTTTAAGATCCTGTTGAATTATAGCCTCAGTACTCTGATCAGATATAATTTATATTCTCTTTTTTAGGACAAAAATACTAGGTAGTCAGAGTCAATATCTAATATATATATACATATATATTATAAATTATACTAAGGGAATATTAGATATATTTTGATTAAATAGTTGAGAAAAATTAGGTAGAACTAAAACAATAATAACTTAAATGATTATCTTCAGCAAAGGCCTCATTTTATGAACATTTACTATTAAAGAAAAATTAAATTTCAAAATTCACTCACATTTTATAATACTTAGAAAAAATTAGATATCCTATGTGTTTGTGAATATAATTTTGACATTTGTCATATAAATTGTGTTGAAATTGAACAAAATGATAAATTTTTAGTGGAAACTTTTTATCTGAGAAAAATTAACACTTTATAATTCATTGTGGCTAACATAGTGCTTTCATATCTATTTGATTTTAAAACTATACTCCACAATATTTAGAAAATCACATAAAAGGGCTAGTTGATGCTTTATTCCATGTAAATTCATATATAACTTATGTAATTTTAATGAAGAATATGCTTACATAAACTTATATAGAAAATTGAAGTACATTGACAGATTTTTTTATGCTTGCTTTTTGAAAGACTTCAAATAACTTTCTACAAAAAACTGGTTTAAAGGCAAAACTACATAAACTATTTTCATCTATATTCTGTGTTTTCCATTTAGTCTCTATGCCAGCTTTGCTTGGTTATAGAGAGCCAGGTGTGTCTAATGTATTCTATTTTAATAGAGTTGGTAAACATATATCAGTACTACTTATTGAATTGCTCAGAGCTATTCTATGATTTAGCATGCATTTTGTATTGATTTTTAAGTAGCTTTTCAAGGATTATTTTGAATACTCACAAAAAAACAAACTTTAAATAATTATAGAAAAGAAAATAACTAGCTAGATCACAGGGCATTAGATATTCCTTCTTTGTAAAGAAAAGGACTGATTGGTTTATTGGATTTTACATATATGGGTGGTTATATATAACTTTTTATAATGGAATAAGTAGAGTATTGCTGACTATTATATGAAGTGATTACCATTTCCTTTGAAGTCTTTCTTAGTTTTTGTTAACATACATTATACATGTATGTATGTATATAGACACATCTTTAGCATTAAATTTTAAACATAATAAATTTACTTTGTGAGTACTTGGGCATTTTCTACTTCTGACAGATTATCTTTCCTCCACATAATTTTTTCCCTTCTGAATAGGCCACCAATGAATCTTTCTTTAAAATATCTCAGCTCATAGTTAAATTCCTAGCTGTCAGAGACAGAAAGATCTGTGACCAATTGAATTTCACTTAAACCATGGTTTTAAATATATAGCTCAATTCTATCTTTTAAAGCAATGATTCTTTTGAATATACTGATATTACCATTTAACATCTTTGAATTGCAGTGCTTAAAGATATTAGTCAAATGAATTCCTTTTCTTCTGCACTTAGGCATATAATATTCTAAACAAAATGGGAACAGTCTATTTCTCTTTTTTAGTACTTTAAGACATAAAACTCACAAGTTTTACTTCATGTTATTTGAATCTTTTTGTACTTGTGATCAATAGCTATTTTTATATATCATACCAAAAAGTTTTTCATGTTTATTCTGACATTCTGAAATTATATAAAAACAGACAAAAGAAAACAGCAATTTTCTTTAAACATCCATAGAACAGAAATTTATATTTTATGTGAACTTATTTTTTCTATATAATCATTCTGAAGGTAAAATCGTATTTTTCATGTTTAAAAAAATTTTATGTACAAAACTTTGGAATAGATGTGTCAGCAAAAAATAAATTTTTTTTGGTTTTAATACATCTATTAATGGTAAGCGGACATAATTTGAATGCTTTTAAAATAAATTTCTCCTCAGATTAACTCATCATTGATCTTTCCTACTAACTACAGTTTCTATCTCACTTGAAGAATGAAAGGATAGGGCCCGGAGAGATAGCACAGCGGTGTTTGCCTTGCAAGCAGCCGATCCAGGACCTAAGGTGGTTGGTTCGAATCCCGGTGTCCCATATGGTCCCCCGTGCCTGCCAGGAGCTATTTCTGAGCCGACAGCCAGGAGTAACCCCTGAGCACTGCTGGGTGTGGCCCAAGAACCAAAAAAAATAAAAAATAAAAAAAAATAATGAAAGGATACTAAATATTATAATTATATAATTATAATATCACTTAAATATTTGGATCCAATCCAACCACTTATTCATATTTGTTGTTGACAAGTATGCTTATCTCATGTCATGAAGGAAATAGCCACCTAAATGAATACCAGTTAATTTATTTTAATTATGATTATTAAGCAAAGAGAGATTATGTTTTTCCATTTATGATTAAAATTGAATGTCAGGTCTACCTGTAAATGTATTTGTTTCCCTTTGTTTGCTTCTAAAAATCAAAATTAGTTTCTTCTAAAAGTTGTGAATAAGAGAAAGAAAACAATTCTATCAAAATAATAGACTCATTTTACTCTTTCACGATCAACTAATAGCACTATACTCATATAGTCGTATAGTACTTTAAGTAGTTATTATGAAAATAAAATGTATTTTAGCTATTTATTTAACTAATAACAGAGATGTATTAACTATTATTTGTCTCAATATTTTAGAATTTTCTCCTTCCAAAAACAATGAATTGATATTTTTGTTTGTTTATTTGTTTTTGGGCCACACCTGGTGATGCTCAGGAGTTACTCCTGGCTATGAGTTCAGAAATCGCTCCTGGCTTGGGGGACCAAATGGGATGTCGAGGGATCGGGTTGAATAGTGGTTTTTCCTTGGTTAGGGTGAGCAAGGCAGACGCCTCACTGCTTCCACCACCATTCTGCCCCTGAATTCATTATTTTTAAATCCAAACTGACTTTCTTTTAAAGTTTTCATAGAAATATGAAAGAGAGAAAGAAAGAGTGAAAGAAAGAAGGAAGGAAGAAAAGAAAGAGAGAAAGAAGAAAGAAAGAAAGAAAGAAAGAAAGAAAGAAAGAAAGAAAGAAAGAAAGAGAAAGAAAGAAAGAAAGAAAGAAAGAAAGAAAGAAAGAAAGAAAGAAAGAATAAAGAATAAAGAGAAAAAGAAAGAGAAAGAAAGAAAGAAGAAAGAGAAAGAAAGAGAAAGAAAAAGAAAGAAAGATGAAAAAGAGAGAAAGAAAGAGAAAGAGAAAGAAAAAAGAAAAAAAGAAAGAAAAAGAAAGAAAGAAGGAAGAAAGAAAGAAAGAAAGAAAGAAAAAGAAAGGAAGGAAGGAAGGAAGAAAGAAAGAAAGAAAGAAAGAAAAAGAGAAAGAAAGAAGAAAAAAGAAAGAAAGAAGAAAGAGAAAGAAAGAAAGAAAGGAAGAGAAAAAAGAAAGAAAGATAAAGAAAGATGAAAAAAGAGAAAGAAAAAGAGAAAGAAAGAAAAAAGAAAGAGAAAAAGAGAAAGAAAGAAAGAAAGAAAGAAAGAAGGAAGAAAGAAAGAAAGAACAAGAAAGAGAAAGAAAGAACAAGAAAGAGAAAGAAAGAAAGAAAGAAAGAAAGAAAGAAAGAAAGAAAGAAGGAAGAAAGAAAGAAAGAACAAGAAAGAGAAAGAAAGAACAAGAAAGAGAAAGAAAGAAAGAGAAAGAAAGAAAGAAAGAAAGAAAGAAAGAAAGAAAGAAAGAAGAAAGAAAGATGAAAGAAAGAAAAGAAAGAAAGAAAGAAAGAAAGAAAGAAAGAAAGAAAGAAAGAAAGAAAGAAAGAAAGAAAGAAAGAAGAAAGATGAAAGAAAGAAAGAAAGAAGGAAAGAAAGAAGAAAGAAAGAAAGAAAGAAAGAAAGAAAGAAAGAAAGAAAGAAAGAAAGAAAGAAAGAAAGAAAGAAAGAAAGAAAGAAAGAAAGAAAGAAAGAAAGAAAGAAAGAAAGAAAGAAAGAAAGAAAAAGAACTTACTCTTAGTGGTGTCTGTCCTCAGAGATCATTTCTGGCAAGACTCAGGTGCCATGGATTCAAGAATCAAACCCAGGTTGGCCATATGCTAGGCAAGCACCCTATTCAATACTGAGAGAAAATCACTGTAAAAAAAACAATCATTGTAAAGGGACTTCAGAATAGGATTGCCTAGATTGAAACACTTTACTTTGGTTTGTTAATCTTTGTATATTGGCATTGCTAAATTCTTAATAACACACAATTTTTAAACCTCAATACAACTATTACCATTAAAAGTCTTGACTAAAAGATCTGTGAGTTATTTGGAAAATCTGCTCTGGCGATAAAAAAATAATATAGCTACTAGATTAACATACATGATTGTCTATGTTTATATGTACCATTTGAGTTATTTGTAAATACTGGTAGATTTATAGCTCAGACACTAATTTCAATGAAATTTTGGTAAGGTCAAAAAAAAAAAAAAGGAAATATCACTTTCTTCCCTCTCTTATTTAATTCAGAAGGCTACTATTTTTAATTTTCCTGTTAAACCCCATAATGTTATTTTTCCTAGGACTGGATAACACTGTAATAGTTATCCAGTAATAGTTATTGTGCTGGTGTGCTGGATTATACCATAATAGAGGAAGAAGTAAACTTTAGGAGTAATAAAACATTCTAGCTAAAGGTCATATTGTGTATATTCAGCTACTATCAACAAATTTTCTGGTATTTCTCTTATAAACAGATATATAGATACTGAGTGGAATAAATAACAAGTTTTGTTTTTCACAATTTTGGAGCATGGAAAATCCAATATTAAATTACCATCAAATTCATTGTCTAGTTAGAGTATATTTCAGTTTTCTCAATGATTGTTTTCTTGCTGTGCCCTTACCTGGTGGAGAAGAAATAACTCAATGTATTATTTCTTCAATGTGGGCAATAATTCCAAGTATAAGAGAGCCACTTTCAATGCCTAATCAAATTTTAATAATGTATCTAAAATATCACCTCTTTGGAAAGTAATTAGGTTTCAGAATATGAGTTTAGTAGTGGGTGGAAGACACAAAAATTTAGCCAATATATATTAGTATAGAAATTATTTGATTCTATTGGAGCAGACCCAGAACTATACTTTGAACTAGTGCAAAGATATTTAGCATGATAAAATAAAAAAAAATTGGGATAATTATTGCCATTTTATATTTTTTTCTGTTTTGGAGTCCCAGCTGTGCTTAGAATTGTCTCAGTCTTGGGGATGGCTCCCTGAAGACTCAAGGAACCAAATAGCGCAAGGATTGAACTAGGATCGGCTGCATGCATGGCAAATACCCTTTTCTCTGTCCCATATCTCTGGCCCATTATTTTATATGTTATGGTCATCGTGTTGCTACTTTTGGTCAGAGGGGTTTGGAACACACCCAACACTATTCAGAGGCTATTCCTAGATATGTAGTTGGCGGTAAGCCTGGTGGTTTTAGGGGTTGGGGAATATGCTGTAGAGTTAACTGGAGTTAGTGAGATGCAAGGAAAATGCCTAACTTCTGTATTATTTCTCTCTAATATCTCATTGCATCCTACTTTTAAGAAAATTAGTTCATTTCTAAAATAACATACATTGTATTTAAACAAGTCTGAACAAATCTAGAAGAAGGAAGTCACAATTACATTTTTACACAGGAAATCTTACATCAGAGGGCTTAAAAAGTGATTAGTTTAGAAATTGGTACCATGTAGATATAAAGATTTCAGAGCAAGAAGAAGGCAAGAGTTAGAGGAAAGAAAAAGGTAAACTTCTAGAGAAACTGAAGATAACCAGTTTTCCTGAGGGGGATTATCAAGAAAGCGATATAGAAATATCTCAGGAAAAGTTAAAGTTTTGAATCAGAGACAAAGGTAAGTGAGGGAAAATAGTATTCTAACATTGGGAATAGAAATACGGACTCAGTTGTCTAAGACAGAGGCTAGATGTAGAATTTGGACTACTCAGGTTTAAATATAAATAGGAACTTATTTATCTTAGATATGTATAAAGACTCTTAAAATACTTATAAGAGAATAAAGTAGTTTTGAATTTGGAAAAAAGATGAATAATACCTAGATATTCTCTATGCATCCTTTTAACTTCTGAAATGCTCCTCTTTGCTTGTAATATGAAAAAGTCTCAAAGAATTTCCTGAAAAAATAATTGATTGGATATTCCCCTGTGTTCTCCTTGTTCATATCTTCATCTCATAAGGTCCCTGTGTACATAATAGCTATATCAACTGTGTTCAAAATTTTAATGTGTTCACAAGAGGTAGGTAGGGATGATGTTTAAGAATGCCTAAAATTAGACCTCACTCTAAAATTTTGCTATTTAACAAATGAAGACGAGTTTTGCAATTGACTGTTCGATGTGACAATGAAGCAGCTGTTACAAAGTTGGACTTAGCAGCACTGTTCTAAGACAGTGATGTAAATTGAACTTATATAAAAATAGCTCTTCAAAGTAAAGTATTACTAATGCTTTTCATTATGTAGTGTTTATAACAGAATATTCAGGACCATTGTAAATTCACTGTAAATTTTACTACATCTAGGTAGGCTAGTAGGAGGTCTTCCGGGTCTTCAGTCACTTAAAATATTCACCTGAAAATTAATAACCAAAGATTAAGTTTTAAGAAATGGAAAGCTGTATTTTCTCCCTGAGAAAATATGGTTAAGCTGTTGATAACTTATTTGCTAATTCTTAATAATTCAATCTTTAAAATATTCATGAGATTCATACTTTTCTTATGAGAAATGGTGATTAATATTCAGGGACATCATAGCAGTGAATAATATCTTGTAGAAGCCAATTATGTACTAAGTCAAAGAACGTTGGCCATTTTTTATTAGGGCATATATTTCATGTCCCTAAACTATCTTACTTAATTATCATTTTTCTCAGCTAGTCATTTGATAATAACTAAGCTGCACATAATTGCAGATTAAGTTCTGTCAAGGACTGAAGAATTGACTTTCTACATTGCTTATTAAAGATGAAACCTGCTGCTTTAAAAAATAGTAGCTTTTTATGACTTTTACTAGAACTAAGTAGTATGAATAGCATTCTGGAATTTATTTATATTAATTTATATATAATTATATTGTATGATAATATATCTTCCACCTGACTTTTATTGTTATACTTTAAATATGGAACAATAAAGTAAACTGAATATCCCAAGATTCATCATAATCTTAATATATAATTATTAGATTTTCTTAGCATATTTCTTTATTTTGAAATTTTCTGTTTACAGGCTTTCTCTAAAAAGATTGTGAAGTGACAAAACTTACATTTCTCATTTTATTTTCTCTGCTATTTGGGTACTAGTATTTCTACTTATTTAAACTGCTGAGCAGAAATCTTCAATTATACTATACGAATGAGACTTAGAAGACAGAATTTGAATTGTCATAGTTGTCTGCTGTTTCAATTTATGAATTAGGATTAACACAATAAAATAAGACAGTATTCTACCTTAAGGCATTTCTATCATTTTGTAGTGTCCCCTTTCACCCCACTACTCCCACATTGATATATCAGTCAGGCTTTCTGGCTGTGATTTTGCAGTTTGCCAATGGAAACACATTGGTTAAATACAACCTTTCAGCCATGTACCCTGTTATATGACAAATTTGGAAAGCATTAATTATTCTTATCTAATTGCTACAATTAATATTTAGGTAGTTATGTTTCAGTGCAAAGTGCTGAATGAGAGGTAACCTCTTAAATAAAATTCTGCAGCTCTCAGTGAGGAATGCCTGCGATATCTCAAAACAACTGCATTTTCATCTATAATCGCATCATCCTTAGCTTTTTCATGATACCAAACTTTAAGTGAGGGAAAAGGAGCCATAAACAGCATGGCATTGAAAATGGCTCTTTTTAATCAAAAGAAATTATAGATCTATAGAGACTTTTTGTCTCTGGAAATAAATGTGATGCTAAAGTTTTTTTAAGGAATGTGCTATTATTCTCCTTGGAAGATTTGTGGAGTTACATTAGGCAACAAATACCTGGCATTAACTCATAGACACTTATTTGGCCTCAAATACAGATGCATTTTCTTTATTTAGTGTTCCTTATGCCTTAGTCAAATTATTTATAAAGACTCGTCTAAGTCACATGAACTAACATTTACTTATAGCTATAGATTCATTTTACTAATATGAAATTTAATACTATTTCTAAAACCACATTGGACTACCTTTTCTTTAACATTCTAAATTTCTTTAATATCCTGATTTCTTTAATATCCCATTTTAGGACAATGTTACTTGCTATAGCTCTGCTATTGCAGAACTATACAGCCCCGTGCCTCTAAGACTGATACATTTTGTCATTTGTCCTAACTCAAATGCTCCTCTGATTAATTTTTTTTTTTTTTGGTTTTTGGGCCACACCCGGTAACGCTCAGGGGTTACTCCTGGCTATGTGCTCAGAAGTTGCTCCTGGCTTGGGGGACCATATGGGACACCGGGGGATCGAACCATGGTCCATCCAAGGCTAGTACAGGCAAGGCAGGCACCTTACCTTTAGCGCCACCGCCCGGCCCCTCCTCTGATTAATTTCTTACACCCTTATTCTCTCCATTATTTCTAATATGTCATCATTAGCAGTTATTATCTATTGAGTTATAGAATATCATCCTAATACTTAGAGCATTTTACATCTACAGCTTTCTTCTAGGAAAACCCAATCTTAAATCATGGCAAATCACTTTTGAGATTATTCAGAATAGTTCCACTTCGTAATTTAACAAGTTGAAATAGTACCCAAATGATTTACTAAATACACTAAATAATCAAGTTAGATTTCTCTATCTCTCTCTTTTTGAATTGGGGAAAAAATGTCCCATATTTTGCTCACATGACCCATTCTAACATTTCTCAGCTAATAAGACCGGTAGTTTAGTCGAGGGTCCAAGGATGGGGTGATTCTTAGTGCCTGCCATTAACCAGATCATCCTTACAGTGCTAGAGGAGACTAGACTGCAACAGAATAATTGGTGGTTGGGATCTAAATGGGGATTGTCAACATGGAAGGCAAACACTTTCTTTTATTCCTGTGCTTTCACTCAAACTCCAAATGTTATGCTTCTTAAAATTTATTTAAATGTAATAAAACTTTTTGTTACTGCAAGCGGCTTCTGTCTTGCAGCACCAGTGGGATTTTGATGAATTCACTTCAGGAAGAGTGGGTTGCCCAGGCCAGCGTACAGAGAAATATGAAATATGAAATGAAACCACACAGAGTATTTGGGGTCAACATGTCTTCTGGCCGGAGTGTGACAAGTTTATTTTTCGAACAGGAGTCGTTATAGGGGTAAGCCAGTGACAGGTGCAGAGAAGGATATTTACAATAACAAGGCAAGGTTAATTGCAAAAGAAAACGTAACACTTAGGGCAGCTTTTAACAACCAATCTCAATTGCAAAAACAAGGGTTAGGAGGAGGTAAGAAATATCTAGAAACTTGATCTTCCTGAGCTGGGCTCCATTGTTTTTGGGGTCAAGCACAGGAAGAAACCAAGTCTTCAAAAATGTGTTTTCCTATTTTCTGAGCAGATTCAATGGCCTAGGGTCTGCCCTTGTTTACCAGAAACTTCAGCTGCAAGGACATATTTGAAAAGGAGAAAAACATTGTCTTTGCTTTTAGGGTTATGTGTATCCAGAAAAGGGTTTTTCTTAGTAGTCTTTGGTGCTGGAATTTCTGAGCCAAATTATTTGATAGAGGCCACAATTTTGCCTGAGATAATTCCAAGCATCTCTTCGGGAATTCCTCAACCATCACGCAGGGGAAAAAGGCGTCCACAGTGGGCATTTTGAGGAAACTCGTGGGAGGATATTGCAGTTCTCCCTACCAGGAAAATCTAAGGATACCTCTGATGGGCTGAATTCCCGAACTAAAGCAGAGGTCTCAAACTCGTGGCTCACAGGCCATTTGAGGCCCTCTGTACAACATTTTGTGGCCCGCAGCCGGCCTTCAAATATCGCAGTATTAGCGATTATTCGCTTACTGAATAAACACAATAAAAATCGTATTAGTAAGAAAAAAATTGCATTAAACATTCGCATATCACGAGTAATTTGTTTGGGGTATGCAAATGTTTAATGCGATTTTTTTCTTACTAATGCAATTTTTATTGCGAATATTCGGTAAGCGAGCGAATACTTTGTGCCTAGCGCAGCTGTAATTTCCGCTGCTCCTGCCCGCTGTCCCTTGCATTATCGGAGACCTAAGGGAAAGAAGGGAGAGAAGTTTATTACAGAATTAGATTTTGTCATACCTTCATCATGGCTTCATCAAAGCCTGCAGCGAAGAGAAAGATTGATGATGAGCACAGACAATTTCAGGAAAAGTGGGAGACACAGTATTTCTTTGTTGAGCACAGGAGCATCCCCACATGTCTTATTTGCTCAGAATAAGTTGCAGTGCACAAGGAATACAACTTGAAACGCCATTATTCAACTAAACATGCTGAGGAATGTGCAAAATATCAAGGAAATGAGAGAGCCAAGCGAGTAGCCAGACTTAAAGCATGTCTAATAAGGCAACAAGATTTCTTCAAGAAAGCAACCAAAGAGAATGTTGCATCAGTAGAAGCTAGTTACATGGTTAGTGAGATGATTGCTAAGGCAGGGAAACCATTCACAGAAGGAGAGTTTGTTGAAAAATGCATGTTACAGGCTGCAAGTATTATCTGTCTGGAAAAGAAAGGTCAGTTTAGCAAAAATCAGTCTTTCTGCCAACACTGTGGCAGAGCGCATTTCTGACATGTCAAGTGACATTTATCATCAAGTATGTGAGAAAGCCAAATGTTTTGATGCATACTCAGTTGCTCTTGATGAGGGCACAGATATAACAGACACTGCACAGATCACAATTTATGTCCGTGGTGTTGATTGCAATTTTGAATTGACAGAGGAGCTGCTCACAATAATTTCAACACATGGTCAGATTACCGCTAATGAGATATTTTGGCATCTGTGTGATGCCATTGAGAATGCAGGTTTGCCATGGAAGAGGTTTGTTGGAATAATAACTGATAGAGCGCCATTGATGTCAGGGAGGAAAAATGGACTGGTGGCAGTTGTTCACAAAACCTTGAAGAGGAGAGTGTAGAGAAGGCCATTGCTCTTCACTGTATTCTCTATCAGCAGGCCCTTTGCAGTAAATGCCTGCCATATGACAATGTGATGTCTGTTGTTGTGAAATGCATCAACCACTTCAGATCCAGGGGCTTAAAGCACAGGAGGTTCCGTGCTTTTTTAGAGGAAATGGAGTTAGAATATGGAGAAGTGCTCTATTTCAACAAGGTACGTTGGCTCAGCAGGGGAAATGTCCTGAAAAGAGTTTTTGAGTTGAGAGAATAAGTGAAAGCCTTCATGGAGAAGAAGGATGGGAATGCTGTTTCTGAGTTGAGTGATCACAGATGGCTCATGGACTTAGCTTTTCTTGTTGACATCACACATAAGCTGAATATACTAAACAAGATGTTACAGAGCCCGGGCAGCTATCAGTGGTGCCTATGACAATGTGAGAGCATTCTCCACAAAACTTGTGTTATGGAAATCCCAGCTCTCTCAGACAAACCTTTGCCATTTCCTAGCATGCAAGGAACTTGTGGATGCAGGCATACCATTCAGTGGAGAGAAATATGTTGATGCTATTTTTAAGCTAGAGAAGGAATTTGATCACAGATTTGCAGACTTCAAAAAGCACAGAGCCACTTTCCAAATTTTTGTGGACTCCTTTTCCTTTGATGTGCAAGATGCCCCTCCTATGCTTTAAATGGAGCTCATTGACCTGCAATGCAATTCTGATCTCAAAGACAAGTTCAGGGAGATTAGTGGAAAAGCAGACATGCATGGGCAATTTTTGAGAGAATTGCCCCCCAGCTTCCCTGAGCTTTCCCAAATGTTCAAGCGCACCATGTGCCTTCTTGGGAGTACATATTTGTGTGAAAAGTTATTCTCCACATTGAACTTCAATAAGTCAAAGTAGAGGTCTAGACTTAATGATGATCATCTTCAAGCCATATTGAGGGTCTCAACTGCTTCCTCTCTAAAGCCAAATGTGTTTCACATTTGTGAGAAGAAGCGCTGTCAAGTCTCTGGCAGCAAGGAATAGGCAAAAGATGCCATGTTCAGAAGAACTGTTCATGATCTTCACTCAATGTTCTATTCATTTTCAGAATAAATAATTAAAACTGTTAATAATGACGTTTGAAGACTTTTTTTTTGTGAAATCCCTTATGCGGCCCTGCTTCACCCCGACTTTGCCTCCTGAGGCCCTCAGGTAAATTGTGTTTGAGACCCCTGCCCTAAAGGTTTATGATGCTGTGGCATTTTGTATCAGGAGTACAACTTGTAATGGATATTAGATAAAATATGATTTTATCAGGGCTGTTTCGGATTTATAAACACAAAAACGTGGACTTTATAAATTTGTGTATATGTACATTTATAGTGTTTGGTGTGCACATAGACATCTTGGCTTCTACAATTATGACATTCTTTTATCTAATTCTTCATTTCATTAATTATGCACAACAAAAATAGTTAAACTTAAACGTTATTTTGAAATTAAAATATCAATTGGTGTGTTTCATAAAAGAGCCTACAACATACTACTCATTTGACAATATTATAATCCTTACTCTACTTCACTATTTATTGTCTCAGACTTGCTTTTCATGATAAAAATCCAACTAAATCAATAGATGTAAAGCAAATTACAACTCCAATAACAATCCCTTCTTCTCTTCTTCTACTACTACAACCAACTAAAAATACAACTGTACTAACAATATCTCACATTATGCTATGGACATACAAATTATTGTTGGAATTTTAGCAATAACAATTTTATGCACAGCTCTGTACACTTAAAGATAATAAAGCAAGACACATTAAGAAACTTAAGAATTGAGTCTAGCAGGAGGAGGTTTGGCAAGCCCACGCCATGCCGGAGGCCTGCTTGGCCAGGCCTAGGGGGGGTGCGGGACTTGGGTAACCCCAGCACCCCTCTGCCGCCTTGCTCCAGATCTCCAGGGCTTCCCCGGGCCACACGCCTGGGCAAGCCGGTGAGTTGGGTCCCTTGGTGGAGCTTGAAGGTACCCTAGGCCTTCCCCCACTATCCATGCGGCTCCTTAGGGAGGGTCTGGGTGGGGCTCTGAACCTCTGGTCTCCCAGCTTCTTGAAGGATCTCTCCTTCCTGGGAGCCGGGAGTCTAGCAGGAGGAGGTTTGGCAAGCCCACGCCATGCCGGAGGCCTGCTTGGCCAGGCCTACGGGGGGTGCGGGACTTGGGTAACCCCAGTACCCCTCTGCCGCCTTGCTCCAGATCTCCAGGGCTTCCCCGGGCCACACGCCTGGGCAAGCCGGTGAGTTGGGTCCCTTGGTGGAGCTTGAAGGTACCCTAGGCCTTCCCCCACTATCCATGCGGCTCCTTAGGGAGGGTCTGGGTGGGGCTCTGAACTTCTGGTCTCCCAGCTTCTTGAAGGATCTCTCCTTCCTGGGAGCCGGGAGTCTAGCAGGAGGAGGTTTGGCTGGCACTGGTAATCTCTGTCCAGTCTACATTCTCAAAATCGTGCGGGGGCGATAGCCCCCGCGTGCACAAGAAACATTAATAGTACTCTCACAAGAAACATTAATAGTACTCACTATCATTGAATTATGTTTTTATGTATGCAGAATGTCCATTTTGTACTCTGCCCTTTTGCATACCCCTTCATAAGTTCATATTTCTCTTTAACTTCTTTATCTCCTATCATCATTACTCCTTTTTTACCCTTTCTAACTTAAGTACTGTTGAGTCCTAAGTCACAGACCAAAGTGGTGCCCTAGAGTTAACACCCACCCAACTATTTTAAAAGGCATAAAAATGACGCATATCTTTTCAACATTTTATGGGTGTTTTCTTTGACAGCTATAACTTTTGCTAAATACTTTCTTATACAGTGATGATCCCCCCCCCATGTTTTTTATCTTCTCTTTGTGAACTGCTCAATATGGAATTTGGTGTGAAAGAATCCCTCAGTTTAATACTTATGTTTGAACCAAGTCATGGGTCTTGTTGGAAATGTTCTTATGCCCCCATATACCTGATAGCACCACGTGGCTTTATTACTTGTTTGCATAGGCACACTAACATGGGAAAATACTATACATACCAATAAGTTCTTATCTAATAGAAATGGGAACACACAAATCTTGTAGTGCAATGAGACCTTACACCCTGAACATTGACATAAAGACCTGGCACAGGCCTCAGAAGAATGGGCATACTCCATTTACCCCTTGATCTACAGCAGACATTTACAAAACATCCAAGGTTGTATATAACATCACCCGGAGGCATTCCTGTACCAGGGATGACCCTACAGCTGCTCTGACATCGATCTACTCAAAAGAGACATCCCTTAACACTGAGAAGACAACAAGAACAATGACCTGCTTACTGGACAGGGCTTACTGTATTGCCCCTTTATGGTGAGGTTTGTCTATAACATCACCTGGAAGCAATCCTCTACCACAGAAGACCCTACCACTGCTCAGACATCGTCCTGCTCAAAAGAGACTTCCCTTAACACTGAGAAGACTTAACAACAACAACCTGCTTACAGGACAGGGCTTCCTGCATTCCCCTTTCATGGTGAGGTGAAACGAGAAGGCACTCCACATCATGACTTCAATATAGGACATACAGATTCCAGAATCTTTAATACAGAAACATGAGACCAACAACAGAGACTGTGTGATAAGTGTGTTGGCGCTACGGACAATGTCTTGGAGCGAACGATAACTTTCCTGAGGCCTAGAGCTGGTCTTATGCCAGGAAACTTCAGGGGTAGGATCTCTTTGTATTTAGGCCAAGGCTATTCCTTTCCATGCCTCTCATATTTTGGTGGGCCTATGCAAACAACAATTGCCACTCTAACACCGTTTTTACTGTGCTCCTTTGACTCTAATCCTTAAAACACACCCACTTAAAATTTGAGGTTAACTTAAGCTAATATGCATGTACATGGAAATGTAAAAAATACTATGCCTCTAATGTTTAAGGAGTTACGTAAGTTTGATGGCTTTAGATTGCCTTGTGTGCTGTTAAGAAATATTATAATGTGCTACAATCTGGGGACTTGAGGGACAAAGTAATTGCACATGGATTCTGTTTTATTTCTGTTTTTTTATTCTGTTTTCTTTCTTTGGTGAAAGTTCAAAGTTATCAGCAAGGGGACTTCTTCTGATAATTATGTTATGGGTGATTGTCCTTCCACTGTAACTTTACCTTATCCTCTTTCTTTGCATCTTTTGTTCTCATAATTCATAATAAAAAATTATAAAACTGAAAAAAAAAGAAACAAGAATTATTGAAGAAAAGTTTTAATAACAACCTCAGGGGAAAATGGGTGTCAGATATAAAGTGACACTGCTTTGTCTATGAACATGAGCATGATTGTAAGAATGTAACCAGTGTGGTTAGTGTTCAGTTTTGGATATAATTAATTCTTCTGAAAATATTTATTTTAAATTTACATATCAAAAATATCCTCTATTAAAAGACAACCGCCAAAGATAAGTTTTTTGATTTTGCTTTTAAGGAGAAGGAAAGGGAAAATCCAATTTAAGATAATAACAGAATCATTATAGTGTTTTTAAAAAGTGGTCTGTTTAACAGTGTAAGAGATGGTTGGTAGAGATGTTGCAAAATACTTCGTTGGGTTTTTCTTTTGGTTTTGGGACTGTATATTTTCTAATGTAGAAAGGAGTTGGGCATGATCTACCTAGAATTGTCTGGTATAGACTGAGGTGTCAGCAAGATTGGGGCAGTGGGACTATGGCAAGAGTGTGTGTATACAGATCCCACTGACCTCTCCTGAATAAGAGGGATATGGGCTTCTGGCAGTGGGGGTAGTTGGGGAAGGGGTCCTTCATATGAGGTCCGGGTTTAAAACCTACCTTTAGGTTCCCTTCGTCCTACTCCCACTGAGGTAAAGTCTGCAAGATTGGAGTAAAAAGGGTTTATAGGGGGTCACACTCAGCTCACCTTAGCCTAAGGAACTGAGGTTTTTGGTCTGCTGTGGCTGGAGATACAGTGGGGGGCCAATATCTTGGTGGTTAATTTTATATGTCTATTGTAGTCTCTAAACACAAGTGAGAAAGACAATTTGATATGCCTGAAACATTGATAACCTGGTCAAATATTTTTAACTTTAAACCTTTTTTAACTTTAACTTTTAAATATTATATTATTAATATATTGGTTCTGAGATGATTTATATAAACTACAATGACAATACAATACCAATAATATCTAGCAGGATATGAGATTATTTTTGAGCTATTATTTGTTAGTTTTATGGTCACACCAGTGATGTTCAGGATTTACTGCACTCAGAAATTACTCTGCTCTGTGCTTGGGTAACCAATGGGATACAGGGGCTTAAACCAAGGTTGGTTTAAGCAGGGTAAACACTTTCCAAACTTTACTCTTTCTGGTCACTATTTTTAGCTATTTTCTTATACAAGGAATTAAAGTTGTTTTCTTAATGCTATCATTCCTTTATGGTTATTATACTATTCAATATAAGTTTCTTAAGTTAATGATATATATATTTAATATGAAAATGAGGGTTATGTTGGTCTCATTTGCTAAATATAAAATGTTATCCATATTAATTCAGTATTATATT
Source organism: Suncus etruscus (assembly GCF_024139225.1). Lineage (NCBI taxonomy): Eukaryota > Metazoa > Chordata > Mammalia > Eulipotyphla > Soricidae > Suncus > Suncus etruscus. The sequence goes on along the minus strand of NC_064856.1, from coordinate 89,196,548 downwards.
ACTTTATATATAAAATTTATTTTTATGTTTTCTCAATTTTCTCTATACTTAAATAAGAGAAAAAATTAATAGTGTATATTTAACAACTTAAGTATAAGTAAACTGATATATCTGAAATCCACATAGTAGGCAAATGAATAACTTCAAACATAGTGCATTAGCCAACTATATAGAAGTTTCATCTTCATGAAGCTTACATTTTACTGAAGAAAAAAATAAATAGAATTTTTATATTAAGAAAACATGCTGCATTCAAGTACTATAAGTGTATATATGTAACATGCATTTTACCTATTATATTCAATTTTCTAATATAGACGCAAATATATTTATTGTTGAGAAACCTAGAACTAGCTTAATGGTCTCTAATATATATTTCTATCACATGATTTGTTAGGAATGTGGAAGTCTTTATTTACTTATTTATTTTTGGTTTTGGGGGCCACACCCATTTGATGCTCAGTGGTTACTCCTGGCTAAGTGCTCAGAAATTGCTCCTGGCTTAGGGGGACCATATGGGACGTTGGGGGATCAAACTGTGGTCCTTCCTTGGCTAGTGCTTGCAAGGCAGACACCTTACCTCTAGCGCCACCTCATCTGCCCCATAATATGGAGGTCTTTATAATACTTCTCTTCAATATCAGTTTCCCTACCTTCTTTCCCACCTACGACCTTCCAGGTGGGGGGCGTTGTTCAGATCCTAATAAATAAGTGTCATACTAGGAGGCCAGAATCTTTTGGGACAGTTAGCTGGGGGGCTCTGGGCTTTTGGAGCTGCTGGCAGATGAAAAAAGATTCTGCATCCGACCTTCTTTTTACCCTCCTCTCTGGAAATTTGCTGTGGATAAATATTGCCAGGATCGCTTCGCCGTCCTAGTAGATAGGGGAATGGGAATCTCTTTCCTGTTTTAGGAGCTCTTTGGAGATCCATAATCAAGCAGTCTAGGAGAAAATATAACCCTACAATAATTAAGCTTTTTGTGTTTTTAATATGTAAAATTTTATTTAAGCACCATGATTACAAGCATGATTGTAGTTGGGTTTCAATCATATACAGAATACCCTGCTTCACCAGTGAGTGCAAAATTTCCATGACCATTGCACCTCCCCATCCTCCCTCTTGCCTGTATTTGAGACAGATATTCTACTTCTCTAATCTTTAACATGGGCATGCCATTTTTAGTGCATTTATTTCCTTAACAGCATTCATTACTCTTTTTAGTGAGCTTCAAATTGTGAGTATGTCCATCCCACCCATCCAGCCCTTAACTCTATTGTCTCTGTGTCTTATTATAATAATGTCTTTAATTTTTCTTAAAACCCATAGATGAGTGAGACTATTTTGTGTCTATCTCTTTCCCTCTGACTTATTTCACTCAGCATAATAGATTCCATGTACATCCATGTATAGGAAAATTTCATGACTTCATCTCTTCTGATGGCTGCATAATATTCCATTGTGTACATGTATGACAGTTTCTTTAGTCATTCATCTATTGAAGGGCATCTTGTTTTTTTTTTTTTCAGAGTCTGGCTATTGTAAATAGCACTGCAATGAATATAGGTGTGAGGAAGGAATTTTTGTATTGTATTTTTGTATTTCCAGGTTATATTCCTAGGAGTGGTATAGCTGGGTCAATTTCCAGTTTTGTGAGGAATCTCCATATTGTTTTCCATAAGGGCTGGACTAGATGACATTCCCACCAGCAGTGAATCAGAGTTTCTTTCTCTTCACATCCCTGCCAGCACAGATTGTTCCTGTTCTTTGTGATGGGTGCCAGTCTCTGTGGAGTGAGATGGTACCTCATTGTTTTGATTTGCATCTCCCTTATGATTAGTGATGTGAAGCATTTTTCATGCTTCTTTTGGCCATTTGTATTTCTTCTTTGAGGAAGTGTCTGTTCATTTATTCTCCCCATTTTTGATGGGGCTATATGATTTTTCTTATTAGATTCTGTAAGTACTTTGAATATTTTTGATATTAGCCTCTTATCTGACAGGTATTGGGTGAATTAGTTTCTCCCATTCTAAGGGTGACTTTTGTATTTTAGGCACTATTTCCTTTGAGATACAGAAGCTTGTCAACTTAATATAGTCCCATATGTTTATCTATGCTTCTACTTGTATCGAGAGTGTTGTTTCCTCCTTAAAAATACCTTTAGTCACAATGTCATGGAGTGTTTTATTTACATGTTGTTCTATATACCTTATGGTTTCAGGCCTGATATAAGATCATTAATCCATTTGGATTTGATCTTTGTGCATGTTTAGATGAGTGTCTGAGTTCACTTTTTTTGCAAGTAGCTAACCAGTTGTGCCAACACCACTTGTTGAAGAGGCTTTCCTTGTTTCATTTTGGATCTCTTGCCCCTTTATCAAAGATTAGTTGATTGTATTTCTTGGAAACAATCTCCGAATACTGAAGTCTATTCCACTGATCTGAGAATCTGTCTTTATTCCAACACCATGCTGTTTTGATAACTATAGCTTTATAATACATTTTAAAATTAGGGAAATAAATAACTTCCATATTCCTTTCCCCAAGGATAGATTTAGCTATTTGTGGATGTTTATTGTTCCAAATGAATTTCAGGAGTGTTTGATCCCCTTCTTTGAAGAATTTCATGGGTATCTTTAGAGGGATTGCATTAAATCTGTACAATGCTTTGGGGAATATTGCCATTTTAATGATATTTATCCTGACAATCCATGAGCAAGGTATATGTTTCCATTTCCTTGAGTCCTCTCTTATTTCTTGAAACAGGCTTTTGCTGTTTGCTTTGTATAGGTCCTTCACCTCTTCAGTTAAGTTGATTCCAAGATATTTGAGTTTGTGGTACACTAATGTGAACGGAATTGTGTTTTGATATCCATTTCTTCTCTATTATTATTGGTGTATAAAAAGGCTATTGACTTTTGCATGCAAAGATTAAGCTTTTTAAGCCTGTCATATGCTTAAGCTTATTTCTTTTGCTGTTAGAAATTTAATTCAAATTTAAACCTTAAGTTTTAGCTTTTTCAAATATTGCATTAGCTATGAAAACATTTCCACTCAAATTTACATATATTTTGAAGGGCATTTAAAGTTAATGATAAATTCAAAATAATAATAATTATTCATTGGGTTTCCATAAAATGGTAAAATCTAAAGGGACAGACTTAACCTGATAGCACCTGGTGTGGTTGAATCTTTTGCTCTATTGCTTTGCAAATCAATTTCTTCCTCAGAAAACCAGTCCATCTGCATTATACAATTAATGACATCACCGAGTCTACATTTTTCTTTGGGAAAAATGTATTGTTAGAACAGCTAATTAATAATAAATGTATCCAAAGCATAGAGATAAAAATTTCTTCCATAATAGAAGATAAAAATATTGGGAGAGAAGGAACAGGAGATTAGCTAAATAAAAATGTAGAAAATATTCCTTTGGAATTGAATATTCTTTTTTTATTTTTATCACTGATTATTTTAATAGTTAGTTTATTAATTATTAATTCATTTACTAATTTATTTGTTTATTGATTTTATTACTGATTATTATAATTTTTTCTTTATTTAAACATCTTGATTACAAATATGACTGTGATTAGGTTTCAGTCATGTAAAAAACACCCCCCTTCACCAGTGCAACATTCCCACCACCAATGTCCCAAATCTCCCTCCATTCCACCCCACCCCACCTGTACTCCAGACAGGCTTTCCAGTTCCCTCATTCATTCACATGATTATGGTAGTTCTCTGTGTAGTTATTCCTATAACTGCACTCACCACTCTTTGTGGTGAACTTCATGAAGTGAGCTGGAAATTCCAGCTCTCCTTTCATTGTCTCTGAGGATTGTTGCAAAAATGACTTTTATTTTTCTTAAAACCCATAGATGAGTGAGACTATTCTGCATCTCTCTCTCTCTTTCTCCCACTGACTTATTTCACTCAGCATGATAGATTCCATGTACATCCATGTATAGGAAAATTTCATGACCATCTCTTCTGAAGGCTGCATAATATTCCATTGTATATATGTACCACAGTTTCTTTAGCCATTCGTCTGTTTTTTTTTTTTTTTGGTTTTTATTTTTTTTTTTTTGGTTTTTCGGGCCACACCCGTTAGATGCTAAGGGGTTACTCCTGGCTACGCGCTCAGAAATTGCCCCTGGCTTGGGGGGACCATATGGGACACCAGGGGATCGAACCGTGGTCCTTTCCTTGGCTAGCGCTTGTAAGGCAGACACCTTAACTCTAGCGCCACCTCGCCGGCCCCAGCCATTCATCTGTTGAAGGGCATTTTGGTTGTTTACAGAGCCTGGCTATTGTGAATAGTGCTGCAATAAATATAGGTGTGAGGAAGGGGTTTTTGTATTGTATTCTTGTGTTCTTAGGGTATATCCCTAGGAGTGGAATAGCTGGGTCGAATGGGAGCTCAATTTCCAGATTTTGGAGGAATCTCCATATCACTTCCCATAGAGGTTGGACTAGACAGCATTCCCACCAGCAGTGGATAAGAGTTCCTTTCTCTCCACATCCCTGCCAGCACTGATTGTTCTCATTCTTTGTGATGTGTGCCAATCTCTGCGTTGTGAGGCGGTATCTCATTGTTGTTTTGATTTGCATCTCCCTGATGATTAGTGATCAGGAGCATCTTTTTATTTTTATTTTTTTTTTTGGCCATTTGTATTTCTTTTTTTATCAAAGCGTCTGTTCATTTCTTCTCCCCATTATTTGATGGGATTAGATGTTTTTTTCTTGTAAAGTTCTGTCAGTGCCCTGTATATTCTGAATATTAGCCCCTTATCTGATGGGTGTTGGGTGAATAGTTTCTCCCACTCAGTGGGTGGCTCTTGTATCCTGGGCACTATTTCTTTTGAGGTGCAGAAGCTTCTCAGCTTAATGTATTACCATCTGTTGATCTCTGCTTCCACTTGTTTGGAAAGTGCAGTATCCTCCTTGAAGATGCCTTTAGTATCAATGTCATGGAGTGTTTTACCGATGTGTTGTTCTATATACCTTGTGGTATCAGGTCTGATATCAAGATCTTTAATCCATTTGGATTTTACCTTCGTACATGATGTTCTTAAAAAGAGTTATTTTCATCTCTTAGATTTACAGACATTAATCTTAATGGAAAATAAATTGCAGGACAACATTTCTTCCACAATTTCTGGTTACAGTTTATTTTATTATTTTTTATCTTCAAATATTTCCCAGTTTATAACTATATAGCTGCACTCTATATTTTTGTCTATCTATGACCACTATTTCTCTAAACCTAAGCCTATTTCTCTTTTTTTAAGGAGAACATTTATATTGGATAAAAACCTTACTATAGTCTCCATATTGTCTTAATTACATGTACAAATGTAATTTCTACTTAAAATACAAAGCTTTTATTCTTTTTTAATAGAATAATAACATATTCATATATACTGTGAGGTGGGTGAGAGCTTCTATTTATCTTTCCACTTAATTATAGACTAAAGAAATGCTCACAGTATCTATTTTACCAAAATAAACAATATCTTTGAGGAGACTCACCCAAATCATCTAGCTTTGAAAAATACCTGAGGAATTGCAAAACAAAGCAAATTGAATAAAGTAGGGAGTATATATTATTTGAAGGACAGAATATTTAAATAACAAAATGGAGAATGGAATAAAATTTCAGAAGAAATAATAAAATTGTTAGAATTTTATCAAGGCACAGAAAGAGTTTAAAGTTGTAGAGAACTGAAGACGAAGAATAATTTTTGAATGATTATCTGAGTTGTTTTATAATGGAGTGACTTTATGAGGATGTGACTTCTGAGTTTGACTAAATTCAGTTAAATTAATAAAATTATTAATATAAAATTGATATGTGAAACACTAGATGCCTTAAGTACTTTTAATATGTTTGAGAACAATTTGCTAAGCAGGATGATATAGTAAGGGACTAAAATTTCAAAGATCTGAAGAAGCTAGCTTTTTAAACCCAAGTATGGTAATGAAAGCACTAAATATCATGTAGGATAGCTGTACATTTACTAGAATTAAGATTTATTTAGGAGCAAATGATACAGACTATTGACAAGTATAAAATGTAAACACGAAAATAATTTTTTTAAGGTACAGTTGGCTGTTCTCAGCGATTACTCCTAGTTCTGTGCTCAAAAATTGCTCCTGGTATGTTCCTGGACAACATTTGATGCTAGGGCTCAAACTCATCTTGATTGCATTAAGGCAAATGCCCTATCCACTGTGCTATCACTCAAGCCTTTAGAAATAATTTCTAAGTCATGATTTTTCCTCTGAATTTGCTCTTTGCCTTACCAAATAGAGGAATTAAATGTTCATATTTTATATGATTTTTGAGAATATCAATCAAGCTTATCATAAAAGTCAGTACTTAGAAAAATACCACACTATGACAGAACTATAGAATTGAAATTATTATTTCTAACTCTTTAAACTTAAAAAGAGCAAAGTTTCAATTCAGTTATAGTTTCATACTATCATTTCTAGAATTTAAAAGTTCACCATTTCCTTTCTTCTATTAGGAAATAATATTAGGGACAAAATAATTTAGTCTCTTTATTGGTCCCTGGGTGGCCTATACTTAGCATGAGGCTTTGCGAAACAAGGAAATTATGCATTTTTCAGTCTCCTTAGATCATCTTTCCCAATTCTCCTGACTATATCGCCCTACTTTCAAAGCTGTAAAAAGACTCTTTTTCTACATTATCATATGTTTTAACTAAAAGGCAATGTAAAATATAATCTGCATACCAGAAATAATTATAGAGTTTTTGAAATAATCACCACCCATTGGTGACTCAATAATAAATTAGATACTTACAGAGAGAAGACTATATCTAATGAAGCTAAAGGGTCCATTATGCTTTCGTTGTCAGAAATCAGAACAATGGATCAGTTACAAATTTCTGAGTTTAAAAATAAGTGTCAACTATAGATCCCCATAGTTTAAATTTGTTATACTCCACATGATGAATTATATCTAAACAGGTTCATTCTCTCTAGTTTGATTGCCTTTATTTAAATATAAATATTATAGTAAACCACTTTTAATTATAGATTTGGTTAATTTGTTCTTACACTTAAATTTAGGTCATTTACTTAACACTATAATTAACACTAATAAGGTTGTTTGGACTTGTCATTTTCTTTCTTAATATGTCCTTTCTTAATATGTCCTTTCTCCCCTCCTAGAAGAGTTCACTATTTTATTCCCTGTCTTCCAATCCCCATTATTACTCTAAAATAAACCTAACAGTACAAGAATATTTTATATTAATTATTGTTTACTTGCTGAAATACCAATGCCTTTTTTTACATTTCAAGCAGTAGATTTTTCCTGAGACCAAAATTCAAAATAAATTGAAAAAGCAAATTTAGATGCAAAGTTATTGCTGAAAACACTGACAGATGTGAATTAAATGGTCTTAAGGTAGAAAAGTTTAATCTTGTTAATCTTGTTATTTTCACATAATATTCTTTTTTTGCCATTCTATCAAATATTGAAAGGCTTTTGAAATTTTCTTACATTTAGAGTCAACGATCTTTCATAAAATTGTTTAGTCAGTTAATTCATATAACCTTCAGATATAAAACTGGCAGGTATAGATAACCTAGGACACCATAGAATCAGAGTACAGATATCTTGTTTTGAATTCTTGTAACCTAAGAAATACCAAGTTTTTACATGATTTATTTTGAACCAGAATTTTGAAAAACAAATTATTTAGCTGAATTAATCTGAAATATACAGTTCCAAAATTCGTTCAAGATTGAATTTTAGTCAGATAATATTCTATATCAAAGTTTATTTCCTGTCACTAACAACCACAGTTTCCCTCCAGCCAGCCCTTTGCCCTCACCCCTGCTTCCTTCGCTCTCTTTTCTCTGTCTCTCTTTTTCTCTCTCATAGGCAGACTCAGATTTATGATATAAATACCTGTGGTTTGCAATATTGTTTCAATAAGGGGTATTATGCATATCACTTTATCTCTTTTTTGTTTGTTATGTTTTTGAACTACACCTGGAGAATCTCAGGGATTAATTTTGGCTCTGTACTCAGTATATACTCTTGGCAGACTCCAGAAACCATATGGGATATATGATATTGAACAGGGATTATCTGTATGCAAGTCAAAGACCTTACCCACTGTGCTATCTCTTTGGATCCTAATTCTGAAATATTTTTGCCTAAACTTTAGCTCTGAGTGTGGGAATATATTCTGGAATTTAAAAATGCTTTATGATAATGTTGATTTTGATTAATTGATTGCCTCATTATTTTATGGATCAATTTCAATACTATTACAGAAAGCCCAATACTGTGGTCTTAATGGTTTGCTGCCAGCCCAGTAGTGCTGGGGAACATCAAGTTTTCTACAGTGGTACTCAGGATTCCCTTGGATGACACTTGATAAGAGTAAGATGGAATGAGGGGTCAAAATTATGGTTCATATATGCAAGAGTACAATTCAGTCCTTTAGACAATATTCTTTTGTCCAAAACTAATTTTTGGTGGTAGTTTCTCTAATATTATTTTAGGGCATTAAAGATAATGGTTTATTATAGTAATAAATGGCTTACTCTAGTATAAATTTCAGGATATCAAGGATAATGCCTTCCCAGAAAAATTAAGAGCAGGTTTTGCTGAAATACTTTTCAAGGCTCAGTGTTTCTCATTTAAACAACAAATACAGTTTGAGATTAATTGAAACATTTATAACCTTCCAGTAGAATATGGGTGAAAGATACTACAAAGCATTAACAGGCTTTCATACCAATATTTAAGTTATGTTTGGCTTATTTTATCTTTATCAACCAAGGTCTCTTTGACTGCTCAGAAGCCTTAGGATTAAGGGCTGATAGGAAATAGAAATGGTGATCCCTAACTACATTTGGTGAGAACTCAATTGTCCACATTGTTATTGAACACTAAGACTGGAACAAAGTTTTTAACTTAGAATCTGTATTCCAAACAATATTTGGAATAATTTATTCTATTCATATTTTAAAATTATGAAAATGCTACCTTTTATCCTAAAGACAAACTCTTCAGATAATATAGAGTTAAACTTATAGTACAATAAGAGGAAACCCAAACACAATCATGTATATAATAAAGTTGTTTAAATAAAAAAAAGTCAAAAAAAGAGAAAATACCTGCTTTGAAGAAACAAATAGAAGCAGTAATAATTAAAACTGGTTGGCCCTGAAGAAAAGACTGACCCTCAGGTTTTTGGATAATAATAAATACTCCAAAATAGTCCCTAGGTGTGATCAGTTAATCTTCTGAAAAGGAGGAAATAATATGAAGTGAAGCAAGGTAATCCTCTTCAGCAAGCAGTGTTTGCAGAAAATTGGTCTGCTACATGCAACGCAATTAACTCATACTTCTTTCTAAAGCCATCCACAATAGCTAATCAAATCAAAAGACCTGATATCAGACCTGAATTCATCAGTTAAGAAAATCATAGGCAGAACTCTACATGACACCGAAACTAAAGTTATTTTCAAGGATGTAATGACATTGACCAAACGACTATAAGCAAATATAAACAAATGGAAATACAATAACTTAAGAATCTCTACTCTTCAAATGAAACAATTACTAGGATTTAAAGACAAAATGGGAGAATTTATTTATCTCTTAAGAGGTTAATATGAAAAATATGAAAGACACTCATCGAATGTTAAAATAAAAAAATCATTCTCAAACTTATAAAAATATTTGCACAAGTGATGAAAAGAAACTTCCTCAGCAAAAACATAAGGTAGAATTAAATACCCAAGCCAAAGTCAAGGATAATAGAATCAAAAGACCCATACTATAACAAGCTAAACACAAAATGGACCTGTTACATTGACAGGTCAGGGAGCTAAGGATAGAGGTGTAGAAACATGCTGGGAATTTTTGTGGAGGAAAGTTAACACTTGTGGTGGGAATGGCACTAATTCTCTGTCACTATATGCTTGAAATACAACTATGAAGGACTTGTAATTCACAATAGAAATTTTTAAATAAAAATAAAACAAAAACTTTTAAATAAAAAATTAAATAAAAATATTTTAAAGAGAAGAAATGTAAGCTGCCAAAATTATATTAAAATGCTCTGTGTCACTAATCATAAAAGAGGTGCAAATTAATACAAGAATATGATATTATTTTACTCCTACGAGATAACACATATCTTTAAGAATAAGAGCAACCAGTGCCAGTGCTGGGGTAGATAGGTCCAGCCTTTCAGGTAAACAATATAGACATTCATAAAAAATCTAAAATCATGATTCTATTTTACACAGATATTTACATGCATGGGTGGTTGGTTCAGTGGTAGAATACTCACCTGCCATTTTACACAGAGATTGTTCTTTGAGTATACCCCAAGGACTCAGATACAAAATGAAGAGAAGACTTTTACACCCCTGTACCCCTTTCAGTACTATTCATAATAGCTAAAATGGAAACAACAGTGTCCAAGAAGATATGACTGAATAAGGAACTATCTTATCTAGGTTACTATTCATTGAACTGTTCATTGTAAAATGGTACAAAGAAATATTACTAATTCAAAAGAAAATATATAGTCATGAATTTTGTGCTGCTACATGGAGCAACTTGGAAAGTATATTTGCTGTGTGAAATTAGGCAAAATGAAAGAGATAATACAGAATGATCTCTTTCATATTGGGATATACAGAAACATAATGGTGAAATAACCAATACCCAAAGACAATGGAAACAAAGAACATGAGAACTTGTATTTAGTAGGAAACGTCACTTGCAGGGTCTGGGGAATCAGAGAGGAGGAAACATTTATGGGTCTATTGTGGAGAGAAGCATTAAACCAGGGGAAGAAGGTTGTACTGAAAAGTGGTAAAATTATATGTATAAAACCCTATAATCAATAGTACAATAAACAACAATCCCCCAAATATTATTTTTAAGTGCCTCGTGTAGATGCAAACTGGTGAATAGAAGGCAAATGGGAGTAGAAGGAACATTTTGAGAGGGTTTTGGACACATTTGATGGGATAGGAGCCGAAACAATGTATACCTGAACCTGAACCAAATCATAAAATACTTAATAATTTTATGATGAGCAAATTAATATATACATAAATACTTCAAAATACGTATAAAATAAGAGTGACCATCTCAGGATAGAAATACAAAAATTAATTTTCTGCTCACTATAGTTTACTCTCTGAGGAGATATTTTTTGGCAAGCAGTTTCGAGGTAACCCTGACAACGCTCAGGGGTCATTCCTACCTTTGCACTAAAAAATTAGTTTTGGGAGTTCCCCTGGGAACATATAGACTGTTGAGTGACTTACCCACTGTACTATCTCTGGACCCTTTATGTAGAGATCTTTATTTTGGGGTATTTTTTTGCATTTTTCTTATACATCTGCAATTTTGCAGATGTATTTATATATTTAATACATAATCAATTTATAATCAATATGCATCCCCATTATGTTAGCTCTGAGAGGTGTTTACCAATATGTCCACCTTTAGAGAGATTAAAAGTATTTGATAATCTTTAAATTGTTTCAAATGACTTAATAGCTATTGGCAGTGTTAAAAATTTAAATTCGGGTAAATAATTGAAACTGTTGTGCCAATAAAAAATAAAGCATTCTGGGAAAGGTCTTGGCATGTTCCCAACCCAGGTTAAATTTCTACCTCACTTGGTGCACTAAAGGCTACGTTGTAGCATGGGGGTAGCCCAGTATTCTGCTACTACAGTGTCTGAGCAGCAAGGCATCCAAAGACTCTTTCACTGAACCCCCAACATGTTTGGCCGAAATCTTAAAAAGGGTTTGTAAACCCTTGAGAAACAATTGAAAGAGTCGTCTTCAGAAACACACACACACACACACACACACACACACACACACACACACACTGCAGGAGTCATGCGTCTTAGCATCTCTGGTGGGGATGAAAATTCCTTCACGAAGGAAAATGGGTAACACAAGCGGTCGAATATGAAATATGAAATAATAAAACCACACAGAATATGTAGGGTCAACACATCTTCTGGCAAAGTGCGACAAGTTTAATTTTTTGAGCAGGTAAAATTGAGGGGTAAAATTAGCCAGAGGTAAAGAATAATTATAATCACAAAGCATAGTTCAACAGTAACAATACCTAAGATATGGGTGTGACTGTAAAATTCTAGGTTACAAAAGAGAAGGTTACAACTCAAGGTAACTGTTTTGCAAGCTTATTTTAAAAGCAAAATTAGTATTAGGAGGGAGTAGAAAAGATCTAGGAACTTGATCTTTACAAGACTGGACTCTATTGTTTTAGAGGTCTTGTAAAGGGAGGAGCCAAATCCCCAAAAATGAGTTTTCCTATATCTAAAGGAGGGTCAATAGTCAATAGCCAGGATCTGCATTCTGGTTACACCTTTGATTATCAAAAAATGCAGCTGCAAGGACATATTTGAAAAAGAGAAAAAAAGTATTGTTTTTGCTTTTAGGCGGGAGTCTCGAACTCCCGGCCTGCGGGCCGTTTGCAGCCCTCCGTACATTTTGTGGCCCGCCGCAATAAAAATCACATTAGTAAGAAAAAATCGCATTAAACATACCCCTAGCAGTTCCGTTCGGGGTATGCAAATGTTTAATGCGATTTTTTTCTTACTAATGCGATTTTTTATTTCGAATATTCGGTAAGCGAAATCCCTTATGCAGCCCTGCCCCACCCTGACTTTGCCTCCTTCGGCCCCAGGTAAATTGAGTTTAGGGCTGGCTATTATCCAGAAAAGGGGTTCTCAAATAAACTTTGGTGATGGAATTTCTGAGCCAAATTATTTGATAGAGGCTATTATTTTGCCTGATGTATACAAAGGAGAGATAGTCAAATACTGGCTGAAAATGTAATGCCAGGCATCTCTGGAAATTCCTCAACCATTCACGCAGGGAAAAAAGGCGTCTACAGTGGGCCTTTTGAGGAACCCCCTGGGGGTTAAATTGGTTCTACCCACCAGGAAAATCTGAGGATATATCTGGTGAGCTGAGCCCCCTAAAAGCTTATGTATGCCCTGGCACAAACACACACACAATGGAAATTCTCCCCCCCCCCCCTCCCACAATAGAAATTCTTGTGGATCTTTGTTATTCATAATTATTCAGGCAAACATGTTTTTTGTTTGTTTGTTTGGGGGCCACATCCAGTGGTGCTCAAGCACATTCCTAGTCTGTTCTCAAGAATCCCTCCTGGTGGTGTTCAAGGACCACTCTGTAAAACGGAGGACTGAATCAGCCACATGCAAAGCAAAAAAATCTACTGTGCTAAGACTCAGGCCCACTGTTTTTTCTAAATTTTTGTTTATTTTTTTATGGGTTGGGAGGTATTTGGGTTACACCCATGACTGTTCATGGCTCATTACTGGCTGTGCACTCAGTGCTCTATCTGGTATGTGAATGATGTATGTGTGGTCAATCTTTAAGGCAAAAATGATTGCTGCATGAAGAGATTGCTGCATGGCAATGAAATGTTTTTTCTTACCTTTTATCTTTTTTGTTTTACAGTTTATAATGAAACTGACTTAGAAATATATAGAACATGGACTTCCCAGATTTGTAATAACAATAAGAATACCTAAGCTATGGGTGTGACTAAAAATTCTAAGCTACAAGAAAGAAGGTCACAACTCAAGGTAACTCCTTGCAAGTTTACTTTAAATGCAAAATCAGGATTAGGAGGAAGTAGGAAATACCTAGAAACTTGATCTTTTTAAGCTGAACTCTATAGTTATAGAGGTTAAGTGAAGGGAGGAACCAAATCCCCAAGAATGAGTTACCCTATTTTTAAAGGAGGGTCAAGGTCTGTATTCTGGTTACACCCTTGATTACCGGAAACTGCAGTAACAAAGAGAAAAATTGTCTTTGCTTTTAGGGCTGGCTATATCCAGAAAAAAGAGTACTCAAACTTTGGTGCTGGAAATTCTGAGCCAAATTATTTGATAGAGACCATTATTTCGCCTGATATATACGAAGGAGACATAGTCAAATACTGGCTGAAAATGTTATGCCAGGCATCTCTTTGGAAATTCCTCAACCATCCACGCAGGGGAAAAGGCGTCCTGGTATGCCCTGGCAATGCTATATTCATGATTGATGGAAAAAAACCAAAAAACAAACAAACCCCAAAGCACTATATAATCACCTCAATTGTAGGAAAAGAAGATGATGAGATAATTTGGATTTTTGTTTGTTTGTTTTTCGGCCACACCCAGTGACACTCAGAGGTTACTCCTGGCTTTGGGCTCAGAAATTGCTTCAAACTTGGGGGATATATGGGATGTCTGGGAATGGAACTGCGGTCTGTCCTACTAGCGCGCACATGCAGATGCCTTACTGCTTCGCGCCACAACTCAGTCCCCTGTTATTATTTTTTATTCTTAAAAATAGCAGATTTGGGGGCCGGGCGGTGGCGCTCGAGGTAAGGTGCCTGCCTTACCTGCGCTAGCCTAGGAGACGGACCGCGGTTCGATCCCCCGGCGTCCCATATGGTCCCCCAAGCCAGGAGCGACTTCTGAGCGCATAGCCAGGAGTAACCCCTGAGCGTCACCGGGTGTGGCCCAAAAACCAAAAAAAAAAAAAAAAAAAAAATAGCAGATTTGAGCTCTCTGTTTAATATAAAACAAACTAAGCAAAGTCACATTAATGGATAAGCAACAAATGAACCTGGCTAGCAAAATTTTTATTTATAGAGCAAAATTTGGATCAGAGGTTTTATGAGACACACTGGGAAAAATAAAAACAAATAAATAAATCTTAAATCTACTTGACTACGAAAATTGAAATGGTAAGAATGTAAATAAAAAAGGCCAATGGTCTAAAAAATTCTTTATGGGAATATGAAGAAGTATACATTTATTTAAATTGGTATCTGTGTAAATGCAGTAAAATGTTGAGCTGCATATGAAGATTATTCATTCTTTAAAATAAAATTATTTTAAAAACTGTATTTGATATATAGTAAAATCAAATATGTAACAATTGAAGATTATAAATTTATATCAGCCTCATTAGATATATAAATAGTGTCCATAGTAACCTCCTGGTAAAATTATGACCTGGTAAAAATAATTTAAAAAGCTTTGTATTTTATATTGCAAATGCTATAATTATGTTGCAGAATCTAACTCTTAGTTTTTCTGGAGTGGAAATTAATAAGCTTATTCTGGGAAGCCAAATTTTAGCATTAAAATTTTATCAAGGTCAATTCTTATAGTCTTTATATATATATTTTGCTTACCTCCATTTTGTTTTTGTGTATCTTCTCCTTTGTACTGTAGGATAGTACAAAAATGGAAAGTACAAAAAATTAGAAAGTACAAAAAATAAAATAAATAATAATATAAACACTGGTAGTTTGGCTATATATAGGTTTTGTTGTATTGACAGGGTGAAAGTGGAGCTCAGGAATTCTTCTCAATAGATTGTTTAGAGTATAATAAAATTCTGGGTACTTAATCCTCGTTTCTTGTATGCAAAGCTTGTGCTTTAGTTCTTAAACTCAAAGTTCCCAAAATTCTATATATAAAGTGAATGAAATATAGGCTTCCAAATAATCTATCATTTATTTTAATTTCAAATAGTGAATAATATATTCATCATGGAAAAAGTGAGCATCAGATAAAATATGTAAATATATCCATTTATATTATATATTACATAAATAACTAGACACTATTGAAATATTATCTGCCCAGAATAAGAAGTCCTAAAGTACTCAAATTGTTTTGAAATCAGTCTTCTCTATGCCACTTCTTTCATTCTTTATGTTATACCAAAATAATATCTATCATTTGCAATTTTTAATACTAAAAGTTATTTTCCTGATATTTGGAAAAGCTAATAGATTTTTTAAAAAGTATGTAAACAATTAAATAATGTATAGATTTAAGAGGCTCACTAAAGTTTTCACACACATCTGTTTTCTCTTTAGAAAATCTTGTTATGTGTGAGCTCATTTGATAATGGTACTTGGTAGTTTATTGATAGTTTATGTTTCATAGCATAAAGTCAATGCCTCAGATCACGATAGCAAAATGTATATCTATATTGTTTATGTAATTTAATAAATTGATAATAAAATATAATAATAGTGAAGCATATTTAGCTGCAAAATAGATAATAAAATATAATAGTGAAGCATATTTAGCTGCAAAAGGAATTAATAAAATTGAAGAAACTTACATTTTATAATAAAATTTCTTATTACATTTATTTAATTTATTTCATAAGAAACTTCGTATGAAATAAAATATAATTAACTTAAATATATAACAATAAATATAATTGTCAAAAACAAAACTACTGAGTTGGCACATATTGTGCTCATTTTCTATGACAGGCACTTACTTAGATATGGCAAAAAAATAAATAAAACAAACACACACATTTATCTTCCAGGGGAAAAACCATGATCACAAAGGTAATTTATCTATGGTGAGGCTTATCCATTGCATTCCAAGTGTGCCGACTTCAGAGATTTCCTCAAATGTGGGAAAGTCGACTGCATAACTGGTGGTAGTGGGTAACTAACTACATTCACACTGCCCTCTTAAACACAACCACACACCCTCACTAAGACATACCGTATTTTCTAGCGTATAAGACGACCCTCTAATTTTGCAGTTAAAACATAAGCCTATATTTGCTGTATCAGACAGAACTGTTCCTGTGCTGCAACTGTATGTACCACAGTGAGCCAATCACAAGCAAAGGTCCAAAGGTTATACTGTAATAGACTTCCTCTTTCACTCTGGCCAATCTGAGCAGGCTTTTTACAGTGTAGATTCCGGTCCAGGACATTGTCTAATTTGCATGCATAAAAAGCCTGCTTGGATTGGCTGAGTTAGAGAGGCAGTCCGAGCAGCCTTGCAGTGATTGGTGCAGGATCCAGTTGGAAAGTTCGTTTTGTGGCAATATTCAGACAATTTTCCGTTTAGCGGCATATTGAAACTCGGCGTATAAAATGACCCCTTTTCGGTTGACTTTTTTTTTTTTTTTTTTTTTTTTTTTTGGTTTTTGGGCCACACCCGGCGTTGCTCAGGGGTTACTCCTGGCTGTCTGCTCAGAAATAGCTCCTGGCAGGCTCAGGGGACCATATGGGACACCAGGATTCCAACCAACCACCTTTGGTCCTGGATTGGCTGTTTGCAAGGCAACCTGCTGTGCCTGGCTGTGCTATCTCTCTGGGCCCGGTTGACTATTTTTGATTCAAAAGTTGTCTTATATGCCGGAAAATACAGTACAAAAATTGTCTGTTAATATTTAAACTGACTCTACCTGTTGCATAGGTATTATAATATGCCTGAATTAAGCCAAGCAAATCTTATATGTAATACACATGTTTAACATCAGAGAAATGAAGTATTAGTTATCCAGAAACCAGAAGTATATATAAGCATTTATTCATGCTCCTAAAATATATCACCATCTTTTAAATAACAAGATTAATTGAAATAAAATGTTCCCTTATTGATTTTTGGAATATAATATTTTCATATTTTCAATAATTAGACACCTCAACTTATTCTGTTTTATGTCCTCAAATTGTTTTGAATGTCTTTTTCCAAATTACATAGTAAAAGAAGTTCTTGAGGAAATCATCTGACAGCTGAATTTTAGCAACCCACATTTTGAATACAATACATTCCAAGCATAAATCAAGAATAGGGATTTTTCCATCCACTAATTCATATTTAATTTTTTACCTAGTGAAGGCATCGCATCTATTGTCCTGTTGGTTTGTATTTTTTAACAAATCCTAACATTCCCATTTCCTGAATCATAGATTCCTCCCTGTCTCTTATATTTGTTATCTATGAAGTATATTTTATAACATTGTTAAGTTATTTGAGTTATTCTGAAAATTATAACAATCTACTAAATTTATCTATACAAAATATGTAATACGATAAAACTTACTTAGTGAAACTAACTCCATAATGTTTTGTAATAATTCACAAATGACTTGGCTTTAAGTCAAAGTTCAGTGACTCAATAATCGGGCATTAAATCTCAGTAAATATTGATTTAAAAACAGTGAGTTTTGACTCTTTACTCTATAATTTTGAGCAAGCTAGAAATAAACTCTGAAGGTATAGTTTCATACTTAGTAGGAGAATATATCATGAGTAATATACAAATAGAAATTTATTACTCCCAGCTATGTAAATCGTGAATAATAATCATTTTTTAAAGCTCATCAAAATTCATCTTCAAAAATCTTGCATTAGAAAGAGGACTCTGAATGTATAGGATCATGAACTTTTATAGCATTAACAAGCAATTTTTTTCTTAGTTTTAAGAAAAATTATGTTTTTACCGTGTTCTAGTGAAAATATCTGTCCAATGGCCTAGAGGAAAACATCAAACTTTTCTACAAGTATTTTCTGTATAATTATTTGAATTAAGTGAAGAAAAAAGGAATATCTCATTTGTAAAAATACAGAAATGTAAAATACTCAAACAATAAGTCCAAAAATATTAGAGTAAAAGTACTTTAAGTGTCTTTAGTTTTTTTTAGGCAATATTTTTACAATAGTATTTCTATCTGAACAAGGTATTTTCTTAAGTTGCTTGGGGGATAGTTTACTCAATTTATGAATATTATTTTATTTTTCTATCATAAATATACACACCGACTTTACAAAAATTAACCTTTCCATTTACAATGCTTATATTTTAAGCAGATATTATATAACTTTACTCATATTAATATTTTAGTCACCTATATTTCTAGATGCTTATTTTTCTTTGATAGCTATCACATTTAAATATCTCCATCCTTATATAAAACCTTTTGAAGCTAAGTATATAATTCAATATTAATGCCAAACATCTATTTGATAATTGCCAAATTTAGTCCTATGTTTAAAACAAATGTCTTTACTTATCAATTTATTAAGAGACATGCTAATTAAGGAAACCAAACAAAATTCATTTAGTGAGACACACCACATATGCAACTTAGTTTCCTTAGCTGTGAAAATAGATTCTTGAATATAAAAATAAAAGCATTATACAAAGTAAAATCCTTCTTTTGTTTTAACTGTGGGTATTATCTTTATTAAAACAAATAATTATTCAAAAGAAAAACATTGTTTTTTCTAAACTCTGCTGAAAAATAATTGCATATATATATTACATTTATACACACAGAACTTTTCATACAGTCAAAGATTCTTTTAAATATTTTCACAATAATCCAATCCTAGTCAATTTATTTTAAGCTGCACAATAATTAATTTTTTTGTATTGGGTGGAGATTTATACCCAGCATGCTTATTTCTGGGTCTATGCTCAATGACCACTTGGGAAAACTTTGAAATCAGATGTTGTGTCCTAGCTAGAACCCAGGTAGCATGTATGCAATCCAAGACTTCTACACTTTGTACAGTCTTTCTGATGCTAATTGAGCTATTTCTAAGGCAAACAAGCAATGACTCTTTCATCATTATTTATTATTAATTTATCATTCATTATTATTACTTGGAACTATTTACCTCTTTTTGTACCTAATTTAATGTGTTATACATTCAAAAGTACAATATGAAAATAGAAAATAGTGGTTCTCATTCTTAAGCAATTTCAGAATTCAAACATATATTTTGATAACTTCTACCATGGCTATCACTTGTTACAAACTCATTCTTATATTTCAGTTTTTATTTTAACATATGAGTTACAATGTTGTTAATAAAGTTTAAATACATAATCTTCCAGTCACACAATCATAAAAATGATTGTAAGCATCTTTCCAAAAAAATATGTAGGTCTTCTGAATATCCTCTTGATAAATTCAGTTATTACAATGAGCTTCAAGATTTGTTTCCACTACCATTTCTGCTTATTCCACATACAAGAGAGATATACTGTATTTGTCTACCTGCCTCTCACTGATTTCACCTAGCATCAGGATAACTTAGTTTCATTAATGTAGCAGGGTATTCCATAAAGGTTGAACTAGACAGCATTCCCACCAGCAGTGGATAAGAGTTCCTTTCTCTCCACATCCCCGCCAACACTGTTTATTCTCATTCTTTGTGATGTGTGCCATTCTCTGGGGTGTGAGGTGGTATCTCATCGTTGTTTTGATTTGCATCTCCCTGATGATTAGTGATGTGGAACATTTTTTCATGTGTCTTTTGGCCATGTGTATTTCTTCTTTGTCAAAGTGTCTGTTCATTTCTTCTCCCCATTTTTTGATGGGGTTAGATGTTTTTTTCTTGTAAAGTTCTGTCAGTGCCTTGTATATTTTGGAGATTAGCCCCTTATCTGATGGGTATTGGGTGAATAGTTTCTCCCACTCAGTGGGTGGCTCTTGTATCCTGGGCACTATTTCCTTTGAGGTGCAGAAGCTTCTCAGCTTAATATATTCCCATCTGTTAATCTCTGCTTTCACTTGCTTGGAGAGTGCAGTTTCCTCCTTGAAGATGCCTGTAATGTCCTGGAGTGTTTTGCCTATGTGCTGTTCTATATATCTTATGGTTTTGGGGCTGATATCGAGGTCTTTAATCCATTTGGATTTTACCTTTGTACATGATGTTAGCTGGGGGTCTAAGTTTAATTTTTTGCAAGTGGCTATCCAATTGTGCCAACACCACTTGTTGAAGAGGCTTTCCCTGCTCCATTTAGGATTTCCTGCTCCTTTATCAAAAATTAGGTGGCTGTATCTCTGGGGAACATTTTCTGAGTATTCAAGCCTATTCCACTGATCTGAGGACCTATCCTTATTCCAATACCATGCTGTTTTGATAACTGTTGCTTTGTAGTACAGTTTAAAGTTGGGAAAAGTAATTCCTCCCATATTCTTTTTCCCAATGATTGCTTTAGCTATTCGAGGGTGTTTATTGTTCCAAATGAATTTCAAAAGTGTCTGATCCACTTCTTTGAAGAATGTCATGGGTATCTTTAGAGGGATGGCATTAAATCTGTATAATGCCTTGGGGAGTATTGACATTTTGATGATGTTAATCCTGCCAATCCATGAGCAGGGTATGCGTTTCCATTTCCGTGTGTCCTCTCTTATTTCTTGGAGCAGAGTTTTATAGTTTTCTTTGTATAGGTCCTTCACATATTTAGTCAAGTTGATTCCAAGATATTTGAGTTTGTGTGGCACTATTGTGAATGGGGTTGTTTTCTTAATGTCCATTTCATCCTTATTACTATTGGTATATAGAAAGACCATTGATTTTTGTGTGTTAATTTTGTAGCCTGCCACCTTGC
This sequence comes from Suncus etruscus, assembly GCF_024139225.1. Lineage (NCBI taxonomy): Eukaryota > Metazoa > Chordata > Mammalia > Eulipotyphla > Soricidae > Suncus > Suncus etruscus. Next base: position 89,175,283 of record NC_064856.1, on the reverse strand, counting down.
TATATGAGTCTATTGTTTCTAGAAGCTTTTTGATAGAGTCTTTAGGGTTTTCTAAGTAGAGTATCATGTCATCTGCAAACAGTGAGAGCTTGACTTCTTCCTTTCCTATCTGGATTCCCTTGATATGGAGATTCCTCCAAAAACTGGAAATCGAGCTCCCATACGATCCAGCTATACCACTCCTAGGAATATACCCTAGGAACACAAAAATACAATACAAAAACCCCTTCCTTACACCTATATTCATTGCAGCTCTATTTACCATAGCAAGACTCTGGAAACAACCAAGATGCCCTTCAACAGACGAATGGCTAAAGAAACTGTGGTACATATACACAATGGAATATTATGCAGCTGTCAGGAGAGATGAAGTCATGAAATTTTCCTATACATGGATGTACATGGAATCTATTATGCTGAGTGAAATAAGTCAGAGAGAGAGAGAAAAACGCAGAATGGTCTCACTCATCTATGGGTTTTAAGAAAAATGAAAGACACCCTTGTAATAATAATTTTCAGACACAAAAGAGAAAAGAGCTGGAAGTTCCAGCTCACCTCAGGAAGCTCACCAGAAAGAGTGATGAGTTTAGTTAGGGAAATAACTACATTTTGAACTGTCCTAATAATGAGAATGTATGAGGAAAATGGAGAGCCTGTCTAGAGTACAGGCGGGGGTCGGGTGGGGCGAAGGGAGACTTGGGACATTGGTGATGGGAATGTTGCACTGGTGATGGGTGGTGTTCTTTACATGACTGAAACCCAAACACAATCATGTATGTAATTAATGTGTTTAAATAAATTAAAAAAAATTAAAAAAAATGTAGCAGGGTATTTTATAACTTTTTTCTGATAGCAAGAAGTAAATCCTTTATCCATTCCCCAGTTGTTAAAAAGTTGTGTTATTATCATATATTATATGTTGGGTATTGTTAATCATACTGCAGTGAATTTAGTAATGAAGTGTCTTTTCAAAACATTTTTGGCTGTTGTTTTATATTCTATGACTATTCATTACTGGTTCATAGAAGTTTACTAATTTTTAAACAAAATTTCTATTCTATTTTCATAGATACTGAGCCATATGACACCCCAGTAAGAGTGGTTGGGATTCCTTTTTCTCCACATACACACCAGCATATGTTGTCTACTTTTTTCTGATGTGTGTCAATCTAACTGGTGTTAGGATGTTTTGACATTTCTTTGATTGTAAGTGATGAGTGATGAAAAACATCTTTACAAAAACCTATTGGCTATCATTATGTTTTCACTAAGAAAGTATTCATCTGTTCTCGTCAGTTTTTTATGGGATTGTTTTATTTTGCTGTTATATTTTGTAAATGTTTTATGTGTGTGTGTCCTGAATACTAGCCTTTTGTCATAAGTATGATAAAAAATATTCTAGTCAGTATGACATCTTTTTGATATAGCCATAATCCTTTTCACTAAAAAATCTTTTTGACAGCACTGGTGGTGGGAATACCCCTCATTCATTGTCACTATGTACCATAAATGATGCAGTGAAAGATTTGTAATGCACTTTGGTCACAATAAAAGTTAAAAAAAAACGTTTTGATTTGATATAATTTCATTTGTATATTTTTGGATCTCTTTGAATACATAGTCACTAATGATATCCTGTCGAGTACTTCTTATGTTTTCATTGATGTAATTTATAGATTAAGTTTAAATCAGAAGGCTGATCATATTTATTTAAGTTTTATATGGTATGATACTGATCTGAATGTGTGTGTGTTTGTGTGTGTTTATGTGTGTGTGTGGTGTATGTTGGTGGGTGGGTAGGTGTAGTAATCCAGTTTTGTCAATACCACTTGTTGAAAATACAACTGTTGCTCCACTTAATAAGCTAAATCCTTTGTCAAAAAATCTGTCTTACCTTATGGATAGTACATGGCTTTCAGATCTATTCCATTGTCTGAAATTTACCTTTATTCCAGTATTATTTTTTGACTATTATACATTTTAATAGAATTTGTTCTCTGTTCCAAAAATATGACATGGACATTTTTATGGCACTGAATTAAATTTATATAGTGTTTAAATATAAAGTCATTTCAACAACATAAATAATTCTAATTCACAAACAAGGGTGCATTTCCACTTCCTTGTAACTTTTATTTTTAATTGTGATATATTTTTAGAATATATTTTCACCCCTTTATTAAGCTGATTGTTAGGAATTTGATTTTTGGATGGCACAATTGTGAATTAAGTATTTTTATTTTGTTTTATACAACATTTTTTTACATAGAGATATCATGGATTTCTGTGAATTTTACTTTAAAATTTCTATTAATTTGGGCTGGAGATACAGCACAATGGTGGGGCATTTGCTTTGCATTGTGGCTTGATCCCGAAAGGACCTAGGTTCAATTCCTGGCATCTCATATGGTCTCCTGAGAATTCCAGGAATGATTTTTGAGCTCAGAGCTCAGAATAACCTCTGAGCTTTTCCAGGTATGGACCCAAAAGACCAAATAAATAAATAAATAAATAAATAAATAAATAAATAAATAAAAATGTTCTATTAAAATGAACATATATTATTTCTACTAGTTTTTAATTCTTCAGTTTTCTAGTAAAATATGTGACATCAACTAATTAAGGTTTGACTTCATTTCCAATCTATATTTGTATAATATATCCTGAATAATTATTGTTCTTTGGACTTTTAAAACTATGTTGAATAATAATTTTGAGAGCGGAACTCTTTGTGTTGTTCCTGTGAGGTTTTCAGTCTTCTATATTGAGTATTCTTTTAACTGTAGGCTTATCGTAAGTGGTTTAACTATATTGAGGAAAGTTCCATCTCCATTTTTGCGTGAGCTTTTATATGTATGGGTATTAAATATTGTAAAATGCTTTCTTGTGTATGTTGTTATGATCATCTTTTATTTACATTTTTATATTGATACAGTGTATTACTTTGATTGCATTATATATAGTAAACCATCTTTGCTTTTCTTGGGATAAATCTTACAAGGACATATTGCATGATCCTTTTAGTATATTAAAATCTAAAATAAAACTGAATCCACACTATTGTTTGAAATTAAATTAAAATAAGATTTTTATGAAATATTGTAACTCTTCTGATATCTGTAATAAAACTTTAATGTAAAATATTGGTTCCCTGTTGTGTATTCAAACATTATTCAAACTGTATGAGAGCATTTTGGGATAAGATTGACAGTGATAGTAATAAAGAAGGTCAAGCACATTTTCTTATCTAATATTGGTGGTCTCATCCAATCATAAATGTTTAAAGAAAATAGCAATGTTGGTCCCCTCATAGGAAAAGAATGTTTCCTTTTTTTTTTTTTTTTTTTGACTCTTTGGGACATTAACATTTTAATACATTCAAGTTTAGATCGAAACGTCAGCTCTTACTGAGCTTATTTTTTCAGATTTGGACAACAGTACTGTACTAGAGGCTCTTTGGGTTTCTATCTTGTTGATTCTCCCTCATTATTTCAAATTAATTATTGTATCTTATCCAAATTCACACATTTCTGGAAAAGTCTGTCACCATGTCTTATAGAGATTTTGCATTAGAATTGTACTGAATCAAAAAAAATGTTCTAGCATTTTATTTAAAACGTTAAATATTCTTGTTATTTTGTATATTATAATTTTATATATAAATAGGCTAAAATAAATTATTATGATAAGAATCAAGTGTAAATAGTATAGTTATAGTAGAAAGCATTATGGATTTAAGATATTTTGAAAAAATCTTCTAAAATTCCTAAAGTATATTTGATTCCTTAAATATTTTTTATCCTGGATAGACAAAATAAAATTTCTTCTCTTTCAATGATCTCTGGTGAGCTCTGATAATAGAACTGGGAAAGAAAATAGTATGTGTCACTATAATGTCGTGCTCGAACAAAAATCCAAGGTAAGTTTCTCATTTTCTTCTTTCCTTGTTGAATAAGACAGAGCACATCATTAAGTATAAGGTTATGAACATTTAGAATCTCAATCAGATGTACATAGAAAACATAGTCACACATATTACTCCTTACTTTCTACTAATGACTGGTTAGTTTTTACATAGCATATTGCAGAGTAAAATATAAACATATATTTAAAGGAACAAGAACATAATCTAAGTTAATTTTGTTGTTTTAACAACATGGACTACCATGATTTGGAGAACACCTTGATTTGGAGAACATTAAAATTAACCTACATAATAGAAGAATTGGTAGAATTCATCATGAGACATTTTTTCAAGGTTTAATTTACTCACATCTCATCATATAAAACAAAAGCAAAGTGACAATGATTGTTTTACAAATAGATACTTATATTTAATATTGTTAGTTTTCTAAATTCTGTGTTTTCTATTTTAAACATTTACTGCCTTCAAAAATACTGTCTTCAAGAATAAAAGTAATTTTCACATATAATATTAGTGAATATAATACAGAAACCTGCTCCTATTGAAGATAACTTACAGTAATTAGTCGTGGACAACCAAATGAAGACCTGTAAAGAAGATTCATTTTAAAAAACAAACCTGATAGTTCATTGAACCGGAGTGATAGAATAGCAGTAGGGCATTGCTTTGCACTTAGCCTACCCGAGATGAATTTGGGTTTGATCTTTGGTATCGCTAAATGGTCCCCTGAGCCTGCCAGGACCTATTTCTGAGTGCAGAGCCAGGATTAACCTCTGATTGCAGCCACATGTGGTCCATATCCTCATAAAATAAAATAGAAACTCTGATAGTTAAGATAGAAGATACTATATCTGAATGAACAATAATTTAATTATTCAAATAGGTTATGCCCTTTTAGAGTATGATTGAGAGATAGCTAGAGAGATAGAGATATAGGTGAGAGATAGATGATAGAGAGATAGGTAGACAGATGATAGGAGATGGATGAATGATGATAGATAGATGATAGATAGATAGATGATAGACAATAAAAACTCACACAATTAAATATATAGCTAAGAGTAGAAGAATGCCTGTCTCGAATACAGGCAGGGGTGGGCAGAAGGGGGGCATTGGTGGTGGGAAGGTTGCACTGGTGAATGGGGGGGTCTTCTGTTTATGACTGAAACCCAACTACAATCATGCTTATAAGTATAGTGCTTAAATAAAAATTTTATAAAAGAAAAAAAAAAGAGTACTAGTTTGGATAAGAGAAGGGCAACACCAAAAACAAGAATGTACATATACAGCATTAAAAACATCACAATTGTGGGCTTGACATAAGTGAATCACCAGACACTGAGATAAATTGATGATTAGGGCTAATTAGACAGTCAGATAGTAGCATTTCTTATGAATTTGCAAAGAATTTTGGCATTTATTTTGCATGCAAGAAAGAGGCCATTAAGAGAATACAAGTATATAAAAATTGAAGTAATTATTCCAAATTGCCTGCTTTGAATTAAAAATTGAAATTAAAAACAAAATGTTCTTTTTTGATTTAATTGGGGGAAATAACCCTCACACAGTTTTCTAGAGGCCAGTCTTGTAATTCAAAAGAATGAGAAACGCAGTATCAAATGATCCTAAAAAGAAGCAGATAGGTTTTGAATCATTTCCTAACCCTTCAATGTACACTCCGTTGAGTTTATTTTTAGCTATCAGAACACTACAAAAACAATTTTACTTTCTTTAAAAAGAGGTGTTGAGAAGAGCATTATGTTTCTTTTAATCTGTCAGATGTATCCTTTGTGTTTAGGTCACTGCTTCAGTACTTTCCAACAGAAATCTGTTCACAGCAGTGGCAAATTGATAAGTGCTTTGTTGTGACTTTCCGCCCCATTACATTTGACCTGCATTCATTCATCCATCACAATGTCTGATCTCATTCAAAAACTAGCAATCTCACTATCCCATTATAATTAGGACCACTACCTTTATGTAAAAACAAATGTATCATTAGCAACTCTCATAATGATGAAAATATAGAAAGATCGATTTCCTTTAAGTATTTTTAAAGAAACTTTGACAAAATATGTTTATGCTACACAGAATCCTGCTGAAATCACATTGAATCTTTGTGCAATTCATGACTATGCTGTGTGGTTAGGTTTTAGAACAAGCGAAAGAAGAGAAAGAGAATAATGTGTAACTTTTTTATTTATAGCAAAAATTTATCTCCAAAACTCATTTACAAAATAATAGGATATTGAAAAATATTGTGAGAAGCTGGACTCTGAGGATAGCCTCAAAAGAAATTTGTAAAGCTATTAAGCACATGCATTCTTTATGAAAAGTGCAATCTCAGATAGCTTTAAATCTTGAGCCTCCTTACTAAGAAAACATGTATTCAAAAGTATTCACATTGGAACAGAAATAATTTCTGTCCACTAAAGCAAAACCAACAAAGCAAACACACACACAAAAAGAAGTTCCACCTTAAGAAAATAATGCACCAAATATAAATGTGAATATTTTGGAGGTTTTTCAAAATATTCTCTACTGCTCATATTTAAGCAGTATCTTTCCAAAGAGCCATTAATTGTGGACCATTGAAAATGGCCCAATTTAAGCACTTACCTTTCACTTACAAAGTCTAGGCGACCAGACTTGGAGGAGACTAAGAACTCTCTTGCAGAGAGGATTTAGGGACGTTGTAACAAATAATAACAGAAATTCAATAGATGGCGCTCTATTCCCTTACTTTGAGCACAATCCTCGTGGAAGAACTTTGATTTCTACATCTCCAAGTCTATGCCCTGGCTTCTCTCCTCTACATCCTGAGCTTTTACCTCTAGTGAATCGGTTCTATTATAACAGATGACTTAGCAACAGAAAACTAACAGCTATAAATCACTTAAGATGTCAATTCTCTTCTTGGATTCCTACTCGCTTTTTTTTTTTTTTAATATGTTTTCTTCTATTGGGGATGTTCTCTGTCCTCTCACCCTTTCAATACCGCTTTGAAAAGCAAACCTACTACAATTTGTCTCTGCATCTCCCACATCCTCAAAGACACTATTTTTTCTTACTGCTTTTAGAAGGTGATGATTTTTTTTAACCAGAATGTAACTTTTATATATCATATCTTCATTGTCTTGTATCATTCTTCTTCATGCAAAGATAAGACACTTAAGGAAAATATTATTCTTAATATCTCCAAATGAGAAGCAATTTTGAAATATTTGCTAAAGAAATCTTTACATTAGTGTCACTTTCAGAATATATCTGAATGTCCAAATCCTATTTTGATTGCTAATACTATTTGCTACCTTTAAAGTCTAATTTGGGATTGGGGGGCACGATTGGTGGTGCTTCGGTGGTGCTCAGGGTAACTCCTGTCTCTACACTCAGAAATTACTTAAAGTCTAATTTGGGATTGGGGGGCACGATTGGTGGTGCATCGGTGGTGCTCAGGGTAACTCCTCTCTCTACACTCAGAAATTACTCCTGGTAGGCTTGGGCACCGTGCCAAATATTAAACATGACTCAGCTTCCTGCAAGACAAAAAAAATCTCTCCTATGTGCTATCTCTCCAACCTCTTAACTCTAATTTTAAGATATTTTTATCTCATCATTTTTTCTCTTTTAATTTATTCCTCTGTGGTCATTTGAATTGGAAAATTTTATACTCCAGTTATTTTACAAGTTATTGGTCATTTCTAATCAATGATTATTTCTAATCAATCTTTTAGATTATTATTTATAATTAAAGACAGAACAAATGATAATAGATAATTAAGGATTATAGGAAATTATATAGTTTATAAAGTTTGATTGTTTTGTTGTTCTTGTTGCTTTTTGGGCCACACACTGTGATGCTCAGGGCTTACTCTCTGAAATCACTCCTGGTTTGGGGGACCATATGGGACACTGGGGATCGAACCGAGCTCCATCCTAGATTAGCGCGTGCAAGGCAAATTCCCTACAGCTTGCGCCACTGCTCAATCCCTTAAGTCAAACACCTAAGTTTAAATTTTGGCTACATATATGTGTATATATAACATATATATTTTTTGGCCCCATATATATGAGTATACATGTATATTTTTGCTGTATAATGTAGCCATGCTTTATTTCAATAAACATTTATTGATGGTTATTATGAATAAAATATTCTTATTAAAATCTTTCCTAAGTAAATGTGATAAAACTGTACACAATTATCTATAATCTTGCCAGTAAATATTGTTTAATAGTGTCAATACTGGAGTGGGAGCAATGGCATAGTGCTAGGTCATTTACCTTACATGTGGTTGACCTAGGACAGATGGCTGTTCGATCCCCTGGAGTCCCATATTTTCCCCCAAGCCAGGAGCGATTTCTGAGCACAGAGCCAAGAGTAACCTCTGAGCATGAACGAATGTGGCCTAACCGCCTCCCAAAATTGTCAATACTTTAGAACCATTCAATGACACTGATTCTAAAAAGTACTGTCTAAACCAGGGGTCTCAAACTCACGGCCCGGGTGCTATTTGCGGCCTTCCATACAACATTTTGTGGCCCGCGGCTGGCCTTCAAATACGCAGTATTCGTGATTATTCGCTTACCGAATAATCGCAATAAAAATCGCATTAGTAAGAAAAAAATTGCATTAAACATTCGCATACCCCGAGCAGTTCCGTTCAGGATATGCAAATGTCTAAAGCGATTTTTTGCGAGTTTTTTCTTACTAATGCGATTTTTTATTGCGAATATTGGGTAAGCGAAATCCCTTACGCGGCCCTGCCTCACCCCGACTTTGCCTCCTGCGGCCCCCAGGTAAATTGAGTTTGAGACCCCTGGTCTAAACTAATGCAAAGAAAAAAGACCTGAAACACCTGCAACAATGCATAGGACTGTATTATTAATCAAGAGCCTTCTAGAATGGCTCCGACTACTTCATAAGCAAATTTTCCCAGATAACAGAAAAAGTCATTCTCAAACAGAATAAAAAGAATAAACAGAATAAATATAAAGAATACACAAAATACACAGAACAAAAAGGGATTCTGCCTAAATTATCATAGGCAACCAGTACTGACTTGTTAAAAATAAAGTTGAAAACATCAAAAAATCTTACAGACAAATCTTTTGATCACTGTGAACAGTAACACCTTTAAAGTACTAGCAAATTAAATTTAGCAGTATACACATATATATTGCATGATAATATGAACTAAAATATGCTATTACTAATGAAATTAAATCTTAAAGTTAGAAAGATACTTCAAAGGGTAGAGTTTGCTCTCTTGAGTTCAAACCCCATCAATCAGGTGGGCCCTCAAGCTTGATCAGGAGAGCACAGGGCAGAAGTAAAGCTTGAGTACTATCAGATGTGTCCCCCACCAAAAAAAAAAAAAGATTACTATAGTATATAGTATCCACTGTTAGATACACTAAATAATCTTATTATATATGGAATCAATATTTTAGGATAAATACTTATTATTTATTATATGAAATACTTAAATAAGTATATGGAAAATCATACTTTCTTAAATTTGAATGTGTGTATGATAAATCTATAGATGAAAATACATTAATTTAAAATATTTGCATAATAGCTACCTAAGTTGAGGAAAAAGAAAAATAAGAAAAATAAGAAAAAAGTTCTGGACGGTCTGTCTTCTGTGTGGCATCTGCAGGCCTGATTTCTGTGTGTGTGGCTTCATCTGTGGATGACTAGCCTTCTCTGGAGGTTAGTTGTTCCACCCGGAAAGGGAGGAGCTGGTTGAACTCTGATGGAACACTGAGGCCCTGCACATCTCTCTGGACAGTCTGTCTTCTGTGCGGCATCTGCGGGTCTGATTTCTGTGTGTGTGGCTTCATCTGCGGATGGCTAGCCTTCCCTGGAGGTGAGTTGTTCCACCCTGAAAGAAAGGAGCCAAAGGAACATGGCTGCTCTTTGCTAAGCGGCCGTGCACATCATTTAGCCAATGAATACCACCACAACTTGAAGAAAAAAACCACAGTATAAGTATGACATTGGGAAACAACACAGGCCAGTACCAGACATAGAGAATGAAAACGACAACTTTGATGACCCAAAAATGGCCAATCAACTAGTCAGTCTCTCAGAGAAGGAGTTTAGAGAAGAAATATGGAGGATGTTCAAGAAACTCAAAGAAAGTATAGAAGAGAACACTAATAAGAGTCAAGAGAATATAAAGATAGAAACCAGAAAACTCCAAACTAAAATATCAGGTCAAGTAACAGGTCTGAAAAAACTCAGTACACAAACTGACAGGCAAAATAGATAAGCTCAACAACAGGGTAATAGCAGCTGAAGATAGAATTAGTACACTGGAAGATGAGATCAATAACAACTCCATACAACAGAAGAGACTGGAAAAAAGTCTTAAAGCAAATGATCAGACAATGAAAAATTACTCAAAGAATGTAAACAGATGAAAATAGAAGTCTTTGATAAGCTCAACAGAAACAATTTAAGAATCATTTGAGTCACAGAGACCCAGGAAGAAAATCTCCAGGAAGAATCAATGGTCAAGAACATCATTAAATAGAAACTACCAGAGCTGAAGAATACATTTGACCAAATCCTGCAATCGTGAAGTGTACCAACTAAAAGAGAACCCAGGAAAAACACCCCCAGACACATCCTAGTCACAAAGACGAATCCCATGGATAGAGACAGAATTCTGATAGCAGCAAGATCAAAAAGGGAAATTACATTCAAAGGAGCACCCTTGAGATTTACAGCAGACATGTGACCAGAAACACTTAAGGCCAGAAGGCAGTGGTGGGAAATAGTGACAAAATTCAATGAAATAAATGCTTCACCTAGAATACTGCATCCAGCCAAACTCACTTCCAGGTTTGAAGGAAGAATACATGGCTTCACAGACAAACAACAGCTCAGAAACTTTACAAACTCAAAACCAGCCTTAAAAAAAAAACTAAAAGACCTACCTTAAGACAAGACAGACCAACAGACACATCAAGCTATGGCACAAAAATGGCACTAAATCCCATGACCATTTTTTTCTCAATGTCAATGGACTAAATGTATGCATTAAGAGACACAGAGTGGCTAGATGGATCAAAATACTCAATCCAACCTTCTGCTGTCTACAAGAAACACAACTGAGTAGTCAGAACAAACATAGACTCAAAATTATCCAGGAAAAATATGGAGGAAAATTATCCAAGCAAATAACACCTATAAAAAAAGCTGGAGTGGCCATACTAATATCAGATGATTCAAACTTTATACTCAGAAAAGTTGTAAGGGACAAAGATGGGCATTTTGTATTAAACAAGGGATATGTACAGCAGGAAGAAATCACTCTCCTAAACATATATGCACCGAATGAGGGGCCGGCAAAATATTTAATACAATTGTTGACAAATCTGAAAAATAATATCAATAACAACAAAATAATTGTGAAAGAACTCAACATGGCTTTGTCAACACTGGATAGGTCAACCAGACTAAAGCCAACAAGAATATACTATTCCTGAAAAGACAAATGGAAGAAAGAGGCTTAGTAGATATATATAAGACACTCCACCCCCAGAAAACTGGATAAATATTCTTCTCTAATGTACATGGGACATTCTCCAGAATAGACTACATGCTGGCACATAAAACATACCTCCATAATATCAAGAGAATAGAAATTTTGCAGGCTACCTTCGCTGACCACAAGGCCCCCAAACTATACATTAACTACAAAGGGACACAGAAGAAAAACTTTAATACCTGGAAGTTAAACAGCCTAATATTGAAAAACCAGTGGGTCTGAGATGAAATTAAAGAGGAAATCAAAACTTTCTTGAAAACAAATCATAATGAAGACAAAAACTATCAGAACCTATGGGACACAGAAAAAGCGGTACTGAAAGGAAATTTTATAGCTTGCAAACACACATCAGGAAAGAAGAAGGAGCATACCTGAATAGCTTAACAACGCAGCTCATAAAATTAGAAAGTACTCAACAAAAGGAAGCAAAAATAGGGAAACAGAAAGAAATAACAAAGCTGAGAGCAAAAACCAATGAAGTGGAAACCCAAAAAACAATCCAAAAGATCAACGAAAGCAGAAGTTGGTTCTCTGAAAAAAATAAACAATATTGATTGACAACTGGCAAAACTAAGAAAGAGAGAGAGAGAGAAATTTGATAACTTATATTAGAAAGGAATAAGGGGACATCACTACCGATGTCACAGATATTCAAAGGGTAATCAGAAACTACTTAAAGATACTCTATGCCACTAAAAATGAGAACATGGAAGAAATGGATAAATACTTGGACTCCTATAACCTTTCACCATTGAATAAAGGGGATGTAGAATATCTAAACTCCCCCATTACTATGGAGAAAATTAAAATGGTAATCAAATGTCTGCCCAAAAACAAAAGCCCAGGACCAGATGGATTCACTAATGAATTTTTTCAAACCTTTCAAGAGGAACTACTACCAATCCTGGCAAGAATCTTTCATGAAATTAAAAAAACGGGAACATTTCCAAATAGCTTCTATAAAGTCGACATCATCTTGATCATCAAACCAGACAGAGATGGTACCAAAAAAGAAAATTATAGACCAATATCCCTGATGAACACAGATGCAAAGATCCTCAACAAAATCCTGGCAAATAGGATTCAAGGCCTCATCAAGAAGATCAGTATGATCAAGTAGGTTTCATCCCAGGAATGCAAGGATGGTTTAATATAGGTAAGTCTATCAACATAATACACATCAACAACAAGAAAAATAAAAATCACATGATCATATCAATAGACGCAGAGAAAGCATTTGATAAGTTCTAACACCCATTCTTGATAAAAAAAACTCTCAGCAAGATAGGAATGACAGGAAACTTCCTCAATATAGTTAAGGCCATCTACCACAAGCCAGTGGCAAATATTGTCCTCAATGGAGGAAAAACTAGAAGCCTTTCCTCTTAATTCTGGCACAAGGCAAGGTTGTCCTCTCTCATAACTCCTATTCAACATAGCACTGGAAGTACTTTGCCATAGCGATTAGGCAAGAAAAAAGATATCAAGGAAATCCAGATAGGAAAGGAAGAAGTCAAGCTCTCATTGTTTGCAGATGACATGATACTCTACTTAGAAAACCCTAAAGACTCTACCAAAAAGCTTCTATAAATAATAGATTCATATAGCAATGTGGCAGGCTACAAAATTAACACACAAAAATCAATGGTATTTCTATACACCAATAATAATAGGGAAGAAATGGACATTAAGAAAACAACCTCATTTACAATAGTGCCACACAAACTCCAATATTTTAGAATCAACTTGACTAAAGATGTGAAGGACCTATACAAAGAAAACTATAAAACTCTGCTCCAAGTAATAAAAGAGGACACGCGGAAATGGAAACACATACCCTGCTCATGGCTTGGAAGGATTAACAGCATTAAAATGGCAATACTTCCCAAAGCATTGTACAGATTTAATGCGATCCCTCTAAAGATATTCAGTATATTCTTCAAAGAAGTAGATAAATCACTTTTAAAACTCATTTGGAACAATAAACACCCTAGAATAGCTAAAGCAATCAGTGAGAAAAGAATATGGGAGGCATTACTTTCCCCAACTTTAAACTTTACTACAAAGCGATAGTTATCAAAACAGCATGGTATTGGAATAAAGACAGGCCCTCAGATCAGTGGAATAGGCTTGAATACTCAGAGAATGTTCCCCAGATATACAATCACCTAATTTTTGATAAAGGAGCAAGAAATCCTAAATGGAGCAAAGAAAGCCTCTTCAACAAGTGGTGTTGGCACAACTGGTTAGCTACTTGCAAATATTTGAACTTAGATCCCCAGCTAACATCATGTACAAATGCAAAATCTAAATGGATTAAAGACCTCGATATCAGCCCCAATGCAATAAGATATATAGAACAACATGTAGGAAAAACACTCCAGGACATTGAGAGTAAAGGCATCTTCAAGGAGGAAACTGCACACTCCAAACAAGTGAAAGCAGAGATTAACAGATGGGAATATATTAAGCTGAGAAGCTTCTGCACCTTGAAGGAAATATTGCCCAGGATACAAGGGCCACCCACTGAGTGGGAGAACATATTTACCCAATAATCATCAGATAAGGGGCTAATATCCAAAATATACAAGTCACTGACAGAACTTTACAAGAAAAAACGTCTTATCCCATCAAAAATGGGGAGAAGAAATGAACAGACACTTTAAAAAAGAAGAAATACATACGGTCAAAAGACACAAGAAAAAAATGCTCCTCATCACTAATCATCAGGGAGATGCAAATCAAAACAACTATGAGGTACCACCTCACACCACAGAGATTGGCACACATCACAAAGAATGAGAACAAGCAGTGCTGGCGGGGATGTGGAGAGAAAGGAATTCTCATCCACTGCTGGTGGGAATGTTGTCTAGTCTAACCTTTATGGAAACCGATATGGAGATTCCTCCAAAATCCTGGAAATTGAGCTCCCATATGATCCAGCTATACCACTCCTAGGAATATACTCTAGGAACACAAAAATACAATACAAAAATCTTTTCCTTACACCTATATTCATTGCAGCTCTATTTACCATAGCAAGACTCTGGAAACAACCAAGATGCCCTTCAACAGACGAATGGCTAAAGAAAGTGTGGTACATATACACAATGGAATATTATGCAGCTGTCAGGAGAGATGAAGTCATGAAATTTTCCTATACATGGATGTACACGGAATCTATTATGCTGAGTGAAATAAGTCAGAGAGAGAGAGAGAGATACAGAATGGTCTCACTCATCTATGGGTTTTAAGGAAAATGAAAGACATTCTTGCAATAATTTTCAGAGACAAAAGAGAGGAGGGCTGGAAGTTACAGCTCACCTAATGAAGCTCACCACAAAGAGTGATTAGTTTAGTTAGAGAAATAACTACATTGTTAAGTATCCTAACTATGAGAATGTATGTGGGAAATCGAAAGCCTGTCTAGAATACAGGCAGTGGTCGGATGGGGAGGAGGGAGATTTGCGACACTGGTGTTGGGAATGTTGCACTGGTGATGGGAGGTGTTTTTTACATGACTGAAACCCAACCACATTCATGACTGTAATCAAGGTGTTTTAATAAAATACCAAAAAAAAAGAAAAAAGAACAAACAAGAAAAATAAGAGTAAAATAAAATAAAATATATTTTATATTATAAATATATAAAATATAAAATATATTTAAATATATATATTTAAAATATAAAAAATATAAAATATAAAAATAAATATATATATAATATAAAGAAAATATAAAAAAAAAACAAGAAAAATAAGACTAAAATAAAAACTTTCCAATTCAATTCTTCATTATATTGAAGACTTTATTTACATGGCAACAGTTAAATAAATAAATGTACTAATTAGAAGACATCCATGTTGCGTGAGGATGACATGCAAGTGATGGGTTTAGTGTTGGAATTATGTTTATGATAAATCACCAGAATATTATAAAACAGAATTTAATCAACAAAAACTTATACATAAATATTGAAAATGATACATTTAAGCAATACTGTATTTTCTTATAAAATAAGGCATGACCATTGGGAGGGTAAATTAAATAACTTTGTTTTCAGATGATATAGAAAACATTAGAAATTCAACTAAAATATTTTTGAAACAATAAATGAGGTAAATATCATTGCAAGTTTAAAATTTTCAAAAATAATATAGCAATAGATATACAATCTTTTCCTGTAAAGACATACTAAAAAAGGGGGGGATCTTATGCATAAAAACAAGCTCTTATCTACTAGGAATAAGAACTCATACTTTTTTACAATACAGGGGCACCTCCCACCTTGAACATATGTCATGTGGACCCAACTTAGACACCAGGGGACTAGACACTGATCATCCAGCCTTGACTCCTGGATCCCAGACATAGAAATGACACAGTTCTCCATAACAGCTCAAGGAACCAAATTCCCTCTGGAACATCCTTAATACTGCTCTGCCGGCTCTAATAAGATATCCTGACAACTAGGAAATGGGAACAACTTGACTTAAGAGCAGGTTGTCCTACCACACCAGCCAACGATAAGACAAATCAGAAGAATTGACACCCTTTGATCAGTGCAAAAGCCAAGATTATTACCTACAGATGACTGACTCTTACAAACAAGACCAGTCACTACATATCCTGGGACTGATAAAACAAGCCCTAGACTAGGCTTTTGTCTTCGATCTGTACAACAAACAAAATCTCTAATTCCAGAGGTCTGGCTGAGATAATCACAACTGAATTGGTTACTGGAAACACAACGAAAGTCTCTATCCCAGGTTCCATCCTAGGATCAGCACAATGACCAAGACCACCAATTACAGAAGATGGATTAAAATGACACTGAAGGAACAAAACTCTAGAACCACAAAGTAAGACTTCAGCATAAGCTGCATTCCTGGACCTGTGAGATACCAAGATCTCTAGTTACAGAGGTCTGAGTTTATCACCCATGAAGGAGCAGAAGTCTTCCATACACCACAAAAGCCCTGAGGGAAGAGTAAATGAATATGCAAGAGGTCTATAGTTAATCCCATGATTTCAAGGGTGGAGAAACCCTGTACCTCTTAAGTCAAGGGAATTCCCTCTCTAATGTCCCCAATATTTACTGTGCCTATGCAGAAAAAAAAGCACAAAATAATCTTTTCTATTAATTTATCTATTAATTTACTTTTTTTTTAACTTCTTTGTCTTGATGTGGATATTGAAGTTGGTGAGTTGGTGTCTCCATTTTTTTTCCTTTTTCCTTTTTGTGCTCTGACATGTTTATATTTTAGGACCGTGGCTGTTATACGGTGCTTGTCTTTATTACTGTAGTGTTCACTGGATATCTTATTTGATACTTCTTTTTGTATTGTTGTGGTGTTTCAATTTCTTGTCTCCTTTCCTCTCTCAAACTGAGGTTGAGAACCTCTAAAAGGACTTTGCCCATTTTTGGCTTTTTTGATTTTTATCCCATTTTATTGCTTTTCTTTTCTTCAAACATAGCCACATAACTTGAATTATCTAGTTCCACCTCTCACATAGAGGGGGAAATAAGAGAGAGTACCAGGACCAAACAGATGTATGCTGACTAAGTAGTAAGATAGACACACAGAGGGGACCACTTATTCTAGCAGCCCGGAGGGTGAGAGTGGGGGATATGAGATGCAGGGTGGTAATGGGGGTGGAGGGAGGGCAAATTTGGTGATGGGAACTCCCCTGATTCTATGTTAATATGTACCTAAAATATTACTGTGAAAAATATGTAAGTCAATATGGTCAAAATAAAAATTTATAATTAAAAATAAAAATAAAATTTTCAGTATTACTATTAAAATAAAGAAATACAATCTTATCCTATTTTTTAAAAGATCTATGCAAAGGAAAATTTATTTTGGATAAACTTAACAGTTAAAGAAACTTTTTCATTACAACTATAAAACATAAGTAAATGAATTTGATATATGCCATATTAATTTTAAATGTTCCATTTTTCTAGTTTGAAGAAAGAAATGTTACAGTTGTAGTTAGTTCCAAATAGATTCAAAGATATAACACTATATCTATCACTATACAAACTAATGTTTTGTGAATATTAACAACTGACATCTGAATAGCAAAGGAATCTGGATTAGCCAAAACAATCTTTAAAACTGAGAACACAAATTTTCTGACTTCAAAGATAACTTTTCACATCTACAGTAATTAAGCTAGCATGATATTTGTGTTAAAGTAGACAGTTTAATGGAATAAAACAGAGTATAGAAAAATGTTCCTCTGTCTTTTATTGACTGATTTCAACAAGGATTATATGTCATACCAATTGAAACATCACGTAGATATGTGCAAAATATTAAAATTGAATTAATTTCATGCCAAATGCAGAAGAAATAAATAAAAACAAAACAAAACAAAAACATGCTAGAATAAATCGCTTATCTAAATATAAGAGATAAAATGAAATAACTCAGAAGCGCATTTGAATAAATTTTTGCATTATTTTTTTCCACGCCCAATAGTGCTTTAGACTTACTCCTGGCACTGTGCTCAAGGTTAACTTCTGGCAAAGTTTGGGGTTCCTATAGGATGCTAGAGTCAAACCCAGGTTGGCAGTCTGCAAGTCAAAATTCCTATCCATTGTATTAATTTTACTGTCCCAACCATTTGGTAGATTTTTATTACATGGAATTTTGGCCATAATGAAATCACAGCCTGGGCAACAAAAAAAGAGAAAAAGAAATATTTGATCAAAATTTAAAACATATAATTTAAAGATCACCATTAAAAAGTGAAAATACAATACAGATAATGAAATTACTTTGGGGGGTTGGCCCCTCTAACACTGCACAGGGGTTATTTCTGGATCTAATCTCAGAAATTACTCCTTGCAGGCTTGGACGTCATATGGGATATTGGGGTTAATACTCGGTTTGGCCAAGTGCAAGTCTGATGCACTACTCACTATGCTATTGCTCTGGCCCCTGAGATAAATAGTTTTTAATTATTGTCACTTTATTAATAAAGCATGTATCTAGACAACAGAAACAATTAAAAAATAAAACATAATTGAAATGCTGGGGTTGGAGCTATAGCACAGCATAGGGTGTTAGCCTTGCATGAAGCTGACCAAATATGAACATGGGTTCAATCCCCGGCTTCCCATATGGTCGGTCCCCTGAGCCAGGACCGATTTCTGAGCACATAGCCAGGAGTAACCCCTGGGCAGCACTAGGTGTGGCTCCAGGCATACTAGGTTGTCCAACCCACTTCATTGTCTGTAGTGCCAATACACTTTTATTTTTCACAGTCACTGTTGTTGGTGTCAGGTTTCTGTAGCTAAGGATCCTGGAATATGTCCATATCCTACATCAAAGTCAGGGTGATGTGGAGCGTCCTTTAGTTTCACTCACAATTAGAGTGTGATGCAGAGAGCTCGGTCCTGAAAGCAGGTCATTGTTGTTAAGTCCTCTGGGTGTGAAAGGGAAGTCTCTGTTGAATAGGTCTATTCCAGAGTAGTGGTAGGTGTTCCCTGGTAGAGGATTTCTTTCAGGTGATGTAGTACACAACCGTGGTTGTTTTGTAGATCTTCCCTGGTTCAGGGGTAAATAGACAATGGCCATTCTTCTGAGGCCTGAGCCAGGTCTTTATGACAATGTTCAGGGTGTAAGTAAGGTCACATTGCATTACAAGATTTTTGTGTTCCCATCTCTATTAGATAAGAACATGTTTGTATATAATTTGCCATTTTAATGTGCCTATGCAAAGGAAGAACAATGCCACATGGTGTGATTGGTGCCTATGGGGATGCTAGAACAAATCCAACAATCCCCTTACTTGGTTATAACATAAACTTTAAATGGAGGGACACTTCTACAGACTTCCTTATTTAACAGATAACAAAGAGAAGGACAGACAAAACAAATATATAGAAGAAAAATTTTGAAGTATTTGGGTGGGGTGTTAAATTCAGTGAACCACTTTGCTCTGTGATTGACCTGTACAATACTGAAGGCAAAATGTGTAATGGGGGGAAATAATTGTTGGGAGTAAAGGACTAGAAATGAGCTTTGTAGGGCAGTGTCAAGGGCACAATACAAGATAGACATTATGCATATGTAAAATATATGCATAGAATACTATAAAAATGGAGACCAATGAGAAAAAATTGCCAGTGACTGTCCCAACACAACCCAGTGCTACATCTGCCCGCCCTCTCCCCATGCCCCTCTCCCCTAGAGTAGAAAGAGGTGGGGGAAAGCCTGAGGATCCCTATAGTGTCCACGTGGGCAGGCACCCAGGGAAGGCCTGGAGTCCAGGGGAAAAAGAGGGGGACGGCTGGGGCCTGCCAAGCCTTCCAGAACCCCCAAGCCAAGGAGAAGGCCTATGGCCTGAGGCCTCCCCATACCTGGCAAGAGCTGGCCTCCAGAATAAAAGAGGGAACCAGAAGCTGGATATCTGCCCACCCTCCTTCTCATGCCCCTCCCACCTTGAGTAGAAAGGGGGGAAGCCTGAGGATCCCTATAGAGTCCACCTGGCACCCACTTCTGGCCACCTGAGCCGGTACCTAGGGAAGGCCTGGAGTCCAGGGGAGAAAGAGGTGGATAGCTGGGGGCCTGCCAAGCCTCCCAGCACCCCCCAAGCTAGGGAAAAGGCCTATAGCCTGAAGCTTCCCCAAACCCCATACCTGGCAAGAGCTGGCCTCCAGCATTTTTCTAGTATTATTAGTAGAGAAAATGTGAGCTAGATGGAACACTAAGACTCATCTAGAATAAATACTATGGATTAATAATAGAAATAAAGAATTAAAAAAATACAGAAAATTTTCCTACCACCAGCTTATTAGTTTATATTGTGCAACATAATTTGCATTTTATTTGAGTGAGGAATTTGATCCCTTTAGGAAAAATAATTATTTTTCTTTTCTATTTTTTAGTAATACAATATGAAGACAAGCTATCTTTTGAATAGTATCATATGCAAAGTGAATTCAGCTGCTATCAGAGATTATGTTATCAATATCTTTACAGAATAATCTATGTCCATTTAGAAAAGCTGTTGTTTTATTTATTTTTTGTTGTTTTATTTTTTTTACTTATTATATTTTAGTTCTGATTATTGTCTGCCTTAATTCTTTGTTTCCATCCACTAGTTTCTTCCTTTACTGTCCCCATTTTTTTTCTGTAGTGGAGCATCTTATAAAAGGAAAGAGCAATGAGAAACAGATGCAGTGCCAGTCTGTGCCTCCTATGTTTAAATGGCTGTTTTATACTCCTTTAAAAACAAAGATCACTTCATGCATCATTTCTCAGTAGTGCAGATGTATCCTTTTCTTATTTTCTTATACAATGTCTTGGCTGGAAATGAACCTTAAAAGGTGACATTTACATAGTTGAAAAAGTTTATCTACCTTTCTAAATTTCTCCTTGCAAGAGAGGATCAATCTATTTGGCTATCAGAAGTTCTTGAGAGAATCAACACATTGGCTATTTATATGACCATTCTATAATTAATTCAAGAAAAAATGTCTCCATAGTGCATTGGTTTTATGGATTTTATGGTTTATTGCATTTGAAATATTAACATTGCTATTTTTAAAGACTTGTTGAATGCTCATGTGAGTCCATATTATTTTCAAAAAATTTTATTGTACTATTTAGGAATTGATTTCAGCAGGCTCAGAAAACTATATGGGTTATTATCAACTCAAGGTTAGCTATGTGCAAGGTAACTACTTTACCCATTAGTATTATCTCTTCTGCTCCTCAATATATTTTTTATTAAAAATCATAAAAATATTTAAACCATAATTTTTTTGTGGATTCTATTGGCAATATATTTTATCGAGCTACTTTGTGACATTCTTACCTATCTTGCACATTAGCAGAAATACATGGGATTTAGGTTATATCCTACAATTTAAATAAGGAGACTAAGGATTAAAGAAATGCAATGATTAACAAAGGTTTAAAGAAAGCATAAAAGGCATAACTAGGAAGGGAAATAATGTTGTTTTAGTTTGTACAGTTATTCAATAATACTTGTATTTCTTGACTTGGCTATGTAAGTTCTGTAAAACAACCAATGAATAAATACCCTATGTTTTCAAACTTGCTAAGATTCAGAATTATTTTCCTAATTCTTTTTTTAAATTTTTATTTTATTATATTGGCTTATATATCTTTCACAGAAGTATTTTAGGTACATATTAACATTGAATCAGGGGAATACCCATCACCAAATTTGTCCTTCCCCCATCCCCGTTCCCTTCCTGCAACCCATATCCCCAACTATCACCCCACAGGCTGCTAGAGTAGGTGGTCCCCTCTTTGTCTAGCTTACTATTAGTGATCATATATCTGTTTGGTCCTGTTACCCACCCTTGTTTCCCCCCTATATGAGAGGTGGAGCTCAATAATTCGAGTTATGTGGTTTTGTTTGAGGGAAAGAGAAGCAATAGAATGGGGTAAAAGATAAGAAAAAAATAAAATAATAAAATAAATTAAAAAATCAAATAAGCTGAAAATGGGTGGAGTCCTTAGAGGCTTTCAACCTCAGTTTGAGAGAGGAAATGAAAAAGGTAATTGAAACATCACATCAATAGAAAGAAATATGAAATTAAATACCCATTGAGCACTACAGCAATAAAGACAAGCACCACAAAATAGTCTTGGTACTGAAATCAAAACATGCTGGAGTGCAAAAAGAAAGAGAAAGATAAAATAAAATAATAAAATAAAATTGGAGACACCAACTTCAATATCTGCACCAAAATAAAGACGTCAATAAAAATCGATCAATCAATAAATATATATGTGGAAAATGATTATTTTGTGCTTTTTTTTTTCTTTTTCCCCCTGCATAGGCACAGCAACTATTGGGGATATTATAAAGGGAATTCCCTTGGCCTAGTCACAGGGGTCCTCAAATTTTTTAAACAGGGGGCCAGTTCACTGTCCCTCAGACCATTGGAGGGTCTGACTGTAGTAAAAACAAAACTTATGAACGAATTCTTATGCACACTGTGCACACTTATGCAAACATCTTATTTTGCAATGAAGAAACAAAACAGATACAAATACAATATGTGGCCCACGGGCCATAGTTTGAGGACCACTGGTAGGAGATACAGGATTTCTCCACCCCTGAAGTATATTGTCATGGGATTAACTATAGACTCCTTGCATGATCATTTACTCTTCCCTCGGTGCTTTTGTGCTATATGGAAGACTTCTGCTTCATCATGGGTGGTAAAATCAGACCTCTGTATCCAGAGATCTTGGCGTCTGTACAGCTCAAGGAATTGAGATTATGATGAAGGCTTTCTTTGTGGTTCTAGCAGTTCTGCTTCTTCAGTGTCATTTTAATTCATTTTCTGTAATTGGTGTTCTTGGTCATTACGTTGCTCCTTGGATGGAGCCTGGGATAGAGTCTTTCATTATGTTTCTGGAAGACCCGTTCAATTGCGGTTGTTTCAATTGGACCTCTGGAATTGGAGATCTTGTTTGTTGAATAGATCGTAGACCAAAAGCTAGGCTAGAGCTTTTTGTTGTTGTTGTTGTTGTTGTTGTTGTTGTTGGTCCCGGGATGCATACTGTCCAGTCCTGGTTGTAACAGCCAGACATCTGTATATAGCGATCTTGGCTTTTGCACAGATCAAAGGGTGACATGTCTTCTGATTTTGTCTTATTGTTGGCTGGTGAGGAAAGACAACTTGCTTTTGAATCAAGTTGTTCCCATTTCCTCATTGTCAGGTTATCAATTTAGAACTGGAGCATGTTGGTGTCAGAGCAGCATTATGGATGCCTTGGAGAGGATTTGGTTCCTGGGGCTGTTGTGGAGAACTTTGTCGTTTCTATGTCTGGGATCCAGGAATCAAGGCTGGGGTCTAAGTTGGTTCCACATGACATACATTCAGGGTGGGAGATGCCCCTGTGTTGTAAAATAGTATGAGTTCTTTCCTAATTCTTTTTTAATACTAATTACTATAATTTAATTGTTATTACTGTCATCCTGAATATTTCTTACAAGAATTGTGAAAAGAGAAAGAAGTATCATGGATGTATTCAGTAATATTATTCTAGTTGGAATATTCTAGTATCAAATAAAGATCTTATTCTATTTTTCTTTGTTAGTGGGTTTACTAACATTCTCTGCAATGTTTACATGCTGATGCACCTGTTTCAACTATCTTAAAATTATAATTATATTCAAAGTACACGATTCTATTTGTAATTTCATTTGCATAAAAGTAATTTTAGATTTTGATAATTTAATAAATCTTCTTGAAAATTTATAGTTCTTTATTTATATTTAAGTATGCTCCTTATCATTAAGGTACAAATGTCTATAATTTTTAGAGGTACAACATTAGCACACCTCATTTGTAACAAAAATGTTAATAGAATTACATTTGTATCAAATATAAAAATTAAGTATGCTTCTGAATTTTTCTGTGTCAAGTTGTCTCAACACCACTTAAAGTATTGCCTATTCCTTGTTTAATGATTTCTTTAATTCTTTAAGGGGTGGGACATTTTTCTTAGGATACACTTCTGAGTTATCTAATTTGTCCTTTTGATGTATCACCAACTCACAGATATATATATTGATTACCAATCCTGTACCCAACCATAATATTCTAAAAAATAGTCCTAAAACTTGATTTTTCTTTTCAACTATTTTCTTTTATTAAACTACCTTTTAATATAAAATTTAAATAAAAATTTTCAATCTAGGCAGTAAGTTGTATGTAAATAGAGTATTTTTGTTTCCCTTTAAAATTTCATTGTATTATATTTTCATTGTTCTTGTTGATATCTGAGAGTAGATAAAAATTACAGTAGTGTACTACTAAATATTCTCTTTTTTATCTTTAGTATTTATTTTTCTTCTAGTAGAGGTTGACATATAATCTCCAGCACCCTGTCCTCAAGAGTAAGAATGGAAGTATATTTAATTTTGATTTTAAGTAAACAGATGAGTTTTATGTACCTAAAATAGTTGGTCAAAACTAGACAAATGTGTCTTCAGGGAATTCTGGAAAATATATGATGATAGTACACTAATATCGGAATATTAGAAAGAGAGGGGCAGATAATTGAGTGAGGCAAGTGGAAGTATCTTGAAATAAAAAAGAGAAACAAATTAATATTTTAGCTCCTCATAATATTTTAATAGTGTCTTATACCCAGCTATTAAAAGGGTTTACATATGACCCTTAATTTCATGATTTTGAAGATTTAGTGGTTGGGCTCAGCTGTGCTTGGTACCCACAAGATTCCATCTGGCAGAGATAGAGGGCTAAATGAGGCCAAGAAAAGAATTTAGGGCTTTGCTTAAGTCTAGGCTTGCTAGACTTGTGTACTACTATTTAGGCTCCTCATAAATTGTGATAAATTTTCTTCCATTTCTATAAAATAACATGACATAAACTTTGAAGAGCCTTCTATGTATTTTATCTGATCATCTCATCTCTGTACTATTTTACTCAATTAAGTTAGATAACAACTATTGAAACCAAAGAATTTTTCCAAGTGCCAGAGTGCTGTTACAAATAATTTCATAAAGTTTCACATTTAGTCTTCATGCAATTCCTTGAGTTCAGTCATTGTTAATATACAAGTTTACATGCTAAGAAATTGAGGCCAGATGTGATTAGATGATAAATTGAAGGTTACCTAGTTGTTGAAGTGTCATAATCAACATAGTTAATAAGACAGACTGGTTTGGGTTACTAATATGTATGTTTATGAATATGTATTATTTTTATAATGATAATATTTGTGTAAATTCTGCTACTTAAATAAAAGCCATTGCTATGGCAACATAAGGGCAATTTGTTTTTTATTAAAAAGCAGAGAGAGGGAGAAACAGGAGAGAAAGAGAGAGAGAATGAATATGAAATTCCCTTGAATCTTCACCTCACTTTCCTTTTTAATACATTCTATAACAGAGCATCAGGTGATGAGGTGATTAACTGCAGTGGTCTAATAATCTGCTGGGTCTCAGCTCTTGCAAAGAGACAGGCGATTCCGATGAGTGAATCTGCAGTTTTTCAACAGCTGAGCACTTGATACAGCTTCTATGTTCTGAATTGGTCTGCTCCTTTCTAAAAGCTTTTCAGTTTTCTTTCGTTTTTAAGATCAATTGACACATAGAACTCCCACTTAGCTGTAACTCAGCTTAACAAGAACAAGTTCCTCTAGCAAATTGTCCCTCTCCAAACAAAAACTAAAATTGCCCAGCTTCTTTGACTTCTTGCAACATTTTCTAGAAGGGTTTTGGAGTTTAGCAGACCCAGTCATGACTTGTTGGTATTTATTAGGACTCCTATACAATTTTTGACGTTGATTCTTTTCTAGCTTGTTTAATATACTAAGTAACAGAAAAACTTTGATCTATTCTCGAAGATTAATTGAGAGGAATACCATTATCAACAGCTGCTCATCTTTGGTCAGTGATTTCCAGAAGAAATTTGCTTTCCTTTACGAGTATTATTTTTCAGTTTCCTGTGTGTTTGTTTTCTTATTTTTCTTTACTTCTTTGCAAGTACACATATTAAAACAAAGGTATCTCATCTTGCTCCTGCATAGTCTGCAGTAGAAATGTTTTGGCATAATCTTGAATTATGTGTAGGTGTTAGGGTAGTACAGACAAAAGGAGAAAGAAGTAATTGAAATGTCTGCCTCCCTTTTCTTTCTTTTTATATTCTTTCTATTCTTCCTTTATTTCTGCCATGGCATAGTCACAATAACAGAGTGGAATATTCTAGCACTCTTCATTTATTCAATCCTTCGCCAGATATGGAACAGATATTTACTGTTCAAGACACTATAGTTAAAACCATGTGCAAATTATTTTTTAAAAGCATGAAAGTTGAAATCATAAGATGTTGGTTTTCTTCTGCTATTTAAGCATACTATGTTAAAAATCAGAAAGGTAAATTTTCATAAGATATTTATTGGCTATCTATTACCTACTAGGCACTGTGCTAAGAGCTGGAGTCATATTAATAAACAACTCAGAGATAACCTATTTTCAGGAAGACTTTGGTCCAGGGAGCTATATTATTTCCTTGTTCCTTATTCAGAACATTACACTTGAGAATACATCTTATTTTCTTCATAATCCTTATTAGAGTTCTTTCTGCTTACTGGGATATTGAAAAAGATAAACCTATTCACCCAAATCCTCCTAGAAAAAAACTCTTCATGATACTATTTATTTTTCCTGATGACAGAGAAGCACGTACATCAAATTGGATTCAGAATCAAATAGATAATCTTTAAATTATTATAACTTATGATACAACCCCTTAATACTCTTGCATTACTTTATTTTTTTATCAATAACACATACATATTACATTTAAAATCGTAAAAATTTAAGTAGAAACATATAGGTAAATAGAGGGGACTCCTATGCCATATGCATTTCTCTTAGTTCAACCATATTTATTTTGTTGGAATGAAGTTTGTTTCTACTTTTAATTATTAAGGGACTTATATTGAAATGATAGTAAAATAATGAGTATACTAATCATGAGAATGAAAATTTTTGAAATATAGAATTATGTTATTTGAGGGGGTAGAGTATTCTGTGCAGTTTCATGTCATTCAATTAGATTGACATTCAAGAGCTGATAATGGATTGGGGGGATTGGGTCCCACCAGCAGCAGTCAGGGGTTAATATTGACTCTGCAGTCAGAAATTGCTCCTGGCAGGCCTGGTGATGCTTGGGTTCAAACTATCTTCTTTCCTGAATTAGCTGCTTGCAAGGCAAAGTTCCTACCAATGTGTTATCTCTCCAGCCCATGATAGTAAAATCTTTTAAAATTTCATCTCATGCAATCCCATCTATAAGTGAAAAAAACATGAGTATCTGAATGTTTGTCTATTTATTTTGAAGTTCTGAAGATCTAACTTACCAGAATGGCTTTGTGGCTATCTAAGAAAGAACATGGGTAAATTATATGAGAAAATTTTTAATGCAAATGAGTTTTTTATTTCAGAAATATTTCTTCTTTATGTGTGCCTGTCCACAATCATATAATCTATTCTACTTCTCTCACTCATTAACAATAAAATGCTAGTTGTCAGTGTAGTTATTTCTCTAACTGCACTACCACCTTTTGTGGTGAGCTTCATATCTTGAGCTGTCCTTCAGTCCCTCATCTTTATTGTCTCTGTGCATTATTGCAATAATGTCTTTTATATTTCTTAAAACCCATAGATGAGTGAGACTATTCTGTGTCTATCTCTCTCCCTCTGACATATTTCACTCAGCATAGGAGTTTTTATGTACATCCGTGTATAGAAAAAAATCAGGACTTTATCTCTCCTGATGGCTGCATAATATTCCATTGTGTATATGTACCACAGCTTCTTTAGTCATTCATCAGTTGAATGGCATCTTAGCTGTTTCCAGATTCTGGCTATTGTACATAGCGCTGAATGACTATAGGTGTCAGGAAGTCAATTTTTGTATTATGAATTTTTCTTTCTAGGGCATATCCCTAGGAGTGGTCTAACTGGATCATATAAACTCAATTTCCAGTTTTTTGAGGAATCTCCATATTGTTTTCCATAAGGACTGGACTAGATGGCATCCCATCAGCTGTGAATAAAAGTTGCTTTCTCTCCACATCCCTGTCAACACAGATTGTTCTTGTTCTTTTTGATGTGTGCCAGTCACTGTGGCATGAGATGGTACCTCATTTGTTGTTTTGATTTGCATCTCCATGATGATTAGTGATGTGGGGTATTTTCATGCGTCTTTTGGCCATTTGTATTTCTTTTTTAAGAAATTCTCTGTTCATTTCCTCTTTCCTATTTTGATGGGGTTAAATGATTTTTTTCTTGTTAAGTTCTGTCAGTACCTTGCATATCTTTGATTTTAGCCCCTTATCTGATGATGTTGGGTGAATAGTTCTCCCATTCTGTGGGTGGCTTTTGTATCTTAGTCACTATTTCCTTTGAGGTGCAGAAGTTTCTCAGTTTATTATAGTCCTGTCTGATTATGTCTGCTTTAACTTCTTTGGAGAATACTGTTTCCTTCTTGAAGATGCCTTTAGTTTCAATGTCATAGAGTGTTTTACCTGTGTTCTTCTATATACCTTCTGAGTTGAAAGGACCGGAGAGCTGTTCAGTGACACCAAGACTCAAAGTTCATGCAAAAGCAAGGGGTTTATTGTTCAAGCATATATACCTGGGCACCCAGCATGGCAATATGGCTAGAAGCTGAGAGCCCCGATCCCAAATCCAGCAGTTCTTTTATAACACTCCAGTACAATGGAAAATTTACAGAACACAGCATGACCATTAGTTTAACGAAGTTTACTGACTTTTACATTTCAGGGAACAGTTGGAACATTTATCACAGACACTATAACAGGTTAACAGGTTCAGTGAATTTTTAGTTGCGGTCACCTTAACCTTTTGGGGGCTTTCTGGGCATATGCAGAGATTTTTTTTTAACTTTTCCCTTTTCAGTTTTGGTCTGATATCAGGTCTTTAATCTATTTGGATTTGACATTTGTGTATTGCGTTAGATGGAGGTCTGAGTTCACTTTTTTGCATGTAGCTGACCAGTTGTCCCAACACCATTTGTTGAAGAGGATTTCCTTGCTACATTTTGCCTTTCTTGCCCCTTTATTAAAGATTACTTTATTGTATATCTGAAGAAGCATATTTTCTTAGTTATGAATCTTTTGGTAAATAATGTATATTATAAACAAAGTAGTCATTACATTTGAATAATATTTTTCTGGATTAATTTGTAGTGGACTAATTTTTAACTACTATCGACTTGAGCAATTTTTTTTTTCAAATTAAACATCATGAGAGATACAGAATAAAAGAAGTTTTTTAGTTTTGTTTTGTTTTGATTTTTTTTTTTTTTTGGTTTTTGGGTCACACTCAGCAGCGCTCAAGGGTTACTCCTGGCTCTATGCTCAGAAATCGCTCCTGGCAGGCTCAGGGGACCATATGGGATGCCAAGATTCGAACCACCATCCTTCTGCATGAAAGGCAAACGTCTTACCTCCATGCTATCTCTCCAGCCCCCAGAATAAAAGAAGTCTTATGATTCATAAAATATATGAAATAAAAGTAAATAAAAATTACTACTTTTACTTTTGATCTTAATCCAAATAATTAGGTCCATACTATTCTGATTCAAAAGCTGAGATTTATTTAATGTACTCTGAAAAAAAGGGAAGGTAAAACAGGCAGAAGAATTAATGAAAATCATTGGACATATTCCTTTTACATATTTTAGTTTAAAGTGTTTGGTGAAAGAAATAGATAAAAGGTATTAAGCTAAAGAATTCAAGTTTACACATTTCCAATTTAATGTTCTTTTTTGCTATATTTTATTAGAATTAACCAGAAGGATTCATATACACATCCCTAAGCTTTGGGATTTGTGCTCTTTTGTTCGAATGTGCTCTATGGTTCTAATTAATTTATTGATTTATTCAATAAAGCAGATGCTGCACATAATGAGCAGTAACTAAAACCCAAATGAAATCAGCACAGCTAAAGAAAAACTTGGTCTAATTTAAAACATTATACATATGCCTGATACTTAAAATTATTCTTGTATTAATGTAATTTGTGAAGCATATTGGAGGAACATAAATCAGTTTAACTCTGCTACCTTCAAAATTTTAAAACGGGGGCCAGAGCAGCGGCACAAGTGGGAGGGCATTTGCCTTCCAAGTGGCTAACCTAGGACTGACCAAATTTCGATCTCCCACATGGTCTTCCAAGTCAGGAGCTATTTCTGAACGTATAGCCAGGAGTAACCCCTGAACGTTTTTAATTTTGGGATCACATCTGGTATTCTTTGGAACTTATTCCTATCTCTATGCTCAGGAATCAATCCTGATAATTCTCTGAGGACCTTATGAAGTGCCAGGGACCAAACTATGGTTTGTGCTTAAATCACTGAAATATTTCCGTGGAATTATTTAAAGTATACATTTATTTATATTAATTTTTTAAATACAGATTTTTGTGAAGGCAGGTTAGGGACAACACCTCAATATAAATATAAATTGCTTTTGTCTTTCTGCTTAGAGATTATTACCACAAGGGCAGGTCTCTGAGATAGTATGAAGGGTAGGATTTGAACCTGGGACAGACATGAGCAGGGCAAGCACTCTATTCACTCTATTGTCTTTCCTGACATGATTTTATTTTTTAAAAGTTTATAAAGAATTATTGGTGATTCCTCAAGTTATTCAAGTTATTCACATATTTGTATAATTATTTTCTTTTTATTTATTTATTTATTTATATATTTATTTATTTATTTATTTATTTATTTATTTTTGGTCTTTGGGTCACACCCAGCAGCGCTCAGGGGTTACTCCTGACTCTGTGCTCAGAAATCACCCCTGGCAGGCTTGGGGGACCACATGGTATGCCGGGATTAAAACCACCGTCCTTCCGCATGCAAGACAAAAGCCTTACCGCTGTACTACCTCTCTGGCACCTGATTATCATTTTAAACTATAATGAGAATTATACTTGATGCAACTTGTTTATCACCATATTTGCTTTCTTACTAGAAAACAAGAATCAAGCTTCAATAACCAATGAGGTAAATAATCTCATCTTTACTTGGCAATATATAAAAAGCATAAAATTAGAACTGTAGTTTTGTTTGTAATGTCAGAAATGGTCCTCTTTGGTCTCTATGTGTACAGTATAATTATATGCAAAGTATTCTCAGTGAAGTTCAAGGACAATTACCTATATAATTCTCAGGATTTTGCTCCTGACAATATTTTAAGTTGAATATTCAATAATCAAACCTCAAGAGGAACAAACATGCAAATTATCTCTTTGAGCTCTCTCTTTGGCTCAATACATATAATATATTTCATCATAGAAGTGAACCTTCTATTAAGATGCAAAATAGTAAACCAATTTTTACATATATTTCCTTGAAGTAAGTTAAAGATATGGTGTATATATAATACAGTGAGATATAAATAACAAAGTAGACATCAGAGATGAGGTTTGTTACTTCAATAAAATTTATGTTATACCATTCAATAATTGAGAAATATTAACCACATCTTTTTTTAACCTACACATGAGTTACTCAATTTTTGAGACATATTCTTTTCTGGACTTTTACCAAAAGGACCTCAAAAATATCTATTCAGAGAAGATATTTTCACTTTGTGTTTATTACATCACTATTTACAACCTAAAAACCTCAATTTGAGGAAAAAACTATGATACATCTATAAAGCAGTATTCTGATCAGCTATAAGAAAAGTTAATTACAATTCTATTGTGTAGATTTCCCATATTTCTTTCCTCGTTCATCTTTCTTACACACTTCTGTTAATTTCATACTATGGCTTTGTGAATAGGGCTTCAGTGAACATGAAGGCACAGATTCCTATTCTTCATTATTTTTAGACCTGTAGAGTATATTCCCAGGAATAGTATTGCTGGATCAAATAAAAGCTGAATTCTTCTTCTATTTTTTTTTTTGAGAATGACTCTATTGTTTTACAAAAAGACTGAACCAGTTCTATAATCCCACCAAAAGTGAATTAAAGTCACTTTTTCCCACCAATTTGCCAACACACAATTCTTGACAGTCTCTGTGGTGTGAGATGATAATATTTCTTTGCTGCATTGTTTGCATCTTCCAGTGATTCATAAAAAATAAAACAAAATTGAAGTCATACGATATGATGTTATTGAATAAAAAATAGCAGAATCTGGAAAATGGATATAATGTATAAAAGTGAAAACTAGGAGAGGAAGTGGTGTTAGATTGTATTATACATAACAGAATTACAACCAATAGTGCCTAAACATAATAGAATTCTTTTTCTTAAATACGATTTCCTCAAAGATAAAGAATTAAGGATGTCCATTATTTTAAGTTATTCTTAATTTTCTTAACATGTGACAAAATAATCAAATAGCTGTTTTACCTATCTAAAGTCAAATAGTTCTAATTTATTTTTAGTTTGCACCTGTATCTATTTTTTTTCAGCATTTTGTGCACAAAAGTTTATTTCTCATTAGTCATTAATTTTGAACATTAGAAATAAATTTAATTTTTTTATAAAAGATGAGTTAAAATAATACACCTCCTGTATATTACTCTTTTTTTTTCTTTTTAGTTTTGGGACCACACTTGGTAGCACTCTGAGATTAATATTGGCTCTGCATTAAAATTTATTTTTGGAAGACTTGGAGGATAATATGGGGTACCAAGAATTGAAGCTGGGTTTTGTCTGTTCAGGACAAATATCCTATCCTCTGTGCTATTGTTCTGGTCCCAACCCCTCTTGTATATTATTCTTGTATTCTTGTTTTTTGGTCATGTTTGTAATTTGAGATCAAGAGCAAAAACAAAATATTTTAAAATCATGCTATTGGAATTTTAGTTCTTCCTCTATGAATACTTGTTTTCATTTCTTCACCACACCTGGTAATGCTCATAATTTTTTCTTGACTATTCACTTGAGAATCATTCCTGGTAAGACTAAGGAAAAATACAAAAAGGCAGGAATTGAACCAGAGTTTAATATGTTTAAGGCAAGCACCATACCGGCTCTATAATCTCAACAAAACCTTTTTGTGATAAGTTCTACAACTGATCTTAAATGTTTAATTTAAATTAAATGCTTCATTGTAGACATAGAACTCAATATGAAGAGAAAATAGCATTATATGTTTATTAGTATAAGTGTGTGTAGATTTTGTGAAAATAAAATCAAAACCCAACTAAAAACATGTTGATAGATAAAACAGTATAAATTAATTACCTTACAGTTCTGTAGGTCTAATATGTCCTTCATTGATTTAAAAATCATTTTGTCAGCAGAGTTTTTCTAGAGTCTTTATTGTTTTGTTTTGTTTTGTTTTGTTTGGGGCCACACCGATGATGCTCAGGGGATACTCCTTGCTCTGCACTCAGAAATTGCTCCTGGGTTGGGGGACCATAAGGGTTGCCAGGGAATCAAACTGCGGTCCGTCCTAGGTCAGCCTTGTGCAATGCAAATGCCCTACCACTGCACCACCGTTCCTGACCCATGTTTTTCCAGAGACTTTAATGAGAAAAATTAATATACTTATCTTTTTTCTAAAATTCAATTTTGTCCTTGTCTCTTAACACTGCATCTTCAAGCTCTCCCTACTCCTTGACTCAAAGTTCTTTACCTCTTTAACAGAGATAGATTAAATCCCAAGTGAAAAATAAAAGGAACTCTTTTAACTTCACAATTTTTAACAGCTACTATAATTATAAAGATATTTTTGCCCTTGAAGGAGATATATTGATGGTTTCTGAGAATTAATCCTGTGTATATTTTTGAGGTCTACTTATTTTTGCTTATTTATGTTCACACTCAGAGTACTCAGGGATTACTCTTTGCTTTGGGCTCAGGGATCACTCATATTAGTTTTGGAGGACTGTATAGAGTTCCAGGGATCTAACCACAGCCAGTTGAAAGCAAAGCAAGGACTTTACCTACTGTACTAAAATTAAGACCCTAAGGTCTGTTTTTTTGGCGACCACTATCAATGACTTTAAGAGAACAATGTTAAAAGTGAGATAAAATCATGACCCTTTTAAAACAAATTAAATAGGTAAAAGTATTTGAACTAAATTTCTTTTAGACTTAAAGAGTCAGGGAACATGAAGTTTGATATGAATATTTGTAACAAAGAAACTTTTTGTAAATTTGAGAAAAATTAAAATACCAGTACTTTAATAGATTTCAGTGATGATATTTTCCCTTGAAATTATAGTCTATGACTACTCAACTGTGATTCAAAATCCCTTTTAGTATTTACTATAAAATTTTCCTTGACACATTGACCTAACTTATTAAAGCAATCAAATTGTGAAGCAAAAAAGACATACAGATTGCAAATGAGCATGAGAAGATATACTGCATCATAAGTATAAGGATAATATAAATTGAACAACATACAATTGCATGCTCATATAATGGTCAACACTAAAACAATAAAAGTCCACATTGCTTGTCAAAATCTGGGACAGCAGAAGTCTTCAAACAATATTGTGAGTATGGAAAATAGCACAACTATCTTAGATGCTCTAAATTATATGCCAAAACTGTGCATTAAAACTATTATAATCCATGTAACTTGAATAATAGCATCTTAAAAAGAATACTTGGTAGCTTTAATTTCTTTCAAAGATAAGCAATGTAAATAATCCACATATCAGTTTCTTGGTATTTATTTAAAAATTTTACATAGATATGCACACAAAAATGCTTTCATCTATACTATAAATCTACAGAAATCTAGTTAGAGTGATATTGAAATAAGGACAGAATCTCTGACCAATTGAATAGAAATGGTCTGTTTGAAGCTCTTACAAAACTAAATAATATATAAAGAATTAAAAAAGACAAGTAACATACTGGGTTTTGCTCTCTATTATTCTAATATAGGGCTAATGTTCCAAGCTATATAAAACACTTATAAACTGTAGTAAAAAGAAAACATTTTCTTTTTTTTTCAGGGAAAATTTTTTTTTATTTTTAATTAAACACCTTGATTACATACATGATTGTGTTTGGGTTTCAGTCATGTAAAGAACACCACCCATCACCAGTGCAACATTCCCATCCCCAATGTCCCAAGTCTCCCTCCTCCCCACCCGACCCCCGCCTGTACTTTAAACAGGCTCTCCATTTCCCTCATACATTCTCATTATTAGGACAGTTCAAAATGTAGTTATTTCTCTAACTAAACTCATCACTCTTTGTGGTGAGCATCCTGAGGTGAGCTGGAACTTCCAGCTCTTTTCTCTTTTGTGTCTAAAAATTATTATTGCAAAAATGTCTTTCATTTTTCTTAAAATCCATAGATGAGTGAGACCATTCTGTGTTTTTTCTCTCTCTCTGACTTATTTCACTCAGCATAATAGATTCCGTGTACATCCATGTATAGGAAAATAGAAGAAATGAACAGACACTTTGACAAAGAAGAAATACAAATGGCCAAAAGACACATGAAAAAGTCCTCCACATCACTAATCATCAGGGAGATGCAAATCAAAACAACGATGAGATACCACCTCACACCCCAGAGAATGGCACACATCACAAAGAATGAGAATAAACAGTGTTGGCGGGGATGTGGAGAGAAAGGAACTCTTATCCACTGCTGGTGGGAATGCCGTCTAGTTCAACCTTTATGGAAAGCGATATGGAGATTCCTCCAAAAACTGGAAATCGAGCTCCCATACGATCCAGCTATACCACTCCTAGGAATATACCCTAGGAACACAAAAATACATTACAAAAACCCCTTCCTTACACCTATATTCATTGCAGCACTATTTACCATAGCAAGGCTCTGGAAACAACCAAGATGCCCTTCAACAGATGAATGGCTAATGAAACTGTGGTACATATACACAATGGAATATTATACAGCTGTCAGGAGAGATGAAGTCATGAAAAAGAAAACATTTTCATATAAAAAATGGAGAGAAGTGAACAGACACATAATTAAAGAAAAAAACAACAAAAAAGAATGTATACAATGCCATGGAGATAGTACAAAGGTGGAAAAATATAATCTAAATGTCATATAGGTTTGATTCCCCAATACCATATATGTTTTCACAAGACCATAAGAATTATTGATATGTTAGCACAGACACCAGGGTAACCGGAGTAAACCTAGTGCACAGCTAAATGTGACTTCAGAGTCAGTCACCCTGCCCTAGATAACTTACATAAAGAATAGTTTTCATCACTTATCATCAGAGAAATACAAATGCAAAATAGCAATAAAATATTACTTCACACAAGGAGTCTGAAACACTTAAAAACAAACAATCATTTCTTGTATGATGTAAAGAAAAGGATCCTTTATCCACTGTTTGTGGTAATTGTAAGTGGTTCAAGCTCTAGAAAACACTTCGACCACATTTCAAAATCTATGAATATAACTTTCATATTACCTAGCAATTTCATTTCTGGGCTTCTATACAAAACATTGTTTTTTTGCACTTACTGTTACAGATAAAACTATTGATCTTAGAAGCATTCTGGTGGATCAGTTTAAGACCACCAACTGCTGGGAAGTAATATCTGAAAATTTTTACTTCTCCAAAGCTTTCCTAATAACCTGTTATTAGTGATCACATAAATGATCTGTGATTTTGCTATTTAACATTTAACATTTTCTATTTAACCTTTGCTATTTAATTATCATAGCTTATTCATTTATATATTTAATATCGCAACAGTAATATATATAATACAAAATTATTATATAATTCAGCTGTACACTTTTTTTACTTAATAATGCCTATTGAGACTAATATAGTGTAGTTGTATAGAGTAGTTGTATAGCCTTAATATTATCTGTACCCCATGAAAAAAATGTATACTATTCCAATTCTCTCAACATTGTATCAGAGACAAATATAATAGCTGGAAGTAATTAAAATTAAACTGGCAATCAACACTCCACCTGTAAATCCACATGACAGCATTTAACTAATTTTTACAATTTTCCTCCATCAGCTTTCATTAACCATAAACTGATTCAGTTCGGTTCAGCTGTTCTGAAGTACTGGTATGCTCTAGAAGTACCTAGAAATGCTGATATAAATGTAATGTACTGTATAGATTATACCAAGTGTTCATTACCAACATATAAGTGTAATTGTTGTAAGACTATGAAAGCTATTTCCAGAAATACTCATTGATGGTAAAAATAGAGCCCTATCTTTTATTTCAATCACACGAATATTTTTAATTTATTTATTTTTATTTTGGGTCACACCTGGCAGCACTCAGGGTTTATTCCTGGCTCTGCGCTCAGAAATCGCCCCTGGCAGGCTCGGGGGACCATAAGGGATGTCGGGATTCGAACCATCTGTCTTTGTGCAAGGCAAACACCTTACAGCTATGCGATCTCTCCGGCCCCTAAATCAAACAAATCTTAATGTAATGAAAATTAATTTAAAACATTACTGATTAGGGCCGGAATCATAGCACAGTTTCATCTAGGGCGTTTGCCTTGCATGCTGCTGACCTGGGGTGGGCCAGGCTTCGCTCCCCAGCATCCTATTGATTACCAGAGCCTGCCAGTAGCGATTTCTGAGCACGAACACATGAGTAAACTCTGAGCTCATCTGGGTGTGGCCCCCAAACAAACAAACAAACAAACAAGACATTACTGAAGATAGATTTTCTCTTGAGGGGCTAAAATTTTGTGATATCTTTTTTTGGGGGGTGGGGGAGGTGGTCACACCCGGCAGCACTCAGGGGTTACTCCTGGCTCTATGCTGAGAAATCGTTCCTGACAGGCTGAGGGGATCACATGGAATGCCGGGATTCGAACCACCGACCTTCTGCACGCAAGTCAAACACCTTATCTCCATGCTATCTCGCCGGCCCCAAATATTTGTGATATCTTAATAATTGTATATTCACAATTATTGCTAATAACAATGATGAAACTCATATGCCCAGGCAGTTGGGCAGAAAAGAGTCTGGAGGCAAAAACAGAGACAGCAGAGACAGAAAATAATCCTCACACAGTTATGGAGGTAAAAAAAGGTTAAGAGATCTCCACTGCAAAATCTTTTGCTCACTAGCTCTAAGACCAGCAAGCAGAAAGTTCAATTGTGGAAAACCGAAAGCACAGCTGTTTTTTCCTGAGACCCAAACCTTTATTGGGTATCCAAAAACCACACTCAGGGGAGGAGAACAGGTGGTCTAAGACATCAATCCAAAAGGGGCTTCAATCCAAAATTGCTTCCATCCATTAGTGACAAGTTTATTCTGAATAGGGATTGAAACTCACACCCAACATCTCTTGTATGGATATTTGATCGAAATCAAATGGCAACTTTTTGTCTTGGGAGGAGAATGATTTAAATCTATTTAACATATTAAAAGGTAGAAAGGATGGCTTTGTTTATCAGCTTTGTAAATCTAATAAAGCTTTGGAATAAAATACATTTAGCTTTACAAGCGAAAGAAGAGTATTTTCTATCACAAGGTGTGAGAATTAGAATCCTATGGAATACAGAGCTATAAATAATTGCTAAAATTTAGAATATGCTAATAATCTAATTTTCATGAGAGTATTAAAAAGATTGAAATAGAAAACATTTGATCAACTCTAAACTTTCTATATAAATAGTAGGGACTATAAAGTCAAGGTTGCTGTTGACCTATGAAATGAGGCAATATTTTTATACTTTTATCTCCTGCTCCTAGAAGCCCCAGATGGAACATTATGCTTGCCAAGTTGCTCAAGGTTTGCTGATGTTTGTTTTTTTTGTTTTTCCTCTGGGCCATATATGTGGTGCTCATTTCTTATTTCTAACTCTTTTCTCAGGGTTTATTCTTGGACCTGGTGAGGGGATAAAATTGGGTGCAAAGGCTCAATCTCCAGGTCATCTATGTGCAATTTTAATGCCCTACCACGCTACTTATGCAGTGTTTGCTATTGAAGAATAAAGGAGAAAAGTGTGAAACATGGCCATAAAAAACTAACATTGAAGATAAACTGGCATCAAAATTTGGATCTAAGAAGAATTTTCTGTTATCACAATTGGCAGCTTTTGTCTTCGGTGTCTTTTATTTGGAGATAACTTTCTCTATGCTTTGTGTCTGCTATGGTGGGAATGACTTTGCATGTAAACTCATGCATCTTTTAAACTTTTGCTAAACAGACAAAAATGAATTAATACTTGAATGGTAACAAGATATTGCTTCCTTCCACATATGCCTTTGGAAAATAAAAACAAAATTTTATTTATAGCAAAATAGAGTGTAAGGAGATTCTGAAATAAGAATGCTTAAAATGGTTGCTATGGGATTACATGATTTAATGCTTTGACTTATTTTAAAGTGCTTAGAATAATGTCTTAAAGTGCATTCCTCAAGAAAACTATAGCATATCTACAGAATGAAAGGGTCAACCATGGATGTACAAACCAGGAATAAACCAAGCATAACAAACCAGCAAAAGAGAGCCCATAATCATGTTCTGCAAGTCAAGTCATTGAGGACACCCTAGAGATAGTAAAAATGGGTAAGGTTCTGCCTTGCTGGAAACAAACCTGGGTTCAATGTTTGGCACTGAATATGTATCCTCAATGTCTTCCAGAGTGATCTCTAAACACAAAGGAATGAGTAAGCTGTACACTGACACTGTGGACCCTCACTCAGTCTTTAACTTTAAATCTGCCATTTTATTCATCTGTAGAAACACAATGAATATCAGCAGTTTGCATGTTGTCTATTTGCTCTCAGCTACTATCACATCATTTAACTTCTCAAAAGTGTTTTCTCAGAGTATATCAACCAACTGTTTTCAGCTATTTTATTGTATCACCTTGTATGCTTTCTCCAATTTTGCTGCAATCTATAGCGATTTGGTTGGTGATTGGCTAAGTGCCTTGTTTATTTACTAACATTGTTATCTGTCCGCAATTTCTCTAAAATATTAGCAGCATAAAGACAACTTCAACAATGGTCTTGCTCTCCAGTTGCATCCATTGAATGCAGGCATAAAAAAATAAATAACCATTGAAATTGAAGAAACAGTTATCTCTTAAATCTCATTTAGTGTGATTAAATTTATTCAATGAAGAATGATAGATTATATCTACTTGACGCACAAAATTTTAACTTGCTTGAAATAACTTGGGATGATTTGGGGAAATAGAAAATATATACATGGTTATGATCTGGGGAAAACTAGGTGCTTGAGAGTCTCTTCTGGAATTTTGTTCAGGGTTTATTTTTTTTAGTGCTTTCAGATGAACCCAGAATCTACACATGTAGAGAATTGATCAACCATTGACTGAACCACATCATATTTCTAAACACTATTATTTTGGTTTGTTTGTTTTGAGGACTTACCCAGTAATGTTCAGGGTATATTTCGGGTTCAACACTCATTGATCTTTCCGAGTGAGGATAAAGGGACCATATATGCTGCTTAAAAAGTGAATGCAAGCAAGCACCTTACTTGCTATACTCAGGCCCACAACCCTGGCCTCAGAAAATGGAAAGTGTGTTGGCAATGCTGAAAGAAAAATGAAAGTAAATGATAAGCAATGCTTGAAGAGCAAAAATTGGAGAGATTATTAAGACACATTATTAGAAAAACTTAGATTTCAAATATGGATACTTTTAAGCTACATATTGCAAATGTATATGACTTTTAACATAAGTATACATAAATTTGTAATCTTTATAAATGACCAGAAACTAATACTGTCAGATATTTTCTTTTCAATGGACATTTACTAGTTTTAATATTTTAGAGAAATGCTTTTAAGGATTTCATCTTCTGCAATTTATCAATTGGAGATTTTTTATCAAATAAAAATATTTCATTATTTCCTTATATGATAAAATTATATTAAGATGATTTAGTATAATGTGTAAGGTGTTTTTAAATGGCACTATTTATTTTAAGATGTAGAGACAACCGAAAGCAGCCTATAAATGGAATTAATGTGTTACTCATTTATGCAGTTTTATAAGGGCTAGATTTCTCATTGTTAACCTTCTCTATAAATGGCCTTTGCAAAGCAGGAATTGCCCTGAGAGTGTTATCAGTATAAAAGCATCATTGTGTTTACATCGGCAAGAAACCTTTTCTTTTATGTCAGTTTCTTGTTCTTATTTATGAACGTGTTTGGTCAATTTGAAATATTTTGCTCAGAGATGACTAGGGTAAAGCTTTGACTGCATTTTTTCCTTAGGAGAAATTATCACGTATCACTGATGGCAAATTTTTTTGAATAGAAATTCCCTATTAAGTCATTTCCATTTAGACATCAGTACTGTATGTGACACCTGGTAATCACAACAGAAAGGAAGAGCAAAGAGACTCATGAATAAAACAGAGAGGTAGAGAGAAACTAAAAGAATTACACATTCATTCTACATACAGGAGTTAGATTGGAATTTGGGAAGAGACAAACAGATGAAACACAAAGCGAAAGGAAAATCAGGAGATTAAAGAAGTCGTGAGTGAACTGAGACAACTTAGTGTTAAAACATTTACTATTTTAATCATGGATTATTATTTGAAGAGGCATTTTTAGTGTTACTCATAAACAAATGCTCTTATACCATGTGCTGAAAGTAAAATATTTGAAATTATTTTAAGTGACTTGTCATTTCCTATTTCCATAACAAGGACAATGTAAGTAACTTCCAAAGAAGTATTTTAATGAAGAAAACAGAACAAGTGTTCATTTATAAATAACGTCTTAGATCATAATTTGAAGTTAGAATAAGCAGAAGATAAAATTACTGCTTTAACATGAACTCTGCAGACTGAAAGTTGAAAAGGTGTCTGGCTATTTTGCTACAACTATGTGTAGAGACAACTTAGTTTCTGAATCTCTAGAAAGACCTATGGAGATCTTTCTACAACTTGTGCTAATACTCAGTTTATAGGAATACTTTTTGAAGCAAAATAGCTTTATTTAAAGAAATATAGATAAATAAATATGAGGAAAGAAAAATATAGACAGAAATAGTAGTGTTCAAGAGAGAGCCTGGGTTATTTAGAGTGAGCTATGCAAAGGATGGAATTTGGGAGTAGGCTGTATATAATTTCCCTAATTTGCCTTTAGTTCTTTGGGAAATAAAAGCTGGGTTATGTTTAGTGAAAGCCTTAGACATATGTGCTCCTTTCATATTATTAACATGGCCTTTTCATTCTCTTGTAGCTTCTCCTTTTTCAAAGAGTTACACTTTTCTTGGGTAGTGTCTAAATGTCTGCATCTAAGTGGTGGTCCTGTGATTGAAAATATTATAAACAGGTTGGTTGTTTTTGATCACAGTGATAAAAAACACTAAAATTTTCCAGCTCAAAAATTAAAGAAATGCTACCATCTGAACCAGCAATTTTATATCTTGGTGTAAATTCTAATAACACACTTAAAATATTAAAAAATATAGTTTCACACTCATCTTCATTGCAACAAAATATAGAATGCAAAGGACTAGAAATAATTCTAGTGCCCAAAACACTAGAAAAAATTCTAGTGCCCAAAAGTAGCATAGGTAAAGACATTGTGTTATATGCACACACACACACACACACACACACACACACACACGAAAAAGAAGAAGAAGATGAAGAAGAAGAAGAAGAAGAAGAAGAAGAAGAAAAAGAAGAAGAAGAAGAAAAGAAGAAGAAGAAGGAAGGAAGGAAGGAAGGAAGGAAGGAAGGAAGGAAGGAAGGAAGAAAGAGAAAGAACGAGGGGCTGGAGGGATAGCATGGAGGTAAGAAATTTGCCTTGCATGCAGAAGGTCAGTGGTTCAAATCAGGGTATCCCATATGGTCCCCGAGCCTGCTAGGAGCAATTTCTGAGCATAGAGCCAGGAGTAACTCCTGAGTGCTGTCAGGTCGAACTTCCCCCCCCCCCCCCATAAAAAAAGAAAAGAAAGAAGGAAAGAAAGAGGAAAGGAAGGAAAGAAGTATGAAAGAAGGAAAGAAAGAAAGAAAGAAAGAAAGAAAGAAAGAAAGAAAGAAAGAAAGAAAGAAAGAAAGAAAGAAAGAAAGAAAGAAAGAAAGAAAGAAAGAAAGAGAAAGAAAGAAAGAAAGAAAGGAAGGAAGGAACGAAGGAAGGAAGGAACGAAGGAAGGAAGGAAGGAAGGAAGGAATGAAGAAAGAAAGAAAGAAAGAAAGAAAGAAAGAAAGAAAGAAAGAAAGAAAGAAAGAAAGAAAGAAAGAAAGAAAGAAAAAGAAAAAGAAAGAAAGAAGAGAAAGAAAGAAAGAAGAGAAAGAAAGAAAGAAGAGAAGGAAGGAAGGAAGGAAGGAAGGAAGGAAGGAAAGAAGGAAGGAAGGAAGGAAGGAAAGAAAGAAAGAGAAAGAAAGAAAGAAAGAAAGAAAGAAAGAAAGAAAGAAAGAAAGAAAGAAAGAAAGAAAAGAGAAAAAGAAAGAGAAAGAAAAGAGAGAAAGAAAGAAAGAAAGAAAGAAAGAAGGAAGGAAGGAAGGAAGGAAGGAAGGAAAGAAGGAAGGAAAGAAGGAAGGAAAGAAAGAAAGAGAAAGAAAGAAAGAAAGAAAGAAAGAAAGAAAGAAAGAAAGAAAGAAAGAAAGAAAGAAAGGAAAGAAAGAAAGAAAGAAAGAAGGAAGGAAGGAAGGAAGGAAGGAAGGAAGGAAAGAAAGAAAGAAAGAAAGAAAGAAAGAAAGGAAGGAAGGAAGGAAGGAAGGAAGGAAGAAAGAAAGAAAGGAAGGAAGGAAGGTATAAAGAAAGAAAAAGGAGAGAGAAAGAAAGAAAGAAAGAAGAAAGAAAGAAAGAAAGAAAGAAAGAAAGAAAGAAAGAAAAAAGAAAGAAGAAAAACGGAAGAAGAGAAAAACAGTGAGAGATACATATAGATCCCATTTTTATTCAGTTATGTTTTTTAATTGGTCATCATGACTTACAGTACCTTTAAGCTTTTTCATCAAATTTATAATGTAAGAGTGACAATATTTACAATGAGTGAGAAACACTGAAAAAGCTAATATCTAATTTTTGCTCCAGATTCTGAGATCTTTATTTAAAAATCCCACAAATGGTATTGTCCTTTTTCATGAAATTACATAAAAATGCCATGAAAATACAAAATCATGACACTTCTCATATTTTCTAAAAGGTTAAATCATATAATAAATAGACATGGTTAAATTTGTTTCTGGGTAGTCTTAGAAAGATACAGACTAGTTCTGTGGCACATACATTCATTTCCAGGCATCAATTCCAGGACCTCAGAGAGAGAGGGAATTTTCTATCACTTAAACCATGTTCCCAGAAAAATATATTTATATTTCAATTCAAAATCAACAGTTGATTTGAGGAAATTATTGAATTTAGATTCTTCCTTCTCCTACCTGGCTTTTAATTACAAGATTTGCCACTTTTACTTATTTTACTGAAACTTGGATTTTTTGTAATAGATTATAAAAATGGTAACTTTATGAATGTTATTGTAGTCTATGATATGTATTTAAGATAGAATTAAACTGATAAGGCATGAATACAAATATGGGGGTGGTCTTAACAAAAGAGATGTAATGTTTAATTAAATTTCTTACAATAGAGGAGGTAAAGTTATAGTACAGTGAGTAGAGTATTGGCATTGCTCACAGCTGACCCAGGTTCAATTCATAGTACCTCATGTCCCCTGAGCCCACCAGGAGTGATCTCTGTGTACCATAAAAGGAGTAAGCTTTAAGTATT
Source organism: Suncus etruscus (assembly GCF_024139225.1). Lineage (NCBI taxonomy): Eukaryota > Metazoa > Chordata > Mammalia > Eulipotyphla > Soricidae > Suncus > Suncus etruscus. Next base: position 89,130,576 of record NC_064856.1, on the reverse strand, counting down.
ATTGGACATGAACAAAACAACAACAACAACAACAATATATATATATATATATATGTAGGAATAGCAATACAAATGGTATACATCTTGTAGATTACTGTATTATCAAATCTATTTTTCTTGACTAACAACTTTTTCCAATTGTTAAATTGCTTGTTGTATCAGTTAATTAAATTATAAAGTGTTTTTGGTGTCAAAGTTCCAGGAGCCTACTCATGTTGCATATTTTATGCAGCCTCAGCCATGGATAAATTGAAAGAAGGGCATGTATCCTAAGAGGTTAAGCATAATTTTCTATTAGGCATCCTCCCTTCAGCTCCCTTGATCTGTTTGGTCAGGTGTGAGTAAAGTTGACCTGATATTCTTTAACACAACTTGATCTCTTTACTCTTCAAGTGATTCCATCAAATTGGTTTTGGTCCAAAGTTTGAAGATACTCAATATTAACTACAATCCAAGCTGATATAAAATTTCTAAATATCATTAGTTGGTAAAAAAGAAAGGGTGATAAGGTAGATGTTGTAATTTGCCTTAGCCAAGTAGTTTATCTAAATTAAGAATGCCATATTTTATGAAGATCAAGATGTATTTAACAATTGGTGTTTGTTGATTGTATTTGTTTATTTTTATTTATTTATTTTTGGGTCACACCCAGCAGCGCTCAGGGATTATTCCTAGCTCTGCGCTCAGAAATCGCTCCTGGCAGGCACAGGAGACCATATGGGATGGCTGGTTTCGAACTACCATCTCTCCTGGATTCGCTGTATGCAATAGAAACAAGCAACCGCTGTCCTATGCTTCCGGCCCTTGTATTTGTTTATTTTGATTATGAGCATGAGGAATATTTTTTCTTAATCATTTTTTATAAAAGATAAAATATAAAAATTATGTTTATTTATAGAGAAGTTACTTAAATGAACAGCAATCCTTTTGGCTTTGCTTTTACACTTCCCAGCCAAATATTGCTTAAAACGTGCCCAAGAAAAGCTATATAGGGCAAGAAGGGGAGAATCAGATATGAACTTTATTTTGTTTCCTATTCACCATAAAGTCTTGCAACCACAGTGCAGCAAGGACTTTGGAGACCTTGGATGAATGATTCATGCCATGTCAGTGACCTAATGTTCATTGAGAACTGGTACTTTTTGATTGCTATTTACCAAGACGGTCTCCCACAAAGAGACCTTGACTAGGGTGACTCCTCTCTCATCAAAAATCTCCCACTAAATCCCCTCTGACATTAAAAATGCTGTGTCCTACCTTTGGTAAGTTTTTAAAATTGCAGACCCGGCACCTCCAAGTGAATAGTTATACCCCTATATGCAGTAAAAAAAATAATAATAATTCAACTGTATTTTACAAAGTGTGAAATTTAGAATGTTTCCAAGCTCAGAGTATAAATCATATTTTATAAATACAGTTTACATAGTCTGCTGACTGATCTCTTCCTTGCTAGTGAGTACTGGAACCTACAGTAATAACACTCAAAATGTTTTGCTTCTTAGTAGAAAATGATTTATACAGTAATGTTACAGTCATCTCTAGTTTAAGTTAGGAAGGTATTGAAGTGACTTATAGGAGAGTCAATTTTGCAGTACCAGTGTCCTTATTAGAGTTCTTCACGGACAAATCAAATACCTAAAAATATCTTCTCTTATCCATTAAAGATTTTTCTTCTCATACGGATATATCTGTTATGGTGGTAAACCCAGCCAATTCTCACCAAAGGAACAAATTTGGATAGTGCAGATATTTCTTAAACTATACAGTGTATAGGAAGAAATGGTGTAAGGTTTGAAAAGTATTTTTGAAAATGCAGAGAAAAGCTGAGTTTATTCTCCTCTTTCAAGACACTGCTCTATAAGCTCTTATGCTGATATCAATAACTTTATATTTTTCTGCTCTCACTGCTTTTTGTTTGTTTGTTGTTTGTTTCTTCCTTGCATAAAGACAATTCACCTCTCTTCTTATTCTGCTTCCTGGAAGAACTATCTTAAATACATGTAAAACAGGAGAATAACATTTAAAGGAGATTTTACTTTAAATCCTATATTGATTAGGTTACTTTTGTTTTACTAGCATTTCCAATAACATACATTTCTAGAATCAAAATATTGAATTTCCAGTTTTCTCACTTTAACAGGAAGTCCTACTTAGTCATTGTATTTTATATAAGAATATATTACTATAGTCAAAGCGGTGGCGCAAGTGATAAGTTGTCTGCCTTGTGCTCACTAGCCTAAGACAAAGAGCGGTTCGATCCCCTGGGGTCCTATATGGTTCCCCAAGCCAGGTGTGATTTCTGAGTGCATAGCCAGGAGTAACCCCTGAACATCACTGGTGTGACCGAACCCAACCCCCCGACCCAGAATATATTACTGGGAATAATAGTTTGTTAGGTATGACTATGACCGTATGTGTTCATTGTATTAAAATGTAAATAGATAAGATAGTTTCTTGCTAGCACCAGAAACTCTTTAAAAAATAATCTTTTTAGGAGTTCAGGAGATAGTACAGAAGATAGAACTTTCACCTATCATGCGACCAACCAACCAGGATTTGTTTCCTTATCATCAATGATCCACCAGTGATTTCTGGAAATCCAGATGTGATAAAAACAAGCAAATAGACAAAAAAACAGCTTTTATGATAAAATTAGCATTGTTCAAAACCATATGTAAATACAGCATAGATTTTATCACAATGCCTTTCCTTTCTGTGCCTAAATTCTCAAATGCATACTGAAATATGCATTCTTTTTCATCTCCATTTTACTAGAATTTTCAAAATCCATTAGCAAACAAAATAATTACCATTCTGTAGAATGGAAAACGTTTGCAATGTTTGAAATATATTTAGGCTAAATATTCAAAGAGACATGTTAATGAAAAAAGCTGTAATTTAAAGGAGTAAATATTTTAGAATGATAAAAGTTTTCACGTTCAGAATTTATTCAGACTTTAATCTTCTAATTATTTTATTATTGGTTGTTATGTCAGAAACTTTGTTGATAGTGGCTTTATTCTTTTATAATTCTGAGGGTAGGCAATTTCAGAAAAGCTAATTTAAATGGCTTGTTTACTATTTATATAAGTTGTAGTAAATAGAGTTATATGCTATTAGGAGAAAATTTTAGGAAGAAATCATTGTCAACTGTTTCATTTAGTTAAAATAACCAGTGTGTTAACTTTGGTACATTATGGAGCAGCATGATCTGGCTCCTAGATCATATCAAGGCTTGCACATGTATTTTCAAAGAGACATAGAAGTCTTAAAAGCAGTTGTGTTTATTATATCCTAACAGGTTTTCTGGAATATTTTTTTCAAAAATAATATACTCAACAATAAGAAGGAAACAACAACAAACAAAGAGTGAATAACGTCAGAACTTTGTGACTCAAACATGAAAACTGGAAGAAGTACAGAATCCTTTCTAATTTATACTATATGCCTTACAAGCAAACTCTTTACAGGGTACAGGGGATAGAGCAATAGACACTGCTGGATACCACCACTCAAAACCTACTGAGTAGCCCAACTTCAAATTAGAGCAGCAAGTCTTTTAAACTGGCTTTTACTATGCAATAGAATGATTTTTCTGAGATCATAACAAATTTTAGTTAGAGAATGTGGAGACTTGTCTCTGTCAACTTTAAGAAAAACTGACATCTAATAGTCCCAATACTCCTATTCACAATAAATCTATATGGAGTTGTACTCTACAAATTAACTCTTGTAAAATTTAGTCTTACTTTTGCTTCTGAAATTTTGATATGCTGTTCATTAACTGATAAATTTATTCTATTTGATCACCCCTGTTGTCATCTATGCTTTTTAACATTACAATTGTCTTGGAAAGGAATAAATTTCATTCACATAATAATATTCTTCTCCAAATCCCTTGGATATATTAAAATCCTAAATGTTTTCTACTAGTATGATGGCATTGATTTTATATTAGCCAGAAGGGAAATATAGCTTCCCTTACTATCTTTCTCACCCTCCTTTTTTTCTTGTTTGTTTATTTTTGGTTTTGGGCCACACCTGGTAGTGCTCAAGGGTCATTCCTGGCTCTGCACTTAGAAATTGTTCCTGGCAGACGTGAGGGGAGGTCCATAAAGGATGCCAGTAATAAAACCAGGGTCCTTCCCAGGTCTACCACATGTAAGGCAAACGTATTACCACTATACTGTCTCTTCAACTCCCCATCACACACATAATTTTACGTTTAGTTTTTGAGTAATAAGCCAAATGGAGCAGTATTATATCTAGCCCAATAAATCTTGTTTTATTACTTATAACAGGTTGTTTTGCTGATTTTTTATGATCTAATCCTTTACATTATGTTTACTTCTGCTCAAATTTTATTTTCTTAATTATAATGCATTAAGCTGAATTGTTTTCATTTTACTTTTTAACCTCTTGAAAGCATGTTTCACTCTGACATTTCCTCTATGTCCTTTATGTTTTGGTACCGCATGTCTTTATTTGGTTTCAGGAATTGTTTTATTTCTTCTTCGATGTCCTCATTGAAACAATAGGATCTATTCAATAGTACATTGTTTAGGTTGCAAATATTTGAATTTCTTGTCCTCCCTTTTGTAGTTATTTTTATCAGAGTGTCATTGCAATTTTAATATACCATTATAATATTTATCCTTCATATTTTTATTGAAACTTATTTTGTGTCCATGCATGCGTATGATTTATGTGCAATGAAGAAAATACACATTTAATTTCCATTTGTTGAAAGTCTAGTGCATATATATTACTGAAAATTTCCCAAACTTCCAATTTAAATCCTATATAGATATTCCCTTTGAATAAATCTAATACTAATGTATTACATTAATATGTAGTATTAAAGTCTCACTGTACTATTGTTTTGTGTTGACATTTAACTTCAAGCCCGTTATATTTTGATGCCTGTTATTTCTGTTCACATATTAGTGTTATCTTTTTGATGTATTTTGTCACTTAATCAATATATAATGCCAATCCCTGCTCCATTAGTCTTTTATTGTTCATAATCTATCTGATTTAAGTATACTCATCACTACTTTAACATTATCATTTGTCTGTATGATATTTTCACCTTTTACTTTGAACTTGTTTATCACTGAAGTTCAAGTAGAATTTTTTTCTAAGTAGCAGAAAGTTTTTGAAATTCGTCTATTTCTTCTTTCACTTTATCTCCTTATACTGTGATAGCTGTCTTCTGCATATCGATCAGGTTCCATTTCTCATTTCTTGCTGACTTCTAAGTAATTTTGTTTTAAAAGGATTACTTAGAAGTTTACCACTAGGATTATAAAAGTAATCCTTTAATTGACCTATTTATTTATACCTTTTTGGAACCACATCTGGTGGTCTTGACTCGTTGCTCAGAATTTAAATTTTCCCTTGAATAACACAAGTATCATCTTGGTTTAATGCTGATGCTTTGTGGTCCACCTCTCTTTGCACTCCATTGCTGCTTTTCATCCCTGTGTCCTTTGTTTCTTCAGCCACATGATAAGTTTTCCTAACATCTCGCTCAGCACTTTCATCTGTTCAGAAATGAAATAGTCTACTACAAGCTGACAGTCAACTGTACCGAAGAGTGTTTTTAAAATAAAGTTATTAGGAGCTAGAAAAAATAGTAGAGAGGGTAGACAATTGCCTTGCAGACATAAGCCCTTAGATTCAAAAATCAGGATCCCATCTGATCTATCAAGCAACACCAAGATTAATTATTGACTACAGGACAACAAATGACCTCTGAAAATGGACCACCACTTCCCCAAATAAAATAATTTTATCAACCAAAATGTACTATTTCTTTCCCTTAATAATTTATATATTTGACAGACTAGTCCTCATGCTAGTGAAATTTAAAAATTATCAATATTCTTTATGAGTTTTTCTGGTATTGCCTCTTCCACACCCTCCATTACAACATACAAGTAATAACTTCCTTTAGATACTTAAAGTAACACATGCATCCCCACATTTTACCTACTAAATTCACATATGAAAGAACTTACTTTGGTGGAAAGTTATAGCCAACTATTTTGTTGCATTTATACTTGTTTCTCTCTCTAGACCAAATTTATTTCTTCAAAGTTTGAGGAACTTCAGTTGTTCAAATATTAATAATTTATCTCAGGAATCTGGATCATCCTTACATAAATTCTTGACTGCTATCCTTGATAGGAATCAGAAGAATTTTCAGAGGTTCTTTAAGAAAAAGCATCATTTGCTTTCCAACCAGAAGCACCTTCAGAAGATGAACCTTAACCCCAAAGTCCTAAAAGCATTTAGAGCCTCCTCTCCTTTAAGGTAGAATATTGTAAAGGAAGAAAGAAACGAATAAATCCATAGCTCTTTATTCTATTTTGTCAACGTTTTTGCCCTATATTTTGAGTCCTTTAAGTGAAAATTCCCATCCTATCACAGTAGAGCTAATATATATTCCATGAAAATGAGATGAGCTGGTATGGGTTTTGCAAAACCTTATAGAAAAAAATAATTTGAATCTGCTTAAAAGATTTTTTTAAAAGACTGATCCAGAAAGCATGACATTTGGGATCACTTCAGAGACCAATATGTAGATGAATCTCTTAGCTATTTCATCCTGGTAAGTAATTTCATTAAACTACAAACAAAACTGACAAGAATCTCTTATTTCTTGTTGTGAAGAACTACGGATATAAAATAATCCCACTAACATTCATGGACTTTAGCTACTCCAATGCATCTTTATTAATCTGGTATTAAGGTTGTTAAGCAAAGTCTACTTTTCCTCTTCTAGAAATAAACTAGTCACATTTATTATATTCAAGTCTATAAATTTCAAAAAAAAACGGATTGCATTTTCACTAATACTTATGTGAGAAATACCTTTGCTCTATAAAATGTCATGATAGGTTCTCATAAATCACTAGATATTTAAAAAAATCAGCAGCTAAATGGAATATTAATATAACCTTTGTTTATTACCATGAGACATACTCTGAAACATTAAAGTATTAGTCTAAATCTTACTTTCTAAGGGGGTAAACAATGCCATCGATGATTATCAATCATAAATAGCATGCAGCATGAATCCAGCCTATCTAGTGAATCTTCAAGAGAAAATTAGAAGATTGATGAAGGAAATGTACAGATAGTCATAGGCTTAAGTTTGTTGTGGGGTTACATGGAGCAGAGTTCAGAAAGATTTTTCTTTGTAGGGATCAGCTGCAGGCTTTTGGTATTGTAAACCATTCAGGTATAAATTATCTCCTGAGCCCTCAGAAAAGTAGCCATGTTTTATATAGTTATTTGAAAGAAAAATGCATTCTTTTCAGAGAGAACAGACATCCAAGAGTGGGTGTTTCAGATTTTCAGGTTATTTTCTCAAAATTATTTTTTTTCTCACCTTTCCAATCGTTTCTGATGATTTGTTGTAATGGTGGCAGTATATATGTGATTTTTCCAAAAGTTGATTATATCCGTTGTATGTAAAGCAATGTATTCAATGTCTTATTTTGCTTTGATTTATATGAATTCATCTTGTTTGTTTGTTTATTTTTGTTTTGGGGGGCCACACCCATTGACACTTAGGGGCTACTCCTGGCTATGTGCTCAGAAATCGTTCCTGGCATGGGGAACTGTATGGGACACCAGGGTTCAAACCCTGGTCCTTCCTAGGCTAGTGCTTGCAAGGCAGACACCTTACTTCTAGCGCCACCACTCAGGTCCCTTAATTCATCTTTACAATTAGAATTTGTGATTTATAATTATAGTTACAGGTTTAAAGTGTTCCAACTTTAAACATACCACAAATGTCAACATCTTTCAATAATAGTCCAAGACCCACCCTCCCAACACCTTAAATATATTCACTGTTAAACCATTCGATGCTTTTCATTCTAAGTCATATGTTAAACCAAACCTGTGTTTGGTTTATCATCAAAACTTATTCCAGTAGAATGAAACTCAAGGTCCTCTAAGTGTGTCCGGGGAAAAATGCCTTTGGTTAGATAAAAGCTTATGGTTATGAGCAAGGAGTGAGAAGCCAGAAATCGTTGTAAATATTTTTTATACTGTGTGTGAAGAGGACAAGATAAGATTTGGGATAGCAAACAGAAAAGGAAAACTGGAAAGTATAACATCAAACTGCACAGAAAAAGGAGTTGAGGCCATGATGAAATTTAGGACTGATCCATACCCAGAGATTAAAAGCTTATCTACTTTTTAAATGTATGTTCACACTAATTTTAATGTCACTTTTAAATAGGAAAAAAACTGATTAAACACTTAAATTATTTGACCTGCATAAATATGAAGCAGAAACAAGATACGCTGTTGAAATTCAAAGTTTGCTTTGGATCATTAAAATTGGGCATTTTAAATTTAAAATAGTGTTTTCATATACTCGAATCACTATGATTAATCTTGAGTAAATTTATTTTAATAGCTAACATTTTAAGAATTTCACATGCCACATGCATGTTTTTCTTTTCATTGTCCTAGCTCTTAAATTCATCAATGTATTGACTGAAGGTAAAATATATTATATTTAATTTTTTTAGGGGGGGGCACACCAATTTGACATGCAGCAGTTACTCCTGGCTACGCGATCAGAAATCTCTCCCGGCTTGGGGGGACCATATGGGAAGCAGGGGGAATCGAACCAAGATCCATCTTAGGCTAGCGCTTGCAAGCGCCACCTCTCCGGCCCCTATATTTAAATATTTTTATATATTAAAATAAACTTTCTTTTTATTCTAAAAATAGTCATTGCTGGGCCCAGAGAGATAGCGCAGCGGCGTTTGCCTTGCAAGCAGCCGATCCAGGACCAAAGGTGGTTGGTTCGAATCCTGGTGTCCCATCCTTTGGGTTTAAGAGATAATACAAGATGTAAGGTGCTTTCCACACTCAGAGCTGACCCTGGCATCATGTATTTTTCCCTGACTCACAGAAGTCAGTCATTTCTGAGCACAGAGCCAAGAGTAAGCCCTAAGTACAGTTATGTGTGTTCTCCAAAGTATTAAAGAAAAATAAGTATAAAAATAATTGAACTCTTTTTCTTTCCTGTATAAGAAATAAATTTGTCATATTTGTCTATATTCAGAAAACGATTCAATTCACTTTTATGTGTCAGTTTCAATATATACACAAATTACTTACACTTATTGTGAGCATTCTTGATGGAAATGGGAATCATAATACATTTCTTATAGGCATTTAATGAGCTTTGAATAAGATCATTCAAATAAATTTCTTAGCCCAGAGACTTGCTTGTAAGTTTAAAGAATTGAAGAAGGTGTTGAATTTTCTGTGTGAATTCAGTCTCATTACCAGGGTTTGCAGATAATGTGTTAGAGTTTAGGCTTTTTCTGAAGTGCAACAGAGAGCAATTGAGATGCTCATGCTGGTGAATGTTTCTGAGAAAGACCTACATTGACACAGACAGGGAAAGACTAGATGAGATGACCCAGTGGTCTGAATAATTCTAATGCATTTTAAGGCCCTTATTAAAACTTGTGACTATAGGATAAAATGTAGATTTCTTACTTCTCCTAATATCAATTATAAACTTAATTTAGAGAGTGTTAATGGAGTGCATGGCACAAAATATTTTTCTTTTCTCTGTTTCTTAAATTTTTGTTTTATTTTGCTATCTGCTCTCATGAATCTCTCACGGGACAACAGAAGAAGGTATTAGATGTAGGAGAATTTCATTTAATCCCTCCAATAGTTGTAATATACAAAATTTATTTTCTTCGTGTACTAAGAGCTTCTGTTGCCAGTATTGCCAGCACAGATGTTTTGTTTCCTCTGTGTTTTCTTAATTAGAACACTCCAAGTCCTGCTGTAAAGAAGTAGGAGTGATAAGGAATCTTTTAGTTAGTAAATTGCTTTATGAGGTATCAGGATGTCTGTAAAATAGAGAAATATACCTATGAGAATGCTATTAAAAACAAAGGACATACAAAGTACATAATTGATAAATAGAGAACTATGGTGGTTTTTTTATGTTCTAGAAACAAATTTGCTCATGCAATTTTGACCCCAAAATCCTTTAATATTGCATTCTATAAGTCTAAAGACAATTAATTCTTGCTAATTATCTAGAAGGCACTTTCACCCTGTACTGCTCTAAAGGTTTGTTTTTGTTTTGTTTTGTTTTCGCTTTTATAAGATAAGTAATAGTCACCCATGTCAGAAATAAATGGTATTTAGCTAGGTTCTAACCATGTACCAAGTTAAAAAAAATAAACCTTAGGAACAAATTTCCTCTCTGAAATGTAGGCTTATGGAACATTTATTATCAATCTACTGGGGAAAATCCTAGAAAAAACTTTAACCCTACCTTGCACAAATATTTATATTTGGACAATAAAACACATTCCCATGGGCATTATTCTGTTCTTTACTGTTGCCATCTTGCATCAGTAAATCTGTCACAGGCACAAATAGTTTAATCCATATTTGACAAAAAACCTAGAGATTTCACACAATTTTCTGTAATATTTTTTTAAAATTCGGAGAATCCTCCACCTTTCAATCACTTCAAATTCACCTACGAGTCTTCATTGTATCCATTATCTTAAACATATTTTATTTTTGCTAACGTAAAACCTTTTGTTTGTATTATGTTGGTTAGCAAGAGTGAGTTTTTTTGAATTAGGAAATCAATAAATATTGCTTAAAATATTGCTTTCTTTATAATGTCACTTTATTAACCTGCATTAAACACACATACTCCTTGATATACAAAAAAATTCCTGTGCAAATTTAATAAAAGAGAATGCTAAATATGAACAGATCAATATAAAATGGGTTGTCACTTGAAACATATAATAAACTAAGATATCTAACCCTTATGTTGTAAAGCTATATTCTAAATAAACATTTCCACTGCATATGAAGTATTGAAGAGTTTTATAAAGCATCAGACACTCCAGAGCCCAAGTAGACCTAGGAGAAATCTTGGGAAATAACTTTCGTAAATTCATTGGCCCCTAATCCATTTTTCTCATTTGTTAAAAGGTCAGAGTTCTTAACTTGTAAGCATTCTAAAAATTAGATATCAATAAATGCAAAGTGGCTTGGCCCCAAAGTGCCGAATAAACATGTGTTTCATTTCCTACTGAACTGACAACATTGAAGCAGTGCTTAACTGATGAAAGAAAAAGCACACACACACACACACACACACACACACACACACACACACACACACACGACAGAGCACATGCTTTGTATGCACATGAGCTTGATCTAGATCCACAGTGCTGTATGCTCTTCTCCACGCTCCCACAACCATTTTGGTGAACCCTTGACACCCTAGAACCTGAGCACAATAATGAGGCATTTATTAAAAATTATGATGCAATGAACTCTTGTGGGAAAACTTAGTGCATTCAAACGAGAAAGTCTTTGAACCACAGTGAATCTATGTGGTTCTCCATTATAAAAGATCAAAAGTATGTTTGCTGACAATACAATTTTACTATATAATCAAAGAATTTATTATCCAGAGTTACTTTGTTAATATAGGTAGACTATTGCTCTCTTGCTATCCCGTCATTTATTTTTGCATATTTAAAGTTCTTTAAGGAAATGGGGCTTAAAGAATCTTCTTACTGATTGTTAATAATTGATAGACAAATGTTCGCACCTGTGTCTTTGAATTGATACATATAAAATGTGAGTTTAATGCTGAAAATAGCAGTAATTAAAATACCTGCATAATCCACGACTCTAAAGAGATTTCTTTAGCTACGTGGGAAAAACAACTCAAACAGCCTCATCAAGAAATGCGAAGAACACGAAGAAGGCATAAAAATCTTCCATTTGCTTTAAATAGATTTTCCAATTCAAGAAATTACTTTTATTACAACTATGTAGGGACCTACTTGAGCTTAAACTGAGGTTTTGGTAACTTCCAGAATTACAAATAAATAACTGAATATCAGGATAAGTGTAACATAAGATAATTATATCACATACTTTTAAATAAAACTGCATACATTCTATAGATTATCATAAAATTTGCCTTAGAATTGGAACTAAGTATATTATTTTAAGATATTACCTGTCCAATTCCAAATTTAAACAATATTTTTAAGTATAATAAATAAAAGTAAAATTTGTGTTTTTTGACTAATGTCAGACATTCTGTTGGTAACTTTTATTTGATTAGTGAATTTAGATTTAGCAAAAGAAGATAATAAGTAACAACAATAGAATTTCATAAGACATATTTTATGGTTTAAATTGGCAATGAATTTTAAAATGTAAAACTTGAGTTTCTTTATATTATTCATGATCTTAGAGTCTCTTAAAGCTAACATTATAAACTTTGGAATTAAAAAACATTCAATGTGAGTTTTTAAAATGTTCTTCAAAATTTATTTCTGCCTTTGTTTTTTTCTGTTTTATTCTTTGATTTCACTTTTCTTGTATTTTATAATTTTGATTCATTTTTTACTTTGTATTGTTTTTAATTTAATTTCACAGCAATCTCTATTCTTCTTTCTCCTTTAAATATTTATTTTTATTTAAGTATCATAGTTTATAATATTAAAGAAGTCACCATATAATCACAGAGCTAATGTAATTTCTAATACAATAGTTCAAGATCATCTAGATCTTCTAATATTGTCATGCAGAACCTTCTTCCTCTCACATCACATAGCCCCCTCAGTTCTTAGCTCTATTTATCACTTCTCAAGATATACTTGAATCAGGTATTGATTGATAACTTTCTTTGCTTGTTTTTATATTTTGCATAAAAGCAAGATTATATGGTGCTTATATTTGTATTCTAGCTCTTCATTTAGCATATACCCTCTAATTCCATCCAAGTTGTAACTGCAAAACCTTATCTTTTTTATAGCTGAATAATATAGCATAGTACACGTATACTGCAATTTTTTATAGACTCAAATGTTGAAAACTTGTGTTGTTTTTAGATGCTAAATACTGCATATACGTATAGGCATACATATTCCTTTTCCCATTTTCTTTTATTGTTGGGACTTGGATCATTCTTTCTTTTTCTACTATATCTTAAATTGTGATTAATAGTCCCAGAGAGTTTTATCTCTAACCAAAACTTTCCCCTAGGATAAATATGTAACTGATGCACTATTAATTCTAAGTCAAATTTAGCGAGGGTTTAAATTTGTATTTGTGGGCCGGGAAGGTGGCACTAGAGGTAAGGTGTCTGCCTTGCAAGTGCTAACGTAGGACCACAGTTTGATCCCCCAGTGTCCCATATGATCCCCTGTGCCTGCCAGGAGCGATTTCTGAGTGCATAGTCAGGAGTAACTCCTGAGCATCACTGGGTATGGCCCAAAAGCCAAAAAAATTTTTTATTTGTATTTCCTCTACTTTAAGTAATATCTCACTTATTGCAGGATAGGTAATAGAAATCCCACTTCCATTCTACTTGTTAGAAGGAAACAAAATTTAGATGTAGTGGTGGTCATGTGGTTATACATTTTCAACATTGTCATAGGCTTCTGTTTCTAGTGCATAATTAAAAGTAAATATGAAAAAGGGCACATACCTTGCCATATTGATCTCTTTTACAACTTTTTGCAATGTTTAACTATGACATAAATATTATTTTAGTGGTTTTTACCTTTACAGATTTGAAAAAGCTATTAGGGAACAAAGAAATTGTTATATTATTATTTTTCTTCATATGTGTATTTTGCTATTTGATATTTTGTTGTCATACTTTGAGAACTCTGATTGATTAACTTGATTATTATGGTTAGAAGTAATACATAAATTCAAGACCCATACAGTAGATTATTTTGACACATTAATCTTTCTGAGAATTTCAACTTAAATACAAAAATTATGATTAATATATTATTCTTTGAAGGCCATTGGCAATCTCCGGATGGATGGTATATACACTACGTTTTCAATAGTAATCTGATAAAAAAGATGTTTAAAGCCTGTTATAATTCAATAAAAACTTTCTAGATGTGAATCTCTAGTAATATATCAATGAGTTGTGATTTGCTTAAACTCTATTGTTCATTATTATATTAATATTGATGCTTTAGTGGGTGGACTAGGAAAGAGTTTATCAAATTTTTTACATCATCTATTGTAAAATGACCCATACACCATATTTCAAACCCTAACAAGCTGATCTGAAGCAGGGTTTCATGCAAATTAATAAACCAAGCCAATCAGGAGAGAATCATGGAGTCAGTTGCTGCTCACCTCCTATTCTCTCCACACACATCAAGCTAAAGATAGAAACCTTCCTTTGTTCTCCCAAATTGAACTTAGTGGGGAAGAGTTGAGTGAGATTCAGGAGGATTTTTACATATCAAAGGGATAGGTGAAAAAAAAAGTTGGGTACATGCCTTAGTTTTGCTTAAAAAGCAGGGTATAAACTGACAATTCACCCTTTCTATTCCAAAATTTGAGAGAGGCTACTAATTTATAATCTACAATATAATCTATTGTTATCAGTTAGAGGCAGGAACCCCCAAAATTGAGCTGTAAAAGCGGCTGTTAATTTGCATCGGCATGGTGAAAGCTAGAGAATTCAAAAAAAATTTTTTTTTAGTAGTAAGGCTGTGAGGAAATTTTCTAATTTCTAAGAGTCACTGCTGGAGATTGTAGACTTAGCTATAAAAAGCATCATAGGTTAGGTTGTACATATATCATTCTCAAAACAATCAGCTTTTTCTATATCCTTGTCTTATACATAGCACAGATTTTTTTATAAGCTTCTCTGAACATAAACATATTAGACATTTCTTCAGATATACTTAATTTATAAATAATTAAACATTCTTATATAGAGCACTGTAATACAGGTCTTTAGCATCCAAGCATATACCAGTGCTCAGGGGTTTTCCTGGCTGTCTGCTCAGAAATAGCTCCTGGCAGGCACCGTGGACCATATGGGACACTGGGATTCGAACCAACCACCTTTGGTCCTGGATCAGCTGTTTGCAAGGCAAATGCCGCTGTGCTATCTCTCCGGGCCCAGGGTTAATAATTTTTATGTCTCCTGACTATGGTTTTCTATTATCATCTAATTTTCATCATACAGGATCAACAGTATCAAACTTACCCAGTTAGTTCTAGGACATTAATTTGGATCTCTTTTGAGTTTATATTTATTATGGGATTGAATCACTTTCTGCAAAATTTTTGAACAAATAAACTATGATAATCGTGTCTACTAATGATTTTCTCAAAATTATGGCCTTATTATATACAACTAGAAATGAGGCTTTCCACTACTTTGAATTTAGTCAAATAAGTTAGTAGCTATAATATTATGAATAGCAAATACATATTTTATTATGAAAATTAACTCTGGAGTTTGAGTCTTTAATCAAAAGTACTATGGGAGGTACTATCAAAAACAGCAGGTGAATATTTTAAATACAAACTAAGTAGACCTTTACTAATAGTTTTACTTTATATAAGGAATTGAAGTCAATGGAAACCCTATGGGTCTCCTGACTAAAATATATTGAATTACTCTGAGTTAATAGAAATTGTAATTCTAGAGAGTAAGTAGATTTTGTCCTTGTTTTAGTCAGTTAACCTTTTGGACTTGAAGAAATATTCTTTATTCACTCTCTAAGAGGCAATAACTAACTGCCATTTTATGACCTAGAATTTTTTTTACTGAGATATTATCATATAGGTGTTAATTTAAGTGGTTAGTTGTAAACTTTTTTTTTCTTTTTTTCTTATTTTACACCACATGGGCAGCACTTAAGGGTTACTCCTAGCTTGCACTAAGAAATCACTCCTGGCTTGGGGAACCATATAGGATGTTGGGATTGAACCCACATTCATTTTGAGTCAGCTAAGTGCAAGGCAAAACCCTGCTGCTGTGCGACCACTCCAGCCCTTGTGAACATTTCTTGTATACCTGAGGATTTGCTTTTTAAATCTTAGAGTAAAAAATGAAATAACCATTTTCTTTTCATGTGAACATTTCTCCTTAATGTTGTAGGTTCTTTAGCATAGAGGCATGGCTGGTTTACTTCCTTTTATTTTAGCGTTTATAAACATTTAACTGCTACATATTTATTCTAGTAAATATTGCTTTTTATTACTATAATATTGCTGATTCACTTAAGAATTTAAATGAGTGGAGGCATTGTTCATGTACTAAAACCTATCTTCAAAGAAATTTATTAGTGTGGGAGATTTTATACATTCGACACAAAATCAGCATCTTTCATTTTATATCGTTTTATGGCTATAACTGGAAGAAAAAAATACAGGTTCCATTGATGGAGTTGGTGAATTTGAAGTGGACAGATGTGATGAAGCAAAGCCTTTCCCTGTGGATCTATGTAATGGGTGAGATTTTTGAAGTCCTTGGTTGCTAGTTTTTAATTTCTTATAAGTATAAATCCATGAGATCTTTGGCTCAAGAGTAAGTTACACATGAAATAGAAAAGTTATGTTAAAAAAAAACATTTTTTTGTATCTTCAGTGAATTTAACACATGACTACATCTTCAAAATTATTGAAAGAATTCCACCCTAAAGTAAAATTTCTTCAATAGCTAACACCTATCAATTGTAATCTGCTAAGAACTTTACAAATTAGCTCTCCTTAAACTTAGCTTTGAAACATTTATCTGATTACTCTTATCTGTAATTAGAAGAAATTTTGAAAACGACAATTATGTTAGAGGACTTCAAAGTCACAGATAATAAGTGAAATACCAGAAATTTAAATATTTCTGTTCCTAGAATCAAGCTCTTACTCTGACTTAAACAAACTATAAAAGATTTCTTTTTTCTCAGTGCTCCAATAGTCATTATCCTATGGAGCTCCAAGAGTTCAGTTTTTGTTTTTGAGCCACACCCAGCAGTGCTCAGAGTTCACTTGGAGTATGCACTCAGAAATTACTTCTCTAGTGCCCATGGGAAAGTTATGATGCTTGTATTAAAATCCAGGTTGGCAAACAATTTCTTTACCCACTACACTATTTCTCTTACCCTTCAAGAATGAAGTTTTGACATAAATTCCTTTTTTGTTATCTTGACACTGTAAAATGAATGGTAGAAACTTATATATACAGATAATCAGGTAAATTTTTATATTTAGTAAGGAAGTTGCTCGAAAATAAAACATCTACTCTACTTTGGAGAGCCTGAGTAGAAAAATGATTAAGGAGAGTTGTTCATACTTTTGACAATTGTGATTTTTCAAGCTCAAATAGAAAACTAGATATACTTTTATTTCTTTTTTGTTTGTTTTTTGTTTTGTTTTGTTTTGGGCCACACCTGGTGATGCTCAGGGTTTACTCCTGGCTCTGTGCTTAGAAATTGCTCCTGGCTCTGGGGACAATATGGGACGCCAGGGACAAGCCACGGACCATCTAATTCAGCTGCATGCATGGCAAATGCCCTATGGTTCCGTCCTAATTCAGCTGCATGCAAGGCAGATGGCTAATGGGCTGTGCCACCGCTCAGGCCCCATATACTTGTATTTTATGTGCCTGTACAAATGTAACTTTACTACTATGTTAAACATTGCATTACAGTTAGTATCATTTATTGAATGTGGAACTTCAGCTAACATTAAATACAAATATATATTAACCTAATTTATAAATAACACATTTTAGTTGTTTACTTATTACCTGCTAGGTGTGATGCAAGGTATCAAACCCAAGTAAGCCATTAGTAAGGCAATTATCCTACCACTTTGCTATTGTTCCAGCTCCACAAACTTTATAATTTAACTGATATTGATTGACCATTATTAACTTTTAAGTATGAATACATATGTGATTATTATTTAAAACATTAATGTTAGGAAAATATGTAAAATTATACTGATAAGCCAGTAACTTTACAAACGTTGTTAAATTAAAAATTTTTGAATATTTGATCATAGATAACATTTTTCTAATAAAATCAAGGTGAAATCATTTCTAACTTCAATTTAATTTAATTTAACTTTTGGAAGAGTTACACTCAGTGTTATTCAGGAATCATGAAGCACCAAAACCAATTTATTCCTGGTTCTACACTCAATGATTACTTCTGACTTATAGTATCTCTCTGGCCTTATAACTTTATTTTAAGGTAGCTCTAAGAAAGTTTTTCGCATTATGTTAAAACAAAAAAAACATAGAGTGGTCAAAGTGATAGCACAGTTGGGAGTGTGCTTGTCTTGCAAGCTACCAATGTGGGTTTAAAACCCAATAACCCATATGGTCCCCTGAGCCTGCCAGGAAAATTTCTGAGCACAAAGCCATGAGTAAACCCTGAGCAGTGCTGGGTGTGGCCCCCTCAAAAAATGTAGATAGTTAATCATGTGCGATAATAAATTATACAAAGAAGAGAAATAAAAATGCATAAAAGTAAAGAGCATAGAATACAAATAAAAAGTTACTAGATTAATCATTTGATTTATCTACTATATATACATGGCTAAGTAAATTTATATCATTATACTGAAAAGTAACATAAAACATCAAATAGTGTATTAATATATTTTTTCATTAATTAAAAAACTATTTTTCATGTTTATAAACATGAAATTTATAAAACTAAATTTATAAAACTAAAAATTTATAAAACTAAACTTCATGTTTATAAACAAGAATCCCAAAATGATCATTTCTTTAACAAAAATTTTTAGAAATGATTCAATTTTCATATAGAGAACAGAAACAAAATGATAGGACTATTCTTACAATGATATATTTTTACCTTATACACTCGAGTATAAGCCGAGTTTTTCGGGTACAAAATTTGTGCCCGAAAAACCCGAACTTGACTTATACTTGGGTCATACAGGTCATGCGTGTTGTCTCTAGTCGTCTTCTGTGGTCAGCTGAAGGGGGCGGTGCTTCAGCTCAGTCCACAAAGTCACCCCTGAGCTGAAGAGGTAGGCGGCTGAACTGAACTAAACGCCACTGAACTATTTAACCCACAATATTCTGTGCTTTGTGAGACTAACAGCAGTTATGATGATATCTGCAAACTCAGTGATAGTGACAATATCTATGCTCATACTCTCACATCAGAAACAGCAGAAGCTCTGTTTGGACATACAGATGATGAAGAAGAGAAACCAGTTTTGAAAGATTTTATCCTTTCTGAATTAGCTTGATTACCTGTTAAGCTATGGTTTTCTGCACTTTATTTAAAATTTTAAAGTTATTGCTGCTAATTTACAGTTTTTATTTAGCAATAAATATTGGAAAACATTTAACCTACTGATTTCTCAATAATTGTAGTTGTTTTGGGTATATATTTTTATTTTTGAAATTTACCAGTGGCTGCTGCATTTTCCACCACAGCTTATACTAGAATCACTAAGTTTTCCCTGTTTCTTTTTTTACTTTTTTTAAGTTTTCCCAGTTTTTATGGTAAAATTAGGGGGGGTTCTCTTGTACATGGATCAGCTTATACTTGTATCTGTTTATACTCGAGTGTAAACTGTATATATTATATGAAACTATCAGTCAAATTTTTAAACAGAAACATTTTGCTGACAGTGGGTTAATTACTAGATTACCTCTATATGAATATATGTATGCATTAAACAATATGAAATTAAAAATTGACACAATACATACATAAGAATTTTATAAAGATGCTTGAAACTTAATAAGCATCAAATTCCAAACTCTGAATTTCTCTGATTGGTATCTTCAGCTGAATGAGAAAATTATTACAGTACATTATTTAAATACATAGTATACAAATTACTTTTAAATATATATAAATATATATTAGTATAGTAAAGTGAAATATAATTGTATTAAAGATCATTTTACATAATTACATATCTTTGTGAATAGAAATGTAGTGTACACATGAAAAAATATTAGTGTTATGATTATAAAACATCTCCAGATTCAAGGTTTATAATGCAAATGAAATAACAGGCTACCATTAGTCTGGATATTACTAATGTCTCTGAAGTTTTAAAAGTGTGTTAAAATACTTCTCATTCTATAGGCATTGATCCATTCATTCTAATAAGTGTAAAACACTTATTTTCATGTTGCATAATACTCTAGGGACTAATTTCATGAGCTTCAAAAAATCAAATATGTCAAAATTATGTTACTTATATATTATACTTAAATTATTGAGAATTATTAACAAAATGTCAGCAGAATTCAAAATAATTCTTTCTAGTTAATTTTATATCATAAAAATGTAGCCTAAGACATATATAATAACATATTAAAATGTAAATAGATAGGCATCCCAATGTGTTTCTCTCAAACTTTTTTTCCACAAATGTCAAACTGTATATTATGCACAAAATGGTTTGTAGGTAAATTTTTATGTTATATATCTGCATTGTGATTAATGAATATTTAAAAGTTAATATCCAAAGGATGAACTATATTCCTAAGAACTTATATTCAGAAATATATATAATAAAATGAGGGGAAATGTGATGATTCTTTGAATTAAGTCTTGCTAACTTTGGATAAAATCCAGAATTGTTAGTTGGAACCAACTAAGATTGCTAAGAATTCCTATAAAAATATTGAGATAATTATTTACAATATTTGATGAGATGAACACTACCTGATCTCTTTCTGCTGAAAACCATTTCTCAAACTCAATAAGACCATGTGAGATGAAAATGTACCCTGGAACTCACCCCCCCCCCAAATCTCAAAAGACTTAATCTGGATATCTATATTTTCTTTGCATGTTTAATACCTCAATAGTTATATCTCTTAGTGTGTTTATTTCCAAAGGTAAATGTAGCCTCCTCCATCCTTTTTTCTATTATTTTATTATATACATATAATAAAATAATATATATATGTATATAATTGCTTGTTTTAGTTCTGCTTGCTATGAAATTCTAGAAGAATAAGTCTTGCTTGGGATAAAACTCAGGTCAAAACCAGGGCTCATATATTGTGTATAGCCTATTATTCTTACTCCCAAATGCACCAGCAATATAATATGGCACCGTTTCCTTTTGCATAGGCATACAAAAAAAAAAAAGGAAAATGTTATATATAGAAACAAGCTCTTATCTACTAAGGATAAGAACCCATAAATTTGTAATATAGGGAGCCTCCCACATTGAACATTTGCCATGGGGAAATGACTTGGATCACGGGATCCAACAGCAACCATCCAAACACGAACCCCACATCCCAACCGTAGAACCAAAACAGATCCCTGGCAACAGCACCAAGAGTCAAACTCCCTACAGGGAGTTCCTAATAACGCTCTGGCACCAACTTGCACCAGGTTGATATGACATCCTGAAGACTAGGAAATATTAACAACTTGATCTAAGAGCAGGATGCTGTACCTCATCACCTACTGGTAAAATGAAATCAGAAGACCCTCTGTCCTTTGATCTGTGCAAAAATCAAGATCACTAATTACAGAAGACTTGGCTTTTTTTGTTTTTGTTTTTGTTTTTGGGTCAGACCTAGCAGTGCTCAAGGGTTACTCCTGGCTCTGTGCTCAGAAATCGCCCCTGGAAGACACAGGGGACCATACGGGATGCCGGGATTTAAACCACCGTCCTTCTTCGTGAAAGGCAAATGCCTTACCTCCATGTTATCTCTCCGACCCCAGAAGACTTGATTTTGACAACGGGGCGACAGAGCAGAACTTTTTCTGGGACCAATTAGAAAGACTCTAGCGTAGACTTTGGCCTAGAACTTGTCAGTAAGATCTCTAATTTGTCACTAAGATCGCTAATTCTAGAGGTATTACTTTGACAACTGCGACTGAGCAGAACTTCTGGAACCATAATGAAAAACTCGATCCTAAGCTTTGTCCTAGGTTTTGTCATTGCTTATTTTGGTTTGGTTTATTTTTTATTTTATTTTTTATTGTATTCTTTTAAGTTCATATTTATAGCCACTAGATGGACTCCTCCCAGCTTTATTTTATTTTATTTTTATTCCAACAGAACCACAACAGAATCATCTTGTTCTGGCTAATAAATGGAGGAAAAAAATTAAGTGAATGATAGCAGAAGCATACAGTCACATAAACATTGAGTGGAAATAAAAAATGATCAGACCTGAGCACCAAACCCAAAGTCAACAATAACAGTATCATTATACCCAATTTACAATAAGCTATACACAAAGGGGACTTTTTACACTAGAAATTAATAGGGAGAGACGGTAGATATGGGACACATGCTGGGAACGGGGTGGAGGGAGGACAATACTGGTGGTGGAAAGGCCCTAATTCACTGTCAATATGTACCTTAAATATAACTGTTAAAGACTTATAATTTACATTGTTCACAATAAAAATTATTTAAAACAAAGATGAGATGAGATGAAAATAAACTAATATTGATAATTTTTGTTACTGTTATTCTTCCTGAGAGCAAGTTTGTAGAATGTGAGTCATTAGGAGAGCAGTTTGAGGATACTATTATGAAATTCTTGCTCTGTCATTCCCAAATTCATTTTATGTAACATAACACAAAAACTGACTGAGAGCACATATTTATATCAAAAAATGTGTTACTAGTTTTATTTAATATTTTCTCTATTGCAATAGTCTATAAATAAATCTACAAATCTATCAGGCATGTAACTCTTTGCTTCTTTTCCTTGAATTAAAATAATTTTAGAACTTTTCTTCTAATTTAATAGTGCTTATTTAGAAGCATGATGATTTCTCATTATTATTATGTATAACTACTTAAATGTATGTACATTTATAAAGGAGGTGTGTTTAGTTAAATACTAAAATCAAAATGACTCTAGTTTTCAAAATAACATTTTCAGAACAAATGTTAATATACAAATAATTCTACCAAATCTAAACTCCGTTAAGTATAGATATTGAAGTTATGTTCAAATATATAGTTCAATGTCAGACATAAATCATAATTATTATGAAGTATTTTGAAAGATTCATTTTAATTGTGCCAGATCTGTTATAACTAATTCAACATCAATATCCTTTCGCAATTATTAATTTCCTCATTATCATTAAGAATAGAGAAATTACATTTTTGTCATTTTGGTACATTTAAACATGGATTAGATAAAAGATTATGAAAGGATTTAGTTGCTTAAAAATACATTCATTTATTTTTTTATGAAAAGCATGATTGTGAATAAAGTAATTGATATATAAATCACATAAAACATCTATAGCTTCCTTAGAAATATCCTGTTTTACATTTTTTTGGATGGGGTTGTTTTTGGATCACACCTGATGACCTCAGGGGTTACTTACTCCTGGCTCTGCGCTCAGAAATCACTCCTGGTTTGGGGGACCATATGGGACTCCAGGGGTTTGAATCATGGTTCCTGATATATCAGCCATATACAAGGCAATTGCCCTACTTCTGCACCACCACTCCAGTCCCCTGATTTACATTTCTGAAGAATACTAATTTCTATTTTTAATAAACAAGAAATATAATTCCAAGGGTCTTTCAGGATTAAGAAGTTCTATGCAGGGGCTGGAGAGATAGCATAGGGGTAGGGAGTTAGCCTTGAATGTAGACGACCCAGGACACATGGTGATTCAAATCCTGGCATCACAAGTGGTCCCCCAAGTCTGTCATGAGCGATTTCTGAGCATAGAGCCAGGAATAACCGCTGAGTGCCACTGGATGTGACCCAAGAACAAAAAAAAAGAAATTCTGTGTAATAAAAATAAACTATTTCTTTTCATCAAGAAAGGCTGTTGACTGTACAAATTCACATACATATATACTTGAATATATGTGTATGTATATATATGCACAAATATATGCAAGTAAGTATTTAAACACCATATCCTTCTATGTGTATATAAATACATATTATGTGTATCTAAACATTCAAATATGTCTATATTTACATAGTACATTCAGCTCCTTTAAGATTTCATGGTGTGGGGCCGGAGAGATAGCATGGAGGTAAGGCGTTTGCCTTGCAACCAGAAGGTTGGTGGTTCGAATCCCGGCATCCCATATGGTCCCCTGAGCCTGCCAGGAGCGATTTCTGAGCGCTTAGCCAGGAGTAACCCCTGAGCGCTGCCAGGTGTGACCCAAAAACCAAAAAAAAAAAAAAAAAAAAAAGATTTCATGGTGCAGTCTGATTAAGTTTTGGGATTAAAGACTGAATTCAGACTCCATGAGTGGTCTCAAGTTTAGATGTTTATTGAGGAAAATGCTCTACACCTATGTAATGGACATTTTTTTGTATCTATAGTCAAAAGGATAAATCATAACAGTATTTTAAAGCTCTGTTCTGCCAGGCTACTGTACCATCTTTTTGTTCACTATTCACTTCAGTATTATTTTATATCTTGGTATAATCAAAATTAATATCTTTTAGTTGTATTCAATTATTTTCTGGCATATAGGAACATCACTGTCTTAATTATTTGAATGCCATTTTTTTGGTTTTATAGTATTTTACAAAGGGGTACATCCTTACATTAATACTCATGAGTGGCTCTGGAAATTAACATTTAAGTTTGAGTACTACCTATGAACAAATGCAGTTTTTACAATAAGAAAGTTTTCTCTGTTTTCCGACCCATTCTTCCACATAAAAATTATCCCTAATATTGAAAAACCCAGGAAAGTAGGGAAATAAAATGGTGACAGAATAGTCGTGGACAGGAAGTAATAGTGGTCAGGGTTCTTGGACTTATTTGTACTATAGGAGAGAGGCAAATGTATATACCTAAACCACAGAGCCATTGATAACATAAGCATGGCTCTCAAACTTAAAGTTAAACGTAAAAATGTTCTGTAGGGGCCTGCCCAAGAGATGGCATGGAGGTAAGGTGTTTGCCTTTCATGCAGAAGGATGGCAGTTCCAATTCTGGCATCCTAGATGCCAGGAGTGATTTCTGAGCTTGGAGCCAGGAGTAAACCCTGAGCACTGCCGGGTGTGACCCAAAAACAAACAAACAAACAAACAAACAAAAACGTTCCTTCAGATTGGGTATGATAGGATACAGGGATACAATGGTGGAGGGAATTTGGAAAGCTGGTGGGATTGCTGCTGGAACATTGTAGGTCCAGAATCATTATTGACGTATTTGAAAATCACAGTCCCTGAATTAAAAAGAGAAGAAAAGAAAACACAAACATAAACAAAACACCTTGACAAGGGCCATTCCTTTTGCAGTAGTTCTTTCAGTCATTTTTAAGTGTAGGATACATCCTTCCAAAGCAGATATGCACAAGTAGATAAACTTGTTCACAACCATGGGGAACGTGATTACAACTGAAAGATCAAGAAGCTGCTAGTTCTAAGTAAAACTTCAACAAATAGTTATTTTCAGGAGTTCCCTTTTCTAGCAACCTCTCTGAACTTGATTAATTATGAAATTCCTACAATTTCAGACTTTCCCATCCCCTACCCTCCAAACCACATCTCTGCATTAGACTAGTTAAGAGAGTTCCTAAAATAAAACAATCAAGTCTGAAAGAAATTAATCTCTGCAGCAATAATGCAAGCAATCATTGACAAAAGTCAATGTTCTTGGTTAGCAGGCAAATTTATTTAAGACTAGCTGAACAGGGCAGGAGTGGGCTGTAGAGGACCATCTCTTTAAAAAGAAAGAACAAATAAAAAATCTCTATAACTATTGATCAATGATAATGCATATTTTCTGGGCCAAGATTTCTTAGGGTAAATTCTTAATTAGGTGAAATTGGGTTTCTCTTCAGGATAAAAAAAAAAGCTTCCTCTGCTACTCCTCACAAATTGTTCAGTGACCAGATTCTGACAAAAAGTAAACCAGCAAACTATTGCTGTGAACCCATCTATGACTTGACACTCCTTTTTAAAGAAAATCCAACACAGTAAGTTAAGTTTAGGTCTGGTAACTTTGAAAGGTTTTGTGTGTTTGCTCCTTTGTTTTGGCCACATCTGAAAGTGCCTGAGGCTTATTCCTGGCTCTGCACTCTTGGATCACTCCTGGCAGTCTCTGGATATCATTTAGAGTGCCACAAAAACACTTAGGTAAAATACAAGAGATCTTTAGCAACAGATTTACCAGTACTGAAAAGATGAACACATGAGATTTCACACCCTAACATATGCACAGTTTGCATGTTTGGTTTATTTTTCTAATGAAGAAATTATTTGTTTATTTGTTTGTATGTTTGGAGAGGCACACTGAGAGGTACATAGTTCTCCAGCTTCTGCATTCAGGAAAATAGCTTACATATTCCATTACAAAAGCCAGACCTTCACCCATGTACTCCTTATAAAAACTAAGGGGTGATATCTCTCAAAAGAAAAATGTTGCAGGCAGGAAGATATTGTGTGTTGAGAAATCATTGTCTGAAAACAAATTCAGCTTGAAGGTACAAAGGAAGATCTTTGACACAAAATTACCTTCTCAGGATTCATCAAAAATATTGAAATGCAAAATCCCAGGCCTAGTGCAAAGCCTCTTACTGAGGCTGGTGGAATCCCTGGAAGGAGAGTGGGTGAAGCTACTGGTAACCACTTTAGCAAAAAACTGGAGTTGAGCTAATTTGGGAAAACGGCTTATAAACTATCTTAAAAAAAAATGTGTAAGCAAAAGCTTTTCCTTCATTCTGGAGAATAATTCTTGAGCATAAATCTAAATCATCCTCTTTTCCTTTTTCTTTATTTCCCCAATAAATTTATTTTACTTAAAAGTGAAAAAAATCATTTAATTTTGAAAACTAAAAGTATTTCTATTTATGTAACTTCTAATACAAAAAAAGATAAAAATAATTTGACAACTTTGACAAAATATTTTTCATTATATTGTTATTTAACTTATGATCAGTAAAATACAATTAATTTCCTGATTATAAAGTGAATATTTCTGGGGCCAGAGAGATATCATGGAGGTAGTGCATTTGCTTTTTATGCAGAAGGATGGTGGTTTGAATCCTGGCATCCCATATGGTCCCCCAGCCTGCCGGGGATGATTTCTGAGCATAGAGCCAGGAGTAACCCCTGAGCGCTGCTGGGTGTGACCCAAAAACCAAAAATAAATAAATAAATAAATAAATAATAAATAAATAAAATGAACCTTTCTCTTTGAGTAGCCAAAATATCACTATCTATTTACTTTTTTTTTTAATTTTGCACTTATTTATTTAGTGGTAATTGAAAGAATAGCTGAAAAATGAGGGAAAAAGAAAAGAAAAAATAAATAAAAATTAAAATATAGAAGACAGAATAATATGGAAATGTTGACATAGTGATTTCTCTAATAGAATTACATATCAACTACAGAAGTTTGAAAATTCTTTTCAAATAATTGGTCATTAGAAGGGCCATAAAACATTTAAATAACCTTGAACACGAAATTTACTTTTGCAGAGAAGTAGGAACTGGGGAAACCAAGAATACCATATATAAAAGGGAGACTATTTTTAAATGATAAATACTAATTTTATCAATAAAATCTGACCACTTTAAGTTTATAGTGGTTGTAGACACAACTTAACTCATTCAAGCACTATCTGTAGTGATCTATGAGCACAACTCAACAAGGCTCAGAACAGTTAATAATATCTAATATGAATTCATTCCAAGTGAAGTAGACACTACTTACAAAGAATTGTATTTTGTTGTATATAATAACACAAAAAATTTAAGAACATGTAATTGCCAGTTTTTCATTAAGAATTTAGATTTTCGGGGGCTGGCGAGGTAGTGCTAGAGGTAAGGTGCCTGCCTTGCAAGCGCTAGTCAAGGATGGACCATGGTTTGATCCCCCGGCATCCCAGATGGTCCCCCCAAGCCAGGGGCAATTTCTGAGCGCTTAGCCAGGAGTAACCCCTGAGCATAAAACAGGTGTGGCCTGGAAAACAAAACTAAACAAAACAAAAAAAAAAAGAATTTAGATTTTTTAATTGTTGTTTAGAGTTTTGATATTTAGAATGTACT
Organism: Suncus etruscus; assembly: GCF_024139225.1. Classification (NCBI taxonomy): domain Eukaryota; kingdom Metazoa; phylum Chordata; class Mammalia; order Eulipotyphla; family Soricidae; genus Suncus; species Suncus etruscus. The sequence goes on along the minus strand of NC_064856.1, from coordinate 89,102,720 downwards.
TAGAATGCTAGAAAAAATTTAAATGAAGAAATTAAAATAACCTAGGTGAACTATTTTGTCATCTATATATAACATAACATTTTATATGAATATATGAATAAAACATAATATTTTATATGTACATATGAAACCCATATAGTATTTTAAATGGATGAGCTATTGTTTGTTTTAGGAGGCTTTCTGCCTTGCAGAATAGAATAAACAGTGTAAATAGCATAGATATATTAAAACTCAGTACTGAGAAGTTGCAAGTCATAGAGACATGGAGCCCAGAACAAGGGGATAGCAGTCCATTTATACATTTTTTTCCCCCTGGGCTTTCTCATCCCACTTCATCATTACTACTAATTTACCTAAAGCAAAGCAAAGTACAGATGCAGAAACAGCAACTAGGACATTCTGACCAGAGAATGACATCCATTGTTTTCATACTGCCTGATGTCCTGCAACCTTGCTTCAAGGCTCCGCCTTCAGTTTGGCCAGTATTGCCCTCCTCCTCCTGCTATTATGAAACTGTGGCTTGTGCCTGGCCAGGTTACAATTCACTATATAAAAAGTTTTCTTGAGTTTTACCTTGTTGCTAAACATCTGAGCAAGCTATGACCCAGGAGATACAGTATTTAATGAAAGATGAGCTATGGGTTTTGTACTAATTTGGGTCTCAGACATACCAAGGTCAGCTCTCCGAGTAAAGGGACCAGACTATTTATCATGGTTTGTCTTCATGGGTGGCCTTGTTCTCTGATGAGAATCTGCAGTTCAGTGGACATTGCTCATGACTCAAGGTCTCAAACTGAATCAAATGACAGGGATGAGTTGGCTTCATGTCCAGTTTAAAAAAAAAAATCCCTCAAAAGAAAAAAGAACAAAGAAATGAAGAAACTCTTATTTACTATTAGAAAATATAGCTTAATTCCACAAAGGTCTAAATAGAACTTTCTCTTAGCTCATAAAAAATTATTTTCATTTGAATGAGCTTAAATACTTAGAAGACTTGTTTTTGTATTAGATACCCATTTTCTGACATTTAAAACAAGGATTTTTCTAGAAGTTATTTGCCCTATGTTTTGCTCCACAAAGGTTTTTGACCACTCTGAATATTATATTATAAAGAAATGTACTCTGTAATATCAGATAGAGTTAAAAAAAGTCTTTGCTACAAAATGAAGACAATTACAAACTATCTCTAAGCATATATTATTTAAGCATAATTTATCTTAAAAAGAAAAAAATTTGGATATGAGATTTTAATTAAAATTTTTTGCCAAAGCATTTATATATCTCACATTAACAATTTATGGTAAAAAAATCAAATAAGTTAAAATTTTATGTTTTAATTTCCATAATTACAATGTTAAGAGGAAGTTATAAAATTTTAGAAAAAATGATTCAGAGCTAAGACTGATGATCTCATCTCATAGCTTCTTAACTTTGTATAAGTCATTTAAGTTTAGAACTTGTATTTACTAAATGAAATGTAATGTTGCATCACTCAGAAGGTAACTCAATTTTTTTCATTTACATTGCATTTTCTGACAGGAGCATTAGATGGCTACAACAATATAATTCATCCCATGAATAAAACTATAAGGTCTATAGAATCCCCATTAGTAAACAAGATCTAGGATTAATTTGGAACACAGTTTTCCTCTCTTAGACAACATGCATAAAATGGTCTTTTCATTATTGCATGAATTATTCTCATGTAATAAAAAGTTATTTTTTTCGAATCAGTTCCAATTATTTAATAAGATATTTTTATATATTTACTGAAAGATAATTAATTGACTTATACACGGATCATAATGCTCACTCTTATAAGGAGGTTCAAATATACTTAAAGTGATGCCAAATATATTTTGATAGATAAATCAGACAAATAAAATCAGATTTTAGATAGTTTCACAAAAATATATTTGATGAAAAATTGAAATCTAACTCTAAGAAAGATTTGTCTCACTTTCTAAAATGGCAATTTAATATAGTTTAAGATCATGCAATGTATAGGAGGAATTATATAGTACAATTAACTTTCACTTTAGGACTATATTTGTTTACAAGACTTCTGCTTATATTACTCTAATATATTTATGGAAATAGAAAATATTTATAATAAAAAAAGTTTGGGAAAACTTTGTTTTCATATCTAGCTGTGATTCATATCTAGCTGTGCTCAGCACTTAAACCTGGCTCTGAACTCAGGTATCAATTCTGGCAAGTTTTACGAGGGTTCCAGAGATGAACTAGGGTTGGCTGCATGCAAGTTAAGACCCTACTTGCTATGCCCTGTGAAAATAAAAATAAAAAGCAATATTAACAATAGCTAGATATAGGTTGAGATTTATATTATTGGAAATGTTATAAAATACCTACATAGATGTAATATATATGTAAATGCAAATTTATAATGCTGTTTATATAAAATATATAATATTTTTTTTAGTTTTGGGACCACACCTAGCTACATTCAGAGATTCCTACTGGTTTTGCACTCAGTTATCACTCCTGGCAGACTTGGATAAGATGCTGGATACCATGCCACTTGAGAGGCAAAGCCCTGCCCACTGTGCCCTATCACTCCAGTTCCAAGTCCTGTTATTTCAATAATATTTAAAATAGGTAAAAAATACTTTATCCTAAGTTAATGTTTGTAAGAAGTTGTGAAATAATTGAAAAAAAGAGATTATACTTGAAAAACGTCATATACAAAAATAATGGGCCACAAAAACCAATTAGATCTGGTGTTGAGGTCTTGTTATTAGCACAAAATGCAGAAGAACTTGTGCTCACCTATGTTACATCAAAAAGAATAATATATCTAGAACTAATATCTAGATCTAATATCTTGAGTACCCATATTTATACATGTAGACTGGGTCAAATTCCATGCTAAATGAGACAAACAGATTATCAAACTTTACCATACCCAAACATCCTTTTGCTCATGATTCAAGAGAACTGGTTTGCTTCTTTAACTGTTTGAGAAAGCTCTAAATGAGGATATTAGAATGCATCCAAAGAATCATTGTTACTCATACAGTTCAAGTCTAACGAAATTGAGAATGAAACTAAAGAACGTTTAGTTCTTTAAATATTTACTAAAAATCACCAATTGAAAGATAAATACAATACTTCGTTAAAATGTTTTTTAAAATAACTTTTTCTTGTTTAGGTTTTCTAGTTATAGTTATTCAAAAGTATTGTCTTCACAATGGATTTTAGTTTCCGATTTTAAGAATTTGCACATTGTCTTTACATTCTAATTTTTCAGACAATTTTGTCTTTAGAAATATCTTATAATACTTTATAATCCCTTTTTTTCTGTCTTTTAATGGCAGTGCACTTGTTCGTGTTTTGTTTCTTTCCTCTTTTAGTCACATTCAGGATTTACTCCTGGCTCTGTGCTCAGGGATCATTCCTGGAGGAGTTTGCAGGTCATATGGAGTAAAAGGGATTGAACCCAGGTCAGACTAATACAAGTACGATATCCTCTGAACTACAAGGCCCACACTCAAACTTTGAAGAATCCTCTTGGCCAAAGATGGGGATTCTAACAGTATTAATTTTTCCAATCTCTGAACACAGAATACGACTCCAATTAATTTTATCTTATTTTAAATCTTTTAATATCATCCAAGCAAGCCTTTGACCTCCCCTGTTAAGTTGATTCTTATGTACTGATTTTTTAATGACTCATTTAGACTTTTATAAATAATGGTTTGTCAAACATAATACTGGCACCATGCCATTGTCAGTGTACTCATCTTCTACCCTTCTTCTCCCCTCTCCTCTTCACCTACTACTCTCTTTTTTTTTTTAAGGCTAGTCAAGTGAAGCAGTGGGAGTGGAGAAGGAACAAAGAAATCTGTAACTGGCTGTGATCAATTAATTGTAATCACCACTGCACTCGGACCAGCCTCACCTACTACTCTTAGATCAATTGTGTTTGATTCTTTATAGAGCAATTGTAAATGAAACTTTAGCTTTTTTGTTTTGTTTTGTTTTTTGGTTTGGGGGCCACACCCAGCAGACCTAAGAGGTGATTCCTGGCTCTTCCTTCAAAAATTGCTCCATACAGACTTAGGATACCATATAGGATGCTGAGCAGTAACCTGGGTCCATATAGGTCAGCTGCATATAAGACAGATGCCTTACCGCTCAGGCCCCATTTTTATATTTGTTTGTTTGTAAATAAAATATTTAAAAACTCTCTCTGGCCTAGTGATTAGACTGAGTTGTAAATGTTAAGTACCCTTTGTGCTATTGGTGGTGTTCATTATTCATTCCTAGGAGTTGCCAATATCCTTGCACTTATGCAATTTCTAGCAACACTCAGCATTCATGATACTGGACCCAGTATAACAGGATAATTCTTTTCTGGCTTATGGCATGTATAAGCTGCTTAGGAAGCTGTATACAGTATCTTGCCATGTCTAGAGATGAAGGATATGTGATTCTTACTGTGTAAAGAGGTGACACTGAAGGAAATTAGTCACAATATATTGTAAAAACTTTTTCTATAGGAGTAAAACCTTTAATAGACTCCTGAATTCTGCCAAAGTAAATGTTGGAATAACAGAATCCTTACAATTCCTACTCTGCTGTATCCCCAGGAATGTTTTATGAGTTATTTTTAAATGCATGAACAGTGATTGCAAAATCATAAAACAGATGTTAAGCAAAATAAAAATTTTAAAGCATTGGGCTATGTTTCTAATGTTCAACACTATTAAAATGTCTGGGTCTTTTTTTTTTCTCTAGGTTTCACGGATCAATACAGAGCAAGTTCTGTATCAATAAGTAACATTCCCAGATATATCCTAATATATCCTAATCTATAGACCCTAATATATCCTAATTTCAATTACACACAATCATTTATTTTATATTGTGTGAAATAAAAAATACTCCTAGAAATAATAAAACCTGTAATTAAAATGTTGAGATATTTTTTCACAGGAAAAGAATGTTAGGTACAAATATCTGTAAGACTGCTATTGTATTAGAGGAAAAAGAGACTATAATATGAACAGCATATAGTTGATTATAAGATGATGTATTAATCAACATTGGGAAGGTACCCTATCATATTATTCAGAGATTGACTTGTTTTCAAACAAGTATTTAACTTGTTTTCACCTTAGGGATACTAGGAATGCAATATGGTTTGTCTACTATCTTCCATGGATCCTAATGGAGAGCTGGCAGCCACTGGCTTATCTTTGATAAATGGAAAGCAGCTGGTATCTCAGGGATGGCTATTAATCTCTTCCCAAAGAAAAGTATGTGAGAAGTCTGAGCAATGGCTTATAATTAGCAATGTATGCATTTCCAAGAATAAAAGCTCTTGGAAGCAATTTCTGTCTTTCTCCTTGAACGACTGATAAGTTTTAATTGATACTTTAGGAAATCAGGTTGCAACAATCTGAGCCAAATATTTGATTGGATGGATTGTTATAGTAGATGAGAGAATAGAAATACCAACTGGTTCTACTCTAGAAGGTATCAGATAATGAAATTTTTCTTCTTAGTAAGTGTTCAGTTTATACCAATCTATTAAGCTATACATAATTTAGATTTTAGAAAATTAGATTTGTTTGAAATATAGAATAAAGAACTCAAGGAAGTCATTCAAAAGCCTTCATACTTTTTATGGTTTGAGATTACACTCCTTTCTACTTTCATGCTTAATTATTTTCTCTCATTTTTATTAACAAACTATAATTTATAATATTGAGAACGACAGTTTCATGTATATGTCATCTCAATACCATAACTACCACTATAACGTTCCCTTCCTCCAACCAATGTCTTTGTGGCTACACCCATCCTTCCTTATGCTCCAGCTAAGCTCAGATCAACTCTCCAATTCTTATACTTTTGGCCATTTGCTGTCCCTTTACCATATCTTTATATGCCAGATATGAGACTGACCATACTTTGTTTCTCTCCTTCTTACTGCCTTCATTGAGCATGACACTTTCTAGTTTTATCTACACAATGGCAAAATTATTTTTGTTTGTTTGTTTGTTTGTTTGTTTTTGGGACACACCCGGCAGCACTCAGGGGTTACTGCTGGCTCTATGCTCAGAAATTGCTCCTGGCAGGCTCAGGGGAACATATGGGATGCCGGGATTCAAACCACCATCATTCTGCATGCAAGGCAAATGTTTTACCTCCATGCTATCTCTCTGGTCCTAGCAAAATTCTTGATCTCATTTCTTATTCTGAGTAGTATTCCAATTTGTGTATACATATATGTATATTTGTGTATATATATGTACATATATAGTTCATACATATATGAATATATATTCCACAATTAAAATTTATTTTTATTTTTGACCCCCACTTGGTGGTGATTAGAGGTTACTCCTGGCTCTGCACTACAGAATTACTCTTTGCAATGCTTGGAGGATAATATGGGTTGCCATAGAAACAACCTGATTCAGCCATGAGCAGAGCAATTAACATTTTCTGTACTCTCTCACCAGCTGTTCCACCTTTTTTTTTTAATCTAGTCATCTGTTCATGAATTGTTACTATGAAGTACTATGAAGTACTCCAAAGAACATATAATGTTTTTCTTAACTTTTGCTTTAGATGCAAATAAACAGATTTACTGCATATGATGAAAGCACAATATTTAGATTATTGAGAAGTTTCATTATGTTTCCTAGAAATTAAATAATTAATATTCCAAACAACAGTAAAAAAAAAGGCTTAATTTTGTTTTCCCCAAATTCACGCTAATGTTTTTGTTGTGTGTGTGTGTGTGTGTGTGTGTGTGTGTGTGTACCATTTTTACTAATGTCAGATCAATTCTCATTGTTATTTTACTTGCATGTCCCTGATGATGTGATGATGAACGTTTTGTCATATGATACAGGGGTCTTCAAGCTATGGCCTGCGGGACACATGTGGCCCATAGAGGACATTTATTCTGCCCTCGGTATTTTTGTCCTGTTGCCTGTCCTGCTTAGCAGTCGATTCATCCACACATGTGTGGAATGTGTGCTATGTTCTCCAACTCCCAACCTTCTCTTTATCTTTTAACTCCTCCTCTCAGTCTCAATGAGGGTCCTCAAACTATGGCCGAGGGCCACTATTATATTATTCATAGATTTTTTTTTTTTAAAAAAACTATAGTATAACCCTCCAATAGTCCGAAGGACACTGAACTGGTCCCTCTTTTTAAAAGTTTGAGGATCCTTGATACTACCTATTAGCATTTCTATTTCTACTCCTTTTCCTCTTCTTTCTCTTTCTCTTCCTCTTCCTTCTTTTCCTCCTCATCTTACTCGTATTCCAATTATTTCTTCTTCTTTTCTTATGGTCCTCTTTTTTCATGGTCTTTTTTCTTTGTTCTCCCATACCTGTCAGTGCTCAGAACATAGTTTTGAGGTGTCAATACAGGCATTGCTGTATTGCTGGGGATTAGAGTGCATGCAAGTAAGTGACTAATCCACTGTACTAATTTAGTAACTCTAGGTTTAGAAGCTTCATATTTTTGTGTAGTCCTCCTTTTAATATTTCTTCTTAAGTGGCTATTGGATAATAGAAGATATCTCTTGAATCATCATTAAAGGTTCTGCCTATGATTTGTAAATTTCTTTTAAATTTTTCCTATGCTTAATAAATTTATAAATTCAGTATGCTTTATAAATGGACAGCGAAGTCTTTAATTCATTTTGAATTTATTTGTGTCAGATGCTTATTTTACTATCACATAATTTTAATATTCAACAATGGAAAAATAAAGATTAGAAAATTCTAATAATTGAAGTGATAATATTTTATTAATAAGAAAATATTCTAAATAAGCTTAAATTAATTATATAAAACTGTATATACTAGGTTAGATAAATGTATTTATGTTCAATATTTATACATAGAAATATAATAGTGTATAAAATCATGTACAAACCACAATATATTTTATATGAATTCAATAATTCCATGTGATAATTCGGCAATACTTTTACCAATTTCATATTCAGAAACCCCAAGGCCTTATAAGAAAATTAAAATGGTTAACATACAAATTTATAAATCCAGAAAAATATTTCTTTAAAAAATGGGGCCGGGCGGTGGCGCTAAAGGTAAGGTGCCTGCCTTGCCTGCGCTAGCCTTGGACGGACCGCGGTTCGATCCCCCGGTGTCCCATATGGTCCCCCAAGCCAGGAGCAACTTCTGAGCACGTAGCCAGGAGTAACCCCTGAGCGTTACTGGGTGTGGCCCAAAAACCAAAAAAAAAAAAAAAGTAATATATATTTATTAAAAGTTTGGAATAAACTTTTTTGGTTTTAAGTATCATTTATACTTAAAAGTACTCAACCTGTATTATTTTTATATTTCCTTTAATTTGCATTAGGCAAATAGATTTTAATATATTTTTATCAACTAAGGACCATAAATATTAAATTTATAAATATTGAGTGTAAAATTTAAAGATATGATTAGGAATTCATGAAGTTGGCAATTTAATAGATGTATAGATGCCAAATTATTAGTATTTTATAAAAATCTAGAGGTAATGCCCATAAGAAATTTCATAAAGTAATGATATATGCCTATAAATATTATTGTTATTTATAAATAACCAATAATTAATTTTATCATATAACAGAAGACCAATTCTTAAATGCTAGCATGACTTCTATATCTTTTGAACAAAACTTTCACATCTTGATAAAAATTATTCTAGTAAATTATCACTTAGCCATATTTATACAAAGAATATGTGTTAAAATATGAATCCTGTATAAGTGTAAGATGAGTCTTAAATAAATGTAGAAGTTTAATTATTTTAAATTGTCTATAGGACAATTATTAAAATACTTGGACATTAAATCTGAAACAGATATATTAATCTTTTAAAAATGAATTGTCTCCTTTAGTAAGCTAGTGATGTTGGAGTTATAAGTAATTATTTCTAAACAAAGAACAAGTCAAAATTGCGAAGGATTTGTAAAACAGTTAGTCAATAGTTTTCTTCTGGTATTCTTTTTTTTTTTTTTTTTTGTATTTTTTTTGCTGTTTGGGCAACACCTGATGATGCTCAGGCATTACTCCTGACTATATTCTCAGAAATTGTTCCTGGTTTGGGGAGACCCTTGTGTCACCTACCTATTGTGTCACTGCTCTGGCCCCTCAATCCAGTGATTTGAAGATTGATTTCTATTAAAATCTACAGCAAAGTTTGTTATGAAGTTCTAATGAAAATGCCCTTTCATAAACCGAAAAAAAGTTAAGGATGTATGTTTGATTTAACAATATCATATTGCTCTTCTCTGTAAACAATATACAGTTGTATATATTTTGGCTATGCAATTTTTAGTTTTAGTGAGTATGTTAATGAGTAGCAATAAGTTTCTATATTATATTAGTTCACTGATGCTGCAACTCACATTTTTTCCAACTTTCTGACAAGTTTTGCAAAAGGTACAATATTCACAAATAATATTATAATATAAGTGAAACTTGTGCCTCTGCACAGACATTAAATATTTCCCTACAGAACCATTTTTAATTTAGTTATATATAAAATGAGACAGGGATTTGTTTTAGTACTTAGTAGTTCATAGTAATAAAATATTCATAAATAATATTTTGATTCAGTAGATAAATACACAGATAACACAATTATTTTTACTTATATGATATAAAGTATAAATTTATTTGAAATTAATTATAAATATAACGTACTTATATTTATCATATATTATCATAAGTTATCATATATTTTCTAACTTAAAAATTATATGCTGTTATTAAAATTGTTAGGAAAACTATATATTTTGTATTTAGCCAATATCGTTAATACTGGAAGCCCTATTAAAATTATAATGATATTTTTCTCTTAAAACATAAACTATAGAGATTAATTCAATCTATTCAGACTAAAAGATATAACAGAAAATAGTACAGAGAAATTCAATATATAAAGTGAATACTATAAGACTATAAAATTTAGCAGAAGAGTTCTCAGAATAGAAACATGTGAATAATTGATATTCAAAATTATGAGGGTTTATGAATCTTCCAAACTTTATGGAATATATCAAGTCACATACTCAATAAGCTAAATAAAATAGGATATATTTAATGAAACAGAATGTCTATGCAGAGTGTAATGAAATGGTAAAAAATAAAATATTATAACAATTTAATTTAAATTAATTTCTAACCATTCCAGGTAGATGGATCACCTGGCTTACAAATCTGAGGCCTTTCTGGATATAGGTGTATAGTTAGTCCTGTAGCCTTCACACCTGAATTATTCTAGATCAAAGGGCCCAGCTCCCAAATCCCTGAAGCTGACCAAAACAGCTTCTTCAAGTTTTGCCCTACTCACATAGCCAACCCAATGAAAATGTTCATAGAAGCCTACCAAGATTGATTATGTCAGCAAGAACCCAGAGGCCTCCAGCTCAGTAAATCCTCAGACAATGATCTTAAAGAGACCATTGTGAGAATATTTAATGAATCAATAAAACAATAATGTAAGTATTCAAAAAAGTGAATAGTGCAGAAAAATGAATGTTTAAAAAAGAAAAATACGGGCCCGGAGAGATAGTACAGCGGCGTTTGCCTTGCAAGCAGCCGATCCAGGACCAAGGGTAGTTGGTTCGAATCCCGGTGTCCCATATGGTCCCCCGTGCCTGCCAGGAGCTATTTCTGAGCAGACAGCCAGGAGTAACCCCTGAGCACCGCAGGGTGTGACCCAAAAACCAAAAAAAAAAAAAAAGAAAAATACAAGCAGAAATGAAGAGTATACTACTTGTTATAAAAAAGAAAACTCTACAAAATGCTGAACACAACAGATTAATAGCAGCTGAGAAAAAGATCAAGGAGCATCAGGTTGGGTTGAGGAAGGTGCTAGTTAAAAGAAGATAGAAAATAACCTGAAAACAAGTGAACACTGTAACAGAGAACTATGGAATGAGCTCAACTGAAACAAAACTAAGAATAATCAGAATCTCTGAAGAGCAGGAAGGCAAAGTTTATGAATAAACACTATTTAAAGAACTAATAGAGTATTTTGAGTGATAGTATAGAAGGTAGAAAGTTTGTCTTTCACATGATGACCAAGATAGATCCCATGTACCACATATGTTCCCCATTTCCACCGGGAGTGATCCAAATCATAGCCAGGAGTAAGACCTAAACACTGCCAGATGTGGTCCCAAAAGGACAGGGGGCAAAAATATAGAATGAATTGTCCTAGACTTGTGAATTATAATCAGTAAGATCTAAGAGACCCCCAGTGTTTTAGCAAACAATAGACCCAATGAGGATAATTTCAAATTACATTATACACAAAATGAAAAATTCCAAAGTAGAGACAGAATACTGAAAATAGCATAATCAATAAAACAACTTATGTACAGAGAAAAGCTATAAGATTCGCAACAAATCTATCAAATTATATTTTAAAAATTAAAGGTAACGGAGACATGTACTACAAAATTTCAATAAACTGAATACTTTACCAAAAATATTCAGCTAGATTATCGTTATTGACTTCCTTGGGATTCAGAATACATAGAACACATAAAACATTATTAATATTTTACTTTTTCTTAGCACAGAAAAAAATATTCATTATAGGAACATTTAAGGAATGTTGAACTAAATTAGTTTGAGTAATTTAGAGTTTAATGTCTGTTCAATTCATTTATTTTTGTTTACATAATGTATAAGTTGGGGTATGGTGAATGGGAATGGAAGAATAATAGAAAAAGAATTTTTGTTTGCATAATGCTATTCCTGTAAAACTAGTAACATTCCATCTGTTTCACTTATTAAGAAGATAAGTAGTAACACAAAGATAAAAGGAGGCTTTTCCTCTAACTAATGCACCCTATTAGTACATAAATCTATGAATATCATGTTACTCTGGATCCTTTCTATGAATGTTACAAAATTATTACGTAAATTTATATTTCCCAGGGGAAACTTCCAGGGAAAATAGAGAAGATGAGGATAGCAGTACAGTTTAGAGGTTTGTGGTAATTTATTTTTTATTTCTGTAGGGTGATCCAAATTCAGTGTTTCTGGGAGGAGGGTTATTTCCAGCTCTGTGCTCCATTTTAATTCCTAGGAGTACAAACCTTAAAAAAAAAGATAAAAGTCAGTGTTTATCTAAATTTGTGTACTATTTACTTGCATATTGGAGTCCTTAATTTTTAAGTTTTCTTCAACTCCTGCCTTGACTATATTTTTAAGTCACGTAAACTATCAAATGAAACTTCTTGTGACATTGTGTTCTATTTTATTTAAGCTGATGTTTATGATAAATGAAATATAAGACTACAGTAACAGACTTTCCTTTCCTTGAAAACAAGCTTTCATTATAAAGCTGACCTTTAAATGTTCCATTTAGTTAGGCAAACAACACTATTTGAAATTAGTCACAGATTTCTTGTCTTGTGCAAGCAAAGCTTGATTACAAGTCTTTCTATGAAGCATCTATAGAGTTTAATAATTCATACTTCTCTGCTTATCAGCTTTAGAATTCTAAGGGAGGCATTTGCCTATAAATCTTCCCCACTGCTGCATTTTATTTTAATGCACAGCAACAGAACACTAACATAATTGGTGCAATCTGTTATTTACAGATATGCGGTGAGACGCAGGTGGCACACTCTTTTAGTGTTGTAAAGAAAAGTAAGACCTTCTTCACAACTTGAGTTATGTGAATAAAAATTGCTGCTGAGTGAGGATAGCAGCCATTGTGACTGTAGTTTTTCTTTAATTTCTGCACTAAATCTTTTCCATATGGTGTAACTTTCAGTTCTACTTTAAACCAGAATGCTTATTTTGTATGGGAAAAATGTATTTTTTAAAAAGTTTCACTCTAAAAGGATATTGTTGAATTCTATATGTGTTGTCCTAGACAAATTCCAGAAAAATGTTTTTAATTTAGCTCTAATAAAAGCTTTCATAAACACTATCTTAAACTTCAAACATGATGCTTTTTTTTTTACTGCAAGCAGAATTTGTACTTTGATAAATGGAAGTTCCAACAGTTGATACATTTTTCAGCAAGATCTTTGATGTTTTTCTATAGAAAGAAAAATATTTTTGTGAATTGTTGGGTCACACCTGTGGTACTCAGAGCTCTATATGGTGTACCTGAGATCCATGCAGACTATCAAGCACTTATTAAAAGAATAACTTGGCTAGAGCATTAGTATAGCAGGTAGTATGCTTGCCTTGCACAGGGTAGGCGCCCCACATTAAACTGTAGCAATTGTCTAAGCAAGTAGTAAGTTTGTAAACAATACAAACTAAGTATTATAAAGCTATCAAAAGTATTTTTCACATAATAGAGTTATTATGAACTGGAAAGATGAAAGATAACTTCACTGATGTGCTAGTAAAGATAATTTTTGGTGGATCTATACAGAATTGAAAGGTTAGTGTTGAGATTACTCACCAAAAGGGTACACAATTCACGTTAAAAATGATTGAAATTGCTCTTTTTTAAAAGAAAAAGAAATGTCACTATTAGAAAAAAAGATAATCACAGAAAATTCACCACAAAACTCCTTTTATGACTGCATGTCCTCTGTACAATATAATTTCACTTATCTACATTGTATTTGTACCAAATACAAATGAATATTTCATGTTTTGTGAGTTCATTTTATAGAATGAAATTTCTATTTTATGAATTCATATTTGGTTTTCTGAGTAATACCATCATTACTTCATATTAATAAGATTGATTATTGCTGTTGCTCATAGAGCCTTTTTCTTATTACTACATGATGGAGAGGTCCATGTTTATTTTTCAAAGCACTTATGTTCTTCATCTATTTCTTCTTTATTGTTCTCTCCAAATAACATAATCACTTGATCTAGCTAAGATAAAACCTAACAATTAAATTAATAATATAACTCATAATTTTACTTTCTTATGATCAAAATCAGACCACTCTGGATTCTTTTTATTTTTTTCACTCTCTTCCTGAACCTGATCAGTTGGCCTTAAAAATCAAGTATTTATAGATATATCAAATTTAGTTAGTTTCACTGCTGTCATTTCACCATATACCATGTCAGTATTGTTTTGAAAATTTTTACATCAACTGCAAACATAGTAGATTGTTGACTTTTGATTTGGTCCATTTCTCAGATAGCCATCTGAACTAACTTTCTATAAAGTGTCCCATCTAGCCATTCCCACAATCTAAACTCGCTGGTTATGTGTATCACACTTAGAATACAATTTGATTTCCTAATTCATGTTATAAGAGCTCATTATTATTGAATTTCCTACTAAAACTTCTTCCCTAGTTAGTTGTACTCGCCTGCCTCGACCTCTCTTCTGGTCTTCTAAACATGTATAATTCTTTCAGGATTCAAACATTAATTTTTAATCTCACTCTGACTTTTTGCCTTCTATACTGAATTGAAGTGTTAGTTCAATATCATGTGTTCTAGAGCTTTGAGCTGAGTAGTTTATGAAAATTAAAATCCCATCATAGGTCAAGATATCTTCCTTTATTTACTTTGATATTTTCTTATTGCATTATAGTTTTTATTTTCATTCTTTTAAAAGTTATAGTGATGATTCAGAGACTCAGCCAGTGTAAGATATGGAACACAGGGCTCCTACACACAAAACATTCACTGTAGCATTTTAAGCCATATTCTGATCACTTATTATTACTTAAATCAACTACAAAATCTCCTGCTCTTGAGTCTCATTGATTTATCAATATACTTTAGTGTTAATAGGAAAATAGCCACCATCTTGAGATGAAAATATGTTACAAAAATTTTGGAAGTAATTATATTTAATTTTTGAGTAATAATTATTATAAATGGTCAAATCTACCAGTCCAAAATAGTGAATTAAGTAAGTTTTTAGAAAAGAATTTTCAATAACAAGGTACTGAAAAAAGAATAAACACACTTATACTAGCAGTCCGGGGGGCAAAGGAGGGACGATATGAATGCATGCTGGAAACAGGGATGGAGGGAAGACAACATTGGTGATGGGAATGCCCCTGATTCAGTGTCACTATGTACCTATAATACTACTGTGAATGATTTGTAATCCACTTTGGTCAAAATAAAAATTATTATAAAAAAAGAAATATATATTTTATTGGGAATCAAGTTATATGCTCTATTCTATGAACTATAACTCTAACTTTTACTATTTAAATATTTTCTCAAATCTACTATAGTATATAAAATATTGACTTAATATCAATAGAAAATTATCATTTCTAATGTGTCAAATAAGAATATAGCTCTAAAGGGAATAAAAGAAGATAGGTTTCTTTTTTCGAGAATACTTTTGGAGAAGTTAAGTAATATATTTAAATATACTGATAACTGAGGATATAAAATAGTTTTAAGAAAGCATATACTATCTACACAAATATAAGATTGAAGGGGAAGCTGTTGATTAGGTAAAAATTAGAACTCTAATGAAAATTTAAAATGGGTTTGTAGTTTTAATAAATACTTTTTTAATGTATAAACTAGAATTTATGTTAAGGTCTATAAGTTAAATATATGTAAACTTATATTTATGATATACTAATTGTGACACAATTTTATAAGAATAATCCAGAAATAATTTTCACAATTTTCCCAGGAAATAGTATGTTACATTATAAATGTTATTTTATTATATTATTATAATATTTTATTATATTATGATATGTTATGTTATAAATGTTACCCTTTTGCAAATATAATCAGAATAGTATAAGTTGTTTATAATTGAAATACAAAAAATATATGAAATATTTGCTTGATATTGCCATCTCAGCTGGCATCTATGTTTTATCAGGTAATATTCAATTTTGTACCAATAGACAAAAAGTGTTATTTTGGTCTTTATATATCTTAGAAAGATTTTATGTAAACTTATTCCATGTGTTACAGTGTATTATTTAATTTGAAAAAATATAGGGCATATTGGGGTCATAAAATATAGTTTTGAAATTATATCACAATATTCTGTTTATTAGCTCTTTCAAAATAAGTTTATAGTTCTTTTGTTCTTTATATTTCTTCTGTTCTTAATGTAGATTCTTTAGGAATTAAATAAAATTCCCATTTTCTGAAAAAAAAAATAGTAATAGAACATTTCTTAGCATTCTGAGTATTATAAGAAGCCTACATTTTTTGAGTCACCAAGCTAATTTAGAATTATATACAATACCAGCTTAGACTTTAATGAGATAGTGAATGTTAAATAATGCTTATAATGAATTTCTTACTAACTGTTGTACAAAATTTCATCTTGGAAGTTTTTATTGAGCAATAACAATACACTTACAAATAAGGCATGTCACAGAACTCCTACTAAATTCATTATGTGAACTAGGAGCAAAATATTCTGCACAATTTGATATATGCTGTGAATTTGTATCATTTCCATAAATTTTAATGATTTGATAATTTTTTAAATAAATTAAGACATATAATAAGAGTGTACTTTACCGGGGAAGTAGCATATTATAATTGATTTTTTGTTTTTGTTTTTTTGGCTCACACTCGGTGGTGCTCAGGGGTCATTCCTGGCTCTGTGCTCAGAAATCGCTCCTGGGTGCATAGGAGAAAATATGGGATGCCGGGATTTGAACCACGGTCTGTCCTATGTCTGCCACATTCAAGGCAAATGCCCTATCTCTATGCTATCTCTTTGGCCCCTAATAATTGATTTTTATAAGCTATTTTAGCTTGAAAATTGAGTCTAATTGGAAGCTTAAAATTATAATAAAATAGATTTTTAATCTGTGAAAGGAACGTCACTAGAAGTGATCTGAAACAGTATTAAAAGTAAGGCCTGAGGACAGTTTTGTGTGGAGTAATCCTCTCAAAACATGTACACATATATATTAATATATTATAAAAGTTACCTATTATGTTACAGTATTTAAATACATGACTATCACAGAATTATAAGTGTATCTATTACTTCATCTTAATCTATATTAATAATTATCATTTGTAAATTTAATGTTTTTATCGTTTTTGTTTTCTTTTCATCTTTTTGATAGTTCATCTTTCATGTTTTTATCTTATATGTTTTCTATGTAAAATAAACTGCTAAATCAAAAGAAACAGCATACAGGAAGCCACTTGTGTGGAAAGGGGCCTTCATTTATAGGTGAGAAATATTCATAGACAAAAGGAAAACTCATCTTTAACTTAAATATTCTGAAGTAAAGCCTGACAAGGGCAAAATAAATTGTTTTGCTATTAATCAAGAATCAGCCTTCTGAGGCAAGGGAGCCCAGGGCAGGTTGGATTCATGATATGACACAAGTGGCATATAGTCGCTCCTGCTGAGGCTCCTGATGCTGTCACTTCTCACTCCAACACTGCTGTCTCTTCATGTTACGCTCATGTTTGTCACATATAAAGTCATGGCCATGGAATATAAAAAAAAAAACCCGTTCTGTGGAAAGAAAAGCATCTGAGTCACCAAAATATGAAATGCTGAGACTAAAGATCAGAGACTAGTGTTGATTACATTCCACATCCACTGTATGAAAAGGGAATTCCACAAAAATAGAAAGTCATGAATCAGTTGCCAGAACAAAATTATCTCTAAAATCATTGCAGTGAAAAACTAAAAATGTAAAACTAATCTTCATAATTGTCCAGGTGCATGTCTCCTGGCTATGGTAAAAGGAGGTCAGATATTATTTATTTTTAATTTTGTAATTAAAATTGGCATGGTGTTTCTATGGTGGTTACAGTCACAGTTACCTATATACCTTATAAACAGAATGATCATTGATTAGAATAAAACATACAAAAATATCCCTGTGCCACACCGATGGCACAGTGGTAGGGCATTTGCCTTGCACATATCTGACTAGGACGGACCACAGTTATATACCCCCAGTGTCCCACGTGGTCCTGCAAGCCAGGGGCGATTTCTTAGAGCATAGCCAGGAGTAACCCTTGAACATCACAGAGTGTAGCCCCAAACCCCAAAAAAGCCCCCCAAACCAAAAATAAGTCTCATTTCTTTTCTTAAGCAAATATGTAAGCATGCATTTAGTTGTATTTATAACTCATTTATTCATATAATTGCATACAATTTATCTCAAATTTCTGTAAATTTTCTAGTACTTTGTGAATCATACCAATAATGAAAAATAGCACCTCCAGTTTATAAGACATTAATCTTTTTTAAATTATTTATCTAGCTCCTATAATTATTTAATTGGCTAATAATGACCATAATAATTAGTTAATCGACACTAATTTATATTTATATGTAAGCAACTATCTTGTAATATATACTCTCTAATAATAGAAATCCTACTTTCAAGAGTTTATTATTATTTAGAGTAATAATATTAGAATTCTTACAAGAACAGGTGGGGTATATTGAGCATTAAGTTTACATGAAAAATACTTAAAACTCTAAATAAAAATCTTTACTAACGATAAATTTTTATGGTATCATACATAATACACATGTATAAGTTTTGAAAAACATCTTTTTCTTAGAAGAAAAAATCTTTAATAAATCAAAGTTTTTCCAAATATGGGGGGTTATCAGGAGCAGTTATAGACATGGTCAGTGCTGCCAGCTAAGATATGTTCAAATGATTTGAAAATAAATTCAACGATTGATGTATATAATGATAAAATGTGAAGAAGTAAAAGATAGAAGGTAATGAGATTTCTGATACATAAGACTAGAGGGGAAATTAGATAAAATAGTTTTGTTCTTATCTTGTCCTATTATTATTGTAAAGCAATTATAATTTTTATGGAGTGCATTTATATTTTGCTAGAAGATATTCAGGTTTAGTCTTTTGCCTAGGTAATCACTTTGGTTGTTCATATAGAATATACTAAAATGTAGAAAATATCTAGTAGTCGAAATGAAGTTGGCAAAATTACTGTACAAATGTAGACCATGCTAGTGATAGTGGAGTTAAATAGAACATTTAAAACATTAAGTAATAATCTAGATTGTATTTCATTGTTTAGGATTCTTATTCTGTTTGAACTTACTTTTATTTGTGGAATTGGTAAAAATAAACATACTCATCTATGAGTTTCTTGTGAAGATAAAATTAAAAAATTATATATTCAGAAGTACAGATATAGCAGGATAATGTACAACTGGAAATAAATAAGAAATGATCATAACATAAAATAGTTGTTTTATGTGTTCGTCTTTGTTTCAGTGATTCTGATCAATCATCACATTTTTGCTTCTTCAACTTACAAGATGTTATATCACACATAATTTGTTGTTATTTTGGGGGACCAATTCATCTGTGCTCAGGGCTTCTGTTTTCAGATATATTTTCTGGTGCCCCTCAGGAAGAATTGGGTACCAGAGCCTGAACCCAGGTTAGCTAATTTCAAGACAATTGTCCTACCTTCTGTACTATAGTTTTGGTTCCACAAACAATTCTTTTTATAGCTAGATAATACCTTACTCATTGACCTTAAATTATTAAAAGATCATTTTTTTGGGTTTTAGGATAAATAAAATAAAATCATACTTTAGGTTAGTGACTCAAATTCTCAGTTTTGCTAGAAATTCTTTAAAAACTGTACAACTTTATCTTCTAGTATTTTAACCCCCTTTCAGTAATATCTTAAAATGTATTTTTGTATTTGAACTAGTACATAAAATTTTGAACAGAAATAACTATTAGATGTAATTTCAAAATACCTTCCCCAGTATGTTTTTAAATAATAAAGAAAAACAAAGTTTTTCTCCCTTTGAGAGAGAAAACAGTGCTTCATCAAAAATTGAAGTTTAAAAACATACTACTGAAATAGTTATATCTTTTTTTTTTTTTTTTTGTCCCCCAATTCACAATACATACCCGGCAAGGGGCCTGTGTTGAGGTGTATATGGGGTGCCTTTACTGTACCTCCTCTTTCTATACAGCCAGTGTAAAGAACACAGCCTGTGGTAAGAATTGGGAGGCCTTATTTTATCTTTTATTTATTTTTTTCTTTTCTTCAGGGCAAACTAAAGTTGTTTTTTTTTTGTTTTTTTTTAAGTAAGAATTCATTTAAAGGACAAAATTGATTAACATAATAAGGTAAACTAATATAACATAATATAGTGACATAACATAACATATAATATAATTAATATAATAATAATACATGTAAGTCAAAGAAAGTTTCTGATTAAAAACACAATTTTCTTTTTTTTCCATAATGGCTTACATATCTTTCACTGTAGTATTTTGGGTACATATTCACATTAAATCAGGGGAATACCCATCACCTAATATGTCCTCTTCTCAATCAAAAATCAAATATACTGAAAATAGGCAGAGTCCTGTCTAGAGGCTTCCAACCTCAGTTTGAGAGAGGATGTGAAAAAAGTAATTAAAATACCACAACAATACACACACACACACACACACACAAAATATCAAATTAAATAACCGATAAGCACCACAACAATAAAAACAGGCACCACACAATAATCTCGGTTCTGAAATCAAATCATACTCAAGTGCAAAAAGAAAGAGAAAGACAAAACAAAATAAAATAAAATAATATTGGAGACATCAACCGTAATCTCCACACCAAAATAAAGACGTCAAAAAAAATAGATCATTTATTCTCCTCTTGCTGCTTTCGTGGTATGTGGAAGACTTCTACTTTATCTTGGATGGTAAAATCAGACCTGTTTCTAGAGATCTTGGTGGCTGTGCAGATCAGGGAATGGAGTTTATGAAGTCTTTGTGGTTCTAGCAGTTATGCTTCTTCAATGTCCTTTTTTTGTTTTTTATGTATTCTAGGTGTTTCAGAATAGTGCTACCATTCTGTGTTTTTCTTTTGTCTTCTGACTTACTTCGTTTAACATAACATGATCTAGGTCCATCCACGTTGCTGCAAAGTCTGTGATTGTATCATTTCTAACTGCCATGTAATATTCCATTGTATATATGTACCACATCTTAATGATCCATTCATCTGTTGTTGGACATCGAGGTTGGTTCCAAGATTTGGCTATTATACTGAGTGCTGCAATAAATAGTGGGGTGCATACGTATTTTGGAATGAATGTCTTTCCATCTTGGGGATATATGCCTAGGAGAGCAATTGCTGGGTCAAATGGCAGCTCAATTCTGAGTTCTTTGAGCACTCTCCAGACTTTTCTCCATAGATGTTGGACCAAGGGGCATTCCCACCAGCAATGAATGAGAGTTCCTTTCATACCAAATCCTCTCCAACAAAGGTTGTTCCCATTATTTTTGATGTGAGCCAACCTCACTGGTGTGAGGTGGTATCTCATTGTTGTCTTGATTTGGATCTCCCTGATGATGAGTGAAGGTGAGCATGTTTTCATGTGTTTGTTGGCCATCCTTCTCTCTTCCTCAGAGAAATGTCTATTCATTTCGTCTCCCCATTTTTTTATGGCTTCGTTTGGTTTTGAAGGACTCAGGTTTCTGAGCGCTTTGTATGTTCTAGATATCAGCCCTTTATCTGATATATCAAGTGAAAAGATTTTTTCCCATTCTGTTAGCTGTCTTCTTGCATTAAGTAGGGTTTCTTTTGCCATGCAGAAGCTTTTTAGTTTGATATAGTCCCATTTGTTTATAGTTGATGCTAACGTTTTTGCCATTGGTGCTCCATTCTCAAAGACCCTTTTGATATAAAGGTCTTCGAGTGTTCTGCCTATTTTATTCTCGATAAACTTTATAGATTCAGGTCTGATTTCCAGATCTTTGATCCATTTTGAGTTGACTTTTGTATAAGGAGTGAGATATGGGTCGATTTTCACTTTCGTGCATATGAGTTTCCAGTTGTACCAACACCATTTGTTGAATAGGCTTTCTTTGTTCCATTTCATATTCTTGCCTCTTTTATCAAATATTAGTTGGCTATATATCTGGGGGTTTATGTCTGGGAATTCTGTTCTAATCCACTGGTCTGAGGTCCTGTCTCTGTTCCAGTACCATGCTGTTTTTATTACTATGGCTTTATAGTATAGTTTCAAGTTAGGTAAGGAGATACCTCCCAACTTCTCATTTTTCAGAATGTGTTTAGCTATCCTGGGTCTTCTATGGTTCCAAATGAATTTTATAATTGATTGTTCTATTTCTTTAAAGAATTGTGTCTGGATTTGGATAGGGATTGCATTAAATCTATATAGCAATTTGGGTAAAATAGTCATTTTGACTATGTTAATTCTACCTATCCATGAGGATGGGATGTTCTTCCATTTCTTTAGATCGTCTTCAATTTCTTTCTGAAGTGTTTTGAAGTTTCCCTGGTATAGATCTTTCACTTCTCTTGTAAGGTTGATTCCTAGGTATTTGATATTTTTTGATACTATCTTAAATGGAATTGTATTTTTAATCTCTCTCTCCTCAACTTCATTGTTTGTATATAAAAACGCTACTGTCTTTTGTGTATTGACTTTGTATCCAGCCACTTTACTGTATTGGTTGATTGTTTCTAGGAGTTTTTCTGTGGATTCTTTAGGGTTTTTGATGTATATCATCATATCATCAGCATATAGAGCTAGCTTGTGTTCCTCTTTCCCTACTTGAATTCCTTTGATTCCCTTCTCTTGTCGGATTGCTATTGCTAGGACTTCTAAGGTTATATTGAATAAGAGTGGAGAGAGTGGACAGCCTTGCCTAGTTCCTGACCTTAGTGGGAATGCTTCTAGTTTCTCGCCATTAAGTATAATGTTGGCTGTAGGCTTTTCATAAATAGCTGTAACTATCTTAAGGAAGGTGCCTTCTAACCCTATTTTGCTGAGTGTCTTTAACATGAACGGATGTTGGATTTTGTCAAACGCCTTCTCTGCATCGATTGATATGATCATGTGGTTTTTGTCCTTCATGTTGTTGATGTGGTGTATAATGTTGATTGATTTGCGTATGTTGAACCAACCTTGCATTCCTGGGATGAATCCCACTTGATCATGATGTATGATCTTTTTGATGAGGTGTTGGATTCGGTTTGCTAAGATTTTGTTAAGTATCTTTGCATCAATGTTCATTAGTGAGATTGGTCTGTAGTTTTCTTTTTTGGTGGTGTCTTTGCCTTCTTTAGGAATGAGTGTGATATTAGCCTCATAAAATGAGTTGGGGAGGATTCCTGTTTTTTCTATGGTTTGGAAAAGCCTATGGAACAGTGGTAATAAGTCTTCTTGAAATGTTTGATAGAATTCACCTGTAAATCCATCTGGGCCTGGGCATTTGTTCTTAGGGAGTCTTTTAATTACGTCTTCAATTTCCTCTGAAGTGATTGGACTGTTTAGAGTTTCTAGGTCTTCCTTTTCCAGTCTTGGAAGAGGGTGTTTGTCCAAGAATCTGTCGATTTCTGGTGGGTTCTCTAGCCTAGTTGAATATAGTTGTTCATAATATGATCTCATGATATGTTGTATTTCTTGGGGTTCTGTTGTAATCTCTCCCCTTTCATTCGTGATCCTAGTAATTTGGGTGTTTTCCCTCTTTTTTTTGGTAAGTTTTGCCAATGGTTTGTCTATCTTATTTATTTTTTCGAAAAACCAACTCCTGGTCTCATTGATTTTTTGTATTGTTTTCTTAGTCTCTATGTTGTTTATTTCTGCTCTGGTTTTTATAATTTCTTGCCTTCTGGTTGTGGTTGGATTTCTCTGTTGCTGTTGTTCCAATTCTTTGAGGTGATCTTTTAAACTGTTGGTTTTGTTATTTTCCTGTTTCTTAACATAGGCCTGTAATGCTATGAGTTTCCCCCTAAGTACTGCTTTTGCTGTATCCCATAAATTCTGACATGTTGTCTCTTCATTGTCATTCGTCTCAAGGAATCTTTTTATTTCCTCCTTGAGTTGTTCTTTGATCCAGCTGTTGTTAAGCAGTATGTTGTTCAATCTCCAGGTATTAGTTTTCCTCCATTGCTTCTTCTTGACATCAATTATAAGCTCTGTTGCATAGTGATCTGAAAGGGTACTTCTAATGATCCTTACCTTTGTGGTCTTATATAGGTTGGCTTTGTATCCTAAGACATGATCTATTCTGGAGAAGGTTCCATGTGGGTTTGAGAAGAATGTGTATTCTACTTTCTGGGGATGGAGGGCTCTATATAAGTCTATTAGCCCTAATTCTTCTAATTTTTCATTTAGAGCTCTTATTTCTTTACTATTTTTCTGTTTGGAGGATCTGTCCAGTGGTGATAGTGGAGTATTGAGGTCCCCTACTATTATCACAATTCCCTTCATGTGTTTCTCCAGGTTTGTCAGTAGTTGCCTCACATATTTTGGTGACTTTACATTAGGTGCATAGATATTGACCAGGGTTAGCACTTCTTGATCTAATGTTCCCCTGATCAGTAAGTAGTGCCCCTCTTTGTCTCTGATCACTTTCTTGAGGTTGAATACAATTTGGTCTGATATAAGAATGGCTGTCCCTGCTCTTTTTTGTTTTCCATTGGCCTGAATAATTACTTTCCATCCTTTAATTCTAAGCCTGTGCTTATCCTGTAACTGTAGGTGTGTTTCTTGCAGACAGCAGAAGTCCGGTTTATTTTTCCTAACCCAGTTCTCTACTATGTGTCTTTTAATTGGAGAGTTTAGTCCATTAACATTTAGGGAAATTATTGATAGAGAGGACTGTTGTGCAGTTGTATTGTGTGGCGTGGTTGTTGTTACAATCGGGGGTTTGGATTGTGTAATTCGTCTCTGAGTAAGTCGCTTAGGATCGGCTTAGTTTGCACAAATAATTCAAGTTCGTTCATATTTGTGAATGTTTTTAGTCTGCCCTCCCATATGAATGATAGTTTTGCTGGGTATTGGACCCTGGGTTGGAAATTTCTTTCACTCAGTCGTTTACATACGTCATTCCACTGTCTTCTTGCTTGAATTATTTCAAATGGGAGATCTGGTTTGATTCTTATGTCCTTTCCTTTGTACTTGAGGTTTTTTTTCTCCCTTATTGCTTTCAGGAGTTCCTCTTTCTCTTTGTTTTTCGCCATTTGGATTATTATGTGTCTTGGTGTGGGTTTATTAGGGTCTATTTTATTAGGGACTCTCTTGACTTCTTGGATTTGTCCTAAATTGTCTTTCCAGAGGGTGGGAAAGTTCTCTGTTATTATCTCCCTGACTACTTGTTCTTCCCCCTTCCCTATTTCTTCCCCTTCTGGTATACCCACAATTCTTAGATTGTTTCTTTTGTCCTTATTCATTAGATATTGGATTTTTCCTTCCAGTGCTTTGCCTTTTTTTTCTTTGTTGGTTTCTTGATCATTTTTATATTGCAGTTTTCCTTCGAGTTCATCGATGTGCTTCTCCAACTCTGTGGTTCTACTCGTAAGGCTTGTTATTTTGTCTTTTAAATCCTTCACTTCTTTTTGTATGGAATCTCTCATGTTCTTTAACATTTCTTCTTTAATTTGGCTTAGTCGTTCGTCCATGAATTTCTTATACTCGGTTGCTAGGGTTTCTTTCATTCTGCTTAGTAATTCTTGCATTTCCTTCCTCATGGCCGCTTTTAGGTCTTCTTCCCATGAATCTGTGTGCTTTGGTGGACTTGGAAACTTGATAGGGCTTGTCATGTTGTCTCCAGTTATAAGGGATCTCCTTGATTTACGCATAATACTTTGTATTTAATGGTATGTTTTGGAGTACTATGGCTTCTAATTTCGGTCTGCTTTGGTCCCCTTCCTGAAGGTTTTTCTAGAGGAGCCTGTTGGGTGAGTTTGTTGAACCTAGCCCTTTCTCCTCCCCTTTGATCCCTAGAGTTCAACCTTCCTGCAGTGGGTTTTGTCCCCTTTCTGCTCCTTATTTCTGTCAGCGGTGCAATTCCACTCCTGGCCACAATGGTTACTGGCGCTGTTGAGCCTAGCACTCAATCCACCCTCCTTTCTCTGGGATTCAATGGAGCTTCGCCCCCTCCAATCCTCCCTTGAAGGAGTTCCCTCAGTTCGATTCTGCAGGCTCTATCTACGCCCTTGGGAAGTCCCTGGTTCGATCCAGGGTCCAGGGGGGTGGACTGTTCTAGGTCACCTGCGAGTCTAGATGGTTGGCCCTATCTCCCCGTCTATTCGGGTCGCTCAACTTGTCTTTCTAGGCGCCATCCTGGGGGGAGGGTCCGGCACCAAGCCTAGCAAAAAGTCAGAAACTCACTCACACCTCCCCAGCCGGCACTCAGGAGCCTCTGAGGGGAGTGGCAGGCCCAAACGCCAAGCAAAAGTCAGAAACTCACTCACGCCTCCCCAGCTGGCACTCAGGAGTCTCTGAGGGGAATGGCAGGCCCAAACGCCAAGCAAAAGGAGAGAAACTCACTCACGCCTCCCCAGCTGGCACTCAGGAGTCTCTGAGGGGAGTGGCAGGCCCAAACGCCAAGCAAAAGTCAGAAACTCACTCACGCCTCCCCAGCCGGTACTCAGGAGTCTCTGAGGGGAATGGCAGGCCCAAACGCCAAGCAAAAGGAGAGAAACTCACTCACGCCTCCCCAGCCGGCACTCAGGAGTCTCTGAGGGGAGTGGCAGGCCCAAACGCCAAGCAAAAGGAGAGAAACTCACTCACGCCTCCCCAGCCGGCACTCAGGAGTCTCTGAGGGGAATGGCAGGCCCAAACGCCAAGCAAAAGGAGAGAAACTCACTCACGCCTCCCCAGCCGGCACTCAGGAGTCTCTGAGGGGAGTGGCAAGCCCAAACGCCAAGCAAAAGTCAGAAACTCACTCACGCCTCCCCAGCCGGCACTCAGGAGTCTCTGAGGGGAATGGCAGGCCCAAACGCCAAGCAAAAGGAGAGAAACTCACTCACGCCTCCCCAGCCGGCACTCAGGAGTCTCTGAGGGGAGTGGCAAGCCCAAACGCCAAGCAAAAGTCAGAAACTCACTCACGCCTCCCCAGCCGGTACTCAGGAGTCTCTGAGGGGAATGGCAGGCCCAAAAGCCAAGCAA
The DNA here is from genome assembly GCF_024139225.1 of Suncus etruscus. Classification (NCBI taxonomy): domain Eukaryota; kingdom Metazoa; phylum Chordata; class Mammalia; order Eulipotyphla; family Soricidae; genus Suncus; species Suncus etruscus. Next base: position 89,075,839 of record NC_064856.1, on the reverse strand, counting down.
AAGGAGAGAAACTCACTCACGCCTCCCCAGCTGGCACTCAGGAGTCTCTGAGGGGAGTGGCAGGCCCAAACGCCAAGCAAAAGTCAGAAACTCACTCACGCCTCCCCAGCTGGCACTCAGGAGTCTCTGAGGGGAATGGCAGGCCCAAACGCCAAGCAAAAGGAGAGAAACTCAATCACGCCTCCCCAGCCGGCACTCAGGAGTCTCTGAGGGGAGTGGCAGGCCCAAACGCCAAGCCGAAATAGTTATATCTTAAATAATTTATAAAGTACTCATATTTTTGTTATGTTATTCATATGTATACTGATATTTTTCTAATGAGAAAATTAAAGGGTATTATACAAAATAGTTGGCATCACTTTCAATAAATAAAAAGCCATTACAATAAGAACAGTTGGGTTAAGTTCACAGGTAGATGTCTAAAGAGCTATAAAATCTAAGTGCAATGTAAGATATTGAAATGGAAAAAAATCAATGATTAAAAAACAAAGAAATTTGTTAAATATCTGTATTCTATTAGTGAATAATATTATAATTCTTGGTCTTAATCATGATACCTGAAGGCAGCATTAAAGCAAGTTGAACAACACATTTTTATGAATGTATTTGGATGTTTTGGGGTTTAATTTAATATTTAACATAAATATTTTGAAATTTAAGAAATGACTAATAAGAAAATAGAAGCAGTCAAAGGCCAGAGAAAATTTTCAATTGGAAAATTAATAAAATCTTTTCCTCCTGGCTCATCTATATGAGAAAATTCATGGTTCACATTGCCAAAAAATTTATTTTTAACCTTAAGACATTCAGGACAATCAATTACTATTAAAAATTTTAAATATAATACTAGACTTTTTATCATGCAGTATGAAAGGAAAGATGTCCTATATCAATTTATTCTGATAATGATATATGCCAACAGTATATTGATTGTTTTATAAAGCTAGAATATAAGAAACAGATGGTTTGAAATTACAAGGGTGGACTTTTCATACCACTGTTTTATGCTGTAGCTTTGATATTCTTGCTGATTATTGAAACTTTTTTGAGGTTAGGAATTGGGAAGTAAACAATATGTATTCTATCTAGAAGATTCTAATTAAATGCTACAACCCACTTTGACATTTTTATTCAATGTGACAGTTTAGTGCTAGCTCTTTAAGCACTCTTTGATACATGTTCCCTCAATGCACTGATTTGTGAATGTTTTTCTCATTCATGTTCTACATACTCCCAACTTGCTACATTATTTGTATTTCCTGATTCAGCTTTGATTATTATTTTCAATGCTATCAGGATTCTTTGATAGTAAATGTGCCTTATAAAGCTTTATTTGGCATAGTATGCACGAATTGGTAGATGAGTGAATAAAAAAAGCATATAAATGAATTAATTCTCTAAAAATGTCCTGGATTGTGAAATGAGTTAGAAAAGAATTTCAGTATTTACTGAGGCATTAAACTATCTTTCAATTATGTCTTTTGTACTTTCTTATTAGACCTTATTTCATCACAGAAAGTTACCTTAGTTAAATGAGAAATCACCATGACAATTATCAAATTATTAATTAGCTTTTAAATTGAGTTTTAATGTTTTATAAGATATAAAATTGTCATTGCATTCTAGTCATTATAATATAATTTCATGTTTCTGGTTTCTAAAGTATACATGCATGAATTAAATCTTGGTCTAAAATCAGCTGCCTTAATTAAGCTTTGTAGGAACAATTTTGTTCTACAAAGTTTTGATAATGAATACGCTTCTCCCCCAAAGACAAATATATAGATATAGATGAAATTAGAATTACATTGCTGTTCTTTTACATTGTTATATTTTGTAATATCCTACTTATGGTGTTCAACAGTTTGATTTTTTTTTAATTTCAATAAGTTATTATTGAGAATATTCTGCATGCAAGTATCCACATAGGTCGGGAGAATACAAATAACACAACTAATAAAACAAAAACTTTAGACCGATACTATTTACCGATAACATTAAATTCCGTAAAATTTGCCTTATAATGTAGAGAAAATGACATCCTGACAATGATGGACAAAGTCACAAACACTAATGTGAACATTGGCCTTGCATTTCCTTGGATAGTTTGAGTAAGTCAGGTTTGTATGTTGTTGTTTTTCATTATAGGCACGATTCCAGGCTTTCATCGATGAGACGATTTCTCAATTTACTCTTGATAAGATTCATGCTTGAAAAATGATTGTTCCCATATATATGTAGACCCAACAAGGAAAGAACAGCAAACGCTAGCTTTTTTAGTTGATTATATGAGTCAGGAATACTATTCCAGATGTTAAAAAATCAACATATCTTCCTTCTCCAGGTTTTTCAAAGCAGACCACTTGTGCTGTGAACTAAGTTCACATTTGTGTTTCTCCAATCTTTCTAAATTCTGCAGGGGCTGCACACAGGGTGCGCACTGACAGAGGCTAGGAACAGAGTCCTGACTCCTGAAGTGGCCACCCGGCACACAGAAGAGCCACATTCAAAAGTGGAAAGAGCCGCAAGTGGCTGCGGCTTGCTGACCACTGCTCTAGCCTGACATTCATATTTATTACAGTGGTTATTATCAGTTTATTTATCCTCAAAGGTACTTCCTAAATTATTTTTTATTTCTAATATATTTATTTAAGCATCTTGATTACAAATATGATTATGATTAGGTTTCAATCATGTAAAGAACACCTTCCCTTCACCAGTGCAACATTCCCACCACCAATGTCCCAAATCTCCCTCCACCCCACCCCACCCCCACCTGTACTCTAGACAGGCTTTCCAGTTCCCTCATTCATTCACATGGTTATGGTAGTTCACAGTGTAGTTATTTCTATAACTGCACTCACCACTCTTTGTGGTGAGCTTCATGAAGTGAGCTGTAAGTTCCAGCCCTCCTCTCATTGTCTCAGGATTGTTGCAAAAATGACTTTTATTTTTCTTAAAAACCATAGATGAGTGAGACTATTCTCCGTCTCTCTCTCTCCCTCTGATTTATTTCACTCAGCATGATAGATTCCATGTACAGAAAGCAATATGGAGATTCCTCCAAAAACTGGAAATTGAGCTCCCATTCGACCCAGCTATTCCACTCCTAGGGATATACCCTAAGAACACAAGAATACAATACAAAAACCCCTTCCTCACACCTATATTTATTGCAGCACTATTCACAATAGCCAGGCTCTAGACACAAACAAGATGCCCTTCAACAGATGAATGGCTAAAGAAACTGTGGTACATATATACAATGGAATATTATGCAGCCGTCAGGAGAGATGAAATCATGAAATTTTCCTATACATGATGTACATGGAACAATTTGATTTTTTATACCATTCTTGATTCAAACTTATTTGGTAGATGTTATCATCTAGCCATATCTCATTCTATGCTAGATATAATAGGTCATTTAACAGAGTCGAATCCTCTCTTTCAAGAATATTTTGGTCATTTCTTTGAAATGTGAAGAATAGGGAACAGCTTCCATCAAAACTGGGTTTAGGTCATTTTGTCCTCTCTAAACAATTAGAACCGCCCACACCATATATTCAATTAGGAGTAACTTAGTATTTGTTACAATTTAACAGCTCAGTTAAGGATCAAAACATCCTGTAAATGATTTACTTGAGTGGTCTATCTATACCTGTGCTGCTTTAGTTGTCATCTACAGTATGTACTTGCCTTTTTAGGAGTTTTCTATTTCAAAAACAGTGATCTCTGACTCTTTGAAACTCATGTACTTAATGGTGTTTATTTAACTCTATATATTTTACTTTAGTTTCCTTTTTATCCCTATTTTTAAATTTATTTTTGAACTTGGGCCTTACATCTTGAATACCAGATATCTACTTTATTATGTACTGATACTATGTTTTGGTTTTTATTATCTGTTTATTTGCTTGTTTGGTTTGGTTTTTGGACCACAACTTGTGACACTCAGGAGTTACTCCTGGCTATACGCTCAGAAATCTTTCCTGGCTTGGGGGACCATGTGGGATACCTGTATCAAACCCAGGACTGTCCTGGTCAGCCCTGTGCAAAGCAAACACATTACCACTGTGAATAAAATATGTGTACTTCTGGTCCAGATAATATGTGTTTTTATGGACAAATGTTGCAACAATTTAGTGAACCAGGAAGACTATTCTGTTGTTGCTTCTAATATTCAACATTTGAATTGGCAGTTGAGGTAGGAAGTATTTTACTAGGATGGGGTTGTATAATTCACTAATTCTATATCAATAAAATATCTTCAAAGCACAAAAAGGAAAAAAATCATGATTTATATTACATTTCTCATACAAATATAAAGGATTTTTCTTAAATAACATTTTAGTTTGTTGGTTTATGTAGGGCTATATCCAATTGTGCTCATGGCTTATTTCTGGTTCTTCTCTTAGTAATTATTCCTGGTGTATCTGAGAAACATTATTCCTGGTGTATTTAGGATTGCTACTTGTCAAACCTATGTCAGCTAAATGTAAAACCAGGGCTGTATGCACTCTAATATCATACTGGAACCAATATTTTAAAGTCATTTCTAAAAAAACATATTACCTGAAGCCAGAGTGCTGGCACAGGTGGCGGGAGGTCACTTGCCTTACATAGCTAACTTAGGACAGAACACGGTTCAATTCCCTGGCATCCCAAATGTGGTCCTCCAAGTCAGGGGTGATTTCTGAACACATAGTCCAGAGTAACTCCTGAGCGTCACTGGGTGTGCCCCCCGAAAAAAAAATGAAAAGAAAAGAAAGAAACCATATTACCTCCATATAAAGTTGATTCTTTATGGAATCAGAACAACAGTAGGTAAGCAGCTTGCTTTCCATATTATCCAACCAAGTCCAATTCCAAGCATAGCATATGCTCTTTAGAGTGCCTTTAGGAGTAATTTCTAAGTGCAAAATGAATCAGAACTAATATCTGAGCATCAGTGTTTGTAGCTCCCAGAAACAAACAAAACAAAAGAAAACAAATAAACAAGTTGATTCCTAGTAGTTTATTTTTTAAAAAAAAGCTATCAGGCAGAGAATGCAAAAGAATAGAATAATATATTTTCTATGTGTCACTAGAACAAATATATAATATTTCTAGATTAATGTAATTGTGATATAAATCTATTTTCATGGTATCAAATTTAAATAAGTCCATTATACATATCTAAGTCTAAGTTCATAGACTAGATTGTAGGAACTATTTGAAATTGCTTTATATTCATGCAGTTCTAAATGTTGAAATGATAATCTTTCTTAGATGTAAATATTATGATGCAATATTTTGCTGCTTTGGAATGTCAAAAAATTGTACATAAAATATTTCAGAATTAATATCCAAAAGTTTTAAGTTTCATGAAACTTCACATGTACAGTACATAATAACATTGTTCTATTAAAATTAAGCATTTTTAGAATTTATTTTCTATTAATGAATTTTATTGTGACCAAAATGAATAACAAATCTTTCACAGTAATATTTATGGTACATAGTGACAATGAATCAGGGCCATTCTCAACACCAGGATTGTCCTCCCTACACCCCTTTTCCCAGCAAGTGTCCCATATCTCTCTCCTTTGCTCCCCGGAGTGCTAGTGTAACCGTCCCCCTTTGTGTATAGCTTGTTGTAGATAGGGTATAGATTCTGTCATTGTTGACTTTGGATTTGGTGTTTAACTCTGATTATTTTTTATTTCCACTCAATGTTTATATGGCTGTTTGGTCCTCATACCATTCATTTTTATTTTCCCCCTCAAATCATAAGGCAGAACAAGTCCATTCAAGTTTTGTGGTTCTGTTGGATGAAGACAGAAAAACAAACAAACAAAAAACATAACAAAAAGCCAACAAACACAAAAGAAATTAAAAAGTCAGTTACTACCAAAAAAGAAAAAGAAAAAAGCACCCAGCAACCAAATAGTCACCAAATAATAACCACAAGGGTGAAAAAGAAAAGAAAGAGAAAAAGAAGATAAAAGAAACAGAAAAAAAAAAACCAAAATCAAAGTAAGGAATGCTGGTGTGGCAAGGTGAAGATCTTTCTTTCTTTTTTTTTTTTTTTTTTATTTTGGTTTTTTGGTCCACACCTGTTAGATGCTCAGGGGTTACTCCTGGCTAGGCACTCAGAAATTGCCCCTGGCTTGGGGGGACTATATGGGACACTGGGGGATCGAACCGTGGTCCTTTCCTTGGCTAGCGCTTGCAAGGCAGACACCTTACCTCTAGCGCCACCTCGCCGGCCCCAGATCTTTATTTTTGTTATTTGTTTTAGGTTTTTGTTTCTTTTTCTTTCTTTCTTTCTTTCTTTCTTTCTTTCTTTCTTTCTTTCTTTCTTTCTTTCTTTCTTTCTTTCTTTCTTTCTTTCTTTCTTTCTTTCTTTCTTTCTTTCTTTCTTTCTTTCTTTCTTTCTTTCTTTCTTTCTTTCTTACTTTCTTTCTTTCTTTCTTTCTTTCTTTCTTTCTTTCTTTCTTTCTTTCTTTCTTTCTTTCTTTCTTTCTTTCTTTCTTTCTCTCTCTCTTTCTTTCTCTCTTTCTTTCTTTCTCTCTCTTTCTTTCTCTCTCTCTTTCTTTCTCTCTCTCTTTCTCTCTTTCTCTTCTCTCTTTCTTCTCTTTCTTCTTTCTTTCTTCTCTTTCTTTCTTTCTTTCTTTCTTTCTTTCTTTCTTTCTTTCTTTCTTTCTTTCTTTCTTTCTTTCTTTCTTTCTTTCTTTCTTTCTTTCTTTCTTTCTTTCTTTCTTTCTTTCTTTCTTTCTTTCTTTTTTTTGCATAGACACAGTAAGTATTGGAGAAATAAGAAATGGAATTCCACTAGCCTAAGAGATTCATGGTTTCTCAGCCCTTGAAGCATACTACCATCAGAACATCTACTGGGTCCATACATGCTTATTATCACACACCAAAGTCTTTCCGCTCAGTTGTGGATGATAAAATCAGGCTTCTGTAGCTACAGAACTTGGTATATGCACAGGTCATAGGACGAAGTCTAGGATAGAGTCTTTACAGTTCTACAAGTTCTGTTCCATCCTTGTTGTAGTCAGTCTTCTGTAATATGTGGTCTTGGTTTTTGCTCAGATCCTAGGCCGAAGTCTAGGATAAAGTCTTTCAGTATGATTCCAGAAGTTCTGGTCAGTCACAGTTGTCAGAATCAGATATCTGGAATTAGTGATCTTAATTTTTGTATGAATCTTCGGCTGAAGCCTAGGCTAGGGTCTTTGTTCTTAGTCCCAGGATAAGTTCTGCCCTGTGGTGGTTGTCAAAGTCAGTCTTCTGTAGTTAGTGCTCTTGGTTTTTGCACCGATCAAAGGACTAAATATTTTCTGATTTCATGTTACCATTAAGTGATGAGATAGGAAACCTGCTCTTAGATCAAGTTGTTGCAGTTTTCTCATTGTTAAGATGTCATATCAAAAGTGGATCAAGTTGGCTTCAGAGTGGTATTAGAAATTTCATAGGGGTATTTTAGTTCCTGGTGTTGTTGTAGGGAACTATAGCAGTTCTACATCTGGGATCTGGGGTTTGGGGTTGGACAATTACTGTCCAATATCATGGAGTCTAAGTTGGGTCCACATTACACATGTTCAGGGTGGGAGGTGCCCCTGTCAATGAACTCAGAATTGAGCTGCCATACTACCCAACAATTGCACTCCTGGGCAACTACTCCCAAGACAGAAGGACATTCATTCCAAAGTATGTATGCACCCCACTATTTATTGCAGCATTTAGCACAATAGCCAAAGTTTGGAACCAAACTAGATGCCCAACAACAGATGGGTAGACCCTGAAGATGTGGTACTTATACACAATGAAATACTACATTGCAGTTAGAAATGATACAATGATGGATTTTGCAGCAACATGGATGGATATAGAAATTATATGTTAAATGAAGTAAGCCAAAAGAATAAGGACAAATAAAGAATGGTAGCACTTATCTGATGTATTTGGAACATATAACATATATACTTATAATACTCCAGGAACCACTGTGGACAAAGAAGCTGAAGGGTTATTTTATACCTGAAAAACTTAAGGCATTAAAACATGTTGGTGAGTATTATTACCACAAAACTATTGTCCAACAAAATTATCTATAATAATAGATTACTATTTCAATAAATTATAAAAGCAATATAACATAAAAACATCTATATTTTAAACTCTGTAATGGGCACTAAAATAAATACAATAAGAAATAAATATGACAAAATAGGTTTTGTCTTTAAATGGAAAAATGTATTTACTAAAATTAAGAATATATTTAAATTTCAATATAGTATAGTCACTTTTATGATAAAAATTTAACAAACTCAAGCAAAAGATAATTGCTTGTCAGAAGCTTCAGATTAAAAATTAACTCATGAAAGTTACAATAGTTTTGTGGCAATAATATGATAGGTAAGATTATTAATGCCTTATATCTTTTCATATGTAAAATATGTGTGTTTATATTTATGCCACCTAGTTTGTAGTTTTTTTTAAACTAATGATAAAATAATCTTTAAAAATCTTTACTTATATAATACATTTAGTAATTTCACAAAGTGTATATATTTAAAGTTTATAGCATAGTGATAATTTTTCATATATAAACCACAAAATAATTAGTTGAATTATTATATGCACCAGAAGTAACTTCTGAGTGCAGAACCAGGAGTAATCCCTGAGAATCACCAGTGTGCCTCCAAAAAAATAAAATAAATCTATAAATTGATGTACTCCTGGAGAACTCATAAACACTAGTAAGTTAATATTTATATGAGTATTTTAAATTGTAAATTGCATATCACAAATAGACTAAGTCTTTTAATATACATTAGTATATATAATACATTTTTGAGATGACTGCTGAGATTGCCTATTAGATATAGAAACCTTATTGTCAATTTAATCATATATGGCTCAATACAATACCAGTGTATCAAAATTGTATATGCTTTTAGTTCTTTCAAATTTTCCTATTCTTCTATCTATTTATGTATTTTCATTACATATATATTATAAGAGAAACAGAAAGACAATGGCTGTTTTAAGTTAGTAAAATTATGTCCTAATATTTTTTGTTTTCTTTTCTCTTTGCCTTCTGATGGTTTTTAACTGAAGTTACAATACAAATGAATAAATGGTTAAGTAACAGATACTATAAAAATGGAAATCTTATTGAATTTTTATTATTTTTTCTTTATTCACTTTTTCTGAGAGAAAAAGCTACAGTAGGTTCCAGCTTTAACAGTCAAAATTCAATCAAGTATTAGTTTAGCCTAAAAATAAAAAATTTTAGGTGCAGTAGATTTTCATAATAAAAAAATCAATAATTCACAGGTTCGTAAGGTGACAAGCTAGTTGAGACTCTGAAACATTATGTTCTCTGTGGGACTTTAGCTCTACCAGTAGGTTCCCCAAAGGCATAATAACACCATTTGCCATCACTCAAAGCATACAAAGACATGATCCACCTCCATCATTCCCAATAAAAAATGAAAGTTTGACCAATTTCAACTTGTGATTTAATTTTAAAACTCTGAAAGACTAGTATTTCTCTACAAAATCATTGAAAATCTGATGTCCCCAGTTGATTCTCCATATTGTAATTTAATTTCCTTCTGGGAATGTTGTCCCAGTTTGATCTGTAAAGCAATAAATTGTTGCCAAAAATCAACCGATGTTCATAATATTTTGATGAGTACTGAACGACATCACATTTGATTGCTGGTAATAAATAGAATATACATGTTGCTTTTGTTTAATATTTTTATTTACACTTTCTTGCATGTTTCCTTTTTATATTTTTTTCACCAGCTTTCAGAATTTCTAGTTGGTGTATCTTTTGCAATCAAATAAAATATTGTTGTCTTTACAGCAATTGAAATCAAGCAGTTTTGTTAAATGGGAGACACAGCTTGTGGCAGCAATGTCACAACTGTGAAAACAGCACATTACTGATGTTACTTAGTTTCTCATTAAGCTGATCTCATGAATGAGCTTGAGATTTTTTTTCCTACCTGATACATCTTGTGTTTCTATATTGTCTCAGAGACGTAAGTCTGTAGTAGACAAAGGCCAACGACTTCAAAGTGCAGATGAGAAAACAGATTCTTACAAGGATAAAATTAAAGTTAAGGCTATTTACTCAAAGGTTAAAATAGTCTTATATAAAAATAATCAGGTAAATAAAATGGAAAGAAAAATCATTCAAAATTTTGTTTCTTTTCTTAGTTCTCACATAACATAGACTATTATTGTTTATAACATTATATATGCATTATATATTATATATATATTATGCATGCAATAACATTATACATGTAAACATTTTACATATTATATAATATAATAATGCATTGTGCATGTTATATACTATTGTTAGGGTCCGAGAAAGCCCACCATCTCAAAAAAAGATCACGAGTTCTCAGAGAAGGAAATAGCAAAGCAGGTTTATTGATTCCAGCTAGCTGGGGGCGACGGAATCTGTCATGCAGACTGAAACGAAGGCCCTGAGCAATTTAAGGCAGTATCTTTTATATAGGCTCAAGGGGTCTTGAGGGGAGGATTCATATGGAAAGTAGGACTTGTAGAACATACCAATCTATTTTCCAGGCTCAAACAAAATATCCCATCTATTGATATTACTGGGGAAATTCCAGAGCACGAGGGTGGAGGATAAGAAAATGAAGGACAAGAGTGGGGGGTGAAAAAGACAAAATGCGGAAGCTTCAGGCCTTTGATTTTATCACTTAACTGAATTACTGGGGGAAATTGCAGAGCAAGAGGGTGGAGGAGGGCACGAGGATGGAGGACAAGAAAGTGAAGGACAAGAATGGGGGTGAAAAAGAAAATGCAGAAGCTTTCAATTATTATCTGTCAAACTACAATACCTTTTACCTTAATACTATATTATTTTATCTATATTATGGTATATATTATTTAAGATATATGACATTATAAATTCTTTTTAAAATGTCTCTAAATTTTGAAATGTATTTAAAGAAAACCTCAACTCTCCCCGCAGGGAAAAACCATCCTCAGCAGGCCTTTTGAGGAACCCCATGATTTTTTCTCAGTTCTCCACACCAGGGAAATCCGGAGATACATCTGGTAGGCCTACTTTAATGAAAATGCCTATGCCTGGCCTGACAAGGTCACATATTCCTATATAAAAAAAAAATCTATAAACAAACCTATAATATATTAATCTTAAATTGTGTTAAATGTTTTAAAATCATAGAAATTAGCTACTACAATATACATTTTTCAGACAGTTATTTTTACATAAACCAAATCAATCAATAAAATTAATCAATTATTTAAGCCTAAAATATTACCATCAATTACTATTAACTTTTTATTTTATCAGTAAATAGATAATTATAATATGAAAGAAGAATTTCTATAAATTTATAAATAATATGTTGATGATGTTGGAGCATATATATCCAGGTTATGGTTATTGGGAAATTAAGGTGTATAATTTAACTTAATATTACTTTGAAAATCACTGAAAATAAACATGAAATGACTTTTAAACTAGTCATTTTAAATGTCAATTTTCCTAGCAAATTAACCAAATATTTAATTAAATGTATTTCATCATTATAAACTTTATCTAATTGAAGACACACTATTCAGTACATCAGAAAGACAAACTATCAGAACATCTTTGGGGAAAAAATGACTTACTGCACATATAATACAATGAAAGTAGAAGGAATGTTTAGAAAGCCCTAACAGCTCCTTACTTCAGTGAAAAATACTGAAGTAATTTTAAAATTAACATTACGTCAATTTCTTGAAAAAAGATAAAAGAAAAATGTGAATTTTGGGAGAACCAGAATAAGGACCTCTTTAGACAAATACAATAGAAGCTTTGTGATAATTATACTATATGACTTTTTACTGTCTGAGTGAGGTTTTTGATGAGTGCTTATTTTTGATTTCTAAAAAACTAATATAGCATATCCTGCTTCTGCAAAACAATATGAAGAAGAGTTATTTATTTTATCAACTCAGTCAAGACCAGGTAGTACATATACCTTTAGGATTACAATTTCCAAATAATTACATTAGACCCCTATTTAAGATATTCTTTTCCAAATATATAACAATCCATATAAAAACCACTGTGAATAGCCATATAGTAATGAGAGACTACATGTCCATAAAAATATTCCACATGTTGTTTCCTTGCATATAATGATATTTCTAAAAATTAGATTTATGTCAGTTGAACCACCTACAAGGCAACTTAAAATTACAATTACTTTATTCACATGAATAATGAGAAAAGTACAAGGAAAATCATACAAGTATTATAAGCTATGCAAAAACTTTATTCACTTACAGAATCTATCAAATTCCATTATCTAGAGTTCTGACCTTATATTGTCCCTTGAATACCATCAACCAGGAGTGAAACCTGTCCACAGAGATAGCAGTAAGCCCTGTGAAACAGCTTATTTCCCCCACATCTCAAAAAAAAAGTTCATTAACTAGTTTGCATTAGACAATAAACATTTCGAGAATAACAATAGAAACTGGCTGTGGGATTTAGAATACAATCATCAACAAATATTTTATAATGCTTAGATAATGAAAGATTATTACATTCATTGTTGTTTCTGGGGAACAACCTGCTGTGCTCAGGACTTACTCCTGGCTCTGCACACAGTGATTATAACTAGAGTGTTTGGGGAACCATAAATGATATCCATAATGTGAGACTGCTATGTGCAAGATATATTGATGTAACTGCTGTGCTATCACTTAAGCCCCTAAATGTTACTATAATTAAATCTACATTTTCAGATCAGTTGAATATGATTACTTAAACATTTGGATCAAAAATCTTGTTTATAATAAATACTATTTTTGGAGAACTTAGTAATGATACTGAAATGGTAAGAAATGATAATGAGAAATAATGAGAAACACAGTCAAATTGCTGGTTTAAGTTTAGGGCCTATGTTTTCTTATTCATGGGTTTATTTTCTTTATTTTACTGACCTGGATATTCATACATATTTATATATATAACTTATCTGCTAAAGCTATATAACATCAATAGTCCATTCTCTGCTATTTTATATATGCCATTAGATGCAATAACTATAATAATGATAAACATGAAGTAGTCCATTTTATAGTTGAATATCTTGGCCAGAGAAATTCAGATTCAATATGTGATGTAGTTAAAATTCTAAGCTTGTTGGATCTCAAAGTTTGTGCTTTTACCCATGACACCATTTTTCCTTCAGTATAGTTCATATAAAAATGTTGCAAGAATTTTAAAGAGTTTATTAAACAAAAGACAGATTCCATGTGCTCAGAATGAAATTTCTGTAGACCTAGGCATCCTCAGGTGGATATGTGCAGAGTAAAACTTTAGTTTAATGACACTGTCCTGAGGTGTTCGCAAAGCAAAAAAGAAACAAAAGAAATGCCACAAATTTTTTTTTCATTTAATTCAGTTTAACCACTTCAACAGATAAGAAGGAAGTGAAATAAATGATAAGAATGTCTTTCACCTAATTTAGAACAGATAGTTTGATTTAATCTTTTTTTCTATTCAAGTTTTTCTGTCCTTTAGTTGACTTTGCTCATAAAACCTTAATCTGTTTGACAATTAAAAATAAGAGTACCAGGGCCTGGAGAGATAGCACAGCTGCGTTTGCCTTGCAAGCAGCCAATCCAGGACCAAAGGTGGTTGGTCCCCCGTGCCTGCCAGGAGCTATTTCTGAGCAGACAGCCAGGAGTAACCCCTGAGTACCGCCGGGTGTGGCCCCAAAACCCAAAAAAATAATAAAAAAAAAGTAACAGTTTATAGAGTTGAATATTATGCACCCAGTCTCAAAATTCACTTCAACTTTAGTTATTTTCAGTATATAAATAATAGATAATCATTTTACCCAACCTAAAATTGAAAACATGAAGTTCAAATCTCAAAGTTCTTACTTCTGGCTAATACCCACAAAACTGATTTGCCGTATTTGTATTTAACAATAGTTTAACCTGCAAGAAATCTCACACGGAAAATACTCATAATATTAGAAATGTAGTAGCTATTACAGATAAAGTGTAAAAGTATTTCAGTTCTCATGCAAAAATTTCAAAAAGCCAACTATGACAAAGTTGTCTGTTCATTTTATGGTCCTAAGATATAGTTACTTAAATTTAGTTGCTTTTAAACTAAAACATAACCTTGAGACATCAGTGTCTTCTCAATTCAATCAGTTTATTTAACTTACTATTTGAGTACCAGTCATGTGTTTGTCAGGGAAGATATTTAATTCTCAATGCTATCTTTATAATTAATAATCAATATTAATTAATATTTATTTGTAATGTGCATAACTAATATAATAATTATATTACAAATCATATAATATAATACATTACATGCATAATTATATATGGCAATATATTAATTATAATATTTATAATTAATATTAATTTGAAAGACATTTCTACACAGGTTTCCATTTTAAATTTTTTTGTTTTACTTTTAAGGGACATATTATAGTGCTTAAGATTTAAACTACACTATGTTCTCAGAGATCACACCTTGTCATGTTCAGTGTCAATATATAATGCTGGGCATCAAACTGGTCTATCAGTCTAAAAAATACAAATCATCCTGAACTATATTTCTACACCCAACAACCCATTTCTGACACTGGATCAAGATATTCTTTCGTATTTTACCCTAAATGCTCTTTCTAAATATTATTTTTTATCATAAATTTTGTTTAATAGCAATCTAACACTTTAATAAATGATTAGATTCAGTAACTGATAAACTTATTAAATGTATTATAGATGCTATCTCCTTGTTCTCAGATTTGATTCATAATTCTGTGTGTCATATGGAAATAAGAATAAATGATCATTTGAATTTCTAGATAGAAAAGGTAATGTTTAAATAAAAACTATTTTTAATGCAATTTTGCCTTTTGTTCTTCAACAGACTTTGCAATAAGTTCTTCAGCAGCTTTGGGCCATATGTAACTGCTCCAGATTTACACTTTACTCCTGTCTTGGAGATAAGTGATATCTTCCAGAAGGGCTGGGATGAGAGGTTCAAACACAGCTGGGATTGAACACAGGTTGGTCACTGGCAAAGCAAGAAACTTATTCTCTGTACTTTCTTTCTGGTCCTAGAGGTGATCATATTGATGTGGGCTTGAAAAAAGAACAAATTGTGATACAGTGAGGAAGTGTCGTTAAAGCAAGCACATGAATCAAGTTGGCTATTGTATTTGGCCATCATGATAATGTATTATATTCTGTATAAAATAAAATATTATTGAACAATATACCAAAATAAATAATAAAATTATCAATCATTGTGTGGTATTGGGCAAGGGAACTTGAAAGTGGGAGAAGTGTATGAAGAAGGGAAGGATACCACTGATGGGATATCATTAATATTTATTTGGTGATAAGGTAAAATGACTTTGTACAGAAAAACTATACTTAACGAACACTGTTGTGCTAGTGCGGTTACCTCAGGCAAAAAAGAAAAAAGAAGAAAACTATATTGGTATCACATGGAATGTTTTTATTCCCTAGGTATTGACATTCTTATTTTATTTGAATGAACTTGTCTTAACATGTAAAAAATCATGAAAATAAAATAGTAGCTCATTATATTCCATTTAGATTTTATTATCACATTCATGTCCCATATAAAAGTGTATATAATATTATCATATTCTAATTGCATTTGGGTTACCAAATATGAGTTGCTATAGTTGATACAAGTGTTAGAATGCTCTAATTTAGAGATATTAATTGAATCTCAACAGTTAGTATTATGGTTTCCTTATTAAAAATTAAATTAAATTTTAACTTATTCAGATTTTATAATATAAATACACTTGTGACCATGTTTTCATTTTATTTGTCTATTTAATTTTTGATTTTTACCTTGAGATGCTCAGGACCTGGTAGGCTAAAGGAACTTTATATGATGCAAGTATCTATCCAAAGTGGCTATATGCAAAACAATCATCTGAAGCCCTATTGTATTTCCCTGGCATTGGGATTGTGCTTTTAATTGAAAACATTTATACTATCAAACATAACTCACAATTTTATTAAATTTAAACTTATTTTTCCAAAAACTAACTACGTACTATCCTGAAGTTAACTAAATAGTATAGAAGACATGTACTATTACATAGTATAAGTATAGTGTAGTAAGTATAGTATAGCAAAATATTTAAAACAATAAAAAATAGAAAAAATAATGTCAGAGTATTCATGGTGCTAAAATGCCAAACAGGTAAGTTTTTAACTTTAGTTTTGAGAAAGTTATTTCCAATTTCAGAAAATTCCCTTCATTAAAAGAAAAGAATAGGGTTAAAAACCTGAAATTAACATGGTCAGTGTAAATCTATGAAAAGCTCTTATTTAAATATGCAAGTTATTTTTCAAAATTTTTAAGTAGAATGCGGATGCTCTGACAGAAATTTAATACTGCATCAAGAACATAAATATTATTAATATTTACTTACCCAAATTTAAGAAAACATTTAGCCATAGTCATAAATGTTTTTCAATCTTTTACTGCAAACCAGACTTCCCCAATAATTTTAACTGCACTAGTGAAGGGAGGTATATATATATATAAAATATATATAAATATATATGTAAAACCCAAGTACAAACATGTTTGTATTCATTGTGCTTAAGTAAAAATATTTAATAAAACAAAACTAATGCATTTTATTGAGATGACAATTTCATATATTCACAGATTGACTTCAGTGTACTTGAAATTATTTTAGATGTTTATGTTCATGCTACTTTGAGAAAATTCAAATTTAGATGGGAACTGTAAGTCTTAAAACAAATTCATACATGACATTTTTAGATGTCAACTATCTAGACTTGTGTATCTTGTTTCCTAAAAACATTAAGCACAAAATCTGATCAGGCTTAAAAGCTAAATGTGTCAAAAGTGTCTTAGGTGGGGCCAAAGAGATAGCACAGTAGTAGGTTGCTAGCCTTGCATGCAGCTGACCCAGATTGGATTTGGGTTTAATCCTGTATCTCATATTGTTCCCGTAGCCAGGAGCAATTTCTGAACTCATAGCAGAAGTAACCTCTGAGCATCACTGGGTAAGGCCCACAAAAACCAACCAACCAACAAACAAAAAGTGGCATTTGGAAAGCTTAGAACAAATTAGATCAAAAAAATGAGGAAAATAAAACAAAATAAAACTCTATGTCTAAAGAGGAGTAGCCCCATCACTGTAGTTGATCTACTAATTTCCGTAGCACTTAAGTTAATGTTATGCAAACCCAACATTAGCAATATTCAATGCTAGTATGAATATTGAACAGCTGGTTTCTTTATGTATCTGTACTTGGGAAAGGATTTAAAAGTTGAACCTAGTTACATCTAAAGTAATTAGAAATAATAAGTAATCATGTCCATTAAAAGCCCACCTGGTCTTTCCTAGTTACTCTGATACAACAGTGCATTTCAACTCATTCAATAATTTATTTAACTGTGTTTTTTTCTTTTGATTTACTGTTTGAAAATGGTATTCTTACTTTTAAATTCAGTGAAGATGACTGTCTTTAAAGCATATTATTTGATAGACTGAATTGGGTTTGCTGAGAACAGAGAAGGAAAGAAATCCAGGGAGGAAATAAAAGGTAGATGGGGCTTAACAGGGGTAAAGGTTAGGAGTCTTGGGCATATCAGTTGTTTAGAGATGTGATTCTTGCATATATCTAAACCACAGTGTCAAAAATACTAAGCTTGAGATTTAGAATACAATCATCAAATTACAAATATGCTAGTGAAGGAGCAGGCTGAGGGTTTGAAGGTCTTGGAAGTATTAGTAGAAGGAAGTGGTGGCGGGATTGATGCTGGAACATGGTATGCCTGAATTTCCATTATGGTCAGTTTTTTCCCTTAATTTAAAACTTAAAATAATAGAATCTTATTTTAAAAATAAATTAAACAAAATATACAAAATGCACATATAGAAATCTGAGATTCAGATATCTCAAAAGTGATTTATTTTGGCTTAATTAGAGGTTCTTTATACAGATATGGTAAAACTGACGACATTGGGGGCCAAAGCAGTGATGCAGGCTGTAGGGCATTTGCCTTGCATGCACTAACCTAGTATGGACCATGATTTGATCCTTCCACATCTCATATAGTCCCCCAAGCCAGGAGCTATTTCTGAGTGCATAGCCACCGAGTGTGGCCCAAAAACCAAACCAAACCAAACCAAAACAAAGAAAAACTAAAACTGATGACCTGGATAAGCCTAAACCCAAAATTATTACCAGATGAAAAATTTGGGACACAACTGGACTCAAGAATGGCCTGGGAAAAAATCTTCAGTGGTAACGTACTTGACTTGCATGTTGATTCCAGACATCCCATATGCTATATCCAAGCTCTATTAGGAATGATTCTTGCACAGTCAGTAGGAAACTTGTCTTCAATCACACTCCAAAAATTATCTTCCAAACTAAAGGTTTAAAGACAAGGGAGATGTCGTTTAGTGCCGGTACCCCATAAATGAAATAGATTTCTCATAAGCAGTCAATCTGCTAGGTCTGAAACTAACAGTTACCATAATTATAAGAAGTGATGAGTTATTAAATAAAGATTTATAAGAAATAAAATTATTTCATGAATATTATATGCAAATTTATGTAGATTATGTAATATTGAAATATACTTGATTGAGTTGAGAATACTAAAAATTCATAGAAATTGTTGAAAATTGGGGCCAGAGTGATGGCACAGCAGTAGGGTCTTTGCCTTGCACACAGCTGATCCAGGCCTGACTGCATAGCTGGGATTAACCTCTGAGAATCACCAGGTGTGGTCCAAAAATAAAAAAGGGGAAAAATTGTTGAAAGTTATAATTAAATAGTAAGAAAAAATAGTTTGAGTAATAATTATGTTATTATTAATTTCATAGATTTGAGATATGGATACCTCCAATTTTAAAGTATGCTTTGTGCTAATAGTGATATTACATAAAAACCATAATATTATGATAGTTCTCATTGTAATTATTTCTGTGACTGCACCGAACAATCTCTTTGGTGAGCTTCATGTCGGGAGCTGGACCCTCCAGTCCTCTTCTATTTTGTCTCTGAGAATCATTACACAAATGTTTTTCATTTTTCTCAAAACTCATAGATGAATGAAACCATTCTGTGTTTATCTCCCTCCCTCTGACTTATTTCACTCAGCATAATAGGTTTCATATACATCAATGTATAGGAAAATTTAATGATTTATCTCTTCTGATGGCTGCATAATATTCCATTGTATTTATGTACCATAGTTTCTTCTATCATAACAAAATCTGACTAAATGAGGGAAGTAGAGAGCCTGTCTAAAATACAGGCCAGTGTGGGGTGTGGAGGAGGGACACTTAGGATACTGGTGATAGGAATGTTGTACTGGTGAAGGTTTTTTTATATATATAAAAATAAAAAATAATATTTTAATTAATATGAATACGTATCAGTGTTGCAGTGATCTAATTTGAGTACTAAATTACCCAAACTTATTAACTATAAACAAAAATTTAAAATCAGCATTCACACTCCTAAGAGCTAATTGGACTCAAGTGGACACTTTTCTTATTGTATTATACATATGATTGAAAGAAAATACTGGAGCTGAGGTCATCTGTAAAATCAAATAATTTTAATTGAATGTTTTCTTCTTTGTCTCTTTACATAGTATTTTATCCTGTATAGACTTTTTCTCAGAATAATGCAGTCCCAGGTAGTTTTTTGTTTTGTTTTGTTTTGTTCTGTTTTTGTTTTCTTGGTTTTGGGTGGCACTCAAGGATTAGTTCTGGCCCTGCACTCAGAAATCGCTCCTGGCAGGCTCTACGGACCATATGAGATGCCTGGAGTAGAACCAGGGTCCATCCTGGGTAGGCCGCTTGCAAGGCAAATGCCCTACCATTATGCTAGTGCTCCTCCTTCATTTAATTTTCTTTTTAACAGTTGTATAGATAGCACAGTATCTTGCTTTAAAGAGTTAAAAAGCAGAAATGAGGATGCATTTATTATTTGAGGTGCTTCTTTGGAAGCAGTTATAAGTCTTGCCAGTATTGTAGAAAAATTACCCTTCTTAAAAAAATTGTATAAAGCAAAACTGCAAAAAGCATGCAGGATAAAATATATTGGGGCTCTGTGGAACAGGAAATATTCTACGAAGTGTAAGTACCAAGGAGCAACAACATGTTAGGGACTCATATTTATCAACCTGTTCCAAAAATCCACCAGTGTTTCTTAATTGTCTTACCCCACATCACCTCTTCTTTGTTTCAGAAGCTGAGTAAATCTTATCCACCTGAAAATGTTCTCAATGTTCTTTGAACCTAGTGATAGATCCTTGAATAGAGTTTTTCTCTCTTGTTTATCTGGAGCACTTTTTCACTTGATATTTGCAATAGTTTAATTTCTATTGATTGTAAAGATAGTTAAATGTTCATTTTGACTTTTCATGAACGTCCGTAGTGGAATCCTAGAATATAATGTCTTTTACCAAATATAATCAAATGGTTTTTATATTTATTTTATTTTTTGGTTTTTGGCTCACACCTAGTGACGCTCAGAGGTTACTCCTGACTAGACTCTCAGAAATCGCTCCTGCCTAGGGGGACGATATGGCATGTCAGAGATTAAAATGAGGTCCATCCTGGGTCAGCGCATGCAATGCAAACAGATGCCCTACTGTTGTGCTGTTGCTATGGCTCCCAATATAAGCAAGCTTTAAGAATCTTTCCAATATGAAAAAAATGATGTAAGTAACTTAATGGTTACATAAATGATGTGATAAAATATGATGAAAATGATATCTTTAAAAATATTAGTGTTTTATACATAAAGCTAAACATATCAATGAAACATAAGCATAAGGTTCATTTTCAAGCTACTGATAATATATGCTTCTCTTTCTGATTGGTAATAAAATGCATATTTTCAATAAAGTTCAAGGTTATTTTCACTCATCTATAAAATGCAAATGAGTTAATGTTAGAATATCAGAGTTATTTTATTTATTAAAAGAGTGTTTTTGAATTATGACCAAGTTTAGTAAAATCTATATTTAAAAAATATATAAAAATATCCTTATATTTATACTGTGTATCTTTTGGATATCTCAAGTAATAGTGTGATTGACAAAGAACTTACAAACTTTTCATTTATGTTTAATAAAAATTGATTGTGCTTATTACAGCTTCATGCCATCAAGTTTTTGCAGTCACTGAGGAGACATTTCTTGATAAGGCCTATTTGCAGCCACTTATAGCCTTCAAAAATACATTGGCTTGAAATTCATCATCATTTTTCTACACATTCTTAAATGAGAATTTTTATTGAAAATTTGGTGAAATTCCATTCTCCATTTTTTGAGTTACTGAAGCAATGAAGTTAGGTATTTTTCACCTGCATGTTGTTTTAGTGGCAATTTGTAGGGTTTTTTTTTTTTCTTTATGATGAAGGTCATTGAATAAAACTCGGTGAACATAATTCCAAAAGTTATTTCTATACTTTGGATTTCAAAGCTAAATAAATACATGGAAATCACAAAATAGTAACTGTTGCTTAATCATTTTGCTATTAGATATTGTATAGTCTCAAGGTCAGCATTGTTACGGCCAGGATCATTCAAAGTAGTAGTGAGCCACATGTAAACAAGGGAACACTCTATTTGTGCTTAGGCCCTACATAGGTCATCCTTGTGGTGATGATTGCATTGGGATGCAGTATTAAGATTGAAAAGAGAACCTCACACATACAAGGCACATTCCTGGTCTATTTTAGTTGCCTTTTCTTTGATAATACCTATATTTGTCAGCTCATCTTTACCTTCCATGTCTAGTTCACTTTCCTTATAAAGAATTAATGTAGAATGTGCTTGTTAGTTTTCCTTATTATAAGATAATAATACACTTTCAACATTCTGTTGACTATCTTTTGAGATATCTTAGTGATGATAATTCAAGTTTAAAACAAATTGTAGCTTCTTAGAGTGATAGTAATAGAGGGTACAGCTCTTGTCTTTCTTGTGACCTACCAAAGTTTACTCTGACACCTTGAGTCTGTCAGGAGTAATTTCTGAGCTTAGATCCAGGAGTAACTTCTGAGCACTGCTAGTGTGATGCAATAAATAAATAAATAAGTAAATAAATAAATAATAAGAAATTGCGGTCCCAGTTAGATAGCTCATAAAATATATTATTTGCTTTGCATGTAAGATGCCCAGGTTCAATCCCATGAACATCACTGGTTGTAAATTTTAAGGGCGGGGCAGAAAATATGTAGAAGAAATAAAAATGTGAATGATTTGGAGTTTAACTTTTATATGTATATTCATGGTTGGAAGCTCATATAATTTCATATGCATTCTAGGTCTAGACATTAGCTTCTAGGAGTAGATCATATAATACAGATTATGCTTGAAAATAATAGTGTTGTTATAATTAAGAATTAGCAGTAATTTAAAAATTAAAAAAGAATAATATTAAAATAAAAATAATAAAAACTACCTTATATAACACTGACTAAGCCTAGCAATATAAACTTGTGATATTTGCTGAATTTTTTGAAAGGAAGGTCTGACAACCATGCACACTGGATATATTCTAGTGATGTCGATCTTGGAATAGCTGTATCCCAGGCAAGTCATTCAAGCTTTATACTGTCTTTCCAGCTCCATAATAAAAATTTTTCTATGAGTATTTTGACAGTTAGGCACACATATAAATATATACATATTATATATATTATACATATTATATATTATATATATGTATATATATGTATGTATGTATATATATATATATATATATATATATATATATATATATATATATATATATATAAAACCTATCTCGCATTGCTTAAGGGGCTCAAGTGTCACTCCCTTTAGCGCTTTGGTTCTATGCAAAGTCTGAGGATGTGATGTTACTTTTGCCTGTGTTGCAAGCACCATTGGTCCATTAGTGGACAATGGTGGCATTTAAGGCTATCCTGACAAATTTTGGAATCCAATATTTTTTAGGGGGTTCAAACCTGGTTTAAGTGTTTGCTATCCTTGTGTGCTTACTACAATACCATCTCCTGTCCCATTGATCAAAATAGTTTCTGCCAAAATATAACTGCTTTTCCTGTTGCATTTCTAGAATGTGGTAATGTTACTTATAGGGTACACAAATGATGACTTAGAAGAAATGTTTACACTTAAGTCTTGAAATGAGAAAATCATCGTCAGTAATCCAAACAGACAAATAGAAACATATGATCTATCTTATATTGAATGCAGTGGAAAGAAGAATAGACATAAAGAGGATATTTTTTTAATGTAACAGTTTTCCACAATTACCTTAACTGTCTAGGGAAGTATAAGAGCACATTATTAGACATATATTAAAATACAATTTTGTTTTCTACTATTTACTTACAGATGTACACTGTCTTTCTTATAAAAATATATGTTTTAAATATACTTTACAACAGCACTGACACACATAATTACCTTTAAATTTTGATAAATACATACATACAAAGTAATTAGATATTAATAACAAATATGTAACTGCCTGTTCACTATAGGTTGGTTATAATTTCTTGTTGTACTTTTCTCTCTCTATTATAAATGGTAAACATAGCTCCTATCTTCAATCCTTATGAACTAAAACCAAGTAAATAAAAATAAAGTTTAAAATTTTGGGTTGTAAAAGTACATATTTAATATAGAAAAACATCACAAGTACAGCAACATTCTACAAATTATGGTAGAAACTAGATACAACCACTCATGTTGTTAATCAGGACTTATTTTCCAAAATTGTTGAACTGAGAATTTGTCATTAGGAAATTATAATACATAAAATGTGTTTTATTAGTACTAATTGTCACTGTAGTATGAATAGAGACATTTATGAATAACAAAGTGTTTTGTAATCACAATTTTTAAAGAAACAAGAAAAATCTCTAGAGCTGAACTTTAGACTTTGAAAAGAATCAGTGTGTTAGAAGGAACAGGCCACAAAATCTTCTAGGATGACCCTCTTGTTCTTCACACAGAATCTAGATATTTGCTTTATAAATATGGTATTTTCTTTTTTATTTTCTTTTTCTTTTTTGGAGGGGATACACCCTGTGACACTCAGTAATTATTCTGGCTATATGCTCAGATATCGCTCCTGGCTCGGGGAACCATCCTAGATCAGCAGCATGCAAGGCAAACGCCCTACTGCTGAATTTCACTCTGGCACTAGATCTGAAATTTTCCCCAAGTTTTTCAGATTATTAAGGAATTGGAGTTCTTGAATAGATCAAGTCTATAAAAATATGTACATAGAACAAAGCCATTACAAATATCCATATTTACTTTCCACATTCAATTTATATAATGTTTAAATTGTTAATGTCCTTTTTAATGTCAATTTCAATTCTAGAAATTCTTGAATGTGGAAATTAAATTTTATTTCCAATGCAAATTTTATGGAGCTAGTCACTAGTGACCAAAGGGTGACCTGAGACAAATCTACTTCTTCACCTACCAGGAGGGTGGAAGATCCTGATAAACTTCTAATTCTTTTATTTCCTCTTCATTATAAAGCTCAAGGTAGTCTAAATATGTTTCACAGAACTCTAGCTCTTTCTTAGATATTTTGTGAGAGTTAAATCCTTTATTAAAGATAAACAAAACTCAATTTTAACAACTGTTCTTATCCTTATATCCCTTTTCTTTTGACAGTTCACAGTATCATTATGTTAAATTAAAGGGTTTCAGTTGTTTTGAAGTAGATAAAAATTCATAGTTGCAGGTGATAAATTATTTAACAATAAAGGAAACTATGAGAAATATACTTTCCCATCTTTTAATTGATAGGATGAAATATATTTCAGTTACAAATAAACTGTACTTTAAGACTTATGCAACCTTAGTCTTATAGTTTTATTTTTAACTACATGTTAAGAAATGAAATTATGGTGATCAGAAAACACAGACACTAAACAAATTCTTTAATATTAAGTTAAGCACAATAAAGACTGTTCATTTGTTTGTATTGCTTAACTTATGCTTGTATGATGGCAAATGTTACCTCAATCTTGTGAAAGAAGTAACACAGATAACAGATAATTCTCTGAATTATATGACTTTTTGTGTGTATATTAAAAGAGGTACAAAATATCAGGGTGTAAATGCTAAATCATTGGTAACTTAGGGTCATTTAATTATATAAAAAACCAATGAAATTGATTTTAATTTTATATATTGGAGCTCCATAGACTCTATAATTAGAACAAATTCTTTATTTTAGTTGTGCTGTTGGGAATTCCATACAACAAACAAATGAATAGCGTACAAAAAGTATATTACTTTCCTGGAATTGCAGTAATATAGTGCTTCAAGTTATTTCAATGCCAATAATTTCCTGTTTAACAGTAGGATGTCTACAATCTGCCAGCAATGCATCAACAGAGTTGGTTAATTCTGAGAGCTCTGAGAAAGAATCTATCACTTTTCTTTTATAATTTTTGGAGTTTTAGTGGAGATTTTTGTCATCCCATTTGTTTATACAAAACTGTAGTCTCCTTTAAATAGTGTTCTAACTTGATTTTCAACTTTGCTATTTAATATTTTATTAGAATATTGAATCAGGGTGTTATTAGATTTATACTGTTTTAGTAAGAATGTTTTAGGGAAGAGGGATTGGGACACAACCATTAGTGTTCAGAGCTTTATTCTAGCTCTGTACTATGAAATCATACCTAACAATGTTTCAGAAACATATATGAGATTCAATCTGAGTTTACTTCATGCAGTGCAGGAGCCTTATCCTTTTTCCTAACTCTCCCCCATCTCTATTATTTCACTAATGCCATCTATAACAACCCTTCTAGCAAATTTGACCACATTTAATCTTAATTTTAATATGATGAATTCTTGAGATTAGGAGTATTCTCTTTTATTTCAAATTTTCTATTTTTTACTTTCACTGTAAAGTATATACATGACTGGAAAATATCAGCGATAAAAATATCAGAAATTATTGAGTTGTGAAATTTTTATAGGGAGACTAAATAATATAATTTTAGTGATCAATAATTTTAGGTAAATTTTAAGTTAAAAATATGGAACAGGGCAGAGAATCCCATATATTCCTGTAAGCATACCTGCATAGTGTTTGCCATTGCAAAAATTGTTACAATATACAAACTGTGGTGTCAACTCATAATTATCCATATATAATG
This sequence comes from Suncus etruscus, assembly GCF_024139225.1. NCBI lineage: Eukaryota > Metazoa > Chordata > Mammalia > Eulipotyphla > Soricidae > Suncus > Suncus etruscus. The sequence goes on along the minus strand of NC_064856.1, from coordinate 89,049,562 downwards.
ATTCACTTCTGTTATCTTAGTGTTGTATAAATGGTTATATAAATGTATGATAGCAGACACCTGCTATTTTATGATTATAAAGAGTTTATTTTATTATACTAAGAATTCACTGATTTCTGATTATTCAACACTTACATACTCATGCATTGTCAATCACTGATTTTTTTCTTGTTTGTTTTTAGGTGAGCACCCGGCGGTGCTCAGGGGCTACTCCTGGCTGTCTGCTCAGAAATAGCTCCTGGCAGGCACGGGGGACCATATGGGACACCGGGATTCGAACCAAACACCTTTGGTCCTGGATCGGCTGCTTGCAAGGCAAACGCCGCTGTGCTATCTCTCACTGATATTTTTACTGTTTTCATAGTCTTACCTTTCTCATAATGTCATGTGACTAGAATACTATAGTATTCAGTCTTTTCACAATTATTTCTATGATGTATTTACAAGCATTAAAATGTTTCTTTATATTTTAATGGCTTGATAGTTTCTTTTAAATCCTAATACACTTTATTGTATGAATATACTTCAGTATGTTTTTTTATTCATTGAATAAAGAACAAGGGTAGTAGAGTGATAGTTATACAGATTGATTGTTTTGCATATGAACAACTAGTGTTCAAACCCCAGAATCTCATAAGGTCTTGTGAGCACTGCCAGGCATGATTCCTGAGTGCTGAGATGGGAATAAACCCAGGACATTACCAGGAATGGCCTAAAATTAAAATTACATAAATAAAAGTAAATAACGACATTATGAATTAATTATAAATTTGACTACTAGAACTAGAACTTTTCTAAATATCGATGGAATTTATTTATAGATACATAGTTTTACTTCCTTAAGTATATAACCCACTACATAATTACTAAAACACATAGTAAAAATGTATTTAATTTTGTAAAAAAAATTGAACAAACTGTTTTCCATGTGGCTGTACATTTTGGAATTTTACTAAAATTGACTAAAGTTCCTCACTATCATGCAATTGTGTCAGTGTTCAGTTATGTTTTATAATTAAGTTGTTTTATTTGAATTTTCTTTAATTTCCTTTACAAGTATTAATAGTTTGTTAGATTCGTTACTGTTGATAAAGTTTTCTTTAAATGTATTTCTTTATTTGACGTTTTCATTCTTTTAATTTGGGGATTATTACTGGTATTCTTCAGGGTTTACTCCTAGTTCAGTGGTCAGGGATACTTTTGGCATTGCTAGGATTCATATATGATGTCTAGTTGGCCTGACCTGCAGGGGACATCAGTCAAAATGTGGGTTACTCTTCTCGGAGGGAGCAGTCGCACACAGAATAAATAACGGACACAGAGAGAGACAAGAATGGGAGAAGGACTCCAGTTCCAATTCCAGTTCCATGTATTGAAGCACACGGTCCAGCTTAAATACTTTTTGCAGGCACAATTCTGCACGTATGCATAGATACATTGAATAGGCAGGAATACCTAGATAACAGGAACCATGGCGAGTGGGTTGGAATATACAGATAATGGGGCCCATCTCCAGCATGCCGGTGTGTAATGATAATGGAATCCATCTTGTGCAGGCCGGAATGTACAGATAACTGGAACTTCAGGTAAGTTAGACTCAGTTTCCCAGAATTAAAAATTCTATGGTCTTACTGTCTCTATGCAAGCCTTAAATGGTTACACTTACTTCTCAGGGCTCCCTCCTTTTAGCAAAGTTCTCTGTTTGTTACAAGGGCCTGCTTTTAGCAAAGATCTTTGCTTTTTAAAAGGGTCCCCGGCACACAACTGCATAGAAGAGAAGCACCTTCTCACTGTACAATTCACTATCTCTGATGAAGTATTGTAACGGTATTTGACTCATTTTAAATCAAGATCATTTTTATTAGTAGTAAGTGTGATCCTTGGGTCTGGAGTGATAGAAGTAGGTAGGTAGTTTGCCTTGTACATAGCTTACCTGGATTTAGTCCCAAACTGTGGTTGTCTAGTGGAATCGTATGAATCTCTAAGGATTCGAGACCTAGGACGTTGCTGTGTACAAGTACAGATTAAAGATTGTCATATCCAACATGCAGCGTTTCACAAAAAGGCAAGCACTGTATTTATAAGATCTTAGCATACCAGGTTTCTTGTTAGACAGGACACCTGGTCTTCCTGTGTAGTTTTCCTGCTTCGTGGGGATTTTCTTGTCTATTATTTTTCTATAGATTATGTCTGGCATCCTCCCTTCCTGAGTCTCTTTGGTAACTTCCACTCAGTTCAGACTGTTTTTACTAACAGGATTCTTTCTTTCAGACGGACAATGTGTTTTCACTTAAGAGTTCATGGACAAAATTATTCAGGGCTGAGAGTGACCGTTGCCAATCAATATCTGATATCTCTTTTACCTCCTGTGTACTGCTAGGAATCATTGTTGAGTGCATAGAGTAATCCCTGAGCACCAGTATCTATGACAACCCCCCCCCCCAAATCTACTTAAAATACAAAATAGAGAAAGTGGTCTTATTTTGGATAAAGCTCCATTGTCAAATATATCATTTGCAAATATTTTCTAGGTCTTGCTTCTTGTTCACTTTTTCGACGTTGTATTCTTTTTTTGTAGGACGGATTTTTAAATTTAAACAAAATAAAATTTAAATTTTTTTAAAATAAGTTTTGTCTGGCTTTTCATTTATTTTGTTACTGCCTATAAATGGTTTATTTACCTGCTTTTATCCTTATCTGCTAGATGTTTCAGAGATATACATCTACTCTATGATCTATTTAAAATAATGTTAGAATATAGTTGATATAGCTCTACTTTAAAAAGCCTACTTTTAATTTTTGCATGTAATTTTAAGTCCTATCTTTATTTGATATTTTGTTGATCATTACTGGAATAGAGTAAAATAGCAATGTTCCCCACTGTCTTTTTTCAAAGGCTTATGCTTTTTTAAATATTTTTAGTTTTCATATAGATTATCATGTAAATTTTAAACAAAAATGATATTCTTTCTCCTCTCATAATTTATATGCCACTGCTTTATTTTTCTTATTATCTTAACTAGGTCATTCAATACTATATTAAAATAAAATATAAGTAGTCTTCATTGCCATGTTCCTTTTCTCAATAGTGAATCTAGGTTATTTATCATAATATATGCTATTAATTTTTAGGAATTTTGGTAGATTAAAAAGTTCCTTTCGCTCTCATATTATTTAGTCTTCAAAACAAATATATTAAGATTTATCAAAGCATTTTCCTTTGCTTGATTTCATTGATATGACTATGCATATTTTCTGACTTATGTTTTAGCAATCTTTTTTAAAATATATTTTTAGATTTACAATGTTGAAGAATTAATTGGAAAATAGAGGAGATAGTAAAAGGAATACCCTATGTGGGGAGGATCTTATATAGGGTTAAATTTAGTTATACCAATCTTTAATCATTCAATAAATCTTAGTAAATCATGATGTTTTCTTTTTTCTATAATGTTAATTTAATTTGTTAATATATTGTTGAGGATTTTATAACAATATATATATAACAATATATATGAGAATTATGGTCTATAGTTTTATTTCATTAAGATATTTGTATTCATAACATTGATAATATTGAAATAAAGAGAACTTGTTAAAATACCAACCCAGAAATAAATTACTTATATTTGCATGATTAAATCAGTCCTAAAATACCATTTCCTTAAGTTTTGCTTGTGGAGCAGAGGGATGATATTATCAAACTCTAATGTTAAATTATACAAATTACAAAAAAAATAAGTGTGAAATGAGTTAACTTGACAATTATCGGTAATGGTATATTTGTATCTATTAGCAAATATAATTTGAGGCTTACAACATTCAAAGTGTATTTGATAGAATGCATAATAAAATAAATTATTAGATATACTTATATGTGTATGATACACTGTTTTAAAAATGAATATAAACTAACTTATAAAAGAGAATCTTAATGATATCAGTTTATGCACCCTTGATACATAAAGAAAAAATATATGATGAGATTAGATTTTCCTGTTCTCCCTGTTGCCTTCTCTGCATAGTTATAGGGTTTTTGTTTATTATCTTTAGATCACATATTATAGAACTATAATGTTTGCTTTTGTAAAACAAATGAGAACAGCAGAATTGTAGTTATATTTAATATAAATACATGATGCCATATTTGCTAATTTTTTATTAATTTGCTTTTCTCAATGGCTAAGTGTTTTACAAGGTAAAGAATAAATTCTAAGAAGCTCTAAAATATGGAAGTAAGTGCTAAGTATGTAGATCTCCCAAAGTAGCTCTCACAAATCATACTTATCTCTAAAGAAAAGTAAAATTAAGTATTTTAAATTGTAAACAATGCAATCAGTTTCTGAGCATACTTATTAAAATTACAAAATTTTTAAAAAAATAAAAATTTTTTCTTATTTATTGATTTTTATTTACAAAAACTATTAAATATAAAACATAAATTGCCAATAAGTACTTAGAAATTTAAAACAAAAGCTAATTTAACTAATAATTTTTGAAATAGATTGTTTATGAAGAAATAAAGTTTTTTAAAGTTTTGATAAACCCCAATTAAAAATCTAACCTACCGTATTTTCTGGTGTATCAGACGACTGGCGTATAAGACGACCCCTAATTTTGCAGTTAAAACATAGGTTTAGGCCTATATTCACTGTATCAGACAGAATGTTCCTGTGCTGCAACTGTACGTACCACAGTGAGCCAATCACAACAAGCAAAGGTTCAAAGGTTCTACTGTAATAGACTTCCTCTCTGACTCTGGCCAATCTGAGCAGGCTTTTTACAGTGTAGATTCGGGTCCAGAACATTGTCTAATTTGCATGCATACAAAGCCTGTTCGGATTGGCTCAGTTAGAGAGGCAGTCCGAGCAGCATTGCAGTGATTGGTCACTTACCATAGGCACCTTTTCTGGCAACTCCCTGGTGGCATCAGTTAATCTCCCCCACTACATGAACCAAACAAAACCCCATCCTCAGACCCTAGCACTGAACCACCAACACGGTTAGCTGAGTTTTGCCAGAAGTGGCCCCCAGATCTCCTGAGTACTGTTTGGGAGCCCCCAAGAAAGCAATTTGGAAACTCTGTGGCCTGATTTTTTTTTTTTTGCGACATATTGAAACATTTTTTGGGATATACTCGGGGTTATAAGATGACCCCTGATTTTTGGTTGACTATTTTTGTTTCAAAAGTCATCTTATACGCCGAAAATTATGGTAATTACATAAATTAATAATCGTGACTTTATGTCAATATTTATTATTAAAATGTCTCAGTGACTTAGCAGAGCTAAAGTGTTTGATTTCTGGAAACATGATTTTGCTTAGAAACATGTCTTTTATCTCTCTCTGTTGTTATTTGGTAGCTGTAGGTGTAACTGTTTCTCTAACTGCAATTAGCAAACTTTGTGATAAACTTGTTATTATGGACTAGTCCTACCAGTCCTCATCTCTATTGTCTCTGGTGTCATTATTGTTATTATTATACTGTCTTTTTTTTTTAAATCCCACATACAAATGAGACTATTCTGTGCTTATTTCTCTCCCTCTGACATATTTCACTCAACATACTTTTCAAATCTATCAAGTATAAGCAAATATCATGACTTCATTATTTTCAAACAGCTGCATAGTATTCCATTGTATATATGTACCACAGTTTCTTTAGCCATTAAAATGTTGTTGGGCATTTAGGTTGTTTCCAGATTCTGGATAATGTAAATACAAGTGCTGCTATTAACATTGGAGTGAGGAGGGGATTATTATATTGTTTTTTAGTGGTCCTAGGGTATATCACTAGGAGTGGTATTGCTAGATCATCTGAGAGCTTAAAGTCCAATTTTATAGGAACATTCATATTGTTTTCCAAAAAAGGCTGGATTAGACATCAGTCTATAGACATTTCCTAGCATTTGCTAGACAGCAGTGAATGAGAGTTCCTTTCTCCTCACATTCACATCAGCAAAGGTTATTCTTGTTCTTTGTGATGTGCATCAGTCTCTGTGGTGTGAGATATCTCATTGTTGCTTTGGTTTGCATCTCCCTAATCATTAGTGATGTGGAAATTTTTTTCATGTGCCTTTTGGCCATTTGTATTTCTTCTTTGAGAAAATTAACTAAAAAAGTGAAGGACCTATACAAAGAAAACTATGAAACATTACTTTAAGAAATAAAAGAGGACACAAAGAAATGGAGACATATATCCTGCTCAATGACTGAAAGGATAAACATCATTAAAATGAAAATACTCCCAAAGTATTGTACAGATTTACTGCAATCCAATGACATTCTACAAAGAAATTGATCAAACACTCCTGAAATTAATCTGGAAAAATAAACATCCAATAAGAGCTAAATCAACAGTTAGGAAAAAAAATGAGAGTCATCACTTTCCTCAACTTTAATTTGTACTACAAAGCAATAATCATTAAAAACAGCATGATACTGAAATAAAGCCACATCCTCAAAACAATGGAATAGAACTTAATATTCAGAGAATCACTGTCAGACTTATAATTAATTAATCTTTGATAAAGGAGCAAGAGAAGCATAATGGAGCAAGGAAAACCTCTTCAACATGTAGTGTTGGGACAACTGTTCAGCCACATGCTAAAACGTAAACTCAGAACTTAATCTAACACCACACACAAGTTCAAACTAAAATGTTTCAAAGACCTTTATATTAAATCTAAAACTATAAAGTATATAGGAAAAAAAACATAGTCAAAAATACTCCATGATACTGAAACTAAAGGCAGCTTCAAGGGGGAAACACCACTGTCCAGACAAGTGGAAGCTGAGGTAAACCAATGGGATGACATTAAACTGAGAAGCTTCTGCAATTCAAAGGAAACAATGACTAGGGTAAAAAGTTCACACACACACACACACACACACACACACACACGCACCCTGGAATGGGAGAAACTATTCACACAACACCCATATAAAATGGCACTATTATATAAGGTACTGACAGAACTTAACAAGAAAAAATAATCTAACCACATCAAAATATTTGGAGAAGAAACAAATAAACATTTTCTCAAAGATTATGTATTTGATTTCATTTTCTTTTTTTTTTTTGGTCTATGTATTTCTATTGCATCAATATCTGTATATAGAAAGGTATTTCTACTTGTTTTGTGTCAACATCTATTTGTGCTCAGGGATTATTTCTAACTGTACTCAGCTATCACTCTGGTAGGAGCTTGGGTGACTATAAGTAATGCTGATGATTGAAACATGTAAAAATAAGCACGTTGACTCCTGAACTAAGCCCTTTTGAAAGTGTTCACTCATGACAGCGAGCAATTAGAGCATTTTTTTTTTTTTTGGTTTTTGGGCCACACCCGGTAACGCTCAGGGGTTACTCCTGGCTATGCGCTCAGAAGTCGCTCCTGGCTTGGGGGACCATATGGGACACCGGGGGATCGAACCGCGGTCCGTCCAAGGCTAGCGCAGGCAAGGCAGGCACCTTACCTCTTGTGCCACCGCCCGGCCCCGCAATTAGAGCATTTTTTATTTGATAAAATATACTGAGAAATTTATAATCGATCATATTTTTAGTGTTCTTTATGTGATTTTATTGTTAAACGGCAGCATTTTCAATATTGAAGCTATAAAGAATGAAGTGAAAATTAAAAATATTTTTCTAGGTTAAACTCAGAATATTGTGCATGTTGAAAAAAGTTTAAATTAATTTTAATTGAAATTAGATAAAAATATTGATGGTCAGTTACTATCAGTCATCTAAACATCTAGTGTCCTTTTACAAAATAACTGTTGCACGTGCTTTCTGTTAAATTTTATGTATTTTTCTAGCATTTTACTGACTTGAGTTCATAATCTGAATCCTAGTATATTATATTCAATCACCCAAATACTACTAAACTTGGATCATTAACTTTTGCTGTTTTGTACCACACCCAGGTACACTCAGGGGGTAGGTAATTCCTTGGTCTGTACTCAGGAGTTACTCCTGATAGGCTCAGGGGACCATATGAGATGCCAGGGATCTATCCCAAGTAACCTGCATCTAAGGCAAACAACCTACCCACTGTATATTGCTCTATCCCTGGATCAATAATCTTTATCTTCTTTTGTTTTTATAATTTAGCTTTTGAAAAATATTCATGTTCATGAACATTTCATAAAAAATGTTCACCTGGGGCCGGAGAGATAGAATGGAGATAAGGTGTTTGCCTTTCATGCAGAAGGTTGGTGGTTCGAATCTCGGCATCCCATATGGTCCCCAAGCCTGCCAGGAGTAACCCCTGAGTGCTGCCCGGTGTGACCGAAAAACAAACAAACAAAAAAAAATGTTCACCTGGAAATTTGGGAGCTATGTTTGAGGTATGATTTCAAGTCTTTAGCTAAATTCAATTAAGTAAAGAATGATATAATTACTATTTTATCTTTGTTTAAAACAATGAGAAAATATTTAGCTGTAAACTTACATTAGATGGCTGAGCACATTGTGGGAAACACAGATTCCATACTACGATCCCATGATCCTTTGAGTCCTCTAGGAGTGACTTCCAAGCAATGAGTCAAGTGCAATTTTCTAAGTATTTCCAGGAGCAATTCTCAGTATTTCCATAAAACAAAAACAAATTCATAAATTAAAAGTCATGAACCACATAAAAAAATAATAGATCAAAGAAAGAATGAAGATAAGGCCAAGCTGCAAAAGATACAGTTAGGTGTATTAATTCATGTCTTATATAAACTAGTTTTCTAATTATGTCCAGAGTAATCACATTAAAAATTATAAATCTTATAAATCTAAGTGACAAGAACATTAGTCAGAAACAAACATGGAGTAGTTATTATTGGCAGGAATTTAGGAAGTGAATGCCAACGTTTTTTAACCTTGATTGTAATGAAAAAGATAAATAATCACATATAAAAACTTAACAGAAGGAGAAGCATATTGTATGTGCCTAATCCTTGTGGCATGTGCAGTAATTATTTGCCAAAATAAAACACATTTTAGATGAATTCTTTAGATAACAAGATGTTATTAGTGAACTACTTGAAGTATATTTCTGCCAAACCCCTTCCTCACTAAAAAAATGATACACTAAAACTCAAAATGGAAGATGCTCAGAGAGGAAAATATAAAAAATCATGCCGAAAAAATTTACTGGTAGGTTAAGATTTTTTAATAATATTCTGAATTTTTAAATATACTTATATATTAATTATATCTGGGGAAATATAAAAAGGAAAAAGCATACAGTAATTTTACATTCCATAGAGAAACATTTGAAATGATTTGGAGAAAATTGAGAATTATTTTAATTATTCAAATTCTAAATAAAATTCTAAGTCCTAATTTTTATAAGATGTTTTTTTTCTTTTTTTGGTTTTTGGGTCACACCCGGCCACACTCAGGGGTTACTCCTGGCTCTATGCTCAGAAATAGCTCCTAGCAGGCTTGGGGACCATATGGGATGCCGAGATTCGAACCACCAACCTTCTGCATGAAAGGCAAACGCCTTACCTCCATGCTATGTCTCAGCCCCTAATTTTTATAAGCATATTGATAAAATGTTTACTTTAAATTATAAAATTGTCCTTAAATCCATAAGGTCATGTGTATAAATATCATAATTTTGTTATTAACAAATTATAAAATTGTCCTTAAATCCATAAGGTAATGTGTATAAATATCATAATTTTCCAGCATAGACAAACCACCTCCAATACAAAATTTTTACATCGTATTTATAATAACATGTTATAATTAAATTTATATAGGCACATTGCCATCTTTTTTACTCATGAGTAAAATACCCATATATTTATTTTTATTATGCACCACTAAGAAAAACATGGATAGTATAAAAACAGGGTTTTAAAATATCCTGTCTTTTTTTTAGGGCTATGTAATTATTCAACTATGTCCCAAATTTTTTCCTACTTTTCACATAAATTTCTTTAAAAATCACAAATTAGACAAAACTACAAGTTTTCATCCTAACTCACATAGTTCTTATACATATGTATACATACACTTTTTCACTTTTATTATTTTTATAGATTTTTATTATTTTATAGGTTTCCATCTATTCTCACATAATTCTTTAACAATTAAGAAGAGTATAATATTATAAGTATATGGGTACATATACATGAATATATAAATCTGTATAAGACATTTCTAATTAACATTTTTGCATAAATTTTACAATAATTTTATTGATCTCCATTTTGGCTAGCTACTCACTAAAACTTTTCCTATAGTTCCAAGAACTAAATACTATAACATTTTTAATGATATACCACTGATTTTCAATTCTTAATAAATCTTGGGAATATCACTTCTATAATTGTATGAGCTTAACTTCACCGATTAATTTTTGTAGAATTTCCATTATCAGTTATATCTAATCACTTTTTCCATTTTTTTCTAAAATATTTGAACAAGTTTCTTTTAAGTGTCTTGTATACTTTTTCTGTTTTACTCATTGAATAAATGTTCGTTAGTGTCAGACATTTACTTTCACTATTGATGATACAAAAGAAGTTCTTTTTGAGAGTAGTTAGTTGAGAAATGTAAATAATGCATATAAAAGCATAAAATTAATTTTTTTGTAGTTAGACAAGAGTTTATAAAGAAAATGCACTTGAGGGCATGGAGCATGGGTTACTTGAACCACAATACTAATGGTTTGGGGCTTTAATTCTAATGAATTAAGTAGATAAGCTGTAAAAGCCTATGATAAAAATATTTATGATAAAAATAATCTATGATAGAGAAAATAATTTTGAGAGAGTTAGAAAAATTATGGGGACTAAGGAGCATGCTTGCAAGTATTTGGTTCCTGTTTTGTTCTCAATATCATTGTAATTCCAAGAGGGTCTCTAGAGATACATCTCCAAGTATGGTCAGTGTGCATAAAACCACTTGAAAACTCCTTGGAGTGTCCCCACAATACCCCAAATGACATTTTTATTACAGTTCTGTAGTGAAATTATACTAAGATTTAATCATTATAAAATGTGTTTATTTTTTTTACTTGTTTGTTTGCAGTAATATTGTCCCTGATTGCATTCTTACCATCAGTTGCCATTCAGTTTCCTTATCATAAATCAAAGGATATAATATATAGTGTAAATTAGGTCCTAGAAAAGAGTTTTGCTTGTTTTCATTAATTATTGCTGTAACTAATAAACTTATTTTTATCATTAAAAAGATATGACTGAATCAAATGATTTTTGCCTGTTATTAACAAATGATAGTGTGTCATCCATACTTTACTTACTAATATGTGTGTAACAAGCTTGTAAATTACTCACTTATTCCATTTCTAAATAGATAAAGCAGTACCCTACGTATATTTGTTATTGTTGGACATATTTTGTATTAGTATTTTTCCAAAATTGAATACAATCTATCAATTCACGATACAAACAAATCCACAAATAAGTCTTTTAGTTCATATAATTTGCCATAGGAGCTTCCATTTCAAACACACTTCAAAATCTGTATTCTTATTTATGTCCTTCTCTCTATCTGAGCTACTTTGATGCCAACAATTCCTAGACTTTTCAAATTCTCACTTAATTCTATATTCAAGCATATTAGAAAAATAGTTTTCAAATAAACCACAATGCTTATTATTATAATTAGAGTAGCTATAATAAAAGTTATCTAAACTGTCCTGCTTATAAAACCACTTAAATAAATTAGATATCTTCAATTATTATTACAATTCTGTCACTCAGAGATTAGAAAAAGTAAAGATTAATTTTAAAGAAGATACTCATTAGTTGGCTGAATCATTTTAAAAACAGAATTATGATCATAAACTATCTTCTATTTATTATTGTAAATCACTTAATTTCAATAAATTTAAAGTAGCAAATAAAATAGAGAGTTGAGATAGTAACAATAAAGTAAATAAGGCTAATTGCCACAGCTGGCTTCATTACAAATTCACCATTCAGTGATCAACAAGGGACAGAAAAGAAAACCTGGTGACACTAGAATATTAAAAACTTTCAATAAAAATTTTAACCATCTCAACCAAAAGAAAAAATATGATCTTGGGGCCTGAGAGTGGCGCTAGAGGTAAGGTTTCTGCCCTGCAATCACTAGCGTAGGGCGGACTTTGGTTCTATCCCCCTGGTGTCTCATATGGTACCCCAAGCCAGGGGCAATTTCTGAGCACATAGCCAGGAATAACCTGTGAGCATCAGAAGGGTGGGGCCCAAAGCAAACAAACAAACAAACAAACAAACAAATTTTAACCATGACATTTGACTGCAAGTTATTTTAAAATTTGACTTATTTTACCTTTTATACAATGAAAAAATTAACTCTGCTGATATGAGTTTATGAGTTTAGATCCTTACTAACTCTTAAAAGTATCTAAAATTTTTCTCAGAAGTTAAAGCTGAATAAAATTTGATAAAAATTCTAACCAATATAAACAAAATGAAAAAAAACACTCTTTCCACAAACAATTAGTGACATATCTATAAAGTAAATGTCTTAAGTCAATAGTAAGGAAGGAGAAGTAGAGATGTTTGGGTAAGGGGTAGATGAAGGACAGTTAGAAGGACATAAAAAATGCCCTTTGATTTTGCAGAAAGTATTTTCAATTCCAGAAGCTTCAATATGATTTCTGTTTGTTTAATGAAGTTTAATTTTTCCAAATTTAATTTCACATAGATTACTTTCTTGATACCCACATTTAAGATATTATTTCTTTTTTTAAAAATAAAATATCAGTTTTAATGACTCAGAAAGTATGGAAAATCATTACTTAAAAACCGTAATTATTAAGGGACTAAAAAAAACAGTAATTATTTTCGAAATGAGCAATTGATTACAATACTGATGTAAAAAATATGGGCCAGAAAATGGAGCAGCGGTAGGGTGTTTGCCTTGCATGCGTCTGACATTGGGTGGACTGTGGTTAGATCCCAGTACTCATTTGGGCCCTCGAGCTAGGATCGATTTCTGACCCCAAAGCCAGGAGTAACCCCAAAGCGTCATCAGGTGTGGCCCCTCAAATAAAGAAGTAAAGAAACAAATTAATAAATGCTGTATATACTTGAGCATAAGCAGTTCCTCGTATAAGCTGACCTCTAATTTTACCTTAAAAACTGAAAAACTTAGTGGCTCAAGTATAAGCTGAGGTGGAAAATGCAGCAGTGACTGGTAAATTTCAAAAATAAAATATATACCAAAACAATTACAGTATTTGAGGAATCAGTAGGTTATTGCAAAGAAAAACTGTAAACTAGCAACAATAACATTAAAATTTTAAATAAAGTGCAGAAAACTGTAGCTTAACAGGTAATCAAGCTAAATCACAAAGGTTAAAATTCTTCAAACCTGGATTCCACTTCACATCATCTGTATGTCCAAACAGAGCTTCAGCTGTATCTGATGTGAGGGTATCAGCATAGATATTGTTATCATCATTGAGTTCGCAGATATCATCATCACTGCTATTGGTCTCATACAAAGTACAGAATATTGTGGGTTATGAATAGTTCAGTGGCACATAATTCAGTTCAGCCAGCTACATCTTCAGCTCAGCCACGATTTATGAACTAAGCTGAAGCTGTATGACCCAAGTATAAGCCGAGTTCCAGTTTTTCGGCTCAAATTTTGTGCCCAAAAAAAAAAAAAAATGGTAGCACTATTCTGAAACACCTAGAACACATAAAAAACAAAAAAATGACATTGAAGAAGCATAACTGCTAGAACCACAAAGAAAGACTTCATAAACTCCATTCCCTGATCTGCACAGCCACCAAGATCTTTAGAAACAGGTCTGATTTTACCATCCAAGATAAAGTAGAAGTCTTCCACATACCACGAAAGCAGCAAGAGGAGAATAAATGATCTATTTTTTTGACATCTTTATTTTGGTGTGGAGATTACAGTTGATGTCTCCAATATTATTTTATTTTATTTTGTTTTGTCTTTCTCTTTCTTTTTTGCACTTGAGTATGATTTGATTTCAGAACCGAGATTATTGTGTGGTGCCTGTCTTTATTGCTGTGGTGCTTATCGGTTATTTAATTCGATATATTTTTTTTGTGTATTGTTATGGTATTTTAATTACTTTTTTCACATCCTCTCTCAAACTGAGGTTGGAAGCCTCTAGACAGGACTCTGCCTATTTTCAGCATATTTGATTTTTGATTGAGAAGAGGACATATTAGGTGATGGGTATTCCCCTGATTCAATGTGAATATGTACCCAAAATATTACAGTGAAAGATATGTAAGCCATTATGAAAAAAAAATTGTGTTTTTAATCAGAAATTTTCTTTGACTTACATGTATTATTATTATATCAATTATATTATATGTTATGTTATGTCACTATATTATGTTATATTAGTTTACCTCATTATGTTAATCAATTTTGTCCTTTAAATGAATTCTTACTTAAAAAAAAACAACTTTAGTTTGCTCTGAAGAAAAAAAAAAAATAAAATAAATAAAAGATAAGATAAGGCCTCCCAAATCTTACCACAGGCTGTGTTCTTTACACTGGCTGTATAGAAAGAGGAGGTACAGTAAAGGCACCCCATATACACCTCAACACAGGCCCCTTGCCGGGTATGTATTGTGAATTGGGGGACAAAAAAAAAAAACAAAAACAGAAAAAAAAACCTTGACTTATACTCAAGTACACACGGTACTTATTTTAAAATAAATTTTTTATTTAAGCACTATAGTTACAAACATGTTTGTAATTGGATTTAAGCCATAAAATGCACAAACCCCTTCACCAGTGAAACTTTCCTGCCACCAATGTCCCCCATTGCCTCCCTTTGGATTTTTTCGACAAAGATTGAGTCTTTGACCATCCTTTACTTTTATTATCCCCAAGACTCCATTCGTTTTTTGTTTATATTTCCATCACACATTATCCTAGTTGTCTTCCTATAGCACAGTACTGTTCCAAAAATAGAATCTGTTTTTCAACTGCTATTATTGATGTTTTTCCTAATAAATTACAATTATTACAATTATTTTTCTTCATTTTTCTTTAAAGTATCAAATAACTTCATTTCTACTGGAATCTAATTGATTAACATGGTTTTATAAGGGCTGTATTGTACAGTGAGTATTGTTTGCCTTGCACTTGGCCAACCTGGATTCAATCCCCTGCCTACATCCCATATCATCCTATAAGCCTGTCAAGAGTGAGTGTCACCAGGTATGGCCTAGAAACTAGAAAAAAATAAGATTTATAGGAGGATGGATAGAAATGTTAGGGGTCTGGAGCTCATGCCTTACTTGAGAAAGGACCAAGGTGTGAACCTTAGCACCAAATAAACCATCCACTATCCTTATAATCTCAGCATTGTGACTCTGGAGGTTCAACAGTGTCTTCAGTTGTCCTTGGAAACCTGCAGCTTAGCTCAGCTTTACCAGTGCCTTAATGACCATTAATCTAGACAGGATTTTTTACTTGTACATATGGTTATTGGATATCACCAGAAATACCCTATGAGAATTACTTGGTACATCTCTCAAAACGGTTTTTTCTTTCTTTCTTTGCTTTGTCTTATTTGTTAGCTATTTCCTTCCTTCCTTCCTTCCTTCCTTCCTTCCTTCCTTCCTTCCTTCCTTCCTTCCTTCCTTCCTTCCTTCCTTCCTTCCTTCCTTCCTTCCTTCCTTCCTTCCTTCCTTCCTTCCTTCCTTCCTTCCTTCCTTCCTTCCTTCCTTCCTTCCTTCCTTCCTTCCTTTTCTTTTCGTCTTATTAAAATATGCAATCATCAAGCTTATTCTGAAAGTAGCAAAATACCATTTGAATCATTCTGTGCCTGTATAGAAAACTCTTTGTTCGTTAAGGAAAACAAGAAAGAAAAAATAATTGAACAAAAAGTAGAAATGGAAAAATCAAAGGGGGACACAGACTTTGTGTCCTTTTGCAAAAGAAATGCCATAGAGCAGTTAAACAAACACCACTGGATTTAAAAGGACACATGAAGCCACTACCCAAAAGCCTCTAGTGAATCAATAGGTATACCAAAGGATATTTTAGGATATAAACTTTATTGCCAAATTTTGTTCTGAGGCCTCAAGTTTATATGCTCACAACTGAATTTTAGCTATTTAAAAATCTATTGCAGGACAATTTAGTAGCAAGGAAAAGATATATAGATTATTCTGAAAGACAGGAAAACATTAGTAAAACACCAGCTGGCAGACAAGATAGAGGGACTAAAAAGGGAAAAGACAGGGGATAGAGACAGATGGAGAAACCAGGGCAGAAAATGGTATTAATCTAATTGAGTCAGCGGCACAAATCCTGTAATTTATGAGCAAGCTCTACATTCCAGGTATAAAATATTAAAGTTATTACAATACAATAAAGATTATATAGCTGAGTGACTGACAGTGAAAAGAGAAGCAGGCAGATATTAGCAAATATATGAAATGCAGATAAAGCAGAAAGGAGAAATTGTTGATAAAAAGAAAATAGAATGATGCATAAGTTTTATGTGTTTCCTTACTAGAAATGCCATACCGAAAACAGCATAAGCAAAACCTGATGTATGAAGATTATTCTCTATGTAAAAACATTTAGATAAATAGCCATATCTTATTTAGATAAGCCTGCATATTTCCCATTACTTAGAAAGGAAGCAAGATCAAATCACTTTTAAACCAGTGGAAGTATCAATCCTTTTCTGCATTAATCTTACCTGGTATTTTAAGAAGTTCTTGCCTCTTATTAGAAAAGAAATATCGGCCCCATATTTTAGAGTATTACTAAATATCTTGCTCATGTTCATAAGAAACTGACCATGCAACAGAGTTCCTGAATAATTGCATCAGGTTTGACAGAAACTAAGCACTGAGGACTGAATTAGAAAAAAAAAGATATAAAAATTTTGTAACTGCTTTTATATTTAATTGCACAAATTTGTACTGTAAGAAATTTATGATAATGTCTATTAAGTGATAATAGAGCAAAGGAGAACGGAAGAGCTCTCTATTTGGGAAGCAGAATGAAGGCTTCACACACACAAAATGTTTAATTGATAGAAGGTGAAACCTCTGAGAAGTGGGGAATATAGTGTAGTATAATGAGGGTTGGAAAGCACACAATGAAGGTCGTTGAATGGTTCTGAGGTAAAGGGTCAGGCCACAAGTAATCATCACAACGCTGTAGATTTGTATTTAACAAAGGGGTGACTTTGGGGTAGAAGAGGATACTGGAAGGAAAGGTTGAAGTGGATCATAAGCTGTTGTGCAGATCACATAGTGGTAATCAACTTATACATAAATTACTATGTAAATTGAAGAATAATGTCAAAAATAATAGCTTTGTTGTAAGTTAAGAGTGCCAGGAGAGATGCTTCTTGGGAGTAGAACATCGAAGGTTTCTTAGAAATTTCAGAAATTTGGAATTCGATAGAAAGATGGCATTTTAATTTGCAACTTGAGATAAAAATAAATAGGCAGAAAATCAGTTGTCATACAAGCATAAATGAGTTGAATCACAGTACAAGTATTTAATATATATTAAGTGCATATGAATTAAGGGTAGTTGAAGATAAGTCTAAAGTTCTAGGCGATCTTAAAAATGGAAGCTTGTGAATGAAGAATACATATAGTCACACAAGAAATTTATTGTAGAATATATTATTTACTACTTAGTGCATAAAAATTCAGTTTTATTTTCAGGTCCATTATTTCCCACTTGTACTAACTCATGACTTTGTAATAACCTGAAGGTCTGGTTTACTAAAACACTACCTAGGGGCCCTACAGCCTCCTGAGCATCATTTGGGACCCCATCCCTAAAACTTGAAACAATATTTGTAGTTAAAGTCCCAGGCATATTTATTATTAAGTATATGAAAGAAAACAACTCAAAAAATACCTCAACAAATATAAAAAAATTTACCAATAAAATTACAGCCCATTCTCGGTTACCAAATGCAAAGCATATTCCTTTCTGCTAATTAAAGGAAGAACTACTCTAACTCTCCTAAATAAGCAACTATATTTTCTGTCACGATGTCACCCTTGTTATACTAATGATGAAAACATATAAGCATTTAGTCTTCGAGTTTCTTAAGGAAAGAGCCAGACTTCATTAAAAACGCAATGCATTTAACCAGCATTTAAATGATAAAATGAAAGGAAATGTTTATCATTAATTTTTGCCATATGCTTAGAAAAGGTGCCAAGACATTCTTTATGATATTTTACTCTGCTAAGGAGACCAATAAGATTGGCAATAATTTTTAAAGTTTATATATTAAAAATGCTTATATTTATAGTATAAACACTCATGCATCAAAGAATTTCCTTATTTCCCACCATTTGTTTTCCTTTATTGTTGTGTTGACCATAAGTTTCGCACTGGGCTTCAGAGATTATGTACTTTAGTTATGGTGTTCAGCTGAGGTACACCAATATTTGTATTTCATACATAATTGTTTCCTCTCTGCTATAATAAAACTCATTCGTTAACTGTATGCTGGTAAATGCATTTTGTGGTACAATCATGTGGTTTTATAAGGGATCAAACTTTTTACACTGTTGGTCTATTATTTTTTATTGGTTGGTATTATTGTGAGTACTATAATGGTACAACAGGATTTCATTTTCTTTATATAGAATGGAAAACTACAGAGTTTTAAAATGAAAAAAAGTTACTCTGAACATAATATTTTCTGAATTAAGCTATTTGATTTTAAAATTTAACATAGAAATAAGTATATTATAATACTTAAGCTATTTTCTGATGAAACAAGAATTTTTAAATTTAAACTTGATTGAGAATTTATAAAAGATATAAAATTTACTAGAATAATTGGTAATGAAGTTTTGAGTTCCCTCCTAATCATTTTGAATGATACTTTATGCTGATTTAAATTTATTTTCACCTACTTAGTTTGTAGTTGTTGTTTTTTGGGACACACCTGTTGGCACCCAGCGGTTACTCCTGACTCTCTGCTCAGAAATCGCTCCTGGCAGGCATAGGGGACCATATGGGATGCCGAGATTCGAACCACCATTGGTCCTGGGTTGGATGCTTGCAAGGCAAGCCCTACCACTATGCTATCTTTCCGGCCCCTATCTTTCTGGTTTTTTGAAGCCAAACCCGGTGGTGCTCAGGGATTACTCCTGGCTTCAGGGACTATATGGGTACTGGGGATCAAACCCAACTGTTTCGTGTTGGTCACAGGCAAGGCAAACGTCCTACAGCTGTGCTATATCTCCAGCCCCCTATTTTCATCTACTTATATGAGATCTTCAATATCTAGTTTGTTTTTGCACAGAAAAAATATGTTTCTTATATGAATATTAAATTTGGTGTTTATTTATGTGTATATTAATATATAAATATTTATTTCTAATTATTGGTTAAAATATGTCCTGAATAATGTAATGTATTTAAATTATATACTTATAAATTAAGTAAAACAATTATATAACTAAAAGAAAACAAAAGTAAAGCAAAATGTGGAAGACAAAGATGAAAACATAAAACTTGTCATAATCAAAATATTCAAACACTTTAAGTTCCTTTTGCTAGTCTCCATCATATATGAATTAACACATAATTATAGCTAGAGGCTGGGTATAAGATACTTATGTTAACTAAACCTAGGTGGGTTCCTACTTAAGCCTGGGTGGATATTACAACTCAAAAAGGATGTGGGGCTGGAGAAGAAGGGAGTGATTGAAGAATCAAACACGTGTCACAGAGTACTATGAAAATGGCAGTTGAAAATTATCCTTCTGGTCAAGAACTAGGTGCTGAAAATAAATATGTGGCATACATGATACCCCTTCAATAAAAATATTGCAAACTATAGTGTCTAAAATAAAAAAAAATGAGGAGAGAAAAAGGAGGTGAAAATAAAAACTGCCAGAGAGGCGGGTAGGGTAGAATACAGGGGTGATTGGGAAAAAAACTAGGAGCATTTTGTGGAAAATGTACACTGGTGAAGGGTGTTATATATTCCCAATCAGAACAACTTTATAACTGTAAAAAAATAACTGTACTAGTAACAACCTTGTAAACCACTGAGCTTAAATTAATTAATAAAATGTTTCTTCAAAACTTACATTCTTATTTATCCTGAAAACGAATAAAAATTAAGTTAAATTATATTTCTAGCAAATATGTTATATGTAGAGTCATAAATATATACACATTTATTTATAATTGTTCCAAAACAATAATTCATTTTTATTTGAAAATAATAAAAAAGGTAATTTGGGCTCCAAAATTTTTTTCCTAAGGTTAAATCAATTGAAAGACATTTTCCTTAGTTTTAATTTTGTTTTATTTTCAAAGATAATACATAGTTGATAAGTTCTTTCATTCAAGACTAAGATATTGAATATATTGGGCAGATCATTTCACTCTATTAGTCTTTTTTGGGGAGATATGTATGAAAATGTGTTTAGCTTTCTCTATATAAAGTATAATTCCACAGTTATTTTCTTAAATTAGAAAAACTTGGGGAGGCAAAAACAGAGTACACATCATGGGTGCTTTTTATTGCAGGTGACTATACTGTTTTCAATTCTTGGGACTACGAGGAGTGAACCCTGAGTCAGAAGTAAATCCTAAGCATCTGTGGTATGTTCCAAATCATATAAACAAAAACAATTTGCCATAACACCCAATTTCTTATACCATGCTTTTACCTAAATGAAATCCACATGATATGGTATAATATAACTATATTCAGCATATTTTTGTGCATTGAATAACTGATATTTCAGTCTCAGTAATGTTTAATTTTACTTTTTTTTTCAATTTAGATACTGGAACATTTTATAAAGTAAAAATATTTATGATGCAGAAAAATATTTTCTCTTTACCACCAATAAAGTATTGTTCAAGGGAGGTAACAAAGTAAATCTTCAAGAATTCTCTGATTTTATCAGATTATCAATATTAATTGTCTGCAAAACTAATTTTAAAAATAGTATATATGTTTGGAATTTTAATTGAGAATATATTGGTATAATGTTTTTAATATATAAATATATTAAAATGGTGTGTAAATATTACAAAAGTATGTCTAGTGTTTATTAGCTATCTAGTTAGATGAGTTACTAGCAACAATGTTTCTTGTGTCTAGAGTGATATTATGAAAAAGAAACTAAGCTGAAGGTAATAAAAGGTAATAGCTGAAGGTGATAGAGAATTTATTGAAAATTTGGAGCAAGACAATAGATTTTCAGGAAGTTTTATATCACTGGTAATTTATCAGAACACTTGTATATTTTTTTCACAGTCTTGTGCTGGATGTAAAGCAGGGAGCTAGACCATATATTGCTTATATTGTTCCTGTGGAATAAAAAATAGACAAAAGAAATTAATTATGTATATAAGAAGATAATTATAAAATAGAAACATGGAATAAAAGTAGAATTTGAGGAGGGTACTGAAAGAAGAGACATTCTCTGTAGGTGGTATTTCTATAATACAGAAACATGTTAGCAGTGTTAATTCTGTGGACTGTGCTGGATATTTGAAGCATTGATCAGAGAGAGAAATTTCGAGTAACATCCTGAAAGTGACCTAAATTTGAATTAATTGGGAGGAAGGTGTTTTAATCAAAAGAGAAAATGAGAGGCAAACTATATGAATTGGTAACCCTGAGTGGAGCAGAGACAGAGAGGTGCTCAATAGAATGAGGACAGAGTAATCGAGACGAGTGGAGAGAATTGTTTTAAAAGAATAAATAGACAGCATAAACTTTCATTTAGGGAAAATTAGGATGTTCTGCTGAAAGCTTCATAATCTATAGACAATGGTATTTATAATTTCAAAGAGTTATATATTTTAAAGGAAAGCAGTATCAATAAAAAAGATCATATGCAGCCTAAAAAAACCTAAAACACTTAATTCTGTGACCTTTTCCATTAAGTTTGCCAACCTCTATTCTGGAAGCAGAAAAGAAATTCCTCTCCATTTGGTGAGGTATATGCTGAGGGGGCTGGTGATGGTGGCAGAATTTATTAAAACTTGCCCTTCTTAGGGACTACAACTGAAGCAATTTCCTCAGGAAATAGTCAATTCCAGCTACAAGTGAATAAAATAAAGAGAATATCTAAGGATATTTCAAGTTCATCCTCTCAAAATATCACTATTTCTAAAGTCAGAGTAGAATATTAGGACAGAGAATGTGAGAAGGAACCTGAATTAAATAAAGAGATCTATTGCAACACATAAGAAAACAAACCAAAATAAAAGGGAAGCATATTTAGAAACTTTGATTTATTACTGTCACCTCTAGAGACTGCTGGGATTACTCAGTTTTTGCTTTGTAGGCAAGTTTAAAGATGCAAATAATCTTCAAAATAGATCAGTGCGCTGAGGAGCTATCTGTAAATAACTAGCAAGTTCAAAATAAATTATGCATTAAATTATCAACATAATATAAGTTCTATACATATTTTCCAATAAATTAATACTGTTTAATAAAAAAGATTAACATTCATTTCCTTCTCAAAATATGTGCCTTAACCAAAAAGTACTTCCATATACCTAATGATATGGAAATAATTCCCCATTTTTTGTCTTCTTTTCCTTCGTTTTTTTTTGGGGGGGGGTTCTTTTTGTTTGTTTATTTTTTGTTTTAGGGCCACATCCCCGAAGTGCTCAGGGGTTACTCTTGGCTATGTGCTCAAAAATTGCTCCTCGCATCTCCGGGGACCAAATAGGATGCTGAGACTAAAACCCAGAATTGTCCCAGGTTGTCTGCATGCAAGGCAAACCCCTACCGCTGTGCTATCAATCAAGCCCAAAACACTTGTCTTTTGTCCTAATGCTGTCACTGTATATAGTTCCCCAAACATCACTGTTAGTGATCCAAAGTACAAAGTTGGTAGTAGCCTGTGAGTACCAAATGCATGCACACACAATCACACATACATACATACACACCTTTTAAAGATGAAAAACAACCACAAAAATAATATAAATGTTATATGAGTTATAATACAGCCTGCAAGGTGCTTTCCTTGCATGAGGAGGCTGATTCAGGTTCAGTCTCCAATACCCCAATACCAGAGCCTGGACAAGAGTGACTCGAATGTAGGTCAAGAGTAAACCTTGATTAATGCAGGGTGAAACCCCACACCAAAAAGGAGTTAGAGGAACCAATAATACAGTAAATATGTACTTAACCAGGGATTTTTCTATTTCCACCTTATATCAACATTTTATTATTTTGTCCTATTTTTCTCTTTTCCAGGCTGATGCATGTAGACATAATAAACCCTTAATTGTAAAACATTATATTTAATGATGATGCATGTTTTCAATTTAAAAAACCCACAAATTTAAAGAAACTATTATATTTCCATCACATAAAAGTAATATAATTACAGAAAATCAAAGTTAAAAATAGCTTACGTATTTAATGACATACAAACGATGTTATAATTTTCCAATTACACAGTAGTATCTGATACTTTTTCATCTTATGATAGAAGGTAATCTAAGAATAATTTACTGCTTTTACTTATTTTTAGCTTAATTCTTTAAAAAAAAAACTTTGTCTAAAAATTCTTGGTATGCCTTTATGTTTAAGACTTCAAAAAGTACGTAACTAAAATTTCATGATCTAATTTTCCAAAAGAAGCATTTTTTAACTTTAAGTAAAAGGGTGTGTATAAGTTTATTATGTTTTGTAGAATAGTACTTCTTTTTTTCAGTTTGTGCCCAATTGAGTAGAATAGCCAGAAATAGTAGCGTTTTTTATTAAGAAATCTTATTTTGTGTATGATATGTTACTTAAATATAAAAGTACCATGCAAAGATACTCTCATATAAAATATATTTTCTCCTCACTTTTATGCCACCTCTGTTTCTAACTATTATATATACATATATATATATATATATATATATATATATATGTATATCCGATTTTTTAAATCAGAAACCTAGTAATGGTTTTGTTCTGAAGCAATTTTCCAAACATGGGTGAATACCTAAAACTGATTTGTATGAATTATTTTATAATTTCCTTAAATGCAATGAAACATCATCATTAAATTTTCTGTACTCTACGATACTACATAAAAATTGCCATGCATTTATCTACCCTGTAATTTTCATGGTGTTACAATGTTATCACTCAATAGTGACTTAGTAATTGCCCTATAATTACTCTATCACTGAATAGTAATTATCATATAATTAGAGGATCAATTTCCAAAGAATGGGAAAAACAGCAATTTAGGCCATGTAAATAGTATTGTAAACTTAAATATATTTATAAGATTATGTTTCTCTATAAAATTATACTAATAAGCCTCATTTAAAATATTTAACTAAATTGCAAGAAAAGTTGATGGCACTCATAAAAACGAATGGTTCTGTACTTATATTAGTGGATCAATAATTCATTTTAAATCAAATTAATTATTAATACATTGTTATTTGTAACAGATGATGTTTTTGTTTAAACAGTTAGCATTAGGAATTCGTAAGTTATAGTTATTATGCATGGGTAAACTATATATTAATCATACTTCAAAAAATATTCCTCCAAGTTTATGTATAAAAAATTACTTTCAAGCATTCAATGCTGTAATAATATCTAAAATGGTAAAGAGCTATACATAAAATCATTTTGTTTTTAATCTATTTTTCTTGATACAAGTTCATGCTACAAATAAGAAATATGTACTTAAATATTAACTTCTATTTTATTCAAAAAAAATTTTTTTTTTTTTTTGGTTTTTGGGCCACACCCCGTAATGCTCAGGGGTTACTCCTGGCTATGTGCTCAGAAGTTGCTCCTGGCTTGGGGGACCATATGGGACACCGGGGGATCGAACCGCGGTCCGTCCAAGGCTAGCGCAGGCAAGGCAGGCACCTTACCTTTAGCGCCACCGCCTGGCCCCTCATTCAAAATTTTTAAATAAGTTAAACTGTATCTACTCAAAAACATTAACTTCTATTTCATTCAACATTTTTAAATAAGTTAAACTGTATCTACTCAAAATATCAATAATGATTACTTATTGTCCCTCTTTTTGTTGTTTGTTTTGCTATTTAAACTGAAATTCTGCTATAATTCTCTATAAAAGCACATCTCTATCAGTCTGATAAATCTTTCAAATGTGCCTCATGTTCGGAAATAGTGGAAGACTCTATGTATTAGTATTTTATGTTTTTTTTTCTTTTCATACTGTACTTACCAATGTTGTGAATTTTAAGACTTTCAATGTTCAGACAACAATTAATAGAAAAGCAGAAGAAATTTTAAATAGTCTAAATTAAATACTTGTGAGCATCAGCTGTATTTAATATGAGCAATTGTGTAAACATACATTGAAGGTTTTAAGTCATTCTTGTTTATTGGGAGCCTATTACTTCCATTCACATTTAAGACGCTTGCTTGAAAGTCAGAAGTTTCAAAGTTAATATCATTACTTTATATATAGTCTTATTTTCTTTAAGAATACAGTGCTGAAAATTCTTGCTGAATAAAACTTCTCAACATTGATTTCAGCTACTTATTTTTTGATAACAGATTCACACAGTTTATGTTTTGAACTCAAATTTGGCC
Source organism: Suncus etruscus (assembly GCF_024139225.1). Taxonomy (NCBI): domain Eukaryota; kingdom Metazoa; phylum Chordata; class Mammalia; order Eulipotyphla; family Soricidae; genus Suncus; species Suncus etruscus. The sequence goes on along the minus strand of NC_064856.1, from coordinate 89,024,009 downwards.
AATTTAATGGACCTCCTCCGCTAATAACCCAGATATTTCTGAATTCAACCAAATTACTAATAAGATATTGGTTTATAAAAGTGCATATTTTGGGACCAGAGAGATAGCATGGCCGTAGGGCATTTGCCTCGTATGCAGAAAAACGGTCGGTGGTTAGAATCCTGGCATCACATATGGCTCCCTGAGCCTGCCAGGAGCGATTTCTGAGCGAAGAGGCAGGAGTGACCCCTGAGCACTGCCAGGTATAATCCAAAAAACAAAAAAAAGTGCATATTTCAAAATATGTGTGATCAAATCCAAACCACCAATGAACCCCCTGAATCATAATTTATTGGGACCCCATTACCCACTAATCGCCATCTTTCCCTTCCAGTTACTTCAGTATTACGGACAGCATCTATGGCTTTGTTTTATTTGGTTTTGTCTGGTGTTATCTTTGTTTTTCTATATTCACCACATAAAAAAGATCTGTGTTCATCCAGTATTCAAATGCCATCCCTATCCCACCAGAAATGATTCCTAACTACTTAGCTGGAGTAACTCCAGAGCATCTTTGGATGTGTCCCGCCAAACCCAAAACAACTCAATAAAAGCAATACACAGGAAAAGGAAGTCACTAATCTTCAACACAAATATGTCTTCCTCAAACGAAAATACTTTTATGATTTTATTTTGAGCACATAAAAACTTAAAATAAAATATTATTTTATTACTTAATATGTTATAACAGTGCAAGAAGCAATGATTTGAATTGACAATTAAAATAAGAAAATGTAATCATGTACAATTAACTGATTGTAACATAAAAGCTAAAATAAACAGTAAAAAGTAAAATGAATTACAGAATAAAACAACTATGTTATTTGATAAAATGACCCTCAACATTAAAAATAAAAAGATTGTGAATTATACGAAACATGGCTGCATATTAAATACATTTATCAATCTTAGTAAAAAAGTTTTGCTACATAAGAGTGCATACTCTTCAAATGTTTTGTTTTGTTTTGTTTTTGTTTTCTTGGGTTACACCCGGCAGTGCTCAGGGTTTACTCCTGGCTCTATGTTCAGAAATCGATCCTGGCAGGCTCTGGGGACCATATGGGATGCGGGGATTCGAACCACTTTAAGGGAAATACCTTACCTCCATGCTATCTCACCGGCCCCCATTTTAGATATTCTTTGAAGCTCTAGATAAGTCAACATTGTGATTTAGTTTTAAAACAATATTTTTGGTTATATCTGTGAGGCAAGATGATAGGAACTTGGAGGAAATATCAGGGGATTTTCTGATAATAATAAACTTCTGAATTCTGATACTTTTACTTGAGTTCATGAATCTAATAATAGTAATCAAATATAGTTAATAAATGTATATTGATTTTATACTTGTTTTATATAATTGATAAACTATTATTAATTATGTAAAATAAACTTATTTGTTTAAAGAACACAAAAAATTTTAGCCACTAGGTAAAATAAACATATTGACTTAGGCACCATATCAGAAACACAAATATAAAAAGCTATTTTATGGTATTTGAAAATACCATATAAGATAAAGGATTGCTATTCTTTGTTTGTTTTTTTGCTTTTTAGAACATACCCGCTAAGTCCCTTAAGTCAGGAGCGATTTCTGAGCGCAGTGCCAGGAATAAACCCTGAGTGTCACTGGGTGTGATCCAAAAACCAAAAACCAAATACAAACAAACAAATAAAAATAAAAATAAATTAAAAATAAAAACTATGATTGAAAAGCATGACTACTCTAGAAAATCATTAAATATATTCAGACATATTCAATAATTTATAAATTGGCAAAGAAAATCTGCTATATTTATTCTAATCAAGAAGGCAAAAATAAATTTAAAAAGGCAAAAATATGAGGTTTCAATACCTTTACGTTGTTTTTTAAAAGTCAGATAAGTAAATTATATATTTACTATTTTTACTTGACTTGTAAGATTAATCTATTATAGTAGATACACCAGTTAATAGTTGGAGGAATTACCGTTTTGTTATTGAAGAATAAGGTAATGTTCTATTTTTAAATTAATGTCATTAAAATTTGTTTTGTTGGTGATGCTCTGACCATACATAACTCAAAATATATTTAAGTTTACATTTAAAATGGGTAAAACACTGAGATTATTTAACGTAACTGATCAAAATGAATACTACAAAACAAATCAATATAGGCATAGCTGGGGGTTCTACATACATTGAATTGTGCTGTATGTTAGATACAACTTATCTGTCATAATATTTGATATCAGAAAAGAATAGCTTAGTCACTCATTTTAAAAAATTAGTAATTAACATGCAAGTGGCCTTAATAAAATACAAAAACAGTGAGTGGACTATAAAAAATCTGATTATTTAAAAACCTAGAGCATAACACATATTTTTAGAAAGCCAATTGTTAGGAGCACCTATGATATTCCTTTAAGCTAAGAAAACATTCTGTGTATTCCAGCCACAATGAAAGTAGCACAGTCCCTGATAAATACACATAAATTCCAGAAACATATATATGTCACATACTGGAATTATGGCGCAGACCATATATTATTTGACCTGGAGTGAATTTTGAATCAGTTTCAGACAAAAATGAAAAGATACTTGCCATCTGATGATTTAGGAGGTCCCGTAAATCCATTATTGCCTGAACCTATCTTGGAATCTGTTTTTCAAAACTTCTAAACTGATACAACATGATTACTCTAAAAGGAAATCTTCCACTTGGGTCAGTACTTGTGCCAGTCCTTTGGATGAACTCAGCTGAAAATCATAGGATCTATATTTCTAAGACTCTGCTCGTTTTCCCTGTGCTTTCTCTTCCCATTTAGAAGCTTCAGCTAGCTCAGCACTATTATCTGGCAATTTCTCCTACCCACACTGTCTAATATCGTAGATTTCATCTTAAAAGAGAAACTTTTCACTCTTAACTTAGCTATCCACTTACACGCAGACCTGCAAAGCAGTTATTCAATATTTATAGGTAATTTTTCCAAGCAGAATTTTTTGTTTGTATGTTTTGGTTTCTGGGTCGTATTTGGTTGGTTTCAGAACTTAGTCCTGGTTTTGCTCTAATTCTTGACAGGCTCTGGAGAACAGAGAAGCTTTTATGAATCGAACCTAGGTTGTCTTCATCCAATGCAAACTCTTTACCTACCTCTTGTCCCTCACATTAGAATTCTATTGATAATAGAAAATTTTATTCCAGGTCAATTTAAGGTTGCATGAATTCCATCATCACACTAAATTCTCCCTGTTAAATCGGTAAAAGTAAAATTATTCTTCTTAATAACCGCTACTAAAATCTTTGACAATTATAATAAAGAAATATTTACAATAAACAGATGATTTAAACATATTTTATACATGTATGAAATGCTTATATTCAAAATTCCTGTTGAAAACATATAGGGCTTAGAAAGTTTTGGTTACTGAACTTTTTTATGTTTTTAATTATTTTTCTAAGTTATATTATTACATATCAAAGTTTGCAATTAATTTCCACATAAAATTAATTGTAATTTTTATAAATCTTACTATTAAGCTTGATTAACTACTGCATAAACTTCTTTGGTATAGTTAATTATCTTTTTCTAGAGAATCGTTAAGCATTAAATGCAGTGATCAAGCAAAAAATATCCAAATATAAGTAACTCTTCCTTTTTGTAAAGCGTCTCCTTAAATATCCAAGTTATATTGATTTTATTTAAATATGATGACTATTGGAGGCTTCATTAAATCTTGGGAGGCCAGGGGAAAATGTATTATTGCTTTTAGGTACACAGAAACTGAAAGTGTTTAAACTCCAGTGAGCATCAGAATATATATCAAGATAAAAATCAATGTCTTTCAAGTTAATCTCCATAATATATTTACAGTGAGTGCCTTTTTTTAGTGTGCCCTAAACCTTCTAATTTAGAGTAAAAAGCATTACATTTATTCTGGTCCACTCTCTCATAATAGTTAAATTATAGAATGGATTGAATTTAGATCTGAATGAAAGCACCAAAATTGATCAGAATACTATTTTATCAGGAAAGATTAAAGTGAATGTGTGTGTGTGTGTATGTGTGTGTGTGTGTGTGTGTGTATAAAAGAGTAAAAGAGAAATGATTTAATTTTTGTACAGGATATTATACACTTGGAACACTAGGATTGAAAATAGAGGAGAGAATTTTTATTTTTGGGTAAAATTTGAGCTGCAGATATATAAGTGTATGTATGGAAAGTCGGTAAAACTAAAATGACTGACCTCATTCTAAAAATGTGATAAAATTTACTGAAGAAGAAGTAGAAACTGATGTTTTATGTTTTCAATGCTACTATTTTATGGCATTTTTTTTGAAGGAGGGTTAAGAGCCTTTGAAGAATTGCTAAATATTTGTACTACTTTAAAATTTTAAATAAGACACATCCAATAACTAACAAAACGACAAATTAGTAGTTATGTATGAACTACTATTCAATAATTAAATCTGCATTTATTAATAATACTAAATGGCTTCATGTAGAAACCAATAAGTGATTAGAAATGGATCAAATTTGAAAACATACTTTGCACAGCCTAAAAATAGAAGGAAGAAACTGAGATTTGGATTGAAAAGTAATTTTTGCCACTGACTATAGGGGGACTCTGGCGACACAACACAATTTAAGATCAGTTCGTCATTTAAAAAGCAGAGGAGTTTAGATCTGGATTTAAATCAAGTCTCTGTCACTGATTTATTCATTTTATCTTACCTAAGTTAGGTTTGCAGATATATCAATAATTTAGTTTCACTATCAGTGTCACAATAAAAGTTCTAAATAATGATTCAAGTGGAACATCATATTGTATAGAGATCAGCTTGTAAATTCAACACTGTAGGATATTATTGTCTCTAGGACAAAAGTCCTATTATATTCCTCAAAAAAACTTTGAAGTCAAATTTGGTCTTCATTATAAGTCAAGATGCTGGTTTTCTTAAAAACTGCATGCAACTCTTAACTTACATTAAAAATAATTTATATTCAATAAGGTGCTGGCAAAATAAACCTCATGTTGTAGGATACTCATAAACAGAATCAATGAGAATGTGACCTGCACAAACACTGAATTGGCATCTGGAAGTACTTGAATTTAAATTATTTTTAATAGCTATAATTGTTACAGTCATTTGTGGTTATATGTTTTTTTGCCTTTTCTTTCTTATTATTTTAGGATGTGCAAAGCATGTTTTCAAATTCAACCAATTTCTAACCAGTTATTGGGGCGTCTACACAAATACATTTAATATTATTAATAAATGCATTTTCGGTGAGGCTGTGTCCTTTAAAAGCAATGTCTTTACTTGATATTATTTTGAAACAAGTTTTCTTAAAAACTTGATGAAATGTATCAAGTTTTTAATGTCAATTTATTCCTCTCTTTACATTTTAACCAATCACATACATCTGAACATATCTAAAATAGATAAGCTTATTCTACAGACAAGAGATAAAGTATTTTTGTTCCTGTTTCCAAATGCTCAATATGATACAAGTTGGAAAGGAAACTAGGCTTAATGCTTTTTTTGACTCCAAATCTCTTTATTGTTGGCTACTGTGAAAGAACTATGTTTTCAGCAAGCAGAAATTGACAGGATTACATACAGAAACTGGGTTTTGGGGACCCTTTTTGCATTTGGCTTTTTCCAGTTGATTCCCTTATGACTATGAATGGTCCCAAATAAAATTTTTACATTTAAAATTTTCCTTTTTCATCTGAAAGCCATGGGAAAACGCACATTGAAAATAATGAAAAAGAAAAAAAAAAGAAAATAATGAAAAAGATGAAAAGAATAACTTAAAGTAATAACTGAGTGTAACATTGATGCAATTTATTCCTAGGATAAGAGAGTAAAACTGTTGTCAAAATCTATTTCCACCTAATATAGTGGAAAATTTTCAAAAAGAATTTTAATATGCACTATATGCTAGTAATTTGGATTGATAAAAAATTAAATATATAACTCATTTTCTAATAGATAAATTAGGTGCATTAGCAAATATGTTATTAACCATAAGAATAAAAAGCAAAAGGTACAGAATTATCTAGTTCCTATCTGACTGTGTTTTGCTTTTTATATTTGTGTAAACTAAAGGATGTCATCAACAAAAGACATTAAAATTCAGAGAGATTGAAAGCAGAATTTTCATGGCCAGCACAGTAGCACAGAGATTATGTCGTTTGCCTTGCATGCAGCTGACCCAGAATGAACGCAGGTTTGATTCCCAGCATCCTATATGGTCTCCTGAGTAGGTTCTATTTCTGAGTATAGAGCCAGGTGTAACTCCCAAATACTGCATGGTGTGGCCCAACAAAACAAAAACAAAAACAAAAAAAAAAGAAAGAGAAAAAAAAGAGAAAAGAAAACACATTTTTTTATTTAAAGACTAACTTAGTAACCAGTTCTGTGGAAAAAAGAGATGGTTTCTTTACTAAGCCTATGATAAATTCTTCTTTCTCTTTTTCTTTATATCTCTCTCCCTCTCTCTCTCTCCCTCACTCAACTTCTCCCTCTCTCTTTCTTTGGATTTATGAAAGCTTCCCCATTTCTATGACACCTAAAGCACATTTAAGAACATCTTGGAACTAGGTTTTGTATTATAATTCGTAAGTCTCTAAATAAGACTGTGTCTTACTTATGGTTTGTCTACTTATTAGGCAACATCTTCAAATTTTTTCTTATTACGTGATAAGTATAAAAAATGTAAAACTCCTTCCACATCTAGATTTAGTTTAGGAATAAATTCATAACCCTCTGTACTATATAAGGTATGATAAATGGTAAATGATGAAGTTACCAAATAAATAATCAACAGTGGACAGGAACAAAATGGATTAAATTGACTAGAAGTCCACGGGAGGTATAGAGTTACTATTCAAATAAATGGTGCATGCAAAATATGGATGGATTTTTGAAGACATCTAGAGGCAATAAATAAATATGTACCTATAAAGACAAAAACAGTTAAGAGTAAAGCCTTACAGAGATCAGTACAATTGATCTAAAGGACATAACATATAACTGACTTAACACTGATGAAAAGAACAGTTTGTATTTGACAAATTAATATTGAAATTGTTATAGAAGATCAGGGTTATTCTAATTTTGAAGCCATAATTCAATATAAACAGAGGTTTAGAGACTGAAATAATCACCTCCTCCAGCAATAAAAGTAAATACATTTTTCTTTTTTGGTGGGGGGTTTGTTTTTTGGGCCACATGCGGTGACCCTCAGGGGTAACTCCTGGCTATGTACTCAGAAATCACTCCTGGCTTGGTATATCATATGGGACACTGGGGATCAAACCGAGGTACATATTGGTTCAGTCACATGCAAAGCAAATGCCCTACCGCCCTGGCCCCTGGAAATAAATAATTTTTAACATTTTATATACCAAATTGTAAATTTTACAAATGCTAAATGCAAATCTTATTCATTAATTTATTTGAGAAATACGCTAGTGTTATTTCTTTTTAAGTTGATTATACAAGGGGCTTCAAAGATAGTACAGCCAGAAAAAAAGCCCGTTTTCCATATGTTCGGTTCTTGTTAGATCCCCTATATTCTATATGGTTCCCTGAGCATAGCCAGGAGTAAGTCCAGAAAACAGAACACTGACTATTGCTGGATGTAACCCAAAAACTATTACTACTAATAAAAAAATTCTTAGAAAAAAGTAAGAGATTAAAAATGTATGTTCAAGAAAAGACAAAAGCTTCATCAAAGGAAAAAAGCTTTGGTTTAGTATTTTGCTAACCAATTCTAATGCAGAATGAGCTATAAAATAAACAGACATCTTAAATCCATATACAGATCTATCTCCAGGATGGAGAATGAGATCCTTTTTTTAAAATAAGCTTTGCAATAGGGTTCCCTAGAACTCTCTGGCTTGATATTATTTTTAAATGAATTTATTTAATAATTATGGTTACTAAATTGCTCATAATTGAATTTCACTTAAATATTGTACATACACCATTCTTCACAAGTGCAAGATTCCCCTCACTAATTTCCTCAATTATTAGTATGCATACATTTTATTCTGAATATTGCCACAGAGGAAACAACCCCGCCCCCAAACTTGGACTTACAATGCCTTTTTTAATTCTTTTATTTGCTTATTTTGTTTATGGGGTCACAACTGGCAGCACTCAGGGGTTATTTCTGGTTCTAAGCTCAGTAATTACTCCTGGCAGGCCCGAGGGACCATATGGGATGCTGGAATTCGAACCACCATCCGTCCTGATCTGCTGTGTGCCAGGCAAATTGCCTACCTCTGTGCTATCGCTCCAGCTCCAGCCCCAACCCATTTATATTCTTATTGGAACTTAAATTCTCCTTTTCTGAGGATGTTGGCAAAATGTTCGTATTTGAGTGGTGGCTCATTTTCTGCAAAGAACTCAGTATTTGTATCTCAAAAGCTAGCAGTTTTTTTATGCCTTTGTGATACTTGGGCTTGATAGTTCCTTATTAGTTTTATTTATTTCTAAGAAACTAATTTCTGGGGTTTCAGTATCTATCTGCCTGCAAAGTTTCCTAAAAATTTTGCCCAAATAAATTATAGGGGGTTCCTGAGTGAAGATAATGATCCTCTAGCTGTTTCATGCTGACGAGTGTGGACCTGTTTATGTTAAGCAGATAATGTAAAAGCTTATGTAAATGAGCTTGATTAAGTTGCTGAAAATAATTTAAAGATATAGATAAGACTAACATTTATCAAACTACAAATATAGTTTAATTTGTTAGAAAATATTGATTATGGGAAATGGAAAGTAATGTAGGTTTGTAAAGTGCCAATTTGTATATAAAATATATTATTTTACTAATACTAAATATTGCTCTTTTTAAATCAAAATAACAGCCATTTAAGTGCATTTATACTTTTAATATTCTCTACATATGTAATATATGCATTGAAGAATGGATTGAATAAAATCCTTCTGTGTGCTCATGAAAGTATGTCTGTGTGTGTGTGTGTGTGTGTGTGTATGAGAGAGAGAGAGATAAAGAGAAAGAAAGAGGAAAAATAGAATGAGAGAAAGAGTGGAGTCAGAGAACAGAAAATACATACACAGTTTGAGGAGATATGAAAGCAAGAGAAAAGCTGGAAACTGATTTTGCAATTTCAATATATTTTTCTTTTATATGAAATCATATATTTTATATTTTTCTTTAATATATCATAAAATGCTACCTTCCACAATTAAAATGAAAGTGGCATTCTGGATGTGGAATATATATATATTATATATAGAACATTATCATAAACAGTTAAAATAAAAACAAATGTACATTAAAAAAACTGCAATGTACAATAATACTGAGATAAAATTTATTCTAAAAATATTTCTTATTACACTTTCCCATTCAAGTTTTCAAACATTTTTAACATTTTAATTTATTTTTATTTTATTATTATAAATGTATTCCTTTTATCTTATTTTAAAGATGCTTTTACATTTTTGTTCAAGAAAAAAACACCTAAAAAAACCTTAATTAACATTCCTGGTATGTTTTAAGCTTTTACATTTTTGTTCAAGAAAAAAACACCTAAAAAAACCTTAATTAACATTCCTGGTATGTTTTATATTTTAATCAGTTTGTCAACAAAACTTATTCAGCATATTGGTCTTCAACATTTGAAATTCTGCCAAACTCACCATATTTAATTATTATGAAAGAAAATTATATTTTAAAATTATGTCTCTTATTTTTTATTACCATGCATGTTGAAGTATCAATAATTTCCTATTTGATTTATTAAGATGAGATGTAGTTTCTTTTCAACCTGGTAAGCTCTGTTAGTAATTAAATTAAAAAAAACAAATAAATTATATTAATTAGTAAGCAAAACTAATTGAAGGGATACATTGGAATATGAAAATGCAATATCAACAGCAAATACTCAGAGCAGTTCAATTAAATTAAAGGCTTAAAAGTCAACAAAGGAATCTGCTCAGCCTGCCAAATACTCCGTTTTATCTCTATTATTACCACCTGTTTCATGGGTCATTATTTCTCACCAGGACTGTGCCAAAGGTTTCCTAAACAGCCTGACGGCTTCATTTCCTATTGTTCTATGATCTGTTCCCTATACATTTTGTCTGTGTCAGCAACATGGTCTTACTTTCCACACACGTGACTGAATTTTGGGTGAAGAACCACCACATAATCCTTCGCATTATTTCTTGTCATAATTAATTCTGTTCAGATGTTAGCACCTTTGCATGACAGACCTTACCAGTCTATTTAATTTAACCCTTCATCTAACACCTGCTATATATTATCATTTATATAGACTTCACAAAACTTATATTTCTTGTCTGGGAAAGGCCACACTTCTCTATGCTCTGGAGTCACTCCTGGCTCAACTCTAAGATTTCTAAGAGTTTTTACTCTTCAACCATAGGGGACCATAGGGGACTCCAGGAATTAAAAAAGGCTCAGTCACATGCAGGCAAGTGTCTTTCCCACTATTCTATCTTTTTAGGCCCTTAGCAAACAAAATCTTTGACATCACTCTGATAAATTCCCTGTCTAATTTACATCTATTAAAGCTTTGGCACAGGAGAAATTTGAAAGCATTTTTGAAAAAAGTAAAATGTTTAGAAAACAGAAATTTGAAACTTGGTGTTTTTTTCAGGATTTAGTTTTCTAATTCCGATTAATCTTTTTTTTTGCTAATTACAAAATAATGATTTTTTAAGAATTTTTGAAATTAGAAAGTACAGAAGCAAAAGTATTAATAAGAATGCATATGATTAATGAAATAATTGGTTCTAAACAAAAGTAGTATTTTCAAGAGTTAATGATTAAATATGTAAATAACTATGTTTAAAATATGTATAAAAGGCTATAATGATTCCATTTTTCTACTTTGATTTTTTCTACAGTGATATGTTTAAAATTCTGTTTGGGGCTGGAGTGGTGGCACAGCAATAGGGCATTTGCCTTGCTTGCAACTGACCTAGGATGGACCGTGACCCAAAACCAATTAAAAAATTTTATTTTTAGAATTTACATCCATTCTGCATACTTGATTTTATCTTGATATATAAAATAGTGATGCACATTCTTTTGTTTCTAGTTTTTATTTTCTGTTAATTTAAGTTAATATATATATATATATATATTGAATTCAATTAATACAACTGATATTCATTTAATACAAACCACCCCTAAACTTTTCTAACAGGATCCCTTTTGTTTCTACTAATAATTTTTCATACTGGAAATTTGTTGAAAATTTGGAAAATAAAAAATATATTTTAGTTTTGTTTCTGTTTTTGAGCCACACCAGATGGTGCTCCGGAGCTACACTTAGCTTTGTGCTCAGAAATTACTCCTAGTCTTGCTTAAAAGACCATATGGGATACTGGGAATCAAATCTAGGTCAGCCATGTGCAGGAAAAATGCCTATCTGCTGTGACACTGATCTAGCTCGACTCCGGAAGATGCTTTTAGAAAGGTCAACAAAAATAAAATTAAGGCTTTCATATGTTATTTTTAATCTTAGGTGAGATCTGAAAATTTTATTTTATTTTATTTTATTTTATTTTTTATTTATTTATTTATTTTTTTGGAGGGGGGTCACATCCGGCAGCACTCAGGGTTACTTCTGACTCTATGCTCAGAAATCACTCCTGGCAGGCTCGGGGGACCATATGGAATGCCAGGATTTGAACCACTGACCTTCTGCATGCAAGGCAAACACCTTACCTCCATACTATTTCTCTGGCTGATATCTGAACATTTTAAATCGTTTTCCTCTACAAAATGATAATTACATCATTTTAGCAATACTTAGAATAATTACCACTATTAAAATGTTCATGATTTTAGTGCTGTAGCAAAGAATTTCAAACAAAAGCATTTTAAATAATAAAATACAGAAATGTAACAAAAGCATAAGTTGTTTTTTAATTTTTATGATCTGCAAATTCTCTCACTATTAGTCTTATTAAGAAACTCCAATGCACTTACACTAATATCAGTTTTTGTTCTGCAGGCTTTCATAAAACTTTGATCTTAAAAAAAAACAACCGTATTTTAGAGCTTTACTCTGATTCAATAGATGAGTTAATATGAATTTCCAAACATTTTACTAGGTATCAGGTTTTAGTAAAAATGAAATTTAATAAAAATCAAGCACACCTGTTTTCATTTTAGGTATAAATATTATTAACAGAGTTATTTTGGTTAAAAATAAATATCAGCCTGATCTATATTTTTAACTTATTATTCTGATTGATTTTTGTGTTGTTGTAGTTTATAAACCCCACACAGCAGTGCTCAGGAGTTAGCCTGTTTCTGCTCTCAGAAATCACTCTTGGCAGGTTCAGGGGACAAAATGAGGTATGAGGGATCAAACTTAGGTCAGCCATGTGAAAGGCAAATGCCCTACACACTGTGCTCTGGCTCTGCCCTTCACTGGAATTTGTTTATAGCATCCATGACTTACCAAAATCTAAAATAATATAGAGGAAAGGTAGCATTTTACTATAAATCTAGTATCTTTTATTATCTCAACTTAAATAAAAAAATTCATTAGTCTTAATTGAAAGTCTATGATTTACATGTATATGTTGCTTTTTAATTGTATAATTTGTATTTAATATGCTTCACTAGTATTAGCATGTTAACATAATATTTCTAGGAATTAATACACAAGTAAAGTTATCTCTACATACTAAATTATCAACTGTGTATATTTATCATTAAGATATTGCTAGAAGTTATAAATATTAGGATGAATGACAAACAGGATAATGAATAGCAAATTACGATGATAGGTTAAATACAATATTTTCACTCTCTGGCTCTAGAATGATTTCACTAAACATATGAACCTTCACTAAAATATCTATATGATTAATTACAATATTATGACCTCTGCTACAATTATAATTTATGAAAACTTAGTCTTCAGTAACATATTTTTCTGTGTGGTTTAAGTCATGAGAGGGCCCTTGTTAACTTGCTTAATACTGTCTTCATATCTGCTTGTTTGTTTTGTTTTGAGGTTATACATGGAAATTCTTAGGTCTTATTCTTGGCCATTCCCTCAAGAATTACACATGGCAGTGCCCTGGGGACAATATAAGATGATGAAGACTAAATACAGGTTGTCTGTATACAGTCAACTGTCCTCCCGTTCTATTATACTATCGCTCTGGGCCACTTCATATCTATTTGTATGCCATTTATCTTCTTCATGGCTAGGTAAGATAAATATATTTTCTTTTCATTTTTCTGGTCTTAGGTTCTCAAGTACTGAAAACATAAAAAAGGGTCATTGAAAGGAGAATTGTCTTTCAACATTCTTTGTGTTGCATACATTCAAAAGTTACTTGTCTCAGTGGGCAGCCAGCCAAAAATTCGATAACTGAAGAGACCAACTCCTACTTTAAATTGTGTCACTTAGTATACATTCCACAATGCTGGGAGGTCTTTGCTTATTCTTTACCTGCAAACATAAGTAGGAAAGGAGTTATCTGACATTTCCAATATGCTTAGTAGAAAAAAAAATAAGTCAATGCTAGCAAGAGTTGGAAGAAATGTTGATTCAATAATCAATAATGCTCTCCAAGTAAATTAAAGACATTAAGAAACCTTGAAACATTTAAGGAGAATATTAATTTTTAAAGCTTTACTTAAATATTAAAAACAATTACTTTATTTAAGTACCATGGTTACAAAATTGTTCATCATTAAATTTCAGACATAGAATGCATACTACTAGTGCACTTTCTCACCCAATGTCCCAATTTTTCTCTTACCCACACCCACACCTTCCTGCCTCTGGGGAAGGCATTTTGCTTCTCTAGTTCTCTTCCTTTTCCTCTTTCTCTCTCTTTCTCTTTCATTCTTTCCTTCTCTCATTCTCACTCTCTTTCCTTTTTGACACTGTGGTTACAATATTGTTAACAAATGGGTAACATGCATGCTATTTTATCCCCTTTCAGCACCCAATTCTTGTCTAGAGTTAACAATTCAACTATCATTGCCATAGTAGAACCTTCTCTACCCTAGCTGCACTCACCACTCTTTGTGACACGCTTCCTAACATGGACTTGTCCTTGTGTCCTTCATGTCTATTGTCTCTGGATATTATTACCATAATATACTTTATTATTCTTGTCTCCCACAAATGATTGAGATTATTCTATGTATATGTCTCTCTGACTCATTTCACTCAGAGTAATAATTTTCATCTCAGTAGTTGATGCTGGTGATGTCTGATCTTGGGAGTTCTCCCAGGTAAGTTTAGGGTGAGGAAAGAAATGTAGAAATGGAGTGTACTGAATCTCACCTCTCAAGTGACTGCAGTGAAAAGACTATTCCCAAGAAAGAAGGAGTATTTAAACAGTTATACAGACAACAGTTTTTACCTGCATACAGAAAGATTGAACAAAGGAAAAGGTATACTTCATATCATGTGTACCGTATCAGGTCTATGAACTTGACCTATGTGACTGGGAAAGTGACTTATGTGACTAGGGGGATGTGACCTTTGTAACTAGGGAGGATGTGACCTGGGAGAGGAGGGTCTCCTCCTACAGGGGGCCCCTCTATTCAGTGGGCATTAAAGTCTGCCATGCTAGATTGCCATGCAATTGTCTTACCTGCTGTGCTTTCCTTCCTGCCCCAAGTCTGCTTATTTTAAATGGAAGATAATTTAGGAAAGAAATAATTTTATTTTTGGATATGCAGAGTTTAAGGTGTTTAGAAAAATAATATACAGTAGTATCTATAGAACAGAAAAAAATCAATCCTCAAAATACCACTCCTCAAAATAGAAATCATAACTTGTGTATTAACATATTTGCTTTAAAATAGTTTATCCAATAACTTTAGATTAGATCAAGATGTTGTGTTGAAAATCAGAGTGATAGCAAGCCAGATAAAGCACTTGCATTGCACACTCTCTACAGAATTTTAACTCTCAATGATCTCAAATGTTTTTCTGAGCACCACTGAGCAAAGTTAGGAACTTTCCTGAGCACTAGAAACTGTTACCCCCAAACTAACAAAAATATTTTGTCACCCCCAAACTAAATAAAATATTTATTTTCCTTCATATGCATTGTGTATCTGAGAGAGGGAAGACAGAGGCAAATAACAAAGAAAATTAGAAGTATCAAGAAAAATTATTAAAATTATAAAAATGAGCTATAGATATTTAAAATAAATCAAATATGTATAAATTTAATGTATTTAGAAACACAAAATTAGAATATATAAGGTGGAAAATAATTCTGCACAATTAGAATAAAATCTGAGAGTAACTAAAATTTTTCTCCGTAAGAAGAATTACTGAGTCTGATACTGCAAGGTAATTTGCCAGTGTTAACTGTTATTGATAGACTTTTTTGATCATGCACACCAAATGTAGAGGCATAAATTTCAAGAGGCAAGTCAGAATATTTGCTTGCTTCTGCAAATTAGGTGAAGTTTTGGATGTTATAATAGTTGGAGTTTTGCCAAATGAGTAATATAGAAAGTAAGTGTTTTATATGTTTTGACTATATTAAGAGAAAATTATGGTGTTGGAGGAAGGAATATGATTTATGTTCAAGATAAAATTTCAGACCCTGGAAGTGATAGACAGTCAATAAAACTTGTAGAATTTTGTGATTCTGGGAAATCAAGGAAGAACATGTTTGAAGCAAGAGGGCCTGTAATATTAAGAGTGACAATATGAAAGTTTCCTGCAATTAAATTTTTAAACCTCTTATTATATTGATATTCTTTTCTATAAAATAATGGCAATACTGTATTGACTAAATATTGGAATATAACACTTGCAGATGAACTTGCATGAATGTGATATTCATTGATGTGAGTCTTCAACTGAATAGATGATATAAAGCAAATATTAAATAACTATAAGCTGTAAATATATAGATGGCTCACATGTTAAAGCTAAAATGAAAGTTCTCTGTTAACTGTAAAATTCAAAGATAAGGCTGGAGAGGTAATATAGAGGGTGCTTGCCTTGTAGGCAGCCTATCTATGTTCTATCCTCAGCATCTCATATAGACTGCTGTGGACTACCAGGAGTACTTACTAAAGTAGTCAGGAATAATCCCTGAGCATTCTGCAGTGTGCTCCCATCACCCAAATTCAGAAATATAATGTAGCATAATCATGTATCCTTGGTTTCAAAGGAATTGAAGAAGTGATCTTACCTCCACTGATCATTTCTAAAGTCTTAACTCTCAATGTTACAATTTATGGAATAAGAACTTTGGTAGCTAATTAGTGTTAGATGAAATATTTTGAGAGTCACTGTGAGAATATTCTCTCTTTCTCTCTTAGTTTACCTGTTTTATGATCACCCAGGGGAATGATAGAATATAAAAGTAAGAAAAATAATTTCCATGATCAAGTGTTTTGTTCTTAAATTTCCTTGCTTACATATATGTGATATGTAACATCTATAGTGGAGAATAACTTTTCACACATATATGTGCTCCCAAAAAGGCACATTTGGCTTTCTCACATACTTGATGGTAAATGTCACTTGACATGTCAGAAATACACTCTGCCACAGTGTTGGCAGAAAGGCTGATTTTGCTAAACTGACCTTTCTTTTCTGGACAGATAATACTTGCAGCCTGTAACATGCATTTTTTAACAAACTCTCCTTCTGTGAATGGTTTCCCTGCCTTAGCAATCATCTCACTAACCATGTAACTAGCTTCGACTGATGCAACATCTCTTTGGTTGCTTTCTTGAATAAATCTTTTTGCCTCATAAGACATGCTTTAAGACTGGCAACCTGCTTGGCGCTTTCATTTCCTTGATATTTTGCACATTCCTCAGGATATTTAGTTGAATAATGGCATTTCAAGTTGTATTCCTTGTGCACTGCAACTTTCTCTGAGTAAATAAGACATGTGGGGATGCCCCTGTGCTCAACAAAGAAATACTGCATCTTCCACTTTTCCTGAAATTGTCTGTGCTGGTCATCAATCTTTCTCTTCACTGCAGGCTTTGATGAAGTCATGATAAAGGTCTGACAAAATCTATTTCTGTAACAAACTTCTCTCCCTTCTCTCCCCTAGGCCGCCGATAACGCAAGGGACAGCAGGCAGGAGCAGCGGAAATGACGTCTGCGCTAGGCGCAAAGTTTTCGTGATTATTCGTTTACCGAATATTTGCAGTAAAAGTCGCATTAGTAAGAAAAAATCGCAAAAAATTGCATCAAACATTTGCATACCCCTAACGGAACTGCTCGGGGTATGCTAATGTTTAATGTGATTTTTTTCTTACAAATGTGATTTTTTATTGCGATTATTCGGTAAGTGAATACTCACGAATATTGCGATATTTGAAGGCCGGCTGCAGGCCACAAAATTTATGGAGGGCCGCAAACGGCCTGTGGGCTCTGAGTTTGAGATCCCTGTTCTAGAGACTCTCATCCTAGGTTTGAGAGACGAAGGGGAAAAAGAAGGTGAAATACCACAACAGTACAGAAAGAAGTGTCAAATAAAATATCCAGTGAGCACTCCAAAAAAAAAAAAAAAAAAAAAACTAAAAAAAGATAAGCACAACGTAAAAGCCATGGTATTGAGATAAAAATATATGGCAGAGCACATAAAGGAAGAAAAGAAAAAAAAATAATGTGCTAGTCATAATTTTTTAAAAAATAATTTTGATGTAATATATATATATATAGTTTTGAAGTAACAAAATATCATAAATATAGTTTAATAAAAGCCCATTCTTTAAGTTGAGGTATAATTATATAGTGTAAATAATTCCGAAAACCCCTAAGAAAAGATTTCTTAAGCAATTCTAAAGCTGTCAAATGTATTTCTAATTAAAATATGTTGTTACTTTTTTTGAAATTCAGAAAAGTATTTGCATATTATTTACAAATTTATAAATATATTGAAAATGATGCTTTCCATTTAAAACATTTATAAAAGAAAATGATGCTTATAGTATTTAATGTTTATTTTAAAGCAAACTTACCTAATATAAGTTAATTATTAAGTTTATTTGACCTATTGAAAATGAATTGACCTCTTTGAGGGATTGGTCTTGTTTTGTCCCTGCTCGGATCTTACTCTTGGTTCTTTGTTCAAGGGATCACATATGTTAGTGGGAATAGAACTCACATTGACTGAATATAAAGTGAATGACTTACATGCTATACTACCTCTCCAGATCAAAATTAGTCTCTTTAAGCTGTAACTTTTCAATGAAGCAAACTATGTTTAAAAGAATGGAAAGCAAATAAATGACTACAAAGTAACTGAGTAATTTTAATCATGGAGGCCATATTTTTATATCTAATTTCTAGACTATTTTATATTTTCTTATTAAAGTAATTACAAAATTTTTACCTTGACAAGATAAGTGGTAGGGCTAATGTATTGAGATGTATTACATATTCTATTTATCTTTAAATAAGAACACTTCTAAGAATAGTTGTTTTACTATCACTTAAAACAATGATTCTATCGTAATCTTAACATTTTTGTCTTGGAATAATTAGCCCTGAAAATTCTTGGAAGAAGTCTAGAATATTTGAAAAAAATATTACTTAATACTAACAATTTTAGACATAGGAGAAAAAAATGGTGGCAACTTGTTCAAGATGCCAAGAAATAAAGAAAATA
The DNA here is from genome assembly GCF_024139225.1 of Suncus etruscus. Classification (NCBI taxonomy): domain Eukaryota; kingdom Metazoa; phylum Chordata; class Mammalia; order Eulipotyphla; family Soricidae; genus Suncus; species Suncus etruscus. The sequence continues at coordinate 89,005,332 of NC_064856.1, read as the reverse complement.
TATATATATATATATATATCGAAAGGATATTACATTTTGTTTGTTTTTCATTTTTTTTTTGGGTCACACCTGGCAGTGCTCAGGAGTTACTTTTGGCAGGCTCAGGGGATCATATGGGATGCCGAGAATTGAACCAGGGTCCATCTGGTGTCAGCCGCCCAAGGCAAACACCTTACCACTGTGCTATCGCTCCAGCCCTATAAAGGATATTTAGAGCAATAGCAACACTAACTTGCTTTCATCACCTCTGACAAAATAACTACATTTTATTCATTTTAGTCACTCATGTTTCTCACAATCATGAGTCATTAAGAAAAATCTAAATTAGGTTCCATATATTATGTTTAAAGAGGCAAGGCGATGTGTCATATAGTAGATTAATGATAGAGGATATGGGCTATTCTTTCTTTTAAGTTTTATAGTTTCAGATGTACTTTTAGAAGAGATGCACAGGCCAAAATTCTTTTCACAAAGACATAAATGTAGTGTTCTTAAATATGGAATTTAGACAAAAGTAAAATGAAAAGTACTTTAAATATGTTAATAGTCACCATTATCTTTACCTTGATAATTAATTATATATATATATAACAATATATATAACTTAATATATATATAATTTAATATATATGCCTTCATTTGATGACCAAAACACTTTTAAGTGAATATTTAGATTCAAATATGTAAAGCTTGAGTACAGAAGAGATAAATGGAGCTACCTATATGTAAAATAGCTGAGAAGTAGTCAAATGTACTCATGGCTTCAAATAAACTAAATCATATAAAACCAAATATGCTTCTTTCTAAAATTATTATTTTCCATTTAATTTGTAATATACAAAAATGCATATGTACCTATAAATATATGTAATTAATGTGTTTAAATAACTGACACATTATAGACTTTAAATTTCAATTAAATAGAAGACAGTTTATTACAACAAATCATTTTATTTGAAATTTAAAATATGATTTCAAATATTTTCTCTTGTAAAATTAATTACATTGTACTATGTTTCTAATATTTGTTATAAAATGTACTCCAATTTGTAGAACACATCATTCTAACTAAATAGCAAATGTAAAGCTTTTACTAAAATCCAGGAGAAATGAAGCAGGATATTCTTTTTGAAATAATTTCAGTGTCATTGTGCATTACTAGAATTACATATAAGTTCTTGAATTTAGTTAAGTGTATTCTAAAAGCAGATTCCCAAGATGTAAATTTATTTCTTAGGTGACTTTGAACAAATTATTTTCTGATTTAGTGCTTTTTTACATTTCATGCAAATGGGTTATAATAGCATTGCATATATCTTTGTTTTTCTTTTTGTGATGAATAACATAATGGGAGTTCATTTATATGAGATGAAAAGCTTTATATAATACGTTCTTTTTGGACATCACAAGTTCTCTAAGATTTGTTTTTATCCTCATTTTAAGGTGGAGATTATGGAGCCTTCGAAAATTAATTAAGTTGCACAACGTCAGGTATGTGTGGCAGAGCAAGAAATGAAACACAAGTCTTATTATAAAGCCTGCTTTAAAATAGTATGATACATTTAGACCTGGAACTAGCTGATCTGTAAAATATCATATTCCCTAAAGTACTTCATTAATTAATCAGTTCAGAAAATGTAAAATTATATGAATAGATTTTTGCTTTTTAAACTACATATTCATCTTAATATTGAAAGTGAGACCCAATAAGCAGGAAAAAACCCTCAAGGGCATACCAGCCTCACAGCTGATGGATCTGGGGCCCCTCTGCGGGTCCCTTTGAACCACATTGTCACCTTATGAGTTCATCAACTTGCCTGCAGGCCATCAAATGTCTTAAATATTTGTTCTTAAAGGGCTCCATAGAGTTAAACATTGGATGAGTTTAAAAATATAACTTGGTACTCTATAAGCGGTAGTTTCTTTACCCAAAGAGTATTAGTTATTATTTAAGTATATGTATTTATGGTTCAGCATTTGTCATATTCAATATCTTATTAAATGAAATAATGTAAAGAGCTATGTTTGTAAATGAGAACACTGGAGCTTTTATGCTTTCAGAAATATGCTGGTTCTTATCCAGATGTATTTATGCAGATTTGTGACACCATGTTGGCTAGGCTCCTATAACTTTCTACTTGGCAAAATGATGCTTATTATAAACTTCCTTCAGTATGCAAAGCATTGCTCTTAATATGTTCTCATTTTTTTCTGACCACACCCGTTTGGTGCTCAGGGGTTACTCCTGGCTATGAACTCAGAAATTGTCCTTGGCTTGAGAGGACCATATGGGACGCCGGGGGATCAAACCGCTGACCTGCTTGGCTAGGGCTTGCAAGGCAGACACCTCACCTCTAGCACCACCTCTCCAGCCCCCAGTTTAAAATGTAATACTGATCAACTTACTCTTTTTGTTTGCATCACTTCTATCATATCAATAGACTTAAGGTAAAATGCAGTATTTTAATAGATTATAATGTCTGAGTGATTAGATTTATATTATCAATAGCTGTAGTCTATATCTCTGACCATATTACCTGTCACTTTACTTCATTTCTTATCATTCAAGCCAATGTGATTATAATCATATTGAATATTGTTCAATGTGAACAATTACAAACAATTGAATATTACAAAAAGTTACTTCCTCAGGACCTCTGCAGTTACTCTTCTGTTTTCAATGCCTTTTATTAGGAGTTAAAGAAATAGTAAAAAAGAGCACAGGGGGGCTGCTTTGCATGATGAAAATTGCAATTTTTCTACTGAACTGTTATGAAATATCCTAAGCTCCATTAGGAGTGTTCTTTACACACAGAGCCAAAAATAGCTTCTGATCATTTCTAGATAAGCAGCTTCAAGTCTGTATGTCCTTGAGTTTTTCCTGGTCATTGAGTATCTCTTTTGAGAGTCAGATGGGTCTATATCTTTTGCTAGTTGTACAGGCATGGTAGAAAACTCTAGATCATGGAAGTGGCTTCCAGGGACTTCTAGAAGTACAGAGACCCATATTGTGGTATTTATCTCCACAATTACACTGACACATAAAATTGTATTTCTGAATAAATTTTATTATTTTCAACAAGTATGCTATGAGATGACCTATAACATGTTGCATAGCCAGGAGTAACCCCTGAGCATCAAACGATGGTGGCCCAAAAATACCAAAAATTTTTTTAAACTGTATTATGTAGACTAATCATTCTAAATATAGAATGACAATGAGGTAAACATCTTGGAGAACTGTCTATATTAAAGTTCCATTAAACATGGAATTTAGTTATTATGATTATGCATTAAAACAACTAATTAGGGAGAGGTAAAGTCAATAATATTTTTATGTTCCCATACTGACAAATGAATATCAGAAATTATACTATTGCCATATTCATATACATATTTCCTAAATATTTTTCTAAATATTATTTCTAAATATTTGATCCAACAGTGCTATTTTACTATATATTTACATTTCCACACTTCTCAAATACTATATTGCAATGTTGAAAATAAATACATAGAAAAATGAATTTGAAACAAAATTGTATTGTTTGACAATGAAACTCTTTTTGACAATGAAACTTAATCTGATCAGGTTTCTACAAGAAAGATTATAATTGTTGCTTTTACAAAGCTTATACACAATCATTAATTGTGTGAAAATAATTTGGTACTGCATTATACAATGAAAAATGTTTAATAATCAGCAAAGAACCTATAAAATATATGTAACAATCACAGACACTTGTGTTCATCTAATTGCATACACCCATAATTAAAAACATTGAATATCAGTGCTGAAAAAGAAATGCAGAAGTACCAATTATTAGAGAAATGACAAAATTGGTCAGAAAACAGTTTAATTTATATTCAAAAACACAAGACTAAATAATATCACTTCAGAGTTTATCATTTAATGCAAAATAACAGTTTATTTTATTCTACATCCATAGCCTTATCAACATTAATATAAGTGGATAAAACACTTAACATTATAATGTACAAAAGAAATAGTGTGGGGTCAAGTCGATTACCTTACACATATTCAACCCTAATGTGATACCCCACATTAAGGTCCTCGAAGCAATGTCAAGAATGACTCCAGAACATATAACGAGGGATAAGCCTCAAAAGCCAGCAGGTGCATCTCTCCAAGTAATAATAATGGTGAAGTAAAAATAAAATTAGAATGACTAATTTTTAATATAGATGGTCATGCAACAATACTATTTGATACTGAAATAAAATATGGTGTATTAGATTTCTTTGAGACACTTTATGCATATTTTATAGGATTAAAATTTTGTGTAAACTTACTGAAAGGTATATTATTTTTATCTGAAAATATGAGAATGCTTTGCCTAAAATTTTCAATGTTGACCTTAAGTAAAAAATATCAAAGTTATTTTCTTGTGGGGTGTGGGATCCAGGGCGTCTTTTCATCACACACCCTGGTCTTCTTGAGGTTGAGAAAAGATTTGTGGCAGAGAGGTTTTGGGTAGAGTTCTTTGCAGTGAAGATCATTTTGGGTCTGAGTCTGGTATCAAACAACAGTCCACGTTAGGGAGAAGTAATAAGGAGGGCCACAATGCATGAGTTAGTAGGGTGTTGGTTGTAGTTTCTTGCCAGGGACTAGGTGTGGGTTTGAGTGAATGTCCCTTCACTTGGGTGCTGGGTAATGGGTTATTGGGGTAGGAGGTCGGTCTTTATGCCTAATGGATTAAGAACTGAAAGTAAGAGTTTTAATAAGGTGGAAAATTGGGTTGTGATTGTGGGGTGAAGGGATAGTGGGATTTCTGAAAGGGGGATTGGGGACAGTGTATGGGAGGGTTTATATACACTATAGGCATGGGTTGTTTACAATTTAGGTTTGGCTCTCACAGAGGAGTCCTATCTCTGTGTGCTCATGCCCACATATAAATATACAATAGTTAGCTTAGATATAGCTTAAGAGAAAGAGAAAGGGAGAGCAAGAAATAAGATGAGAACAAAAATATAAGTAAATATAGTACAAGTAAGGTAAAGAAACTAATAGATCAATTAATAGAGATTGGGCCGGTGTGTCAAAGTTGGGCTGTTTTCTCAATTTCTAGGGATTTTGTTAGCAGTGGGGCTGGGCTTCTCTGTATGAGGGTTTCAGAATTAGGTGATAATTTGAGCAAAAGAAAATGGGGAAGCCTATATTTTCTTCATAGGTTTAATACCTATATAATACTGCCTTTTAACCTGTTTTTCCTCAAATGTAAGGTAATCTCCTGCATCACTTTGTTCCTTTACTTTTTAAAATTCATTTTAAAAATTATTTTTTCTTTATATATATGTGAGTATATATATTTTTATTTTTTGTCTTGTTTCTGTTTTCTTCTCTTTCCACCCCCAAATACACCAGCAATATAATATACCAGCTAGCAAAGGCATACTAAAAAAGGGGGGAAATCTTACTTTTTAAAACAAGCTCTTATCTACTAGGGATAAGAATTCATACTTATTTACAATACAGGGCACCTCCCACCTTGAACATATGTCATGTGGACCCAACTTAAATCCCAGGTGATTGTACACCAACCGTCCAACCTTGAACCCTGGATTCCAAATATAGAAACAACACAGTTCTCCACAACAGCTCCAGGAACCAAACTCCCTTTGGGACATCCTTAATACTGCTCTGGCACCAATATCTGCCAGTTTAGATATGATATCATGACAATGAGGAAATGGGAACAACTTGATCAAAGAGCAGGTTGTCTTACCTGCTAATAATAAGACAAATTCAGAAGACTTGTCATCCTTTGATCTGTGCAATAGCCAAGATCGCTATCTACAGAAGACTGTGACAACCATGACTGGACAGAACCTATTCTGGGAATAATAAAAAAAGCCATAGTCTAGGTTTTGGCCTACAATCTGTACAACAACCAAGATTTCTAATTCCAGAGGTCTGATGGAGACAATTGCAACTGAACGGGTCTTCTGGAAACATAACGAAAGACTTTATCCCAGGCCTAGGATCAGCCCAATGACCAAGACCACCAACTACAGAAGATTGATTAACATGACAGTGAAGGAACAGAACTTCTAGAACTGCAAAGAACGACTTCATCATAAGCTCCATTCCTTGACCTGTACAGATACCAAGATCTCTAGATATAGAGGTCTGATTTTATCACCCATGACAGAGCAGAAATCTTCCATTAACCACAAAAGCACCTAGGGGAAAGTAAATGAAAATTTATGGAGTCTGTAGTTATTCTCATGACAGTATACTTCAAGGGTGAAGAAACCCTGTATCTCTTAGGCCAGTGGTGGCAACCTTTTTTTTTCAACCGAACCAAATCTCACCAAAAACACGATTGAAATTTATTTTGAGAGCCACACAGGGCGTGCACTGACAGAGGCTAGGAGCAGAGTCCTGACTCCTGGAGCGGCAGACCGGCACACAGAAGAGCCACATTAAAAAGTGTAAAGAGCCGCATGTGGCTAAGACTTAGGCCAAGAGAATTTCTTTCTAATATCTCCAATATTTACTGTGCCTATGCAGAGGAGGAAAAAAATAGCACAAAATAATCTTTTTATTTATTTATCTATGTATTTTTTATTTTATTGATTTATTTTTGGTTTTGATGTTATTTCCGATTTTTTTGCACTCTGTTTTGTTTTTATTGCAGGACCATGGTTATTATGTGGTGATTGACTTTATTGCTGTAATGCTTATTGGATTTTTTGTTTGATATCTTTTTTTGTATTGTTGTGGTGGTTCTCTTTCTTTTCCCTTATCTCAAACTGATGTTGAGAGTCTCTAGAAGGACTCCTCCCATTTTTGGCTTATTTGATTTTTACCCCATTTTATTGCTTTTCTTTTCTTCAAACAGAACCACAGAACTTGAACCATCTAGTTTCACCTCTCAAATTGATGGGGAAATAATGGAGGGTACCAAGACCAAACAGTAGTATGATCACTAAGTAGTAAGTTAGACACAGTGGGAACCACTTATACTAGCAGCCCGGGGTCGGGTGGGTTAAGGGTGAGAGATATGGCATGCAAGCTGGGAATAGGGGTGGACGGAGGACAACTTTGGTGATGGGAATTCCCCTGATTCAATGTTAATATGTACCTGAAACATTACTGTTAAAGATATGTAATCCACTTTGGTCAAAATAAAATTATTATAATTAAAAAATAACTCAAATCAATAAAATAAGTAAAATATTAGCATAAAATATATCAAGGTTAATTTCATAAAGTTATGTCTTGAGAATATGCAGTCATTAAAATATTTTAATTAGCAAAAATTCAAATACTACTTCAATTTGAAGTTTTATTAACTCAGTCCTGTCAACAACATTAGTTATAATCTATTCCAGTGAGTTTAATTGCAGTAATAGAGCTCAAAAATTAATAAAAGTATATTATACATGTAAAGTTTACATATTAGATATTAAATGTCATCAAATATACTTCTCTCCTATTATGTTAGAGCACAAAATATATTCTTATTTGATTTAAATAAAAGAGTAACTTTCTATAATTTATAATTATATTCAAATACATTGCTAATATATTTAAAAATACAATTAACTGCTACCAGGATTCAACTTGAATCATTCAGTAAATACGGTGAATTTTCTAGGTTCAGGGGTTGGTGTTTAAACTATATCCTTCAATACATCTAATGATATTAAGTAGAATTTCTGGGGGTGATGGAATATGTATAAACTAACCCCAGTTTTGCTTAAGGCTTAAATTTGGCTCTGGGCTTGGGAAATCATATGTGATCCAATGGATTTAACTAAAAATGTACCATGTCAGTGCAAGACCAGATCCTTAAACCATTTACAATGTCTCTAGCCCTCATTGAAGTGTTTTAAAATAACTTTGGAAATGTTTGTACATTTTGAGTAAGCGGTTAAAATATAATAGGCTACTGCTCTTTCATGTGGCATCAATCAATTTAATTAATACCAAATTTTTCTTTAATAATGTACATTTTATATAGTTTTAGCTCTGTTGTAAGAATTTATATCTTAAATAAAGGGGTGAATATATGCAAAAATTATGATTCAAAGTTCCTTAAAAAATAAATTTGGACAAATATGTGGTCTATTTAGGAAAGAACAATGTAATTCACACAAGAATTTTTTCTGTTTCTGGATACACACAAGAATTTTTCTGTTTCTGGATGCACACAAGAATTTTTCTGTTTTTGGATATTAGTCACAATAATAAATGCTTTAACATTTTTTGAATCTTTCTTTTTATTTTATTTTGTCCTTACATTTTTCTAGTTTCCATCTGTATCACAAACTATATGTCAAATTATAACCCTTAAAATAGAAGTCATATAAATAAAGTCAGGTTTAATTAACAAATGCATCTTTTTCGTAGAACAAATAAGTCATTCACTGTAAATTATTCTCAAAGGACATTTAGAAAGTCATGAAAATTAATCATTACAGCTATATTTGTGTATATGTGCAAGCATGTATATAAATCTTCATTTACTTAACTTACTAAATCTCTGAAGGTTAAAATATGGTTAGTGTTTATTTTTAAGAGAAGTTATTAGGAATGCTGGAATACACTAGGCAGAAACATCACTGATGATATTGTATATTTTATTTTATTAAAATCAGATCGAATCTTAATTCCAAAAATCCTAACTAAGCTATTTTTAGTGGATAAATTGGTTAAGTTTCCTAAAATCTTAAATGAATTGAAATATCACTATCATAAAGCAGTATCATATTTTTCAGAAGTAAGATGTGTATATCAAAATTTTGTGTAGAATGCAATAAAACACAATAGTATTTCTCATGTGTTTTTACTATTTTACTAGAAATTATTGCTATTCTCATTTAATTTACTGCAATATATATTATTTGTTCATAATGCTGCCTTACATTAGATTATAGATACCTAAATATTTTATGTATCTGAAACATATATTCTTAAAATTAAAAATAATTATAACCAGTTATCATTTTTGAAGCTTAGAGATAATATTGTAGTTCAGGTACTTGTCTTGCGCATGCTTTCTCCTGTTTTTATCTCCTTAACTCCATATGGTTCCCTGAGCCTGCCAGGAGTGATTTCTGAGCATAGAGCCAGGAATAACCCCTGAGAACCGCTGGGTGTGACCCAAAAATAAGTAAATAGATAAAAATAAATAAAAGGCAGGTGGAATGTTGAGCACTCATTTTTATTACTGTGGAGAGTTCTTATGTGTTGAGAGCTTTGGAGATCTCAAGATAAGCCAAAATCAGTTTGTTCATATTAATTTCAGTATTATATGACTATCTTTGCTATATAATTCTATACAATTCTCCCAAACCCAGACTCCACAAAGAAACTCCATATTCCTGCTTACCACAAAGTCTACCTTTTTACCATGCCTTTGGAAATCTCTAGTCATTTATGTGAATTATTTCCCTACCTAGACATTTTATGTAAGTTACATCATGTTATATGTGCAATTTTGTGCCTGGTTCTTTTATATACTATATTTCCAAGCCCTTCTATATTACAGACAGAAGAATTTCAATCAATATTACAATAAATATCTTTTTAATATGAAAGTTTCATTTATTTCCAAGTTTTTTAGTATTTGTTGAGAAAGTTAAATTGATATATAATGAAGAAATAGTATGGTATCTGACTGAAAAAGGTCTAGTTTGTTTTTGGAATATTCTCAGGACCCTAACCTAATGGTCATAGATTGTAGGCATATTCAAGGGACAAGACAGTCATTTATTATTTGACTTTAGAATTCCTATCTTGCTTGAGTTATCTATTAATAGCATGAACCAGAAAAACACAATTTTGGATAGAATGTAATAGTGAGTAAAATTTTATCTTTAATGATAATAATTGTCATTTCTTCCTTTTATTAGTTATTTTATTTTTTTTATTTAAACATCTTGATTACATATAAGATTGTGATTAGGTTTCAGTCATGTAAAGAACACCCCCTTCACCAGTGCAACATTCCCACCACCAGTGTCCCAAATCTCCCTCCATCCCACCCCACCCCCACTTGTACTCCAGACAGGCTTTCCAGTTCCCTCATTCATTCACATGATTATGGTAGTTCTCAGTGTAGTAATATCTATAACTGCACTCACAACTCTTTGTGGTGAGCTTCATGAAGTGAGCTGGAAGTTCCAGCCCTCTTCTCATTGTCTTTGAGGATTGTTGCAAAAATGACTTTTATTTTTCTTAAAACCCATAGATAAGTGAGACTATTCTGCGTCTCTCTCTCTCTCTCCCTCTGACTTATTTCACTCAGCATGATAGATTCCATGTACATTCATGTATAGGAAAATTTCATTACTTCACCTCTCCTGAAGGCTGCATAATATTCCATTGTGTATATATATCACAGTTTCTTTAGCCATTCGTCTGTTTAAGAGCATCTTGGTTGTTTCCAGAGCCTGACTATTGTGAATATATATAGGTGTGAGGAAGGGGTTTGTGTATTGTATTCTTGTGTTCTTAGGGTATATCCCTAGGAGTGGAATAGTTCGGTCAAATGGGAGCTCAATTTCCAGATTTGGAGGAATCTCCATATCGCTTTCCATAGAGGTTGGACTAGACAGCATTCACACCAGCAGTGGATAAGAGTTCCTTTCTCTCCACATCCCCGCCAGCACTGATTGTTCTCATTCTATGTGATGTATGCCAATCTCTGTGGTGTGAGATGGTATCTCACTATGGTTTTGATTTGCATCTCCCTGATTATCAGTGATGCGGAGCATTTTTTCATGTGCCTTTTGGCCATTTGTATTTCTTCTTTTATCAAAGCGTCCGTTCATTTCTTCTCCCATTTTTTGATGGGATTAGATGCTTTATTCTTCTAAAGTTCTGTCAGTGCCCTATATATGTTGGATATGAGCCCCTTATCTGATGTGTATTGGGTGAATAGTTTCTCCCACTCTGTGGGTGGCTCTTGTATCCTGAGCACTATTTCTTTTGAGGTGCAGAAGCTTCTCAGCTTACTATATTCGCATCTGTTGATCTCTGCTTCCACTTGTTTGAAAAGTGCAGTTTCCTCCTTGAAGAGATGCCTTTAGTCTCAATGTCATGGACTGTTTTATCGACGTGTTGTTCTATATACTTTATGATATCAGGTCTGATATCAAGGTCTTTAATCCATTTGGATTTTACCTTCGTACATGATGTTAACTGGGGGGTCTATGTTCGCTTTTTTTGCAAGTGGCTAACCAGTTCTGCCAGCACCACTTTTTGAAGAAGTTTTCCCTGCTACACTTAGGCTTTCTTGCTCCTTTGTCAAAAATTAGGTAATTGTATGTCTTGGGAACATTGTCTGAGAACTCAAGCCTATTCCACTGATCTGAGGGTCTGTCTTCATTCTAATACCATGCTGTTTTGATAACTATTGCTTTGTAGTACAGTTTAAAGTTGGGGAAAGTAATACCTCCCATTTTCCTTTTCCCTATGAGTGCTTTAGCTATTCTAGTGTGTTTATTGTTTCAGATGAACTTCATAAGTGTTTGATCTACTTCTTTGAAGAACGTCATGGGTATTTTTAAAGGAATCGCATTAAATCTGTATAAAGCTTAGTTTTTAAGACATAGAAACTTCTAAAACTTGGTAAATGTCCTGTCATGTGAAAATAGAGGTATCAAATGATATCCATTACATTTAAATTAATAATTGTGACAAATTTTGTGAATTTTTATAATAATATAAATTTAAAATTCACTTTTTAAAAATTATACTTCCAAACCATTTTATCTAGAGTTAAATAATACAGTAAATTTATAAGTCAAAAAATCTTAATTCAGGGGATGGTGGACAAAAAAATCTTAATTTAAGTTTAGATTTGAATTTCCCAAGAATCTCTAGTTTTAAAAAATATCAATGTATTTACAATGTATTTTAGCATCTAAAATAACATTGATCCAAATAAAATTGTCACTCTTAGCAATAGTACTTTTAGCATGCCAGTATTTTATTCCACTTAAAGGCCATACATACAATGAGTAATTAGAAGAATACTCAAGCATTCACTGCACATAGAAGCAAAATTATACTATATAAGAACTGAATAAGCACTTTGTCTCAGAATTAAAATTTGATGCAGGTCATCTTTTTATCATTTTGTATTTATTGTGCTAAGGATACTACTTGAAATACATCCTTTTCACCTAGCAAGTGTTCAGGATACAATTGTTTACATTGGCACAATGTTGTGCCTTGTATGAATAACTTGAAATGCATTCATCTTAAGTAACAAAATCTTAAGTAACAAGATCACATCTATTAAACAGCTTCCCAATTCTTGTATCAAAGGATTTGTCTGTCTGCGACTTACTTAACTCAGCATGACATTTTATGGTTCATTACATTTTATATACAACAAAATCTCCTTTTAGTGGAAGAATGATATTTTATATGCATATTCTTGTCTAGTCTAGAAAGTATTTGAGCTACTTCCACCTCTTTAATTTATATACCCAATTTATATTTTTTATTTAATTCTTCTGAATAAGTACCAAATATGGAATTGATAGGTCAATTTCTAGTTCTATGTGTATATATGTAAATTTCTGATAAAAACTAAAATTTTTTTTTTAAGTTTCATAGTTTCATCTCACTTTTTCAACATTATTTTTAGTAAAGCAAAATAACCCGTGTTTATAGAAACTAATCATGCTAAAATAAAAACAATTAGAAAAAATATACAAATATGTCACATTATTGATTTTAGGCACCAAGCAAATGCATCTAGAAATTATCAAATTATAAAATCAGTTGTTAGATTTAGGAATTGCTATTGGAGGTTGTTTCAAATTTGTTTTTTTTTAAATTTATTTTAATTTATTAATTAATTCTGGTTCTGCTCAGGAATCATTCCTGGCGATGTTCAGGAGACCATATGTGAAGCCAAGGACCAAACCCAGGTCAGCGATATATGAGGCAAGCACCTTAACCACTGTGCTATATAGCTTTATTCTCTTACTATTCAAGTTTAAACTAATCTCCCACTGATAGAATAAGTATATGATATTTATTCTTCAACAGAGATATTAAAATTGAAAAAAATTAGTGTTATATTATTAGAGAAATGATACTGCTATTTATTTAAACTCTAGTAAAAATAACTTGAATTCACTAAAGCTCCAGAGGGACTAAAAAAATGATCATACTAAGAGATGCTTTAAATGAGTAAACGTTTCACTTGGTAGTAATGCATTTATTAAATACAATATTAAATGCATTGTTAAGTGCATAATTAGTGTTCCTCATACAGCATTCCATGCACTTCTAACTAAGTATGTATAAATACGAGAACCAGATGGATTGTGCTAATGCCAGGATTACAAAATATCTCAGGCAGAAGCACTCTGTAATAAGTAGATTAATCATTAAGTGCTTTGGTGTTCATCAAAATATCATTAATCCTTATAAATTAAATGATTATTAATACACATAAATATGCATACATTAAAATACTAATAATTGTTGCATTTATTATTGTTCTCTATATTTCTTTTAGCATTGAAATTTTTCAGGAGATTGCTGGTTTTTCAGGAGATTCTATGTGCAAGATTCTCAATGCAAGAGCCAGGTGGATGCAGCATCCTTTATTCATTGATGTGCCAGGGACTACCTAGGCCTATCAGGAGCCTCCTGGGCTGCACTGGTTAATTCTTAGGTGGTCTTGTAATTCTGGAGACAACTATAGTCAAACAAATACAAGGATAGGTCTTAAGCCCTGATATATGTCTTTGTGCCCTAGACATTCCCTGGTGCACCTCAGGAAATCATGTAAAGTGTTCAAACCAACCTTGGGTCAGTATGTACAAAGCAAGCTCTTTACCCATTAATCTATATGTCAGGCCCCAGGATTTGCTTTAATTTTTTTTTTCCAATTTTACGCCACACCCTGCTGTGCTCAGCTCTTATTCCTCACTTCTCTTGGGAATCACTCTTTTTTGGCCTCTGGGATTGGGGGTCAGGGTTAATCTGGGTGTCAAGCACATTGATAGAATGTAATTAAGATACATGTACAGCAAATGCCTTATCTGCTCAACTATCTCTCCAGCTAAAAGGATTTATTTCTTAGAATGCAAGAGTTTTTCAAGTTCTCTCAAAATGCAAACTTCAAGGTATTCATTTTTTTTTAATTTTAACTTCTAACCCTGTTCTCTACAACACAACTTTTTTCTTAAACAGTGTATAGTTTATATTAGGAATTTATGTCCTACACAGTTCTACATTAATTAATTGCTGTTATTATTGTTTTTATTTTGGGCCACATATGTTAGTGGTCAGGGCTTACTTCTGTCTCTTCATTCAGAGATCACTCCCTGAGGTGTTCTGTGAACAATATAGGATAGAAAAAGAGTTGGCCACATGCAAGGAAAGTCACTTGCCTGCTGTTCTCTCTCCCTAGCCAGATTTAAGTAATGTTTGTGTCAAGAGGCATTTCTTTTATTTGAATCTAAGACACTATTATAACATTTAGTAACAACAAAGCATTCGTGTATGCATGTAGATAATTTAATTGCCTTTCAACTGTTTGTGTAATTCAAATTTCAATTTTAGAAATAAGCACCCAATATATTCGGCTGAGTTTTGACTCCACTGATCACTATAGTTATTAACACATTCAGATTATAAAATGCCACAGTATAGAAAATGCAACATTTAGCATTACAACACTTAGAAGATGACAAGTCTTCAGTTGGGTTCTATTCTTTTTGCTTGTTTTTGGCCAAAGCTACCTATGCTGAGTGTTTATGTCTGATTCTACACTCAGGAATAACACATGGTGGGATTTTTGGACATGCTTGTGTGCCAGGAATCAAACTTACTTTGGACATGTGAATAGAAGCAAACTTTCTATCCATTATGTCATTTCTTAAGTTTTATACCCTAGTATTTTTACTTTCTTCATATAAACACTTCAATAATCTTATAAGTTACTTTTACTTTGTAAGAATATAATATTAATTAAGTCATACTTCTCTTAGCATATATTTGTTTTGTCACTCACAAGGATAATTAAAGCACCTTAAGCATTCATTTGCATGACTCAGCCAATGGTGCTCTTATTTCTTCTAAACAAATATATAAAAATATTCTAATTTAATTTAGATAATGCTAAGTGTTTTAGTTTAGATAATGCTTTTAATTTGGAAAATGCTAGCCTGTACCAATAAACTAGCTATCAGGGGTCTCAAACTCAATTTACCTGGGGGCCGCAGGAGGCGAAGTCGGGTTGATCCTTGAGTGCAAAGTCAGTAGTAAGCCTTAAACTTTGGGGGGTGTGACCCAAACAACTAAAACAAACAAAACAAAAAAGTTTCCTCTAGGACAGGGACACAAAATGTTGTATGGAGGGTCACAAATGGCCCACGAGCCACGAGTTTGAGACCCTTGATAGCAATAAGTGAGAATTACTGTTGTACACATTTTTAGTACCAAGCATTTTCAATTTGCAGTCTTTTACTCATCTAAATTTTAGAGAATGGCACTGATGTGATTTTACTTTAGTCTTATAATTAGTAAATAGAAAAAGCTGTCACCTGTTTATATCTTGACTTTCATCCTTACTTATAAAATGAAGCTTAATATAATTTTCAAATTCTTGTCTTTAAATTTATGCTTAGCAAAAATTCTTCTCAGATTCTAAGCATAAACTTATTTCTGGATATGACCAAAAACAATGAAAAATTTTCTACTTTTCAGATTTTGTAAAGTATATTTTATTTTTGTTTTGTTAATTTTAATTTTATTATTATTTTTTAATGCAGCTGGATGACTACTGACTATGTACTCAGAGAACTCCTAGAAGATACTAAGGTTTCCTGGAGAGATTCTCAGGGATCTCTCGTTGGTGGGTGTTATTAAATGAACCCAATAGTGCCTCTTGCAATACAAATACTGTATAGACCTTTTACTATCTCTCTAGCCCCTAGAAAATATAAATATAGATACATATGCAGTTTTAAATAATATATTCTTTCAAAATATTATATTTAATTTAAAATATGTCATATTTGCCAATTTTTTTAACTAATGATTTATAGTTTACTTTTATAGAGGTCAGAAAGTATAACTTTCATAGTATAAGTCTGTTAAATACATTGACCTTTATGTAACAAAAATATGGTTTATTGGGCCCGAGCAATGGCACAGTGGTAGGGTGTTTTACTTGCATGTTGCCATGGTTTGATCCCCAGAGTCCAATAAGGTCCCCCAGGCCAGGAGTGATATCTGAATGCATAGTCAGGGGTAACCCCTGAGCATCACGGTTTGTGGTTTAAAAAACAAAAAAATTTAGTGAATATATATCTCATATGTACTATCACACATGAACATATGAAGGAACCTTTTCCAATATGGTATGATAAAGTCTCCCATAAACATGATGTCATTCCTTTTTTCTTTTCTTTGTTTTTGTTTGTTTTGTTTTGGGGCCACACTCAGTGACACTCAGGGGTTACTCATTGCTATGTGCTCAGAAATTGCTCCTGACTTAGGGGACCATATGGGACGCCAGGAAATCGAACCTCAGTCCGTCCTAGGTTAGTGCATGCAAGACAAATTCCCTACTGCTTTTGCCATTGCTTCAGCCCCGTCATTTATTTTCTATATAAGGCACTATATAATTATCAGTGTTTAATCAGTTGTTTCAACTATTGAAATGTGGGTGATGTAAGATCTTACTAAATAAATTTTGTATTTCTCTCTCTCTTTCTCCCCCTCTCTTTCTCTCTGTGCACTCCTGATTCTCTGCTCAGATGTTACTTCTCAGGGTTTATTATGTGGACAGATTTGGTGATGGTGACAAGCTGGGGTGGAAAGCATGCAAGGTATTTGATTATAAAACTCCTGCATTATCTTTCTGTACCCAAGCAGTTTACAGATTTTTTTTTAAAATATTAACTTAAATCAGAAATTAGAATATGCATCTACTGACTACTGACTACTAGACTCTACAGTGGGATAAAATTTTAATACACATCTTTAACCCATAGTGTGTTTATATTTATGCAATTTTAACAATATGTGGATTATTAATTTTATTTTTCAACAACAATAAGATGAAGATATTATTGAATTTCTTTGAAAATATTAGGTACCAAATATTTAGAACACTAATGTTGGGCATAGAAATGGGGAACTACTGTTAAGTAGAGAATCATGTTGAAAGAACAATCTATTGAGCTTGATAAAAGGGCAGCTCATACAATGAAAATAAAGAAGAAAGTACTGCTGTTGAGTCTGACAGCATTCTTTATAGAATTGGACTCAGTTTATTTTAGCAACACCTGGGGTTATATATCATCACACTATACAAGTTTTATTGGGTTATTGATTTAAGGGAGCATGAGAAACTTCTCTTCTAGTTTTAATTTAATTACTGGGTAATTTTTATGATGATAATACTAATTGTACTACCTAATCAAATGAAAAATTAAAACATACATGCACCAATTTTTTTATTGTTGACTTTGATATTATTCTTATTCTTCTCAGACTCCAGCTGTCCCTAGAACCTGCTATTTTTATTGCATCATCATATACTGTTCAGATTGGAGCTTACTGAGAACACATTAATGTAAATCTGCAGGTGTAAGTTTGACACATTTAGCACCTGTAAACATTTGAAAAAATTACCAAGAAGCACATCTATTCCTTAGTGAATGGGGGTGATGGATTCATAAAGCCATAATATTGTTACTATTTTTTTCAAAATCAAATGTTTTTTGTATGTCTCCTAGAGGAGTAAATATAAGCTAAGTTTGAAATAAAAATAAAATAGTAAATAATTTTGTGTTCTTCACCCATATAAAAGTGCTTATAATTCTTCAGATGTGTGTAAAAGGAATCATTCTTGATGAACAGTTAATTAAAATTGAAAATTATATTTTACAGGTATTTGTAAGTAAAGCTTACCTAGAGGAAACAATATGGTATTTATTTATTTATTTATTTATTTATTTATTTATTTTTGGTTTTTGGGCCACACCCGGCAGTGCTCAGGGGTTACTCCTGGCTGTCTGCTCAGAAGTAGCTCCTGGCAGGCATGGAGGACCATATGGGACACCGGGATTCGAACCAACCACCTTAGGTCCTGAATCGGCTGTTTGCAAGGCAAACACCGCTGTGCTATCTCTCCGGGCCCTTATTTATTTATTTTTGGTTTTTGGACCATATTGGTGATGCTCAGGATCTACTCCTGCCTATGTTCTCAGAAATCACTCCTGCCTTGGAGGACCATATGGAATTTCTGGATCAAACATAGATGAGTCCTTGGCAGCCACTTGCAAAGCATACTTCCTACCTCCATGCTCTGGCTCTGGCTCCAATATGAGATATTTCAATTTAAAAATTTTCCAAAGTAGGAGCCAGAGAAGTGGCTCAAGCAGTAGGGAGTTTGCCTTGCATATGCTAACCTAGGATGGTCCACAGTTTGGTCCCCTGGTATCCCACATGGTTCCTCAAGCCAGGAGCGATTTCTGAGTGCATATCCAGGAGTAACTCCTGAGCTTCACTGGGTGTGGCCCAAAAACCACAACGAAAATTTTCCAAAGTAAAGTTTGTTATATTCTTCATGGCATGATCGATCAGCATTAAAAGTTTTTTTTTTTTTGAAGAAATGGCTGACTGTGTGGACTGCCAGGTGAAGTGCTGATTGCTTCACCTGCAGATCTCCACCCTGCTGTGCTTCTTCTGAGGAAACTGAGGACCCAAAGGGAGCCCTGTCCTGTGCTTCTCTGTCTTTCCTGAATTCTTGAAGCTCTCCTCAAAGCCCTGGGAAGCAAACCCCCCAAAAACTGCATTCTGAAGCTACCCAGCAAGTGAGTGAGTAAGTAAGAAATGGCTGACTGTGTGGACTGCGAGGTGAAGTGCTGATAGCTTCACCTGCAGAGTCTCTGCCCTGCTGTGCTTCTTCTGAGGAAACTGAGGACCTAAAGGGAGCCCTGTCCTGTGTTTCTCTGTCTTTTCTGAATCCTTGAAGCTCTCCTCAGAGCCCTGAGAAGCGAACCCCCCAAAAACTACATTCTGAAGCTACCCAGCAAGCGAGTGAGTGAGTAAGAAATGACTGACTGTGGGGACTGACAGGAGAATGTTGATAGCTTAACCTGCAGAGTCTCCACCCTGCTATGCTTCTTCTGAGAAAACAGAGGACTTGAGGGGAGCCCTGTCCTGTGCTTATCTGTCTTTTCTGAATTCTTGAAGCTCTCCTCAGAGCCCTGGGAAGCGAACCCCCCCAAAAACTGCATTCTGAAGCTACCCAGCAAGCGAGTGAGTGAGTAAGAAATGGCTGACTGTGGGGACTGCCACGTGAAGTGCTGATTGCTTCACCTGCAGAGTCTCTGCCCTGCTGTGCTGCTTCTGAAGAAACTGAGGACCCAAAGGGAGCCCTGTCCTGTGCTTCTCTGTCTTTTCTGAATTTTTGAAGCTCTTTTTAGAGCCCTAGGACGTGAACCCCCAAAAAACTGCATTCTGAAGCTACTCAGCGAGCAAGTGAGTGAGTAAGAAATGGCTGACTTTACAAGCCCAGAAAGTGAAAGGCGCTGAACTCTGCTGGAACATAAATGCCAGCACCCATATCTGCCTGTATTCTGTGATGTGCTCCATTTCTGGCCCGAGTTCATCCTGTGTGTGGCTCACCTGTGGACAGATTGCCTTCCCTGGAGCCTTCCCTGGAGGTGAGTTTACAAGCTCAGAAAAGGGGAAGCCGCTGAACTCTGCTGGAACTCAGATGCCAGCACCCCTATCTGCCTGTCTTCTGTGTTGTGCTCCATTTTCTGCCTGATTTCATCCTGTGTGTGGCTCATCTGCAGATGGCTTGCCTTCCCTGTAGCCTTCCCTGGAGGTGAGTTTACAAGCCCAGAAAGGATTGAAGCCAGAGGAGCATGTCCGATGCACATTATTTAGCCAATGAATACAACCACAACACGTAGAAAAACCCACAATACAAGTGTGACAATGGGGAAACAATACAGGCCAGCGTGAGACATAGAGAATGACGATGGCAACTCTGATGACTGGAACGTGACCAACCAACTAGTCAGTCTCTCAGATAAGGAGTTTAGAGTTGCAATATGGAAGATGTTCAAAAAACTCAAAGAAATTATAGAAGAGAACCCTAATAAGAATAAAGAGAATATGAAGATAGAAATCAGAAAACTCCAAACTGAAATTTTAGGTCAAATAACAGGTCTGAAAAACTCAGTAGATGAATTGAAGGAAAATATGGTTGAGCTTTCCCCTGTGTTAACAGCAGCTGAGTATAAAATTAGTAAACTGGAAGATGAGATGAATAACAATTCCATACAGCAGAAGAAATTGGAAAAAAGCCTTAAAGCAAATGATCAAACAATGGAAAAATTACTCAAAGAATGGGAACAGATGAAAATAGAAGTCTATGATAAGCACAACAGAATAAACTTAAGAATCATTGGAGTCCCAGAGACTAAGGAAGAAAATCTCCAGGAAGAATCAACGGTAAAGAACATCATTAAAGAGAAACTACCAAAGCTAAAGAATACATGTGATCAAATCCTGCATGCCCGAAGAGTACCAGCTAAAAGAGACCCCAGAAAAAACACCCCAAGACACATCATAGTCACAATAACGAATCCCACAGACAGAGCCAGAATTCTAAAAGCAGCAAGATCGAAATGAGAAATTACATTCAAGGGAACATCCATGAGATTTACTGTAGACCTGTCACCGGAAACACTCAAGGCCAGAAGGCAGTGGTGAGACATAGTGACAAAACTCAATGAAATAAATGCTTCACCTAGAATACTGCACCCAGCAAAACTCCCTTTCAGTTTGAAGGAACAATACATGGTTTCACAGACAAACAACAGCTCAGAAACTTTACAGACTCAAAACCATTCCTAAAAGAAAAAATAAACGGCCTACTTTAAGACAAGACTGACCAACAGACACACCAAACTTCGATATAAAGATGCTGCAAACTCCAAGGACAATTCTTTCTTCTCACCCCCAGAAGCCTGGATACACATTCTTCTCTGATGGACATGGGACATTCTCCAGGATAGACTACATACTGGCACATAAAACATAATGTCAATGAACTAAATGCACCAGTTAAGAGACACAGAGTGGCTAAATGGATCAAAAAACTCAATCCAACCTTCTGCTGCCTACAAAAAATGCACCTGAATAGTCAGAACAAATATAGACTCAAAATAAAAGGCTGGAGGAAAATCATCCAAGCAAACAACACCCATAAAAAAACTGGAGTGGCCATACTAATATCAGATGATGCAAACTTTATACTTAGAAAAGTTGTAAGGGAAAAGATGAACATTTTGTATTAATCAAGGGATACATACAGCAGGAAGAAATCACTCTCCTAAACATATATGCACCGAATGAGGGGCCAGCAAAGTATTTAATAAAATTTTTGACAAATCTGAAAAATAATATCAATAGCAACACAATAATTGTGGGAGACCTCAACATGGCATTGTCAACACTTGACAGGTCAACCAGACTGAAACCCAACAAGAATATACTAGACCTGAAAAGAGAAATGGAAGAAAGAGGCATAGTAGATATATACAGGACACTTCACCCCCAGAAGCCTGGATACACATTCTTCTCTGATGGACATGGGACATTCTCCAGGATAGACTACATACTGGCACATAAAACATAATATCAAGAGAATAGAAATTTTGCAGGCTACCTTCACTGACCACAAGACCCTGAAATTATATGTGAACTACAAAGGGACACAGAAGAAAAACTTTAATACCTGGAAGTTAAACAGCCTAATACTGAATAACCAGTGGGTCCGAGATAAAATCAAAGAGGAAATAAAAACCTTTCTAGAAACAAATTACAATGGAGACACAAACTCTCAGAACCTATGGGACACAGCAAAAGTAGTACTGAGAGAAAAATTTATAGCTTTGCAAGCACACATCTGGAAAGAAGAAGGGGCATACCTGAATAGCTTAATGACACAGCTCATAGAATTAGAAAGTTCTCAACAAAAAGACCCAAAATAGGGAGACAGAAGGAAATAACAAAACTGAGAGCAGAAATCAATGAAGTGGAAATCCAAAAAAACAATCCAAAAGATCAACGAAAGCAGAAGTTGATTCTTTGAAAAAATAAGTTTGATAAACCACTGGCAAAACTAACAAAGAAAAAGAGACAGAGAGAAACTTGATAACTCATATTAGGAATGAAAAAGGAGAGATCACTACTGATATGGTAGAGATCCAAAGGGTAATCAGAAACTACTTTGAGAAACTCTGTGCCACTAAAAATGAAAACCTAGAAGAAATGGATAAATTTTTGGACTCTTCTAATCTTCCACGGTTGAAGGAAGAGGATGTAGCATATCTAAACACCCCCATCACCATTGATGAAATAAAAATGGTAATCAAAAGTCTGCCCAAAAACAAAAGCCCAGGCCCAGATGGATTCACTAATGAATTCTATCAAACTTTCCAAGAGGAACTTCTAGCAATCCTGGCAAGACTCTTTCATGAAATCTAAAACTAAAAAAAAGGAACACTTTGAAATAGCTTTTATGAAGCCAACATCCCCTTGATACCTAAACCAGACAGAGATGCTACCAAAAAAAAAATTACAGACCAATATCGCTGATGAATGCAGATGCAAAGATACTCAACAAAATCCTGGCTAATAGGATTCAATGCCTCGTTAAGAAGATCATCCACTATGATCAAGTAGGTTTCATCCCAGGAATGAAAGGCTGGTTTAACATCCATAAATCTATCAACATAATACACAACATCAACAACAATAAAAATAGATATCATATGATCATATCAATAGATGCAGAGAAAGCATTTGATAAGGTCCAACACCCATTTTTGATCAAAACTCTCAGCAAGATGGGAATGGAAGGATCCTTTATCAACATATTTAAGGCCATGTACCACAAGCCAGAGGCAAATTTGTCCTCAAAGGAGAAAAACTGAAAGCCTTTCCTCTAAATTCTGGCATAAGACAAGGTTGCCCTCTCTATTCAATATAGCACTGGAAGTACTCGCTACAGTTATTAGGCAAGAAAAAATATCAAGGGAATTCAGATAGGAAAGGAAGAAGTCAAGCTCTCACTGTTTGCAGATGACATGATAGTCTACCTAGAAAACCATAAAGTCTTTACGAAAAAGCTTCTAGAAACAATAGACTCATATAGCAAGGTGGCAGGCTACAAAATTACCACACAAAAATCAATGGCTTTTCTATATACCAATAGTAATAAGGAAGAAATAGATGTTAAGAAAACAACCCCATTCAATATAGTTCCACACAAACTCAAATATCTTGGAATCAACTTGACTAAAAATGTGAAAGACCTATACAAAAAAACTATAAATCCCTGCTCCAAGAAAAAAGAGAGTACACACAAAATGGAAGCACATACCCTGCTCATAGATTGGCAGGATTAACATCATTAAAATATCAATACTCCCCAAGGCATTGTATAGATTTAATGTGATCCCTCTAAAGATACCCATGACATTCTTCAAAGAAGTGGATCAGGCACTTTTGAAATTCATTTGGAACAGTAAACACCCTAGAATAGCTAAAGCAATCATTGGGGAAAAGAATATGGGAGGAATTACTTTCCCAAACTTTAAACTGTACTACAAAGCAATAGTTATCAAAACAGCATGGTATTGGAATAAAGACAGGCCCTCAAATCAGCGGAATATCTTGAATACTCAGAGAATGTTCCCCAGTAAATCACCTAATGTTTGATACAGAAGCAACAAATCCTAAATAGAGCAAAGAAAGCCTCTTCAACAATTGGTATTGGCACAACTGGCTAGCCACTTGCAAAAAAAAAAAAATGAACTTGGACCCCCAGCTAACATCATGTACGAAAGTTAAATTCAAATAGATTAAAGACCTCGATATCAGACCCGAAACCATAGATATATAGAACAACACATAGGTAAAACACTCCAGGACATTGTGACTAAAGGCATCTTCAAAGAGGAAACTGCACTCTCCAAGCAAGTGAAAGCAGAGATTAACAGATGTAAATATAATAAACTGAGAAGCTTCTGCACCTCAAAAGAAATAGTGACCAGGATACAAGAGCCCCCCCACTGAGTGGGAGAACTATTCACCCAATACCCATCAGATAAGGGGCTAATCTCCAAAATATACAAGGCACTGACAGAACTTTACAAGAAAAAAACATCTAATCCCATCAATAAATGGGGAGAAGAAATGGACAGACACTTTGACAAAGAAGAAATACAAATGGCCAAAAGACACATGAAGAAATGCTCCACAGCACTAATTATCAGGGAGATGCAATTCAAAAGAACTATGAGGTACCACCTCACACCACAGAGAATGGCACACATCACAAAGAATGAGAACAAGCAGTGTTGGCTTAGATGTGGAGAGAAAGGAACTCTTGTCCACTGCGGTGGGAATGCCATCTAATTTAACCTTTATGGAAATCAATATGGAGATTCCTCACAAAACTGGAAATCGAGCTCCGTTACGACCCAGCTATACCACTCCTAGGAATACACCCTAGGAACACAAAAATACAATACAAAAATCCCTTCCTTACACCTATATTCATTGCAGCACTATTTACCATAGCAAGACTCTGGAAACAGCCAAGATAACCTTCAAGAGACGAATGGCTAAAGAAACCGTGGTACATATACACAATGGAATATTATGCAGCTGTCAGGATAGATGAATTCATGAAATTTTCCTATACATGGATGTACATGGAATCTATTATGCTGAGTGTAATAAGTCATAGAGAGAGAGAGAAAGATGCAGAATGGTCTCATTCATCTATGGGTTTTAAGAAAAATAAAAGACATTCTTTCAATAATAATTTTCAGACACGAAAGAGAAAAGAGTTGGAAGTTACAGCTCACCTCATGAAGCTCACCACAAACAGGGATGACTTTATTTAGAGAAATAACTATGTTTTGTACTATCCTAATAATGAGAATGTATGTGGGAAATTGAAAGCCTGTCTAGAGTACAGGCGGGCGTTGGGTGTGGATGAGGGAGATTTGGGACATTGGTGATGGGAATGTTGCACTGGTTTTCTTTACATGACTGAAACCCAAACAGAATCATGTATGTAATAAAGTTGTTTAAATAATAAAATCATATTAAAAATGATGTTTTTACTGAAACTAGAAATTATTATTAAAATTAATGGGAAATAAAATGTAGAAAAAGTAGAAAAAATTTCATGTTCATAGATTGAAAGAATTGTTAGCATTACTGAAATAAAATTTAATTTAATAATTAAAAAAACATTTTTGATCATATGTGGAAAGATGATACTCATCTAAAAATAAAATTTTCCATATTTAATTTTATAATTTTCTTATTTATTATTTAATGTATAATGTTTATTGTTAATAATTCATTATTATTATGCATTAATTATTTTTAATAGAATATATTTAAAATAATTATATATGATTATTTAAATCATCTAAAAGTATATATAATTCTATTAATGCAGAGATATAGCTCTCAGTATAGAAATATTTCTTTCATTTTTATACTATATATAACAAAAATAATGAATTGGTAATACCAAATAAGTTGGTTTCTAATAATTCAGGTTATATCTTGGCACTGACATTCATCACTATAGAGCATTATTTAAATAATGCAAAATATTTCAATATTTGCTTTATTATTCATTTTAGATTAGTTTTTGCTATTTTATTGAATTTCCTAATTGTTATGCTGTTAACTGTACAGCAATGCAACACCACACCCACTACCAAAGTACCCACTTTTCTACATCATTGGCTGAATAGTTTCTTTCTGTCACCACTTCCCCATTATATATAAACTGTTCTATAGAATACAAATTTCAGCTCTAAGGATTTTGGATATTTCCAGTCATTTACTATTTTTATTTATATATAACTTTAATAGAGATACCTTTTTTATTAAGTTGGTGGCAACTAGACACAAATGGTTTTAACAGAATCCTGGAATTCCACAGAATGTAAATCAATAGGTTAATATTTTTCAAATACTATATCTTTTAAAATTTATGTACACTGAGTTCAGAGCTGTGGCGCAAGTGGTAGGGTATTTGCCTTGCACAGGCTAACCTAGGACAGACCACAGTTCAATCTCCTGGTGTCTTGATCAACTTTCCTATTCTTTACCCAAAGTGACACACTTATAATAATTTTTTCATTCATTAGTCAAAGGTATAGAGAGTAAAATGCATGTCATAGAAACCTTCATAATCACTTAAAGTTCTATAAAAATGCATTTTAATGCAAACACTATGATTACCTGAAATATTAAACTAGTGTTAAATTACCTTTTTTTTACCTTCTTTCCTGAATCTTTCGAGATAGTTTCTATCAAATGTAGACATGCTTATCAATGAGCACATGTTAATTATAGTACTATTTGTGGTAGTAAACATAAGAACACACAGCAAGTATCCATTCACAGATAAGTGAATGAAGAAAATATAAAATTATGATTTCTTTTAATTTATTTATTTTCCCTACGTCTGAATGTGCTCAGGGAATTTTCTTATATCTGCTCTCAGAAATCACTCCTGTCAGGGATCTGGTAATCATATGGGGTGGCAAGGACTTAATCTGAGGCAGATGCTTTAGCAGGCAAGCATCTTACCTACCTTATTCTCTCTGACTCACCAAATAATTCTTTTACTTCTAGCTTTCCTAGTTTGGGCAGCATACATCTAACTTTTATTATGACAATATATATGTTTATTTTTTTAGAGGAGGGTTCTTGGGCTACACTAATAGTCAGGATATACTCTTGGTTCTATGATCACTCCTTCCATTGCATTAGGGATAATATCTAGTACCAGGTAGATCAAACCTAGTAAGAACAATTGTCTTGCAAAAAGTAAACTCATACCTCCTTTACTGTCTTTCGTTGTCATTAAAAAATTCATTATTTTAATCTTTTTTACGTGTGTTCTTGATAGATATTTGTATTATTAATATTAAGTTAACTAAAACAATAGCAAAAGTGAATATATCTTAAAATCAACATTCTCTTAACTATGTAATAATTTCAGTCATATTGACTCATTCAAGTAAAGGGACATTTTTAATTTTCCTTTGTCTTTTTTCATTTCCCTTTTTCATGACAAAATGGCCTTATTAAATATTGCATTTAGTTGTGATTAATTAGGTTACTATCAGATACTATCAGCACCCTTTCTGGTAGAATTAAATAGTGATTATTATATCGTATTTTTACTCTAAGTGCTGAGGTTGACAACAATATGACTGTAGCAAAAAGAAAAAAATAAAATTAAATGCTACATAATCAAGAATTTAGAAAACTACATTTTTCAATTAGTAACTTGATAAAAAGACTAACTACATCATTGACAATAATATTTTGTGCTGATAAAATAATCTTATGTTCAATTTCTTAGTCACACCAAGACAGTAACATCTTATTTTCTTTTTCAGTACTACCCTTATTCCTCACACCCTGGTTAAAAATTAAAGTGCTTATATATGGACACAACTCGATACTGAAAAATTAAATTATGTGAAAGGTTGATCCTTTTTGATTATATAGAACTGTGAAGTTGTCATATAAATATTATTTATTAGTAGAAAATGTAAGTATATTAATTGCTTTTCAAGATATTTAATATCATAAAATATATTTTGAATATCAGTACTTAAAATTTAAGAAAATAGAAGCTTGTAGAAATTTTTGAACATATTGACCTGATCATTCCTATAAAAATGAGTACCAGGAATTTTAATAGACTATGGAAGATATTCCATTAGCTCTGCGGAATATATGAATTGTGAAATTTTGAAATATTCATGTCTTTGTTGAGAAAACCATTTGCTCTCGCTCTAATTAGCACTTCCTTTTTTCCTTCCTTCCTTCCTTCCTTTCCCTTTCTTCCTTTCTCTCTTTCTCTCTTTCTCTCTCTTTCTTTCTCTTTCTCTCTTTCTTTCTCTCTCTTTCTTTCTTTCTTTCTTTCTTTCTTTCTTTCTTTCTTTCTTTCTTTCTTTCTTTCTTTCTTTCTTTCTTTCTTTCTTTCTTTCTTTCTTTCTTCTTTCTTTCTTTCTTTCTTTTCTTCTTTCTTTCTTTTTCTTTCTTTCTTTCTCTTTCTTTCTTTCTTTCTTTCTTTCTTTTCTTTCTTTCTTTCTTTCTTTCTTTCTTTTTCTTTCCTTCTTTCTGTCCTTTTTTCTTTCCTTCTTTCTTTTTCTTTCCTTCCTTCTTTTTTTCTTTGCTTCCTTCCTTCCTTCCTTCCATTTTTTCTTTCTTTCTTTTTCTTTTTCTTCCTTCCTTCCTTCCTTCCTTCCTTCCTTCCTTCCTTTCTCTTTCTTTCTTTCTTTCTTTCTTTCTTTCTTTCTTTCTTTCTTTCTTTCTTTCTTTCTTTCTTTCTTCTTTCTTTCTTTCTTTCTTTCTTTCTTTCTTTCTTTCTTTCTTTCTTTTCTCTTCCTTCCTTCTTCTTCTTCCCTTCCTTCCTTCCTTCCCTTCCTTCCTTCCTTCCTTCCTTCCTTCCTTCCTTCCTTCCTTCCTTCTTTCTTCTTCTTTCTTTCTTTCTTTCTTTCTTTCTTTCTTTCTTTCTTTCTTTCTTTCTTTCTTTCTTTCTTTCTTTCTTTCTTCTTTCTTTCTGCAAGACAGGTGTGCTATCTCTCAAAGAACCTGGTAAGGAATGATATTTATGCTGTATGCACTGTATAACAAATAATAAAATGTAATATTAAAATGTTTTCTTGTTTCTATTTTATGAAATATAATGTGGATTCAAGTATTAATTATTTTTTAAAAAACAACCTGAGAAAGCTGAGCTACAACTCACAGTAGTTAAAATCTCTTTAAATTTGTCAAGAAGGTAATTCTCATATGCCATTGTTCTAATACATTTTCCTACCAGAGAACTCTATGAGCAGAAATACTTTAATAATTTTTCCAAATACATATTTATTATTTTAGCTTGAAATTGTAGAAAATTTTGCCAGTAGAAAAATTTCCATGATAGTGAATCACTGCTGTTTCAGATGTACTATTTTGTTTTTTTTGTTTTGTTTTACTGATAAACATAAAAATAATTTCTGTATACTATTCTTAAAATTTATCATTTAAGTAAAGAAAAATTGGCTCCTAAAACTTTGTATTGAACTGCTTGTCTTTTAGTTCAGAAAATAAATTATTGTTTCTTTCATTTTCTTACTAGGAAGTAATAGGGAATCTTCCGCTATTCAAAAAGTAGCAATGTTATAGAAATTGAAAGTGTCATAATTCCCGTTTTTTGAAGAACTCTCTCTGATAAAAAGTATGTGAAGACTGGGGCTGGAGATATAACACAGAGTTAGGGCTTTTGCCTTGCATGCAGCTGACCCAGGACAGACCTGGATTCGATCCATTGTGTTTCATATGGTCCTCCAAGCAAGGAGTGATTTCTGAGTGCATAGCCAGGAGTAAGCCCTGAGCATCACCAGGTGTGGCTCAAAAACCAAAACTAAAAAAATAAATACAAGTTTATGAAGACTGAAGGAATAAAAGAAAAAAAGATCATTGTCTCATGTTACACAAAAGTGGTTCCTCTAATAACATCATATTTCCGAGAAAACGTGTAGCGTTAGTAAATTTGAATTATATACAAAAAATAACATCATAATGAATAACTGAAATATTCCAGAAATGTATTTCATATTTTGCAACTATTTGTATTATAATTATTTTATCAATAAAATCAATTATATAATTTTATTACAACAATGTCTTTAATTAAATATCTACACTAAAAATAATACAGAAAACATTCCTAGGAAGTATTAAAGTGTTTTTGCATTAAAAAGCAAACAATATAACTATTTCAAATTTATTGACTTTAATTTTAATAACTGAAAGTTTAATATCTTATTAATAATTTTAATGTGATATATTAAATTTGATTGCTATATCATATATATATGGTTATACTAAATCTCTTTTTAAAGCTTGATGCTAGTTAAAGTAGAGTTATGCTGTACTGATAAATAATTTTGCTTAGCTATAGTTTTGTGTACTTATGTTTAGTTGTATTCTGAAGAAAATGTCTTTGTTTTAATTGACTGGAAAGTTTTAACTCCCTCGGGTTTTAGTTTTGATGAGCTGTGAAGACGGTTTTTTAATGACTTAGTAAGTGACATTGATTATCATTAAATCACATCAAGAAGAGGAAACAATGCTATTAGCATATAATTTTCTGTACTCCACAATAGTTTAAGCAGGGAATTCTTAAATATTACCAGTATCAAGCCTCAGAGCACCTAATAATTCTCAAGTATGTGGTAATAAAACAAAACATTTTATTCTAAGTGAAAAGCCATGATTTACTCATAGACTCAAACTCATTATGTTAATACATTAAGATATATTTAAAATTTTGCTGTGATAATAAAAGTATTATTATTATTTTTCCTTTAATTACTTTTTACTTAATTTTTAAAATAAATATTTATTGTAATCAAAGTGCATTACAAATCTTTCACAGAATTATTTATGGTACATAGTGACAATAAATGAGGGGCATCCCCACCACCAGTTTTCTCCTCCCCCACACCTGTTCCCAGCAAGTATCTCATATCTCCCTCCTTTACCCCTCAGAATACTAGTGTAACTAGTCTCCACTTTACAGCTTGTTGTAGATTGGGTATCTATTCTGTTGTTATTGAAGATAAAAGAATAAGAAAAAAGGAATAAAAAATTTGGTAGTAGCTACCAAAAAAAAGGGGGGGGGAGAAAAAAAGAAATAAAAAAATGCACCTGGCAAAGAAAAAAAAATCACCAAATAATCACTACAAGAGTGAAAAAGAAAGAAAAAAGTGGAAGAAAAAGAGAAGGAAAATAAAGTCAAAAACTAACAAATCAAAACAAAACAAGAAAAAGAAGGGGTGCTGGAGTGGCAGGGTTTGGCGTTCCCCCATTTTTTTTTTTTTTTTTTTGCATAGGCACAGTAAGCATTGGGGAAGAAAGGGAATTCCCGTGGTCAAAGAGATGCAGGGTTTCTCCATCCTTGAAGCATACCATCATGGGATCAGCCGCTGGCCCCATTTATACTCATTACCCCATCCCAAGGGCTTTTTTTTTTTTAATAAGAGTTCTGGGCTACAGCCTAGGGTAGGGTTTTCCTTATTGGTCCCAAGGTAAGTTCTGTCCAGTCACGGTTGTCAAAGTCAGTTTTCTGCAGTTGGTGTTCTTATTTTTCACAGTTCAAAGGACAATACATCTTCTGATTTGACCTAAGACCAGGTTGTTCTATCACATCACCTAACATTAAAAGTATTATTATTTTACTCGTTACTACATAGAAAGTGTTACCATTGTCTATTATGTTGATCTTTGTTTTGGGGTCGTTATGGATGTTTCAGAGAATTAATCTAGGTCATGAAATAGAGATCATCTGTCTTATTAGGGAGTCAGCATGGGATGCCTGTATCCAAGGCAAGTACCTTTACTCTGTTCTATCTTTTCAGTTCCTTATAACATTTTTTTTAACCCAGATAGTGTGAACTATCCCTTACTGTGACATATAGACACTCCTTTTCATTGTATTTTCTTAATCATTGCTTCCTATTTAAACAAACAGCACTTGCTTTTAAAGGAACACTCTAAGGGGACTCTGTTTTGAATCACCCACTTCATTCTTACTATCATAGTCCACTGAGGTATAGATTTATATATTAGTATAATTATGTATATTTGTAATTATGTACACATATATAATAGTACACATATTTACTAGTTTATAGTTTGGGGTAGATTTATTCTTTGCTTGGCACCTTTTCTTACTGATTAGTAAATAATTAAAATTTAGTGAAGACTCTAAAAGAACTCTACATTCTATTTCCTTTCTATTCTCAATCAAATTTCTATGAATTAACTGTGTATATATTAGATGATATTAAGACACACATAGGATTCTGATAAACAACATTTCAACAATCATTACCTATAGTTTAGTATTTATTCATCAATTAATATCAAAAATCTACAGAGATAGAACTAATTTTACAATCATTTAAAAACATTTTGAAGGACCAGAGCAATAGCACAGTAAGTAGGGTGTTTGCCTTACATGCAGCCATATGAGGTTCAATTCCTGGCATCCCAGGTGGCCCTCCAAACCTTCCAGAAGGAGCGTCTGAGTGCAGATACAGTAGTAACTCTGAGAGCCGCAGGATGTGGCCCCAATATCAACCAACCAACCAACCAAACAAATACTATTTTGATAACTGAAAATCCTCTCATATATATAAAACTTATCAGAGAAACCAATAAATCAGTTGATTCCATTTGGATAGAAGATTACATGAAAAGGCATATATAGTAATGCCATACTGCCATTACAAAATAGAGGCTTTCTGAGATCAATAATGGCATTGTGAACATATAATAAGATGTGTTTAGGGCACACCATTCAAAGAGCAATGCCAATCAATAGCAAACTACCTGGGTGTACTGTTATAGACAATTTGTGGCACTACTGTATTGTGTTGCATTTATTCTTTCATATATATTTAATTAAAATGTTAAAGTACTGTATGTTTGCTACTAAAAGTATTATACATTGTAAAACATGCCCCTACTTAAAATTGCATCTGCTATTGAGTTTTTCTTTTCATTTTAATCAAGGCTCCAACAACTTCAATACTATTAATAAAAAACTTCTCTGCATACAATGATAGAGTTTCATGCATATAAATAATAGAGTTAATTGTCTACAATGTTCAACACCACATCCTTCATGTGTGTCCCTTCTCTATATCATTGCCCAAAGTCCTTACCACTCCCTACCACCCTTCATCTGGGCTACTCTATTCCATACTGTTTTAAACTCAGCTCTTTGCTTTTGTATCTGTTTGTATGTTTTTACAAGCCCTTCTCTCTCATCTCTATCACTAAAAAATTTTTTTAACTTAGCATGATTCAAAATATTTTATTATGATCAAAAATATACTGTAAATGTTAATTAGCTTGTCTTGCAAACTATAGATTAGAATTTAATCTTCAGCACCACATATTGTATATGGAACGCTACAAATTGTGGTCCAAAGTCCCTATCAAGCTTCAAAAAACATATTAAATAAATAAAGAAATAATCCAATATTATTTACTCAGAGTTTTCAATACATTGTGGCAATGTCTCACTTATGGGGGTCATTTATGTCATTTTTCCCCAAACTTATATCACTATATATGTATTCACTTCTTTAATGGTTGACCTTTTGTTTCTTTTTGCAGAGGTTGAGTTTCCCAAGCTGTGTTTACAGAGTGGGCAGGACACCACTTCCAAAGACAGCCAATTCAGCAGGTCATAAGTTGAATTCTAGAGTCCCAGAAGGATGCTGTGCTATTCAGTGCTAAGGCCTCTTAAGTCAGACCAAGTAATGTGCAGGATGTCATAAAGTGCTATGAATCTCTCATCTCAATGCCTGATTGAAATTTTTGAAATTAAGTGTTTTTTTACAATTATTCAAATTTTTGAATTTTTAATATTAACTATATTTTACAAGAGATAGAATACTTAAATAAATTTCTTTATAATGAAGAAATAAGTATGATTGATTAAACAATGTTTTTTTAACAAAATATAAAATTCTTGTCTTAAGCTAACCTTGAACTTTTCTATAAGTACACCTGACCTTTGTTTTTCCTTCTTAATGTCAACTGCACAATTGTTTAACTCATTTAATTCTTTCAAGTCCTCAGCACGCTAGGTCATGGTGTTAGATAGATTTAGACATTTCTTCAGATTTTGTAAGTGCACTAACTTATTTTATCATCCATACTCACTATAATTAAGCAAGTGTTTCCTTGTTTTAAAGCAAAATTTTGACATTCTAATTGATCACTTTTTAAACTATGACATTTTCAGTATTTTCCTTAATTAACGATTTTATGTTCTCTCTCCACGTTATTAGTATAATTGTTTAATCTCCATTATTACCATTCCCTCAGATATATTATGCAAAATGTTTCCTTTTAACTTTAATTTATTTTACTCTAATAATAGCCCGTTATCTTTAACTTTTGACTGTATGCATTCAAGCTTTCTCTTTACTGCTTTCTTACAATTTTGTTCTTAACATCTTGCATCATCTTAAATCAGGACTTATTAAAATAACATCTAAAAATCAGTACTTTACATAGTCATCCAACTAGAACATAAAATATATATCTTCACTGAGTCACACTCAGAAAAATGCCTTATTTTTTATTAAGGAACATCAAGAGAACTTTTTATTTTTGTCTATACCTGGAAGTACTCAGAGGCTAGTTCTCAGGTGTCACTACTACTACTTCTTCTTTCTTCTTCTTCTTCTTCTTTCTTCTTCTTCTTCTTCTTCTTCTTCTTCTTCTTCTTTCTTCTTCTCTTCTTCTTCTTCTTCTTCTTCTTCTTCTTCTTCTTCTTTTCTTCTTCTTCTTCTTCTTCTTCTCTTCTCTTCTTCTTCTTCTTCTTCTTCTTCTTCTTCTTCTTCTTCTTCTTCTTCTTCTTCTTCTTCTTCTTCTTCTTCTTCTTCGTTGTTGGGTCACACAGGGCAGCACTCAGGGGTTACTCCTGGCTCTACGCTCAGAAATCGGTCCTGGCAGGCTCAGCAGACCATATGGGATTCTGGGATTCGAGCCACCGACCTTCTGCAGGCAAGGCAAACACCTTCAGGTGTCACTTCATTATGACACTTGGGGGATTAAATGTCAATGTTATGGAGCAAACACACAAGGAATGTAACAAAGTAAGAAATCTATAACATTGGATGGTATTTTCCAGTCCAGTAAGAAATTTTAGTGGACATTCTTAAGTTACAGCTCTGCAAAAGTGTAAATTTTTATCCCAAATACTCTTTGCACCCTGGTCAGGATAGCTGAAGTGCTATGGGTGCATGATGTGTGTATGTTTGTGAATATGGATACACAATAAGAGCCAACATCTACTTAACCTAATTTATTTCTTCAACATATATTTAGTCAGCAAATGCTAGTTAACATGCCCCTCAATATACACAGAATGCATGAATAGGGTATAATCTCTTAGCCATGAGCTCACATGTTTAAGTAGCCTATGCAGAAAATATAACATGAAAGAAACTTACATGAATAAACAGTGAAAACAAGGTTATTCAGTAGGAATGCTTGCGATGGAGGTAAATGGTTATTTTATTTTTAATTGACTTGTCTTAGAGGAATGTGAACAATAGAATATATGAATTGAATAACCAATTTACATTATAATGCTAGACATAGGAAATAATGAATAAAGAGAGTTCCAAGTACTGAAACTGTAAATAGGTAAATAGGCACTAAGATATGTATAATGGCTGTTCCATGAGTACAAAAGATTATGAAATTTATTGGGACGTAATATGGCATCTTCTATTGAGCTTATAGACTTTAAAAATTACTGGGGCCCCATGAATGAGGTTTAATATTTAATTACAAATAAAATATTTAAGATATTTGAATAAAATTATTTGTGAATGATCTAGAGAGGATAAAGTAATCTGGAGGAATGTGGGAGAAGGAAGAACACTGTTTATTATTTTCTTAAAATGAGTGAATTTACAGGAAACGGTTCTAAATGATTTTATCCCCTAAAAAGTGGTTTCAGGCAAAATAATCTGGTCTTAAATAATCACGAGTAAAATGTATAAAACATAAAATATTTTTGAACTCACTTTTCTGACATAAAATATTAAAATGTCAGAAGTTGTATTGTAAATGAGATGTGATTTTCATACTTATAAAATGGTTTACCCCAGATAGTGCTAATTTTGGTAATGAGTCATAAATATGTCATGATATATGACTCAGTTTTAATATCTTCTTTTCTCTAATAAGTTAAGTATAAGAGAAAATTTCAGAAAAATACTCCAATTATTTTAAGACACATTTAAATCCTTTGAAACAATGCAGCATTACATATTTAGAAAGAGCATGAAGAGTGAGAGATGTAATAAAGAAGACTTCCCCAAAGAATAGCTAGGAACCCTTCATGACCCCAATTTCAGTATCTTCAATAATATTTCTAAAAACAGCAAAGAAAGTTCACTTTTACTAACTACCCTGGAGACACTATATCCAATCAAAATTGATTTCTTTTCCATGCTATTTATCATGCAGAATGGTTAACAGGAAGTCTACTATTCACTCATTCCCTTGGCCTACTTCTTGACAGCTGCATTAGAGTGTACTTAATTTTCAAGTAAATAACATATTAAAAATTAATCAGCAGAAAGAGTAATTTATATTTAGATGTAAAATAAAAGCAAAATGGCACCACGAAAACTGTTAGAGTCACTGCTCTGTAATAGGTTTTAATTTCAGTCTTTGGAGGACAGAATTTAGACAGCTCATGCTTTAGCATTTAACATTTTCAATGCAGTGTCTCTCCAGTTCAAGTTCTGTGGTTCAGGACAAAATGCCCTTTTTGGACTGAACTTAGACAACAACTTTTGAACAATAGGAAGTAAATTAAAAGACTACACACATTCACACAGACATATGACAGTTATGCTTGTGCATATAAATACATTTAGAAGGGCAAAACAAAAGTCAGAGACAAACAACAAATAAATGCATATGCAAATATTTGCATATATCTTTAAATATGTAATAAAACATGTCCCTCTCTTAAGTGTACACACTATTCTATAAAAAAGACAAAAATGATAATTTATAATAATAACCTTCCACATAATAGTTCATGAATCAATTTTAAAATAAATAACACGACTATTCTAAAAAACATAAAGAAAAGGGCAAAAAAATTATAAAGGGAACCTAAAAATCAATTGAATATAAAATTTCAGTAATATCAATTTGAAGCATTTTCTAAATGCAGGCTTCATTTTTTAATTAACTTTTTTATATAAACCAATGAGTGCATAGATATTTGTCAAAATCTACTTTATCAGAATTCTGAATTCAAAGTTTACAACCAGATTATACTTGTTAAAGAAAAATGGTTAAATATCAGTAAAAAGGGTAAGGTTTAGTGACATTTTATTTTATTTTTTTAATTTCTTGTTGTTGTTTGTTTTTGGGACATACCCAGTGACACTCAGTGGTTACTCCTGGCTGTGCACTCAGAAATTGATCCTGCTTGGAGGACCATATGGGACCCCAAGGGATAGAATGATGATTTGACCTGGGTCAGCCGCATGCAAGGCAAATGCCCTACCGCTGTGCCACTGCTCTGGTCCTAGTTTATTGACATTTTAACTTGTTCTAGGGAAGTCTTGAAATCACGCTGTCTGTGATTAAGAGTTTTTTAGAAACCATTTTGAGGAGCCAATGGGTTCGGATACTCAAAAATAGAAATTCATAGAAAATTATGACTCTAACCCAGTGCTTCTCAATTATTTTCTGTCATGCCCCCCCAGGAAGAAGAAAATATTATTCACGTGCCCCGTGCAACTGTAAATAGTATCGTTATTAAAAAAACTTTAACCTGCAAAACAAAAACATATAAAATAATTTGAGCTGATTTTTTAATTAGAGGTGATGTCTGGATTAATGGCTACCATGAGCATGTTTTGCAATGCATAGATTTTCAAAGTGGGGTTTGAAGCAAGACAACAACTCTCAGCTCCAGAGACATAGAAACATAAACACGGGGCTTAGCTTGTTATGACAGTGCTTGTCCTTTACGGAGCCTCGCTCCCCCTTCCCCCCCGGGGGGGGGGGCTCGCTCCACTATTTGAGAACTACTGCTAAAACCTGTCATATTGGTTCTTTGATAAACAAAAGAATAGGTCTTGTCTTTATTTAATCAAATCAATAGAGTGTACAGAAGAAAATAACCAAGTCATTTTATGGAGATGAAAGCAAAATGTAACAGATTTAGAATATATTGCATATTTCAGTTATTTTCAACAAATGATCTCATTGACTTCAATATTTAAAGCTAAATTTCCTCCCAGTAAGTTTAAATGTTTTAAAGTATTAGATAAGGAAAAAAAAAACAAAACCTTTTTCTAAAATAGTTTTTGAGCTATACTCAGATGTGCGTAGGGGCTGCTCCTGTCTCTGCACTCAGAAATTCCTCCTGACAATACTCAGGGGGTCATTTAGGATGCAGGAAATAGAACCCTGGTGTGCTGCCTGCAAGACAAACATTATTCATTGTACTATCTCTCCCATTGGTACTATTACTCATTGTACTATTATTCCCAATAGATCCCACTGGTGCTCACTTGGAGACTTAACTATGTTCTTCAGTTGGGCCCATAGTCTATTAATAAGTTATAACTATCTAAAAAAAAAAAGAAAAAATTAAAACACTCTATAATTTCTCAGAAAAAAAAATCTTTGAGGGGCCCGAGCTGTGACATGGAGCGGTAAGGCTTCTGCCTAGCCGGCGCTAGCCTATGACAGACTGGAGTTCAATCCCCCAGCGTCCCATATGGTCCCCCAAGCCAGGAGCGATTTCTGAAGGCATGGCCAGGAGTGGCCCCTGAGCGTCACCCCCTAAAATAAGTCTTTGAATGATTAGCATTTACATAATACTAGTTAACTACCACCTCACATTTTGCCACAGTGGTGTGAATAGAAACTTCTGTGTTGAAGTTCGTGGTGGATTCTTGCTGGATCTGTCAGCAGTAGAGACCACACTGATGGCAACTGTTGCAAGAAAAATAAAAGGAGAAAAGAATAATCAAGGGTATATTAACTTTATAGATACTAAAAGAAGGCAAGGAATAGGAAATTGTTCTCTGGAATATTGTGTAAATTATCAGGTTTAGGAGTTTACTGCAAAATTTAACAATTTATCTGGAATAGGCATCTTCTGCTTGTTGAATCAGAAGTAATAATGCATGTTCCACAGATAAAAGTATGCCCACATTGCTGGAAGTCAAGGAAATTTCTCCAAAGGAGAACTGTTACTTTATGTATGTATGTATGTATGTATGTATGTATGTATGTATGTATGTATGTATGTATGTATCTCTGTAGGTAGTTATTTGCCACATTCTGTTGTCCTCAGGGTATACTTTTGGCTCTGTGATCCAGTGTCACTCTTCCTGATACTAGAGACAATCTGGAATGTTTACTTCTCATGATGTTTGTTAGGAAAATATTCCAGAGCTTATGCTCACATCTTTGTAGCAAATAAAATAATTGAGAAGCCTTAAGATGTGCCTCAATATTCTGATCTTTAATGGAACCAAATAATTTAGCAGCCAGAGTCTTACTTAGTTGAAATCTTGCCTTCCTTAAAATAATAAAAAAGATAATGCCTAAGGCACTTGGAACAAATGTTCAAATCAGTCTATAAATACTAACACAATTTTAGATGCCACTTTACAGGTTTGGGGCCTCTATAACATGCTATGCACTTTAAAAGAGTCAATTTTTTTTTTCTCTTAAAACTCTGTGTTTTGATTTGGGTGCTCAACTTAGCTATTTCAGAGCTTTTTCCTGCCATGGTTCTGGGGCATCCTTGTTTCTTTTAGACCCTGGTAACTATAAATATATTCACAAACACATTGTGACAACTTAAACTATTGCCTCTGTTATTACATAGCTTTCTTCCATGTGCTTCACTCATTTTATGACAGTACTTTTTATAAGACAGTACCTTTGTATATGCTTTTATAATAATGCATACAGATGATTTCATTGAATTAGGGCATAATTTGAGCAATGACCTTAATTATAATTTAAGACCTCGATTTCCAAAATTATCTATTTAGGCTCCAAATGTTGAGATTTTTAAAATATCTTTGGGATGTATGATATAATTTAACCTACACTAAGTGTTTTATACATATAGGTACCTATCTATGCATATACATAATAATCTCAAGTAAAATACTTTAAAGATCTTAAATAAAAAACAATTTAAAAATCTTTTTAAATTCAGAAAACCCAGCATCTATTCAACCAGGTGCTGCTTTTGTAAAATATTTAGATATTCAGATAGGTTACACGTTCTTTGCAAAAGAATATTGTAAAATATTTGTGTGTGTACTTTAGCAAAAAAATCTTATTTCAGTGTTTTTAAACTGGGGAATTAATATTGTTTATGAAACTTACAACAAAAGAAGCAGTTGAATAATAGTCTCCCACAGCAATGAAAACCAATGCAAGTGCTACTACTCTGGCATATTTGAAACTTACTGATTCAAAAGAATACTGCATTAAAAAAGATTTAATGGGCCATGAGAACATAAAAGTAATGTATTGTTTTATAATCCATTTGAGCATTCTTAAAAGAAAAGCTCTCCTTGCTTGGTGAGTAGTTTATGGGTCTTGGAGGTTCCAATAAATGTTTGTGTTGATTCTTGTACTTTTTGGAGGCAGCTGCTTTCATTAGAAAAAGAGTTAGGTTTGGGATGACAGATATGATAACATAAAACTAGGGTATTATTTTCCATTTTAGAATGACTTCTATACACTCTAGCCACCTTTTTTCTTTTAGAAATGCATCATATAAAAATTGATGCACTGCCGCATGTTTTCTTCAGGTCAATATGTATTTGTAGATTGCCTAAACATGACAAACTTCTGCCAAGTATTAAGCTTGTCAATATACTGCAGCAAAACGAATATTTAACAGTGTTTTAAAGATCTAGCTTCAAATCTAGTATTTCTATCGAAAATATCAGGTATGAATTAAAAGAGACTTATCAATATGCCACTTACTATTTTTCTAGTCACTTAACTACTTTAAGTCTCAATTTTACCAAAACGATAAAGCATTCAGTTATTTTTCTTAAAAAGCTTTCTATAATTAACATTCATTTACAAGATCAAGATGCAAACCTCTAATATTACAAGCATATTTATTGAATATAAATTGCTTTTATTGTTTTAAATAACTATGAGGTAATATAAAAGTGACAAGAATGTGAACTTAATGTTAACTTAAGACTTAATGTCTTAAGTCTTCTGTAACAATGACCACAAACTTGGAAGTCGTAAAGTATAATCTTCAATTTTGAAAATTTTGTCTAAAATTAATATGTTAATAAAGCCATACTTTTCCCGAAGACTATAAAAAGATTCTATCATGTCTTTCCCCGCATCTGGTGTTTGACTGGATAATAGATGCTTTGATTCACAAGAGTATGTTCCTCTCTTTTATCAGGTTTTTTTCCACCCAGTGGTTATTACTGGGTTCCAATATTCTCTTATAAGTGCATGTTATATTAGATAAGTCAACTCTAACTCTAAAAAAATATAATCTAATTTTTTTCATAATTTAAACCTTGATTTATCACTGCTGTAAAATGCTCTATAACTTGTGGTTTAGTTTCATATCTATGATTTATTACCATATATTATATACATCATAATCTACACTTTTAGTATTGAAAAGACTGCTTTACCTATTTCTTACTCTCAGCCTTTCCTTTTCCTCTGGTCATCACCATAATTATCCTGGTGGCTAGGAATTAGTTTTGGTATTGTTTACATTTGTTCATTTTAGCTATTTATTTTGCACAAAAAGGTGGAATGGCCAGAGTATTTTACTTCTTGGCTTATTTCGTTTAGTATTATCATCTTAAATTCCAATGATTTAGTCCCAAAGCATGAATTTATTTATATTTTAGTAGTAACAGACAAAAATATAAGCAATATTATGACTGTATTATTTAAATTTCTAACAGTGGTGTTAGTCACATCAGTTTATTATTTACAATCTTTTTGACACATAAGTTTGAGGTGATGTCTTGTGGTTTTGGGTTACAAAAAATAATTTTTTTGCATGGAAATATCTTGACATTCCTGAGATGTATTCCATTTTGTTGTGACTAATGACAGATTACTGATAGATTGTTGGATTCAATTGGATAATTGAATAGATAGATTGGATATTAGATATTGAACATTCAATTGGATAATATGATTTTAGGATTTTCCATTTATTCTCATCTATGATATTGGTCTGTGATTTATTTTTTGTGCTTCCCTTTTCTTTTGGTGGATTATGGGAATATTGCCCTTATTCAGTGGCAATATTACAACTGATCTAGTAGCTTAACTGAAACACATTACACATATTTTTCTTTCTTTTCTTTCATCTTAATAGCTTAAAAACAGCTATATTGGGGTAGCAGTATTATAATATTTCTAATTATAATTTTCATGAACATATTATTCTAATACTAAACCCATTACCAGAGTGCTCACTTAACTCCACCTTTGCTCCAAAACCCCAGCCACCTTCCTACCCTATCAAGTAAGCTCAGTTTTGTACATAAAATCTTTAGCTATGATGACTTTGATCATTTGATATTTCATTTCTGTGTTCATTTTAACAAATATTTAAGATCAATTTTACCAATATTTTGGAGGTGGAAATCAATAATAATTTGATTTTTATTGTTTTATTTAAGCATATTGGTTACAAATTATTTTTTATTTTTGAATTTCAGTCATAGAATGTACACCATCCTTCACCAAAGCACCCTTCCTGCCCCTGATGTCTCCAGATTCTCACCCACCCCATCTGCCCAGGGGCAGCAATTTGAATCTTTCTCTCTTGTTCATTGTTAACACTGTGGTTAAAAGTTTTGTTAATGGATTGAATATTGCTTCCTCCTCCCTTTAGAACCTAATTCATTTTCAGAGTGATAATTGACAACTGTCATTGTCAGCGTAGATATGGAGGATAAAAATCAAAGCATTCTCTCATTCCAAACTCCCACAGCGAGGTGGGTAGAGGAGTCTCTGGCTGGGTAAGAGAGTG
Organism: Suncus etruscus; assembly: GCF_024139225.1. NCBI lineage: Eukaryota > Metazoa > Chordata > Mammalia > Eulipotyphla > Soricidae > Suncus > Suncus etruscus. The sequence goes on along the minus strand of NC_064856.1, from coordinate 88,962,604 downwards.
AGTGGGAACCATAGTGCCCTTTGAGCCATCTTGATAAGGACAGGGAGGTTAGGATGGTGGATTAGGGAAATGGTTGGGACCCACAGGTGACAATCTGTAGAGAAGATATTAAGTATTCCTGGAAGCCTGAGGGAGTGGGCATGGGAAAGCTGTACTGGCAGCTAAAATCAGTATGGAAAGATGCTCGGGCTAGCAGTTCCCACTTTTAGGGTTAGCTATTTGCTTACTCAGCAACAAATCACTGTGACATCAAATCTTAAATACACCAGACAAAATGAGAGTTACTGTAAAAAAAAAAAAAGTCCAATCTACTCTAACTGCACTCACCACACTTTGTGTCAAGCTTTCTTTCATGGCCTGAACCACCTGACCCTTATCTTTATTGTCTCTGGATATCAATAACCATAGTCTCTTGTTTATCAAATGTATCAAAAATGAGTGAGACTATTCTGTGTCTATCCCTCTTCCTTCAACTCATTATACTCAGCATAATAATCTTCATATCCACCCATGTTTAAGCAAATTTCAGACTTCATTTTCCCTAATGGCTGCATAGCATTCCATTGTGGAGGCATGCCACAATTTCTTTACCCACTCATCTTTTGTTGGGCACTTGGGTTGTTTCCAGATTCTGGCAATTGTAAATAGTGCTACAATGAACATGATAATGAATAGGACATTTTGAGTTGTGTTTGGTGTTCTTGGGCATATATATTTCTGAATCATATGGAAGTTTAATTTCTAGTTTTTTAAAGCATATCTATATTGTTTTCCAAAAAGGCTGTATCAGTCTGTATTCCCCCTTGCAGTGAATGAGAGTCCTTTTTCTCCTCATCCATGCCATCACTGGTTGTTCATGTTCTTTGTGATGTGTATTGGGCACTGTGGTATGCAGTGATACCTCATTGGTGTTTTTGATGACTTTGATCATTTGCTATTTTATTACTGTGTTTATTTATAACATATATTTAGTAACTTTTTATATCATTATTGTGGAGGTGGAAATCAATAATAAAAAATTGAAAAGTATTTTGTTCAAGAATTTGTCTTGTCTTTTGATTGTTCACTTTTTTTTTAATCGCAGTAGAGAGTATTTCATCATTGTCTATTTGGTAAATTGCTATTTTCAATCAATCATCCCAGCACTCACTTCCTATAAGGATGCTTAAGCCATAGAAATGACAGCTTGTGGGGCCAGAGCAATAGCATAGCAGTTGGACATTTGCCTTACATTCGACTGACCCAGAATGGCGAGCCTAGATTCGATCCCTGGTGTCCCATATGGTACCCAGAGCCATGAATGCTTTGAGTGCATAGTGAGGAGAAAATCTCTGAGTGTCACCAGGTGTGGCCCCAAATTATTTATTAAAATAAAATAAAATAAAACAAAATGACAGTTTGTTTTTACTGTATCATTTGGGAATCACTATAGTGATCCATTTTCCCTTCTCTGATTTTCTATCCCCATCTCTTTAGTCAACCAAACTGTGAACTATTTTTTTTTCTTGTGACTTCTGTTTACACTTTAGTAACATAAGATTATTGGTATCTATGCACCATCTCACTGAGCATTCTTTCTAGTTATATTATCTCATCTAATTAATCTACAAATGTCTATTAACAAGTTGAGTTTTCTCTTAAGTTTTTAGATATATTTGAATTTTACAAGGGACACTACACATGAACATAAACAATACATTTAAATATACACCTTTTCAATTACACTAAACATTTCAAATATTTAGTTGATGTTATATTTTAGAAACATAATTTATATGCCTCTCATTTTTACTTAAAACTTGTTTAAACTGTTTTTTAAGAGTGAGTTAGAAAATAAAGATATCGTGGGAGAGAGGCATTGATGGTGAGAATGTTGTACTGGTGAAGGGGGATATTCTGTTTATGACTGAGACCCAACTACAATCATTCTGCTTAAATGAAAATTTTATATATATTTTAAAAAAGAAAATCAGGATATCAAATTGCTCAGATAAGAACACCTGAACTAACATACTGGAGTAAACCAAAGGTCAAAATAAAGGTATTAAAAATCAAATAGAAAATATACAACAGGAAAACTTAGGAAAATATACAATATCACTCCTTTACCTACCAATACTCCTTCTGTGATATCTGTAATTACAAACTTGGAAGATTAGATTAAAACCACGAATCTTTCTTTTATGTAAAATGGGAAATAGTAACATATAAGCATTTTAGTCAAATGCTTCTGTTGATATTTCAAAAAATACTTTCAGTTTGTATATAAGTACTAATTTTATGAAGTCATGCTTTCAAATAGTAGTATATATATTATTAAATGTTCAATGATAGATTTATAAAGAAATATATGAAAACATTCCATTATAGCATGACTTTACATTGAGATATTTAATTTTGAATGCATTCATATGCTCATCAAATAAATCATTTATTCATTATCTCTTCATTGTGTACATGTATATGACATCATAATCCAGTTGGGGGTTGTAATATGAACTAAATAATTATCTGCTTTTGAGTATTTTGAATTATACTGAAAAAAAGAAGACACAATATAAATCTTTCTAGAAATACAAAATGTACATAATGCTAAAATTAGATGGATAAGGAAAAATACAAGCACAAAATATGATACATTCATATGTATTTGTAGTTTGAACTTTATTACAGTGGTGTACTGTGAAAAATACTGCTAAAAGAATAAACAGACAAAAAAGGATGGAAAAGATGGTAAGTTTAATTTGCAAAATACATGACCAAAATTGTCTAGAAGATTTTATTTAGAACTCAGTAAGAACACTGACCAATTAAAAGCTAGACAAATAGATTTATCAATAAAGATAAAAAGATAATAAAAACACGTGTTACATAGTTGATAAATAAGACAAGAACTAGATATCAAAACATACATTGGAGTAGTATTAAATTTAGATAAAAGAACTTATCATGGTTTCTTTAAATTATTAACATTAAACATCTAGATGGAGGAATAGAAAGCTACAGAAGCTACAAGTGTTTATGGAAGTTTAAAGAGTAAATACTAAATGTGACTTATTTCCTCTGTAGCTTGAGAAATAAATTAAAGAAACTAAGATTTTTAGACAATAGATTTTTAGGTAATATATAAACAATTTTGTTGCATGAGTGCAAAAACTCATTTAAAAAAGCTGGAATTTTATATATCCATCATGACTGAGAAAAAAATCTAAAAATAAGTGAATGAATATGTTGGACAGAACATGGTAATTCCTAAAATTTGTCAATAAATTTTAACACTTTCTAACAATAATATAAAATAACTGAGATTAGACAGTGGGACTATGAAATTGAGATTAAAATTGAGGCTTAAAATATTGCTTATGAAGGAGATAGAATTAGCTACTGTGTTATAGTGTTATTAACATCGCTAATGTGAACATACAAATTGTTGCATAAAGTAGCATGAAAGATAAGGTAATTATGACAATTCAAAAAATGTAAATCTTCAATGAATATAATTTTATGTACAGTTAACTAATTACTATTATTATTTTGAGGGAGTGGACAGTTGGCCACACTCACCATTGCTCTGGGCTTACTATTTTCTCTGCATTCAGAATCAGTCCTGGTGGGGCTCATGAAACTGTATGAGATTCCCTGTACTGAACCTTGATCAGGCATGTCTAAGGCAAGGGCCATACTGACTGTATGAAATTTCTCTAAACCAACTGTTATTATGTAGTCATTGAAATAGTTCCAACTTTCCCCCTGACTTCAAATTTATTATTTGTTAAATGAAGCTAATATAGTGATAATTATCATGAACTATTTGGAAAGATAAGTTAGGGCAATTATGATTATAATTGAGGTTTGTTAATTTAGTACTTAACTTTTACCATGAATAATTACATCAAATATTAAATAAAAAATTTAAACACTAAAGCTGGTGTTCTTTTTATTGATGAATATCCACAGGTGATACATGAACTGTACCCACAAAGTACTTTCCCTATATATAATAACTATATAAATAAACAACTTGAAAGATAATCTAATTAAGCACATTATAAACATATTATTATTTCTTTCGGTTTTTTTAGGGGGGTCACACCTGGCACCTGGCAGGGGTTACTCCTGGCTCTACACTCAAAAATCGCCCCTGACAAGCTTGGGGACCACATGGGACACCGGGATTTGAACCACTGACCTTCTGCATGCAAGGAAAACGCCTTACCTCCATACTATCTTTCTGGCCTCATTTTATTACTTTTTAACCAAACGACAGCAACAATAAAAACTTGTAGAATAACAAAGTAGAAAATTGATCACTTCCTAACAGTCTTACAAACACAATCAATCTTATTTCTGTCTGAATCCCATTGCCCTTGAATATCTGACTTGACTGGATAGCTAAATTTCATTAATTTATTTTATTTTTTAAATTCAGATTTGTTGGGGCCAGAGTTATAGCACAGCCTGTAGGGCATTAGCATTGCAAGCAACGAACTGGATTTAATCCTGGTCATCTCAAATGATCACCCTCAAGCCTGCCCAGAGGAGCAGTTCCTGAGCCCAGAGTGAGGTGTAACCCGAGTGCAGTTTGGTGTGTCCCCAAAATAAAAATGAATAAATATAAAGATAAATATAAAGATAGTTAGATGTATATATAGATAGATGAATAGGTAGATGATACATTAGAGACAGATAGATAGATAAACTGAAATTTGTTTACTACTATTTTTTTCATGACCCTGGATTGAACTATTAATATTTTTAATTGAACTATTGTAACAATGAGAATCCTCTGCATACAAATATATCTAAAGCCAGTCAGACTGACTTCTTCGACCTCCTTCCCGGTCTTAAGTTTTCTATTCTATTTCTGCCTGCCCTGCTCTGTACATCTCTAGAAGAACTAACATGTTTTATTCTATTCTTTCTTGAGCAACCTTTTTGTAGTCCATTTATATTTTAAGACCTTCATTCTAAGAATAACTGTTTGTTCTACCTTGTTCTTGGGATTGTTTTTTATTAGAAAAAAACTAATAGAAAAAAAAACTAATTAGGAAAAAACTAATTTGAAATAATTTAATACAAAATAAAAGCACTATAAGTGGGAAAGGAAAAGTGTTTTCATCAAGATTACAATATAATGAGTATTTTCTTTCTTACCTTTCTGAAGTTGCCATGGAATTAACTATTAATTACCTTGTGGCATGGTGATTAAAGACAAAACTAAAATTAAAAATGAAGTTTTACTATTGATTATGATATTGTATAACACTAGTTTTAAGAAATAGTAAAACAATTGAGACATAAGTGGAATTTCTAATATTACACTTGCACTATTTATATTTCTAATCCACAAATATGTTTGTTCTTGTCATTGCCATGGAAATTGTACAAAAGTAACTCAATTTATTTTATTTTTCTTTATACATACACGATCTACTTATATGCCTTACTTGTGTCCTATTGATGGGGCAGAAAAGACTGAAAGTAAAGAACTGATCTATGATTGCCTTTCTTTTATTATAAGTCCCAACATATCAGACCTACTTACACCAGAGAAATGTAATACAAATCATATGATTGGGGTATTTTTAATGGTGTTCACAAGAATGTCACTACTATTTTTACTGTATTTTAAGTGAATACTGTTCATAGTCAAAATTATGGCCTCTTGGAGTCATTATCTTACTCATTGATAAGTGTTACAATCTTGAATTCATTACTTTTTTTTTTTATTGGGGGTGACACACAAGGTAACACTCAGGGTTTACTACTGGATATACTCTCAGATTTTGCTCCTGGCTTGGGGGACCATATAGGGTGTACGGGGATAGAATTTGTCCTAGGTTAGAACAAGCAAGGCAAATGCTCTACTGCTTGCGCCACTGCTCCAGCCTTTTGAATTCACTTTTAATTTTGAAAATCCACTATACATTTTTAGTCCTGTGACTTGCACGCTGCTGACCAGGACAGACCCGAGGTTCAATCACTGGCATCCCATTTCGTCCCCCATGTTTTTCAGGAGAGACTTCTGAGCACAAAGCTAGACTAACCTATTAATGCCTCTAGGTGTGGCCCAAAACAAAAACGAAAATGCTAACTTAATTATAAATTTATTAAAAAAGAGCACAATGAAAATACCAATACGTTAAACAGCACAAAATGTAGAAATTCTTTGAATATAAGGTTCTGTGAGACTTTGCTGGATTTATGTCCATGAAGTTGCCCCTGTATGAGTGACTTGCTACTATCAACATATATGTTATACATTTAAAAATGTCAACCTTTTATAGAAGTTGAAGACAAGGTTTACTTTAGACAATTTTTCTATACTGGCAGCATTTATCCTTCTACTCTATATAAGACCAGTATTTCTTATTATTGAATTTTAAATTTTGCCAAGTATATGAACTCAACAAAGTATAGAGATATGTACTTATTTCAGAAATGTCCAATGTGGAATGATGACTAGCATAGTCACAAATACTTGAATTGATACACTTTCTATAAGCTGTTGTAAATTATTTGGATTATTTCAAGTCATTGAGTTTGTGGTAATTTTTACAGAAATAATCAGAAATTTATGTACAAAGAAAAATTACTTAAGATTTACAAATCTTGGGGCCAGAGTACTGACGGTGGTTCAATCCTCCGGTGTCCTATATGGTGTCCCAAGACAGGAGCAATTTCTGAACTCCTAGCCAGGAGTTACCCCTGAGCATCTTTGGGTGTGGTGCAAGTTTTTTTTTAAAAAATTACAAATCTAGTGATTTTTACCAAATGCCTTTATTCTATAGGAAATTTGACTGAGATTTTGTAGATAACTCTAATGCTTTTTTTATTAGAGTGATGTTATTTTTTACTTTCACTCTTGGTTACTTCTTTTTTAATGTTACCTTATAATATCGCAAATTTAATTCACAAAATAATTTCCTGATGTAATTGTATTTTCAGCAAAAATTATGAATTTCATGGTGAATTCAAAAAAATTACTAATGTCTTATTGTTGAACATAATTTGTTGAACATAACATAATATGTTGAACATAACATCTTGAAGATAATTTGAGTCAGTATTTTCAGTTTTAATTTAGTCATATAATATTTTTATAAATAAATTATATTTTATTTTTAAGTAGTATAAATGCTTTTGTAATTTTGCAATATGAAAAATAAAGATTTTTAACTCTAAATAACATTTAAATCATATTTTTACTTTTTTCTTTTTGTTTTTTGGTTTTTGGACCACACCCAAAACGCTCAAGGGTTACTCCTGGCTATGTGCTCAGAAATCACTCCTGGCTTGGGGGGCCATATGGTACACTGGGGTGTCAAAGCATGGGGTCAGTCCTAGGCTAGTGCCGACAAGGCAGATAGATGCCTTACGCCCTGAGCCACTGTTAAGCCCAATTGTTTTTCGTTCTTTTATAGTCATCTGCTCTACAAAATAGCTACTTTAAACTAAAGAAGAACATGTGGAAAATTTATTCTCATGTGATATGTCAATAAAATTTAGTTTTTAAAAAGTACAATACATATTTTCTTATATCAAAAAGCAAGTATCTTTTAGGTAATGGAATTTATAAAAGCAAAATCTATTATGATATAACTGTATTTATAGTCTTTAAGATATATGGGGCTAACGTGGTATCACAGCGGTAGAGAGTTTGCATAGCACACAGCTGATCCAGATGGACTCAGGTTATATCCCAGCATCCATATGGTCCCCGAGCCAGAAACAATTGCTGAGTGCAGAACCAGGATTAACCCCTGAGCCCCACAGGGTCTGCCCCTGCCCCCTCCAAAAATATATATAATTTAAGAACATTAAAGTAAAAAATTAGTCTAATTAATTTTCTTTTTATTTTCTTTCTATTAATTTATTTTGGTTTTGGGCCACAAGCAGTGACGCTCAGGGGTTACTCTTGGCTATGCGCTCAGAAATTGCTCCTGGCTTTGGGTACCATATGGGACTCTGAGGGATTGAACCGAGGTCTGTCCTAGGTCAGTACCTTCAAGGCAGATGCCCTACTGCTTGCACCACCACTCATGCCCCTGTGATTTTCATTTTTAAAATAAACTATTACTAACTTCTAGATACCTGGCTTGTGATTTGGCACATGCTCAATAAGAAACAGGAACTTAAAAGAATGTCATGTTATATTTTAAAACATGAACAATACCTCTTATTATGTTCAAAATAATTTTAACTTCTATAATATTTTTCTTAAAGGAAAATTCTTTAAGAGAATCCTTAAAACAATCTATTCTTTTGGAGCCAGAGCAATAGCACATCAGTAGGGTGTTTGCCTTGTATGTGACCCATTCAGGATGAACAGATTCAATCCCCGGCATCCCATATGATACCCCGAATATACCAGGAGTGATTTCATATCACATAGCCAGGAGTAATCACTGAACACTGCTGGGTGTGGCCCCCAAACAAACAAACAAACAAAAACAAAAAACACAGAAACGATATTTTCTTTTATATGATGACATTTCTAATTAGGCTATCCTTATTGGTGAGCATATAATAGTACCATAAATAAAATGATAATTATAATGTTCAGAATTTATTGACTAAAGACAATAATAAAATTCAGGTGAAATATTATCTTTATGTTTGTAATAATGTGCATATTAATAGCCAGTCTGCAATTATGTAAAAATAAAAAGAGAAGACAAATCAGATACATGCAATGGTTTTCGAACTCAATGTGTGCATTTGGTTATCTATTTTAAACAAGAGTAGTGTGTTCTGTAGCTCATGACTTTTTTTTATCTTTATTTAATTAATTCAGTGATGTTATTGACTATCCAGGTAATTTGTTCACTTGACTCAATTTATTACATATATTATTTTGATTTTTTACTTAGATACATATGAAGTAAGAGATTGAAATTTAACTAGTAAATTAAATAGAACATTGATTTTATCTTTTTATCAATCTTGATATTAACTTATTCACTGTGGTAGTTTAAAATATTGTAAATAATACAGTCTCAGACAAAACAATGTTTCAATATCACACCCATTACCAAATCCTGTGCCTCCACCAATGCCTTAAGTCTCTTCTCATCTCATTTCTACCACACTCTTTAAAGTTCACATCTGTAAAGGACAATTCTCAAGGCCTGTTATTGATAATTTTGTTATTCTCTTTGTATATAAAATATATGAAAAAATAATACTGGATATTACTTCTTCCTGTGACTGACTTTCCTTACTATTATATCCTCTTTTGCCATTCATCGTGCAACCTCTCCTAACTTAACCTATACTTATTACCTTTTTTATAGTGTAAATTAAATTCAGTCTATGAATTTTCATATTAATATTTATAAAAAAGTTGTAAGTATAATTAACTTAATGATTTAAATTCTCTCAACTATGTCTGTACTAAGGATTTTTATAACAATCAAAATTTATTATATTTTTTTGCTGTTGTTCTTGGATCATACCAGTGGTTCTCAAGGGTTATTCCTGGCTTGTGTTGAGAAATTACTCCTTGAAAGCTTAGGGGACCATATATGATGCTGGGGTTTGAGCTCAGGTCAAACATGTGCAAGGCAAATGCCCTCCCTGCTGTGCTATCATTTGAGTCCCAAGAACGAGATTTATATGATAAAGATATTAAAATCAAATGTAAATATATTATTAGTACAATGGTATTTAAGACACCATATTGTCTTATTGTTTTTAATTTTCTAAGAAAAGAACTATGAGGGGTTTATCATTAATATAAATGGTGTGAAACCAAGTAAAATAAATCAATTTGTTTAATTGGTGGACACAACTAACTGGTGGTACATTAGTGGATATCATAAGCAGACCGGCCTAGAGCCTAAATTTTAGCTCATTTTTAAAATTTAAAGATTAAAGCAAATAAAATGTGGAAAATAAATGTATGAAATACAATATCTGTATAAATAAATATATAAACTACAATATATAATTTTATTTAATATGTGTATTAATTTTAGTTTTAATGAATATACTGTACAATTTGAAGTAAAATATGTTACATTTAAAATACTTGTGAAGTATTAAGTTAATAAGGAGGTACAACAATCATCAATTTATTTTAGTTGTACATTATAAATTATATATCTAATATTTGATTCTTCAAAAAGCAAACAAAAAACCTATGTACATTTATAGAGTTTACATATAAGCATAAAGCCTTGTTTTGCATAAAATGTATCTTATGATTTCTCTCTTATTTTTCTTCAATTTTGATCTTTTAAAATTCTTGGGTCTTGAGATTATCTAGAGTATAGACTTTTAAAATAAACCACAAATTTGGGTCATTTGTTCATTGTCTGATATCAGAAAAAATAGAGCTTAAATAATGCACAAGTAGGCATAGCGGTGACTGATCCAGCCTAAATCCAGAAATAAATAAAATAGATAAAGACGAAGGTTTAAGCAAAAGCAAAGATGATTTGTATATTTCTGATAATTACAATAAAGAATATTCTACTTGAAAGTGTCAAGAGATTAAAGTTACAAATTAACAGTGAAATATAAATTGCAATGCAATTTCAGTTAAAATCTAAAGGTCTAATCAGACATAATAAAGTAAAAATATGATCATAACAATGGAGACAGATAAAACTTTGGAGATACAAGTTTTTTCTGAAAGGAAGAAACAATAATGAAAATGATTATTTATGGGGCTATCTTTCTTAGTGTGCTTTTATATTTTATAATGAGTTTGGGGATTTAGACTTTTGGAACACCAAACATCATTTATATGCATCAAGAGAAAATATCTTGAAGAGTTAGATAACTCCAGTCTGAAGTTTGCAGAACTTTAACAAATGCTCAGTTCACTGTGGGCTATTAGTCATCCCCAAATGAGTGTAAACAGCAGTTCGTACTAGTGTGGGGTTATGCTATGATCAACACTAAAATTAATCAAACTTCCTTGATTAATCAAAATTATATATTATCATCCTGATTGCAATCACCTATCAAAGAATAACTTTCCATGGTAATTTGTATGAAACATAATCAGAACCAATGAACCAAAAGTTAAAGGGCTGTGCACCTAAAAGCTTGCTAGTAGATAATTTCTATTACCCTCACCACCAGGTCTCCCAAAAATGAGTAGACAATAGCACGTTCAGAAAACCTATTTGTGATTTGCCTCACAATAGAACCACAAGGAAGAACCATTATAAAACCCAATGAATTACAAAGATATTCAACAGCACTTGTCATTCTAGGCTCAATTATATGATATTGTCATCATAAACTATCAATTATTTTTGAAAAAAGTTTTCTCTTAATTTTTGGGTGGTATCACTTTTAAATTGTTCAAATATAATAAAAAATAAATTGAATAAAATAAAAAATTGTAAATGTTTATATATAAATTAACTCTTCCTATTTAATCTAAAGATTACAACCAACATACAATATGCTTCAAGATAAATTCCCGATATTGATCACATAGAATATGTTTGTCAATGTTTATATGTAACTTCATCTTGCTTAAGCACTTCATGTATTGGAATGAGTTATGTTAACTTTTCTAAGAATTCATTCTAATGATTGCAATACAGGGCTGTAATATGTGATTTTAGTCATCAAGAATAAATTTAAAACAAGCTCAAACTTGTTGTCAACTAATTGTAATATTTTGCCAAAGCATTGTTCTCAAAATGAAATGCTATGTTGCTTAACAATCATTTATCTCACAGTATAAGAAAGCATGCTGCATAAAGAAAAATAATATAAAATGATAAACATCATGTGTAGTCTTGTGCTTTGTGAAGAATAGATGTATTAAATAAAAATGATCATATATTGCTTTTTCTTGTTATGTTTCTATGAATTTATAACTACTAGATTACAGAATAAGAATATTGTAAAATAGTAATGTAGTTATTCTTCTGTCAATGACAAAATGTTATCATAGGAAACTTAAAACTTTCTGAAGAAGGCATAATAATATAGAAAGCATAATAATTAATATATAATATATTATTAACAATAATATAATGAAATGACTGGTATTCTGACTCAAAATTCTTCATTATCTCACCATTTGAAACCTAAGGACTAGTAGAATTAATAGTAGATTCATATTCCAAATCCTTTTTTAACAAAATTTTAGTTTTATTGTTTTGTTTTGTTTGTTGGTCCCTCTACATAGAATAATTGACAATTGACCTCGATTTTTTATTTTCTAAAATGTTTAAAGAATAATATATACTCTGTGCAGACTCTGACTTAGAAGATACTGTCAAAAGTTCATATGTATATTTAATATTGATTACCAACAAAATTATACTAGTTACTAATATACAGGATGCAATAATAATGTGTGACTTCTAAACTAGAGAAATTCATTATTTTATGTTCAATTCAATTATTATATTATGTCATATCATATTCTATCCTATCATATTATATCATATCATATTATATATGGAAATTATTGTTTGTTGTTCCTGAAGACTTCCTACAAAGAAGGAATAACAGTTAAGATGTGAGAAACTTTTTTTCTATTTAGAAATAATATTCACTGGTTTTTTTTTGTTTGTTTGTTTTTTTTTTTTTTTTTGGTTTTTGGTTTTTGGGCCACACCCGGTGACGCTCAGGGGTTACTCCTGGCTATGCGCTCAGAAGTCGCTCCTGGCTTGGGGGACCATATGGGACGCCGGGGGATCGAACCGCGGTCCGTCCTAGGCTAGCGCAGGTAAGGCAGGCACCTTACCTTTAGCGCCACCGCCCGGCCCCATATTCACTGGTTTTACATATGAGACCCCTATGTTATTAGCTATATTGTTAAAATGGTTCATATTTGTGATACTTTAATCATAAAACATTCAATACATTTTTACTGTTATGGATAGCTAAAATATTAGCAATGTTTCTTTCAAAGCAGGTGATATCAGAATAGTTAAGAAAGTAAAATAAGACATTAAAGTAAAAATTTTAGTAGGCAGGGCAATGATTACAGGAAGCATTTTTTTTTCTTTTGGTTCTTCTGCCACACCCAGTGACATTCAGGGGTTACTCCTGACTATGAGCTCAGAAATCACTCCTGGCTTGGGGGACCATGTGGGACATAGGGGTATCGAACCGCAGTTCATCCTAGACTAGTGCATGCAAGGCAGATGCCTTATGGCTTGCACCATGATTCCGGCCTCTTCGAATATTTTTTTAAGTGAAAAAAATCAATTGCTATCAAAACTAACCATCAGATACTTTAATATCAACTAATGCCAAAAGTTTATATGACTTTAAAACGTGTCATTTAGAGTTATTCATGTCAATCAAACTATTTGTGGTACCAAGTTACTTTTTAAACACACTCATTATTTATTTCATGACATTTAAACATTATATTGAAAGCAGACATTAAGTTAAAAAACACTTGAAAACAAAATAAAATACTTTAACTTCCACGTTTTGAACTTCCCAATTAACCTTTGAAATAAAGTATTACTTTAAGAATTTTTTTTATTATCAATTCTGTGCTGTAATTCTCTATGTATTTTCTTTCTTTCTTTCTTTCTTTCTTTCTTTCTTTCTTTCTTTCTTTCTTTCTTTCTTTCTTTCTTTCTTTCTTTCTTTTTTCTTTCTTTCTTTCTTTCTTTCTTTCTTTCTTTCTTTTCTTTCTTTCTTTCTTTTTCTTCTTTCTTTCTTTCTTTCTTTCTTTCTTCTTTCTTTTCTTTCTTTCTTTCTTTTTCTTTCTTTCTTTCTTTCTTCTTTCTTTCTTCTTTCTCTTTTCTTTCCTTCTTTCTTCTTTCTTTCTTTCTTTCTTCTTCTTCCTTCCTTCCTTCCTTCTTTCCTTTCTTTCCTTCCTTCCTTCCTTCTTTCCTTCCTTCCTTCCTTCTTTCCTTCCTTCCTTCCTTCCTTCCTTCCTTCCTTCCTTCCTTCCGTCCTTTCCTTCCTTCCTTCTTCCTTCCTTCCTTCCTTCTTTCCTTCCTTCCTTCCTTCTTCCTTCCTTCCTTCCTTCTTCCTTCCTTCCTTCCTTCCTTCCTTCCTTCCTTCCTTCCTTCCTTCCTTCCTTCCTTCCTTCCTTCCTCCTTCCTTCCTCCCTTCCTCCGTCCTTCCTTCCTTCCTTCCTTCTTTCTTTTTTTTTGGGTCACGACAGCGCTCAGGGGTTACTCCTGACTCTATGCTTAGAAATCGCTCCTGGCAGGCTCAGGGGACCATATGGGATGTCAGGATTCGAACCACAAATCTTCTGCACACAAGGCAAACACTTTATCTCCATGCTATCTCTCCGCCCCTTCTAGTATTTTCTAACAAATTTTCAGCTACCCCCAGATTAGTGCTTTTTTAAAATTTTAAATAAGTTAAGCTATCACTAAACTTATTTAGATTAAATTTTCTAAGTGATTAAATAAAAAATTTAAAATCAGTGATATGAATCCCAAAAGTAAATTATGAAATGTATTTTCCCACCCTAGTCTTCCATTAACAGTATCGTTTGAATGTCTGAATATATTTAGATCACCTTTAGATAGAATACACAGGGATTGAAAGCAGGACACCTTGAAAAAAGAGTAAAAATGCAAATAATAACAAAGTTAGCCTATACATTTTGAATAGAACTTTTATTATTCATGAACACCTACAAAGAATTCTAAATTTGAAAAGAAGAAATGTTAGAGAAGTAAATTACATATTTTTTATCCTCTGATACCAATATCAGAACAAAGCAAAACTGGGGCCTTGGAGATAGAACAGTGGGTAAAGAACTTGCTTTGCAGGCTTCTGATATAGGATTAATCTGGGCACTTCTTACAATCCCTCTCACCTAACCAGGGGTGACTCCTGAGATCAGAGCCAGAAGTAAGCCAAAATAAAAAGAAGAAAAGAAAAGAAAGAAAGAAATTCAAAGAATGGGGTAGGTAGAGTTCTAATAGATAATTCTAATACTGGAAACTATTAATGTAGAAATGAGGTTTTATGTTCCTACAGAGTAGGACAAAGTCTGTACAGAGAAATTTTATGGAAACAATAACTGATAATCAAAAAACTTTTATATATAATGTATTCTTAAAATTAAATATTTGATCTTTAAAATGCTTTACATAAAGCAACACCGTTTTTGATTCCTTGAATAAGCCATTTAAATATAAAAAATTGAATTTCCAACAAAAACACCATAGTATAACACAAAATTTGATAAAATATAGCACAATATATATGAATCATAATGTAGATAAACCTGTCTCTGATTTTTCTCAATTATTTATTATGCATAATATAAAATGACATTTTATATATAAATATATATTTTGAGTTTGAGTTTGTACTAATGATTCTATAATAGCCATTTTACTTTTTCAATTATTTTGATATTTATTATCTAATTTTATCAACATTTTGTCAGGTCTTTTACTCATAAAAAATTAACTACATCTTTTTGTTGACAGCTGTCAATTCAGTAATTAAAGCAGATTAAAGTAATAATTAACTCAAATTAATGTATATTAATATATATGTTTCTTAACTAATATATAATCCTTTTCTATTTATTTAATTGAAATGCCCACACTACAAGGTCTTATTTTCTTCATGATTAAAAACCTCTCAACATACCAACTTGTTATTTCTCTAGAAATAATATGGCTAAATTTTTCTACTGAGAACACTTTAGTTTCTGCATTTGTTTTATTCAAAGGTAAACATAAAATAAGTATATATTTCTAATATCCTTGAACTGAATTTAAATTTTAAAAAATTAATATTTTATTTAAAAATTAAATTAAATTAAAAAATTAATTAAAAATCTAAAGTAAGACTTCAGATAGTGACTGACCATATGCTTTTTTAATACCATTGATAACAGAAAAAGCGTAGATAAATTATGACATATTGATAAATATCTACAAATAAAATCTACTGGGACTTTAGAATTATATTCTCCTCAAATTATCAAAAGTATTTTACCAGATATTAATATTTATTTTTAACATAAATCTATGACTAAATAATTATGTCTCTACTGTCCTCAAAACAATACATTACTTTTTTTATTAACCAAGATATTGTTACAGCCCTTTAAATATTTGTGTTTACAACTTCTAGCAGGGATCTTCAAACTATGGCCCATGGGCCACATATTGTATTTATTCCCATTTTTGTTTCTTCACTTCTAAATAAGATATATGCAGTGTGCATAGAAATTTGTTCATGATTTTTGTTTTTACTATAATCTGGCCCTCCAACAGTCTGAAGGACAGTGAACTGGCCCCCAGTTTAAAAAGTTTGAGGACCCCTGAAGGATTTGAAGTAGAGTATACATAATATGTTTTATGATATGTTTTTGAAAATAATGCAAACAAGAATATACTTGAGGGGCCGGAGCAATAGCCCAGTGTTAAGGCATTTGCCTTGCAAACAACCAACACAGGACTGATGGCGGTTCAAATCCCTGCGTCCCATATAGTCCCCCAAGCCTGCCACGGATGATTTCTGAGCACAGAGCCAGGAGTAACCCCTGAACACTGCCGGTTGTGAACCCCCCCCAAAAAAAAAAAACATGCTTGAGTTCAGAGTCTTACACTTCTAAGGTTGGTGAGAGACTTGACTCCCAACAGGCGAAGTAATAGTCCCCAGGGTTCAAAAGTGAAGTGTTCGGAGAGATGTGACATCTTAAAGAATACATTTATCTTGGGGCCAAAGTGATGGCGCAGTAGTAGGGCATTTGCCTTGCATGCGGCTGACCCAGAACTGACCTTAGTTCAATATACCTGTGTCACATATGGTTCCCAAGCCAGGAGCAAATTTTGACCCCTGAGGGTCATTGAGTGTGGCCAAAAAAAGAAATGCATTTATCTTTTCTAATTCCTACTCTACCCCATTTACTGGAGAAAGTGAAAAAAATTTTAAAAGGGAAGTCGGAGATTGATGAATGTCTGAACCTTTCCCCATCCTAGTACAGAATTTTATATCTCACCAGCTTAGGAAGCAATGGATCCTCACCTGGGTTGTATCTGTTCTGCCTGGCAGAAGAGATGATCCCATCCACCTAGTTACTCAGGAAGTTATGAAACCCAGTCTGGACTGAGAAATTTCTCTTTACAGGAAAATAAATCTTACCCTTTTCATGTCTGTCGCTTTACCACACAGAAGAGAATTTTCATGAGATAACAAATTGTGAAATTAAACAAGTTAATTTAGAAAATATGGGAGAGAAGCAAAGTATCATAATGTGCTCAAGAGAGAGCAAACTTTCAGAATAGAAAAAAGACAAAGTATATGTGCAAAGAATAAATGCAGGCTATTTCCCAAAAAGGTACACTAAAGTAAAAAAGAACACAGCTTAAGCAGTTATGGGTCCAGAGTCCATAGGCTAAGAAGTTACAATCTTAAGATTCCTTCCCTGAAAATGAACACTTTTTCCTGTGTCATGCTAATTTATATATAGTTTTTCAAAGATTTTTGATAGGTTGATAATGGAATGAGATGGTTTTGTAATAGACTTCTTTGATATTGTTAACATATCTTTGTTGCAGCAATGGAGCCCTCCTCCTTCAATGGTTCAGTTGTCTCTCCTCTCAGGGATTCTCTGATTTGGACCTGGAATTCTATATCTCAGTTGTTTCAGGATTCTTGATGTGGGTCTTTTGGACTGGTTTTCTTTCTGGATAATACTATTTCCAATATGCATTATCAGGGCTCCTCTATCTGCCTGTAAAATCTATCTTGGAAACTAAATCTTAACTGTGAGTTACAAAGATAATGTAGAGCCATTTTAAAATGTAATTTAGAGTTACCATTGTAGAATACTCATAGTCATTTTTGTACTGGGCAAGAAACCAACATAAGAATGTATATGCTAAAAACAAGTTCTGCTGATTATAGACTTTGGCCTTTGGTTAGAAGTATTTTTTGAACCACTCACCTCATCTTTATCTTTTTTTTCCCAAATTTGCATTTATTCCTGGGTGTATGTTTTGTTTTTATTCCTAAACTTGCGTTCAAAATACAATTATTTGATAACAAATAAAGGGTTGTCTTTCATTTCAGTTTTTCAATTTTTAGCTTATCAGCTCATGTGCTTATTATTTTCAAAAAATTGTAATAGAAAACACTGGTTCAGTTATTTCCTTTCTGTCGTCCCAACATGACACTCATATTTAAAAACTGATTATCTGAATACCATGTATGATTTGCCAATCTGTCTTTTTTCTTTCTTATTTTTTTATTTACAATTTTTCAGCTCTTTTTGGTCACACTTTTGGCAGTCCTAAGGGCTTATTTCTGGTTCTGTGTTCAGGAAACTTGTGGTGCTAGAAATCAAATCTAGGTCAACTATATATACAGCAATATCCTTACCACGGTACTACTTCTGAGGCTCTATCTATTTTTTCTTCAGTTTGTTTTGTTTTATTTGGAGGTCATACAGTGCACTATGCAGAGTTTGCTCCTGTTTCTAATTTTTTGGAATCTAGCAGTGTTCAATGGAACATATGCAATGCCAGTCATAGATTTTGGGTAGGCTACATGGAAATTAATTATCCTCCACACTGTACTATTTCTCCTGCCCAGTCTCTTTTTTATACTAAATGGATCTAATATCTACCATATAGAAGGTGATAAAGATAATCTCAGAAATACTAAGACTTACTTAACACCCTTAAATCCTCTCTCTTTTCTTTTTTCTCCTCTTTTCTTTTTCTTTTTCTTTCTTTCTTTTTTCTTTCTTTTATTCTTCTTTCTTTCTCTCTTTCTTTCATCTTTCTCTCTCTTTCTTTCATCTTTCTCTCTCTTTCTTTCTTCTTTCTTTCTTTCTTTTTTCTTTCTTTCTTTTTTCTTTCTTTTCTTTCTTTCTTTCTTTCTTTCTTTCTTTCTTTCTTTCTTTCTTTCTTTCTTTCTTTCTTTCATCTTTCTTTCTTTCTTCTTTCTTTTTCTTCCTTTTTCTTTCTTTCTCTTTTCTTTCATCTTTCTTTCTTCTTTGGATTAATATATTTTATTATAAAAACCTTGATTACATACATGATTGTGTTTGGGTTTCAGTCATGTAAAGAACACGACCCATCACCAATGCAACATTTCCATCACTAATGTCCCAAATCTCCCTCCTCCCCAACCAGCCCTCACCTGTACTCTAGACAGGCTTTCTATTTCCCTCATACATTCTCATTATTAGGATAATTCAAAATGTAGTTATTTTTCTAACTAGACTCATCACTCTTGTGGTGAGCTTCTTGAGATGAGTTTTAAATGCCAGCTCTTTTCTCTTTTGTGTCTGAAAATTATTATTGCAAGAATGTTTTTCATTTTTCTTAAAACCCATAGATGAGTGAGACCATTCTGCGTTTTTCTCTCTCTCTCTGACTTATTTCACTCAGCATAATAGATTCCATGTACATCCATGTATAGGAAAATTTCATGGCTTCGTCTCTCCTGACAGCTGCATAATATTCCATTGTGTATAAGTACCACAGTTTCTTTAGCCATTCATCTGTTGAAGGGGATCTTGGTTGTTTCCAGAGTCTTGCTATGGTAAATTGTGCTGCAAAGAATATAGGTGTAAGGAAGAGATTTTTGTATTGTATTTTTGTGTTCCTAAGGTATATTACTAGGAATGGTATAGCTGGATCGTATGGAAGCTCAATTTCCAATTTTTTGAGGAATCTTCATATCCCTTTCCATAAAGGTTGAACCAGAGGGCATTCCCACCAGCAGTGGATCAGAGTTCCTTTCTCTCCACATCTCGGCCAACAATATTTGTTCTCATTCTTTGAGATGTGTGCCAATCTCTGGCTGTGAGGTGGTACCTCATAGTTTTGATTTGCATCTCCCTGATGATTAGTGATGTGGAGCATTTTCTCATGTGTCTTTTGGCCATTTGTATTTCTTTTTTGTCAAAGTGTCTGTCCATTTCTTCTCCTCATTTTTTGATGGGATTAGATTTTTTTTCTTGTAAAGTTCTGTCAGTTCCTTCGATATTTTGGAGATTATCCCCTTATCTGATGGGTATT
Organism: Suncus etruscus; assembly: GCF_024139225.1. Taxonomy (NCBI): domain Eukaryota; kingdom Metazoa; phylum Chordata; class Mammalia; order Eulipotyphla; family Soricidae; genus Suncus; species Suncus etruscus. The sequence goes on along the minus strand of NC_064856.1, from coordinate 88,942,646 downwards.
GTGTGAATAGTTTCTCCCACTCAGTGGGTGGCTCTTGTATCCTGGGTGCTATTTCCTTTGAGGTGCAGAAGCTTCTCAGTTTAATTTATTCCCATCTGTTAATCTCTGCTTTCACTTGCTTGGAGAGTGCAGTTTCCTCCTTGAAGATGCCTGTAGTCTCAATGTCCTGGAGTGTTTTTCCTATGTGCTGTTCTATATATCTTATGGTTTCGGGTCTGATATCAAGGTCCTTAATCCATTTGGATTTAACCTTCATACATGATGTTAGCTGGGGATCTAAGTTCAATATTTTGCAAGTGGCTATCCAGTTATGCCAGCACCACTTGTTGAAGAGGCTTTCTTTGTTCCATTTAGGATTTCTTGCACCTTTATCAAAAATTAGGTGAGTGTATGTCTGGGGAACATTCCCTGAGTATTCAAGCCTGTTCCACTGATCTGAGGGCCTGCTTTTATTTTAATACCATGTTGTATTTAAAACTATTGCTTTCTAGTAAAGTTTAAAGTTGGGGAAAGTAATTCCTCCCTTATTCTTTTTCCCAATGATTCCTTTAGCTATTCTAGGGTGTTTATTGTTCCAAGTAAATTTTTAAGTGCCTGATCCACTTCTTTGAAGAATGTCACAGGTATCTTTAGGGGGATCACATTAAATCTGTACAATGCTTTGGGGAGTATTGCCATTTTTATGATGTTAATCCTGCCAATCCATAAGCAGGGTATGTGTTTCCATTTCTGTGTTTCCTCTCTTATTTATTTTAGCAGAGTTTTATAGTTTTTGTGTATAGTTCCTTCACATTTTTAGTCAAGTTGATTCCAAGATATTTGAGTTTGTGTGGCACTATTGTGAATGGGGTTGTTTTCTTAATGTCCATTTCTTCCTTATTACTATTGATATATAGAAAGACCATTGATTTTTGTGTGTTAATTTTATAGCCTGCCACCTTGCTAAGTGAGTCTATTGTTTCTAGAAGTTTTTTGGTAGAGTCTTTAAGGTTTTCTAAGTAGAGTATCGTGCCATCTGCAAACAGCAAGAGCTTGACTTCTTCCTTTCCTATCTGGATTCCCTTGATATCTTTTTCTTGCCTAATCACTGTTGCGAGTACTTCAAGTGCTATGTTGAATAGAAGTGGTGAGAGAGTACAGTCTTTTCTTGTGCCAGAATTTAGAGAGAAGGCTTTTAGTTTTTCTCTTTTGAGGATAATATTTGCCACTGGCTTGTGGTAGATGGCCTTAACTATATTGAGAAAGGTTCCTTCTATTCCGATCTGGCTGAGAGTTTTGATCAAGAATGGGTGTTGGACTAAAAAAATGCTTTCTCTGCATCCATTGATATAATCATGGGATTTTTATTTTTCTTGTTGTGGATGTTGTGTATTATATTGATAGATTTACGGATGTTAAACTAGCCTTGCATTCCTGGAATGAAACCTACTTGATCACTTGATTGTATTGGATGATCTTATTTGCCAGGATTTTGTTGAGGGTATTTGCATCTGCATTAATCAGCGATATTGGTCTGTAATTTTCTTTTTTTGTAGCATCTCTTTCTGGTTTAGGTATCAGGGTGATGTTGGCTTCATAAAAGTTATTTGGAAGTGTTTTTTTTATTTTTTTTTATTTCATGAAAGAGACTTGCCAGGATTGGTAGTAGTTCCTCTTGGAATGTTTGAAAGAATTATTAGTGAATCCATCTGGGCCTGGGCTTTTGTTTTTGGGCCAACATTTGATTACCGTTTTATTTTCATCAATAGTGATGGGGGTGTTTAGATATGCTACATCCTCTTCATTCAACCTTGGAAGATTATAAGAGTCCAAGTATTTATCCATTTCTTCCAGGTTCATATTTTAATGGCATAGTTTCTCAAAGTAGTTTCAGATTACCCTTTGAATCTCTGCAATATCAGTAGTGTTCTCTCCTTTTTCATTCCAAATGCGAGTTATCAAGTTTCTCTCTCTCTCTTTCTTTGTTAGTTTTGCCAGTGGTCAATCAATCTTGTTTATTTTTTTCAAAGGACCAACTTCTGCTTTCATTGATATTATGGATTGTTTTTTGGGTTTTCACTTCGTTGACTTCTGCTCTCAGCTTTGTTATTTATTTCTGTCTCCCTATTTTTGGGGCCTTTTGTTAAGCACTTTCTAATTCTATGAGCTGTGTCATTAAGCTATTCAGGTAGGCCCCTTTTTCCTTCTTCCTTCCTGATGTGTGCTTGCAAAGCTATAAATTTTCCTCTCAGGACCGCTTTTGCTGTGTCCCATATATTCTGGCAGTTTGTGTCTTCATTATCATTTGTTTCCAGGAAAGTTTTTATTTCCTCTTTGATTTCATCTCAGACCCACTGGTTATATAGTATGAGGCTGTTTAACCTCCAGGTTAAAGTTTTTCTTCCTTGTCCCTTTGGAATTCAGATATAATTTCAGAGCCTTGTGGTCAGCGAAGGTAGCCTGCAAAATTTCTATCCTCTTGGTATTATGGAGATATGTTTTTATGTGTCAGCATCTAGTCTATCCTGGAGAAAATCCCATGTACATTGGAGAAAATGTGTATCCAGGTTTCTGGGGATGCAGTTTTCCTATATATATCTACTAGGTCTCTTTCTTCTATTCAGGTCTAGTATATTCTTGTTGGGTTTCAGTCTGGTTGATCTACCAGTGTTGACAAAGCTGTGTTGTGGTGCCCCACAATTATTGTGTTGTTATTGATATTATTTTTCAGATTTGTCAATGATTGTATTTATAATTTTGCTGGCCCCTCATTTGGTGCATATATGTTTAGGAGAGTGATTTCTTCCTGCTGTACATACCCCTTGATTAATACAATATGTCCATCCTTGTTCTTCACAACTTTCAGAAGTATGAAGTTTGCATCAACTGATATTAGTATGGCCATTCCAGCTTTTTTATGGGTGTTTTTTTTCTTGGATAATTTTCCTCCAGCCTTTTATTTTGAGTTGATGTTTGTTCTGACTATTCAGGTGTGTTTCTTGTAGGCAGCAGAAGGTTGGATTCAGTTTTTTTTTTTTTTTATCTATTTAGCCACTCTGTGTCTCTTACTGGTGCTTTTAGTTCATTAACATTGAGAGAAAGAATTGTCCTGGGATTTTATACCATCTTTATATCAAAATTTGGTGTGCCTTTTGTTTATACTTGTCTTAAATTAGGTCTTTCTGTTTTTCTCTTAAGACTGGTCTTGAATCTGTAAAGTTTCTGAGATGTTTTATTGTATGTGAAACCATGTATTCTTCAGTCAAACCTGAAAGTGATTTTTGCTGGTTACATGATTCTAGGAAAAGCATTCATTTCATTGAGTTTTATCACTATGTCCCACCACTGCTTTCTGGCCTTGAGTGTGTCTGGTGACAGGTCTGCTGTAAATCTCAAGGATGCTCGCTTGAACGTAATTTCCCCTTTTGATCTTTCTGTTTTCAGAATTCTGTCTCTCTCTGTGGGATCCATCATTGTGACTAGGATGTGACTTGGGGTATTTTTTCTGGGGTCTCTTTTCGTTGGTACTCTTTGTGCATGCAGGATTTTGTCACATATATTCTTTACCTCTGAAAGTTTCTCTTTAATGATGTTCTTGACTGTTGATTTTTCCTGGAAATTTTCTTCCTGGGTCTCTGGGACTCCAATGATTCTTAAGTTGTTTCTATTGAGCTTATCATAGACTTCTATTTTCATCTGTTCCCATGTTTTGACTGATTTTTCCATTGTCTGTTCATTTGGTTTAAGTTTTTTTCCCAATCTCTCCCACTGTATGAAGTTGCTATTTATCTCGTCTTTCACAACACCAATTCTATTCTCAGCTTCTGTTACCCTGTTGGAGAGCTTATCCATTTTGTCATTCAATTTGTTTACTGAGTTTTTCAGGTCTGTTATTTGACCTGTTATTTCAGTTTGGAGTTTTGTGATTCCTGTCTTCATATTTTCTTGGTTCTTATTAGTGTTCTGTTCAACTCGATCCATGGTGTTTTTTTTTTTTTTTTGAGCATCTTCCATATTTCTTGTCTAAACTCCTTATCTGTGAGATTGATTAGTTGGTTGGTTGTTTCTTGTCATCCAGTTGTCATCTTCTTTCTCTATGTCTGATGCTGGCCTGCATTGTTTTCCCTTTGTCACACTTATATTGTGGGTTTTTCTATGTTTTGTGGTGGTATTCATTGGCTAAATGATGTACACAGCCATGCTGCTCTAACTCTGCCCTTTCTGGTTGGGTCGACTTGTCTCCAAGGAAGGGGAGCTCTCTGTGGATGAAGCCTCACACAGGATCAAATCTTAGACCTGAGCACACAGCGGAAGACAGTCCAGGGAGAAATGCTGGGCTTCAGTAATCCATCACAGTTCTTAGTGTGATTTTTTTTTCTTCTTGTTGCAGTGGCGTTCTTTCCTTAGAAAGAGCCCATGGCCAAGTAGCGAAGTGGAGCAAAATGCTCTTCTGGAGCCTCTGGGAGTGCTAATTTTCTGGGCCCTTTTTGGCCCACTCCCAAGATGTTCAGGAGACAGGACAGGAAACAAACACACAGACTGCACTCATATTTTCTAACAGTCGGCTCCACTGGGCAGGCTTAGATTTGTAGATTTTTCCCAGCCTGACATCACAGACAGGGGACCTGCTTTCTGCAAAGTACTGCTTATAGCCGGATTTCTCACTTGGATGGAATTCCTTGGCGTTCCGTCCCTTGAATTAGCCTCTGGGAGGGCGAATTTTCTGGGCCTTTTTTGGCTCATTTCCAAGAGTTTCAGGAGACAGGACAGGAGACAAACACATACAGGCAGCACTCACAGTTTCTCACAGTCGGGCTTCACTGGGCAGGCGTAGATTCGTAATTTTCCCAGCCTGATGTCACAAACAGGGGACCTGCCTTCTGTAAAGTACTGCTTATAGCCGGTTTTCACACTTGGAAGCAGTTCTTTGGAGGTCCAGCCCTTGAAGGAGTATTTGGGAGAGCAAATTTTCTGGGTGCTTTTCGGCCCACTCCCAAGAGTTTCAGGAGAGAGGACAGGAGACAAAGACACACAGGCTGCACTCATCCTTCCTTCCTTCCTTCCTTCCTTCCTTCCTTCCTTCCTTCCTTCCTTCCTTCCTTCCTTCCTTCCTTCCTTCCTTCCTTCCTTCCTTCCTTCCTTCCTTCCTTCCTTCCTTCCTTCCTTCCTCTTTTCTCTTTTAATTTCCTGTTCGATGAAAACTAAAGCACTGTGTAAATAATGCTGGTAAAATCAGATTTCAAGATATAGAAGTCACTGGTGATGTCAAATCCTGCCTGAGAAGAGTACTCAATAAAAAGAATCCACCATCCACTTTGTAAAAGTAGCTCATTTTATTGTAAGTGGGAAAGGAGTATTTACACTAGGGTAGAATAGGCTGTGAACTTTGTGTCAGCCAGGTAGGGTGTGAGAAGGGATTAAAACAAGCTGTGTGTTTAGGGTGTGTATTTAGGATAGTCAGGGTAAGGGGATTAGGGAAAGCAGGATGTGTGTTCTGGGTGTTAATGCATGGTATGTGCTTAAGGTGATCAACTACAGTACTACATTTTTTATGCCAGTTTAAGTAATGAGAACTAGAACAAATTTTAATCTTATTTATTTTTCACTCCTTTCATTGAGAGAAAACTGATAACACATTCTCCTTGTAGGCAAATAATGGCAAATAGACAAAGGGCCATTCTGATTGACAGTTCTATATCTGTCAGAATTATAAAACCAATTTCTATTGCCTCGTGGCTCAGTATAGGGCCTAAATATTCAAATAACATATTAACAATATTTTTATTAGTTGGAAACCCCTAAGATGACTCACAATGGCCCCTGCTTCTAATATCAGGTGACATTTATTATGTTCTTCTCATTTATTCGTACCTCACAAATAGACCAGGAAAGAGATGTTTGGTTGCTCTGCCAATATTTAGTCATAAAAAGAAGATAATGGCTTTTTTCCTTGAAAACTTTTAGCCTCTCTGGTTACTTGTTTTGGAGAAGACAGCTGTCATGTCATGTGGCAGCACTGTGAAGAGGTCCATAAGAATAGGCTTGGAAGCAGATATATTGAAGACTGCCAGTAGCATTATGGGAGATTGGAGACAGTTGCTTTAGCTCAGTTGCTTGTCGAGGAGAATGTGCATCAGCTAATAGCTTGACTGAACAAACCTTCAGTCACTTACACCCAGAACCGTGCATCCAAATTCCCAATGACAGAAACTGTGAGATCATAAGTATGCTATTTTATACCACTAAATAAGGAAGTAATTTGCTCAACCGAATTGGAGAACTGATGCTTATTTTGGCTAGATGAGAGGTGTGCTGTAATAATCCTAACAACCAATAGCTCTGGATTCAGGATACAGACCAGACTGGAAACATCAATATAGTAAAAAAAAAAAAAAAAGATTAAGCTTGGATTAAGACAATTTTAGTAAAGTAATTAAAGGACATTAAATATCCTCAGAAGTAAGAAAGAGTGGTGATCATTATAAGAAAACAAAGATCATCAACATTATTGCCCCAAATTACGTGAAAAATAGAAAACATACCAAAGGAAAGTATGATTTAACATGAAGATTACTTAGAAATTTTAAGGGTAATTTTGTCAGGAAATTGGCTGAATCCTAACTGGTGCTAGATTTTCATATGTAAAATTAACATATAAAATTCCCATTGCTCATGAAATTTTATAGTTTTAAGTAGGTGTATATCTTCTCAATCTGCAGTCTATTTCCACTTCTCTCTCTCTCTTTCTCTCTCTTCCTCCATCATAGAACTAAACAAGCCCTGTTTAAAGCTGTTTCTCTTCCATTTAAGGAACTACTTTGTCTGCTTCCTGGATGTTCTTTCTCTTCTTTCCAGTGCACAATGACCAGGTCAGCCCATAAAACAATTTTTTTAAAAAGTTATCAATTGCTATATTTAAGCACCATGGTTACAAAATTGTTCATTGTTGGATTTCAGTCAAAAAATGTATACCACACTTTACCAGTGAACTCTTTCCACCACTGATGTCTCCAGTTCCCCTCAAACCCCTGCCTGTCTCTAGGGTAGATGATTTGCTTCTCTCTATCTCTCTTTCCTTTTTGCCACTTAGGTTTTCACTATTGTTAATGGAGGGGTGCCTAGCATATCATTTTATTCTCTTTCAGCTCCAAGTTCTTGTCCAGAATGGTCAGTTCCAACTATCATTTTACTAGTAGATATATTCCTACTCTAACTGCACTCACTGCTCTATGTGGTGATTTTCTTACCCTGGGGTGGACCTCCTGACCCTTAACTCTATTGCCTTTGGATAATAGTTCTATACTATCTAGTTTTTCTTATATCCCACAAATGAGTGAAATTATACTATTTATCCCTTTCTCTCTAACTCAGCCTAATAAACTCAATATTCATTTCACTCAGCCTAATAATCTCCACATCTATCCAAACTTCATGACTTCATTTATAATAGCTGCATAGTATTTCATTGTATAGATACTAGACTTTTTTTTCTTAGCCCCTCATCTGTTGTCTGATACCTGAGTTGTTTCCAGCTTGTGACTATTGTAAATATTGTTGTGATGAACATAGAAGTGCAGAGGGTATTTCTGTATATGTTTTTGCTTCCAGGGGTTTATCCCAAGGTGTCCCACTTTGTTTTAATCCAGTTCAGTTTCTATATATGAGATATTCTTCCAGAATTCTGATGTATTCCCTAGTTGTTGCTTACCCTTCTTTGTCTCTTGGCTTTCCTTTGTTTTCTTGGGAGAGTGTATTGAATGAAAAGTATGTTTTCCTGTCTCAGCTTAGACACAAGTGTCAACCAGCAGGTTTTGTTACCTGTCTTGGGTTCCTTCTATTAAGTTTTCATACTTCCACCTCTTAGCAATTTCTACTAGGTATGTAAGAGGCTTTCCAATATGTGGGTGAGCTTTTAAAAAAGAGCAATAAAATTAACTATTTTATTTATTGCCCACTCCACATGTTCCACCAAAATATCACATTTTACTTTCTCCCTATGTACTATTTTTACAGAATGTTTTGAAAAGTGACAAAGGCACCAAACTTTCCCAAGAAGCAGTTTTATTAAGTATGTTTATATGAGTTCAGAGAATTCAGATTCCAAGAACCTGGAAAACAATGGTGTCCAGTCTAACCTCAGTAAGCAATATAACTGGAGAAGGAAACAAGGTTATATCTGTTAAGGACATTCCTATACCACTGGCTCTTTGACTGAAAACTTTGCCTCTTATGACTGCAACCCAAATTCTCATAGTCCCATAAATTTTTGTCACACTTTAATAAAATGTAAGAGAAAAATATCTTAAACAAATTGTTAAATGTATTGTCAAACTAATTTGATGGTATTAAAATCTTTAAAGTTTTCAAGTGACTACACAGAAATTTAAAAAAAATTTTTGAGCAATATAAAAATCTATTTCACTTATGAAAGACTTGTTTAACAGATAAACTAAGGGTATGCATCCTAAATGTATGTTTTTTAGTTATATATTTTATTTTATTATTTTTGGTTTGGGGACAGAGCCAGTGGTGCTCAGAAGTTACTCCTGGCCCTGCACTTAAGACTTGCATCTAGTGGTAGTTTTCCCACTGTACCATTGCTTTGGTCCTAATTTTTTCTCCTTAACATGTTTCTTGTTATTATTATTGTTGTTGTTGAACTGATCAGGTTATCAATACTTAGTCGTAGTGCAGAAATAGCTTTTTGCTTGTTTGACTTGTGTTCACCTTTTTATGCATAGTTGTACATTCAGGGATTAGTCCTGCTACTGCTTATGGGAATATTTGTGGCTCCATCGTGATGCCAGGGATGTGCTTTACCCATTGCACAAACACTGTCTCCTGTGCTGAAATACTGTTTAGTGAAGTGATTATAGGAACTTTTAAGAGCTAGGATTTAATATCTTTGTATATTTAGTCATGCAAAATACTTGTAAAAAATAAAAGTTTTTCACAGGGGTCTTTTGTCAAACAACTGATAATCAGAAAGTTTAAGAATACTTGAAGGATACAAAATTAGTGGAATGCTTCCTTCTCAGAAAATTAAACAAATTCTTCAATGAATATGCCTTCCTAAAGCCAACCCACCAATTCAGAACTTTACCCCAAATTTCTTACTTAACCAAAAAGAGACTATAATCTACCAACATTCACCTAATTACTTTAGAAGCAATTATAATACAGCTAAGGTTAGATCACAAATGCACACAATTATTCAAATCATCCATCAAGCCAATAAATACTATCTTCTTATTTCTTATTTACAGATACCACTTTTTTAGTCCAATGAGGGAGAAAAGAAATTTATAGAGATCAAAATTTTCCCTCCCCAAAACTGTTATAATGTTTCTTGAAGAGGGTTTATTGCAGGTGCATCAAAAAGAGAAAATACGGGGATCTGAGCAATAGCACAGTAGGTAGGACATTTGCCTTACAAGAGGCTAAAGTGGGTTCTCTTCCCTGCACCCAATAGTCCCCAAATCTGCCAGGAGTGATTTCTGAACATAAAGACAGCAGTAACCTCTGAGTGTCGCCAGGTCTGGAACACCCCCCCCCCCAATAACAAGAAAAATGCAGAGAGGGAAAATAGAAAATTCCACAAATCTTGATTCTCAGAGAGAGTCAGAAGAAAAATTTTAAACAGAGTTTATAACAGGGCTGATGACCAGTTTATTCCATCTAGTTAGTAAGTTGTTCTTCTCCACATAAGCTATAAGAAGACTGATTTTCTTTTGGCAATTCTCTCCAGTCCTACCTTTGCAGGAAACTAGCAGCACTATTTGAGACAGCCCTATAGAAACATGAAGTTAATGAGTCTGGAAGTAAACCTTTAGATGCTTGCCAATAAACACATGGAGGGATTTGAAAGCATATTTTTATCCCCAATTGAGTCATAAAGTGACTGATGTCTTCGCCAAAAATTTTACTGTATTCTCAAGTATAATTTAAATAAGAGACACTCAATACATATTCCAAGGCTCAGAAACCATGATACAATTAAAATTTACTGTTCTAAATTTAGTAAATGTTGGGATTTTCTTTTCTTATGTTGCCATAGATAAACAACACAATTGCTACTTTTCAGATATGTTCAATATGAAAAAATGTGCCAGGTTAGATGATAGAAAAATTTCAGAAAATCTTAATTTGTGAAAAGTAATTTTCTTTATCATTGACTAAACTTGTAGCTATGAACTTTTCATTCTAATGTGGATTTAACATTAATGTGAAGAATTGTTAGATACCCTTATCTTGAATTTTTCCTTCTTTTTCTAAGTAAAACACTCAAGTTTGATGTCTTTTTTTCACCTCTATACATCCATTGAGCCTGATTCAAGCACAAGGTTATATTCATGAGTCATCTGGAAATCAGTTATCCCATTCTGAATTCCTTAATCTACACATTGTTTCATTTTTTCTATTGTTAATTATACTTAGAAAAAAATGTGAGTGATAGTTTTTTCCACAGTACCAAAATGCTGTTACTTTAAGAATTCTTCTTAAGGCCAGAGCAATCACACAATGGTATGGCATTTGCCTTGCACGTGGCCAACACAGGGGACGAACACAGGTTGGATCCCTGGCATACCATATGATCCCTCAAGCCTGCCAGAAGCACTGGCTGAGTGCATAACCAGGAGTAATCCCTGAGAACTGCCTAGTGTGCCCCACCAAAAAGAGAATTTTTTTTCTTGAACATACACTCACACATGTCTATATCATTTTAAATTAATATTTGTCTACATATACTAAAATTTGAGCCCATATAGGGGGCCGGCGAGGTGGTGCTAGAGGTAAGGTGTTGCCTTGCAAGCGCTAGCCAAGGAAATGACCACGGTTCAATCCCCTGGCGTCCCATATGGTCCCCCCAAGCCAGGGGCAATTTTTGAGCGCTTAGCCAGGAGTAACCCCTGAGCATCAAAAGGGTGTGGCCCGAAAAACCAAAAAAAAAAATTTGAGCTCCTATATTTAATGTTCATTGCAATTTTTTTTATTTTAGTATATTTTAAGTCCCTTCCATGATAGTCATAATGAAGTTTTATTTTCCTAATATATTACTTAGATTGATGCTTCAAATATTGATAATTTACAATTATTTATTGCATATACCACTCCATCATAGGTAAGCCCTTTATAATATTTCCACTCTGAAATTGCATCGACTCAAAAATTAACAATCTAGGTTTTTTTTTTTTTTTTTTTTTTACCATTCACCCAAATATGGATGTCCACAGCATTAAGTAGATTGCATAACTGAGTCAGAAGTCTGTCACTGCAGTTCTTTCCATGCATAATACCTATTCACTTTGGCATGTTAACAGGTCACAGCCAACATCATTACCCCTTACTTATGTGAATGCCTTTCTAAATATATTTCTACTTTATCATTTTCAGCTTATTTTTGACTTTCATACCCTGTGTACTACAATTGCCCATAGGTTTCATGAATTTACTTCAGTTTACTTTTATCACAATTCCTGCCACTACTTACAATTTGTCCTACACTAGCAGAAACTTCTTCAAATTAAATTTAAGTTCACATCCGAGTACCAGTTATGGGTCAAGTAAAGCTGATATTCTTAAAATGCTGTCTCTAGTTAATTTTTAAATCTAACTTCAGAATATTCAAAACATCATATTAGTTGAAATAATTGAAAATATTTTCAAACAGGTTTCAGAAAAAGCTGAGGGAAAGGAAAGCTTTAATAAGATTTTGAAATTACTTTTTATAATATGTCATATTTTCTCAGCTTATATATATATAGTCCCCAGGCATAGTTAATGCCCAAGAATGCTAATTAACACTGAACTGCTTACTATAATGTTTTTTCTAGCAGGCAGCCTCAAAATGTCCCATTATCATGATTAAATATTTATTGAATTTGAAGTGTGTTCTCAACATTGTAAGAAGTTATAGAAAAAGTCTCTACTTCAAAGATATTCTTGTACTTGAAAGAACATCCAACAAAATTGTGTATATAAAATTTTCATTGCCTATTCTGTTTAACTCCCTGTTATTTTATAAACCCTCTAGTAAGTAAAATTAATAAAATGTTAAATACTATATGTGAGCAAAGATTTTATTGTAAGAAATTTAACAATGACCATTTATTATATAAAATTTATCCACATTATTTGTCCCTGTTTTATAGATGTATTTTTCTTTAAACAATATTTTTCATATGAGAAATTCTATTAAGGCTTTTTAACATTGGGTTGATTATTTGAGTTGATTATTATTTGATTATATTTCAGTTCATACTTGTAAAAGTCTTCTTGTATTTTGTAGGAAAGTTCATAAGCATACCTAATTTTCTATTTTTTCCTCTTTTTTATTTTTTTATTTTGTTCTATTTGGGGTTCACAAAAGCCCATGATCAGGGATTTTTCCAAGATCTTCATTTGTGTGTGTGTGTGTGTGTGTGTGTGTGTGTGTGTCTATGCGTGTGTAACATCCTGTGCCACACAAAGATTACTCCTGGATTTTCACTCAGAAATTGATCCTGGCAGGGAGGGGATTATTTGGGATACCCAGGATTGAACCCTGGTCTATCCTGGATCTCCTGTGTGCAAGGCAAACACCCTACTGCTATGCTATTATTTTGACCCCTCTCCTAGCTCTTCACTGAAAGATCTTTCTTGTTGCTTGAGACCATGGTTACAGGAATACAACATAGATCTGTCCCACCCTCAGCATTATTGAATTGTAATGACAAGATTACAATGTGATTATCCATACAACTGGCCACAGTTGTGTAAATGCAATGTTTTAGATATTACCAGGTATTCCCTGGCAAGCTAAACACTCCAATCCACACTGCTCTATAGAAGAAAGCATAAGAATGGTTTTTCACCTTAAAAGTACATTATGTTCCATTATTGTGAAGAATTTTTAATCTTATAGAAACTTGTGGATATCAAGAGTTTTATATAGAAATAACTTTATGGAACAAACTAGTTAAGTAAAAAATGACCGATAGAGACTGGTAACTGACGGAACTCATGGTTTGTCCTACAATTATAAGAAATGTATATTTCTACATTTATAACTATATGAAGACTTGAATCCAAATATAAAGTTGTTACTTATCTTACTTTATTTCAGCAAAAATCTGGGATCACATTCTTGGTGGCCAAGGCTCTTTACTCAGGGATTACTCTGGACAGAGTTCAAGGGACTATGTAAGATGACAAGAAATCAAATCAAGGATGGTAACATACAAAACAGATATGTTACCTCCTGAACTATCTCTCCAGCCTCTGTTAATTATATTTTTTACTTTTCAAGAATAAAAATACACAAAAAATTATTATTAAACTATTGGGAGTTAATTTACTCTTTAAATGTTTACTACTCAACATTTTTATTTCAAATGTGTTTGCACCCTCCTAGAGTCACTATTAAATGATAAAAAATATATAAAATAATACCTAAAGTCACCCAGTATGTTTTATATGTCTAAAACATCATTTTACATGATATAAGTTATATTCATATAAATGTATAAATATGTGTATAGGTTCATATAGATAATACAAGGGCTGTTATATTCTTTGCATAAAATGGACCCTGGCTTAATCCCCAACATCACCTGGTCTTCTGAGCATCACTTGGTGCTGTTCTGAAGCCATGCACAAAAGTAGGTGTGACCTTGTAGTATTCAAAGAACCCCTGAGTTGGCATCATAAATCATTAAAACACAGAGCCACAGCAGAAGTGCATCTTTAACCTCTCACAGAACAACTGGCATGGTTGACTAAGAATAACCAGATTAAGCCCAGGGTCCCAATAAGCACTCTTAGAACAGCTTTAAATTATGTAGAAAATGATATAAATTTTATGAAATATTTATGTTGTCCCATGCATTATTTTTATTGTCAAGATAAATTATTCTTACAAACATATATTTATGATATCGGTGGTTGAGCTTTTACTGTGACTATCCTGGAGAGGACACAGTTATATCAGTTTGTAAGACAAAGGACTTAAGAGTTTAAGGAAGCAGAGATATACCAGAGAACATGCTAGCTCAAATTTCATGAAAGACAAATTAGTATCATTTTCGTTGTTGTTATTTGTTTGTTTTGGGGCCATACCCGGTGACGCTCAGGGATTCCTCCTGGCTATATGCTCAGAAATCACCCCTGGTTTGGAGAACCATATGGGATGCCAGGGGATAGAATCATGATCAGTCCTAGGTTATCACGTGCAAGGTAAACACCATACCGACTGCACCACTGCTCCAGCCCCTAATTTGTATCATTTCTTTCATCCAACTTGAATGCTGGGAAAGTGAGGACACTCTCTTTACTTTTCTTTATCTCTCTAGTTTTACCTAATATAGACAGATGACATCCTTGACAATGAGTTGCAGCATTGGAGATGAATTATGACTCCAAGTACAAAAGGGCGTGAAGAAAAAACTTGGAGAAACAGCCCATATTTACCTTCCCCAAGTGCTATGCATCCTTACTTTGATAGAAGACTACAAGAGACTTAGTAACATGTAAGGTACCATCTGCTTCTGCTACAGGATTATTTACAAAACAAGGAACCATGTTGAAAAAGAGAAAAAACACCAGAGAAGTAATTTGTCTCTCATTATATATAAGCAAAAAAAATTATGTAAATATATGATCAACTGAATTATACCAATAAGCTAGGGCAAATGTTAGGCAAAAACATGATAGTTCTTGTGGAAGTTCATGCAAATTGAGTCTACCAGCTCATATAGCAAATTTTTTCTCTTCATAAAATAATTTTAGCCTCAATATTGTAATTATTATATTTTAAGAATTGTTTTTCTCCTCATACAGAAACCTGAAGGCTTTATAGGATTACATTGAATTTTGAAATTTTACTGTATTATTATTTTTATTTGTTGAAGTGATAAGGTTTACTCATCAAGTTTTTATTCTTTTTTGGGGATATATGCAAATGTGAGGTAATGATAACTAGTAATTTGCATTTTATAGGGCATTCATATTTATTATAGGATAATTATAAATTCTGTGTTCTGAGAACTTAGTAAAAAAGAGTTACTAAAAAGAAACATGAAGTGAACATTATAAAATTGAAACTATAAGTGGTAAAGAAGATAGAACAATACTACCTGCAAGTTGATTAAGATTGTTGAGAAGAATATTCTTAATATTTAAAGTCATTAAAAGTAGCTATAAGGGCACCTATTCAATACCAGTGTCCTAAGAGTAGAAATTCATCTAGAAAGAAGCTTTCTGAACTAGATTCCCAGGTCTTTTCAGAAACTTTTGTGGAATAAAACACACTGTTATTTGATCTTTACAGAAAACTATACCATCAGAACTTCCAGTTCCCATGAAAAATAAAAAAGACGTATAGAAATATCAAAGAAAGAAATAAACTGAGTTTAATTTTAATATTTATTAATAATTTTTTAAAATTTTATTGTGACTGAAGTGCATTACACAGAATTATTTACAGTACATAGTGACAATGAAGGGCATTCCCACACCAATGTTGTCTTCCCTCCACTCCTGTTCCCAGCATGTCTCCCATATCTCCCTCCTTAATCCCCCCCAGAACACTAGTGTAATTGGTCTCCACTTTACAGCTGGTTGTAGATTGGGTATCTATTCTGTTGTTGACTTTGGGTTTGGTGTTCCAGTCTGATCATTTTTTAAATTTTCTCTACATGTTCATGTGACTGGTCCTGGTATCATTATTTTCCCCCTCAATTTATGAGGCTGAATGATTCAAGTTATGTAATTCTGTTGGAGATAAGAAGGTTAAGAAAAAGAGAAGAAAAATTTGGTATCAACTGACAAAAAATAAAAAAATCACCAAATAATATCCACAAGAGTGAAAAAAAAATTGGAAGAAAAAAGAGAAGAAAAATAATAACAAAAACAAACAAAAGAAAACAAAACAAGAAAAGGAATGCTGGAGTGGCAGGATTTGGTGTTCCCCCACTTTATTTATTTATTTATTTATTTATTTATTTATTTATTTATGGCATAGGCACAGTAAGTATTGGGGAAGGAAGGAAATTTCCGTGGCTTAAGAGATTCAGGGTTTCTCCACTCTTGAAGCATACTGTCATGGGAACAACCACTGGCTCCTTATATACTCATTGCCATATCCCAGGGTTTTCTTTTTTTGTGGTGTCAGGAAACTTTCCTCTCGGTTGTGGATGAGAAAATCAGGCCACTGTAGCTAGGAATCTTGGTATTTTTGCAGGTCTTAGGATAAGGTCTAGGATAGAGTCTTTACAGTTCTAGAGGTTCTGTTCCATCATTGTTGGTGTGTTCAGTCTTCTGTATCATGTGCTCCATGTTTTTGCTTGGTCTCTAAGCCGAAGTCTAGGAAATTATGGTTCCAAAGGTTCTGCTTAGTCTCTGTTGTCAAAATTGGGCCTCTGTACTAAGAAATCTTAATTTTTTTGAGTCCTGGGCTACAGCCTAGGGTAGGGTTTTCCTTATTAATCTCAAGGTAAGTTCTGCCCAGTCACGGTTGTCAAAGTCAGTTTTCTGTAGTTAGTGCTCTTATTTTTCATAGTTCAAAGGACGATACATCTTCTGATTTCCACTTAGTGTTAAGTGATGTGATAGGACCTCCTGGTCTTAGGTCAAGTTGTCATTTCCTCGCTGTCCTCATTGTCATATTAACACTGGCACAAGTAAATCTCCCAATGGAGCTTAGTTCCTGGTGTTGTTGCAGGGAGCTGTTTCAGTTCTACGTTATTTATTAATAATTTTTTAACGAACCAATCTGTAAAACACTTTTAATTCTCACCCCTCTTCCTTAGAGATGGAATAATATCTCTTGTGCACTTCTATTCATATATAAAAGTAAAGATTATTTTATAACAATGTTTTCAATTTACTCCAAAATATTAACCCATTAAATCTCAAATTTGTTTTGTCATTTATGGGAATCTCTTACCTGATCCATCAATAATAATTTTAATGATGAGGTACAATGGAAGTCTCAGTAATTACCTAATGGAAAGATTACAACTATGCAGATTCACCCCTTCTTGAATTAGGAAAGAATTACCCAAACAGTAGTGAAACAACAAATTTTCAGGCAAGGTAGTAAATTGGGATGTGATGCGCTTTATAATAAATACATAAAGGAAAGAAACAGAGACTACAGTGAGAGTGCATTCAAGTAAGGAACCTGTATTGCATGGGAGCGATCACATAAGATTCCCTGATCCCTGCCAAGAATGATTCTTGATCACATAGTCAGGAGTAAGCCCTGAGCATTCCTGGGTATGGTCCTAAAACCAAACGAAAAAAAGATTTTTCGAATAGCTCTTTGTAAAGCATACATTTTCTTTTCTAACTCTCTGCCTTACTGCATTTTTCTATATTCTCTATATTTTCTGCTATGAGGCTGCATCATTTTGAGGATATGAAATAATAATTCTCAAAACAAATTCCCAATATATGAATTTTATGTTATGCTCTTATTTCTTTGAAGTGGTTGCCTATTTTCTCATTGATCCAAAGATCTCACAGAAAATGAAACACTGCCTAATAAATCTTGCTTTGCAATAGAGGGTTAAAATAATGAAAAAAAATCCATTTTTCACTGTATAATATTCTGGCTGTCTCACTTAATTGTGTTTTGCTCTAAAGTTTTGACATGGGCATTACTTTTTCCCTAAATATTAGTATTAGTGGATTAGTTTGCAAATTCCCTTGGATGAAATTTCTATCCATCAAACACTATATTCTTTAGAGACTAGCATTTAAAGAACTGTAGAAGCCAGAGATATTTCAAATGAATATGAGTGCAAGGAAGAAATACACGATGTCTTATTTATACAGAAAATAAATACTCTGATAGCAAGAATTTCAGAGTTTATGATTTATTTTTTTTATTTAGATAGCATTTGGCTTCCACTTCTCTTTCCCAATAGGCACCTGAAAACTGCCCTACTTTGTCTAAAAATAAGACAAAGAATCCCTGACCTTCTTTCAGTACTTCCCCATGCATGCTATGCTAAATAATTTTGAAATGGTTTCTTAGTCCTACATCTTCTACCATCTCTTTCATTGAAGATCCCATCAGAAATCAATTAAAATAGACTCCAAGAGGTCAGGGATGTGACTCAAGAGCAAAATCCATTCTATACATGTATGCGAGAATATAATTCTATTCTAAAAGTGAAAAATTAATCATATAAAATTTGAGTGAGGGAGATATGTCAAATGACATATCATTTCTAACATGTACAATGTTTTTTATTTTATCCCTAACACTCTATATCCCTCCTGCCCTGCACCCTGAGCACCATGGACATGCCTCTATAAAATATGATAAATAAATTGATATATATATCTTGTATAAAATGTATTTCATAAAATACATTTTGTGCAGTTCAGGTTTTACTCTCAAATAATAAACTTAATTTTTGGTTTTTGGACACACCCAGTGACACTCAGGGGATAGACACTCCTGGCTGTGCACTCAGAAATAGCTCCCAGCTTGGGGGAACAATTCCAGGTCCATCCTAAATCAGCTGCATGAAAGGCAAATGCCCTACCACTGTGCTATGGCTCTGACTCCAAATAATAATATTTTGTAAAGATAGGTACTAACACTTATTTTATTTGTGTTTGGTTTTTGGTTTTTGGGTCACACCTGTCAGCGCTCAGTGGTTACTCCTGACTCTGTGCTTAGAAATCACCCCTGGCCAGCCTGGTGGACCATATGAGATTCCAGAATTCAAACCACTATCAAACCTGGATCGGCTGTGTGCAAGGCAAACGCCCTACCTTTGTGCTTTCTCTGGCCCTCATACTTATATAATTATTTTTTAGTATAGATAATATCTGTGGATAATAGACTTAGTGTGCAAATGCACAATATATTTAAAATGATTAATTGAAGATTAGCATACATTTAATTATCTGTAATATTCTTCGCTGTTTAGTTGTATAAATAAATATTAGGGCCAGAGCAATAATACAGCAGGTAAGCCATATGCTTTGCATGAAACTGATCCAGGCTCAATCTTTGGCATTCCATATGTCCCCTGACAACCCCTTATGGAGTGATTTCTGAGCACAGACCAAGAGTGAGCTTTGATAACAATGAGAAGTATCCAACAACAAAAACAACAAAAATAAATATTTAATTTTATTGATAGGAGAAATCTATGTTTCTTTATGTTTTCAGTGTACAGCCTTGTTATGAGGGCTAAATTATGTCAATCCCCATTGCTGAGAGAATTAACATTAGAAAGACTAATTAGCTAATAACATTCACAGTGTAAATTAGGTGTGTTCATTTGACAAAAACATGTTGTTAAATTTCTTTCTGAATCTTGGAACAAATCCAACTGTTACGGTTTTTGTCTTGGAGGCAAACATAATCATGTGGGAGTGGGAATCAATTGTATAAAATTAGTAATTCTTAAACAAATTTGTGATATTTAGTTTTACAAAGAACTCTAAAAAGTACACTCTTTAGAATCAAGGAAAATTACATCCATCATACACATTTTCCATTATAGTAATGCTTTGTAAAATTTAGCAGAATAAAAATATTTTCTCACTTACATACCTTAGGTTATGAAGGGCTTAGAAGAGCTTAGTCAATAGAATAGGATACCAGGTCGAAACTTCAAACATATATTGCAGATACATTAAATTTTACAAAGATAAGAATCTTTTTTCAAAAGAGTAAGAAGAAATAAAAAAGCCGTTTGTGTTTTAGTAAGATTTTATTTCATTAAGATTAGTTGTCTCGGGCTGGGCGGTGGCGCTGGAGGTAAGGTGCCTGCCTTGCCTGCGCTAGCCTAGGACGGACCGCGGTTCGATCCCCCGGCGTCCCATATGGTCCCCCAAGAAGCCAGGAGCAACTTCTGAGCGCATAGCCAGGAGTAACCCCTGAGCCTCACAGGGTGTGGCCCAAAAACCAAAAAAAAAAAAAAAAAGATTAGTTGTCTCAAAAAAGGTTAGTTATATCATATCAATTTTGTATTATTTATTGTAAATTCTCCTATGTAACTCTATATGCCTTTGCTCTATATTGAATATGTGAAATTGAATTCTGATCTTGAGTTCTTTGGCTTTCCAGCCCAGCCCAAGCAACTCTAGGATAACGATTTTACTGGCCCTTTTTGGCCGACTCATGAGAGGTTCAGGACACAGTACAGTAGAAAAACATGCACAGGTGAAACTCAGTCTCTTGCAGTTGTTATCCACTCGGGCAGGGGCAGATTCCTCCAGCCTGACGTCACAGACAGAGGACCTGCGTTTCACTGATCCTGGTTTCACTTCAAATTTTGAATTGCCTGATATATTGATTTTGGTGAAATAGTGAAAACACAGAGATTTGTAGCATAGGTTAATTTAATATTCAGTGAAAAGTATATTCTACAATACTAATTATGTTAGATATAAAATTATTATTGCCCAAATTTATTTTTCTCTTAAAGCAACTATCGTTTTATAATTTTTTGGGGGTGGAGCAGTGGCGCAAGCAGTAAGGAGTTTGCTTTGCACGTGCTAACCTAGGACTGACTGTGGTTCAATCCCTTTGCATCCCATATGGTCTCCCAAGCCAGAAATGATTTCTGAGCGCATAGCCAGGAGTAACCCCTGAGCGTCACGGAGTGTGGCCCAAAAGGCAAAACAAAAAAAATTGTGTGGGGGAGGGCACACCCGGCGACGTTCAGGGGTTACTCCTGTCTATGCACTCAGAAATCGCTCCAAGCTTGAAAGACCATATAGGACTTCAAGGATGAACAGACATATGGGACTTCAAGGATGAACAGAGGTCTGTCCTGGTTTGGCTGCATGCCAGGCAAATGCCCTACTGCTTTGCAAAGGCTCTGGCCTGCCTTTTTTTTTTTAATTTTAACACATAAATTACTTTTATTGTGAGGACACTTCTGTTTGTTTGTTTTTTGGTTTGTTTTGTGTGTGAGGACACTTTTATAATCTTTCAATTGTACTTTTTAAAAAAATAATTTTACTGAAACCATTGTGATTTATAAAGTCCTTCATATTTAGATTTCAGACATATAATGAATCAGGACCAATCGACCTCCCTCCACCAATGTTCAAAGAGTGGAATCCCACATGGAATTCCCATACCACCACTTTCTGCCCCCCATTATACAGCTTTCCTGTATAATAGGCTCATCTCAAGTTTAGACTATTAAAGTTTGTTTTTCTTGATTCCATAGTTGTTAACTTTGTCTTGGCTATTTAGTTCTACGTTATATTAATAAATGTATTAGCAATATAATTTATTAATATATCAAATTACTTGACCCTTGCCCCCATCATTCATATTTGTTTTGCTCTTCCACTACTCAATTTCTTTCATTCTCTCACTATACTCTAGGCCAAGAGTGTGCGAGACAACTCTCATTTAGACCGTTGCATTTTTTGCTGAATTTGTTTTAAATACCACATATAAGTTATATCATTCTGTATTTATACTTGTTCTTCTGGCTTACTTCATTTACTAATATTCTACCCATGTTGAAGTGACTTGCATGACTGCATCATTCCTTACAACTATTTAGTAGTCCATTGTATATATGTATCACATCTTCACGATCCACCTGTTTGTTGTTGGAGATCTCAGATCTTCAACTTTTAGCTATTGTACTGAGTGCTACAATGTGCATACATATTTTGGATACATATTTTTCTGTTTTGGGGGCAAATAGCTAAAAGTGGGATTGCTGGGTCATACTGTAGCTCGGTTTTGAGTTTACTGAGAACATTCCATACTGTTTTCCATAGGGTTATACCAGGCCACATTCCCACCAGCAGTAGATGAGAGTTCCTTTCTCATCACATCCCCTCTAACACAGATTGTTCCCAGTGTTTCTGGCATGTTACTGGTGTAACATGATATGATATATCATTGTTCTCTTGATTTGGATTTCCCTAATGATAACTGATGATGACCATTCTTTCAAGAACGGTTAGCCATTGGTGATCTTCCTTAGAGTAGTGTTTATTCATTTCCTCTTCCCATTTTTGATAGGCTTTTTAGGTTTTGTGACGTTAACATTTGTGATTACTTTGCATGTCCTATATATCAAACCATTGCTGTGTTGAATGCAAAAATTTAATTTACTGTCTTCTAATTTTAGCCTTCTGTTGTAATGAAATTTTTTAGTTTGATGTAGTGTCATTTATTCAGACTTGATTCTATTGTTCTTGCCATTGTCATTCTGTCATCAAAAAATTTAAGTCTTTGTTCTGCCTATTTTCCCAGTGACCTTTATGAATATAGGTCTAATTTCAAGGTCTTTAATATATTTTCAATTGACTTTGTGTAAGGTTTCAGATATGAATCAATCTTTAACTTCTTACATGTGTTTATCAAATTATTCCAACACTATTTGTTGAAGAGACTGTCTATTATATTTGAAGTTCCTGACTCCTTTGTCAGAGTAATTGTTTATTTTTTTTACTGAATATTCTATTTTGACCAATTTAAACCTATGGTCTTTCAGTATGTCTTATAGGTATAAATAGAAGATCACATCAAATTCTCTACCAATGAATTTTTCTAGTATGCTTTATATAGATATTTAGATTTTATTTCCAATTTTAAGTTTTAGTAATTCTTCTTAACTTTTTAGGTAACAAAACACATTCAGCCTCTGTAAACACAGAATAGATGCTTCTCAAATATTAAAATGTAATGACCACATTACCTAGTAATTCCATTCCTTGATGTATCTACTCCTAATACAAAAATTCTTATTTGAAAGAGATATTTACACAACTAGGTCCAATATAGCACTATTTTCAATATCAATATTTGGAATAAACCCATGTGTTCAAAAGCGTACAAGTAGTATAAACAATTGTGTTTATAAATAGACATTAAAATATTACTCAGCTGTAAAAAGATAAAAATTTGTCTAATATTATAATCTGCTATTTAATTAAATAAATCAAAGGAGAAAAATAATGCACTGGTTGAACTTACTCATGTGTGGAATAAAATGAAAAAAAAAAATAACAGGGACATATGGAATAGTATCTCTGTAAGCTACTTACATTGTATTCATGCATTCAGCTGAAGTGGATTGAATTCCTGGTACTATGTATAGTCCCCAAGTAAAACCAGACATGATTTTTGATCATAAAGCAAAGAATGACTCCTTAGCACTACCAGAGGCATGCACTTCCACTTTTAATTAACTCTTTAAAAAGCAAGGGCTATGATCAACATAAACAATATACTAGATTATTTATAGAAAAGCTGTAGTTATCAAATGAGGGTTAGGAGAATGGGGTACAAGATGATGGTTTAGAAGAGGGCTAGGGATAGTGTTAAAGAAATATAGATGTTTTGGTAGTAACTGTACCTCTGTACATAGATGTTAAAATATGATTAACACTATTAATGAATTAGCATTACTATAAACCAGGTTACCTCAATTAAAATATATATTAATTTCTCAAGCATACTCTTGATAGATATTAATCAAACTTGGTCCTTTATAATAATAATTACTCTGGTTGCTGTGGAGAAATAGTGCCACAGGTAGATTGCTTGCCTTGCCTTTTGCTGACCTATGTTCAATTCCTAGCATTCTACATAGTGCTCAGAGCACTTGCAAGAGTAATTTTTGGGTAGAGAATCTAGAGTTGCCCCTGACCATCGTCAGACCTGCCCATTTCAAGTAAATAAATCATATATCCTTCCTTTAAAAATATAGCTTTTGTTCTCAAACACGTTATCTTACATGGAATATAAACCATTTTATATTACATTTTTTATTTTAAGTTCTTGAACAGTTTTGTGCCATTTAATAATTGGATTTCAGGAATTTTGCAGACTACTAACTAGGGGTTGATATTATTTGTTCATTTGTATTTTTTAAACTACCAATGCTTAATTATATTGAACAGTGAGCTTCAACCCAGAAAGACAAATATTCTCAGACTCAAAATGTTACCCAAGCTGAATTTTTATATGAAGAACCTGGAGAAACATATCTTATTCCAAGTTCATGCTTGAGGCCAGGATAAATGTTTTGTAGCATATATCAAAACTGACATCCTCAGTTACTCTGTAAGAGATTGTTTTTTAATTTTGTAAGTCACTAACATTCATCTACAAAGAGTGCTATTCTATCTTAAGCTAACTATGGAGTATTGAATTCCTTTCTTCATTTATCCCTTTCTTTTCTTAAAATGAGATTTATAGTCTCTCGAAGGACCCCTCCCCTTTGCTTGTTTGAATTTTTGCCCCCCTTTTTCTTTTCTCTTCTTTTTTTTTTCTTTTTACCTTTCACCTTCAAACAGAAATACATAACTTGAACCATCTTGTTCTGCCTCTCATATTGAGGGGGAAATAATGGAGGGCACCAAGACCAAAGAGTCGTAAGAACATTGAGTAGAAATAAAAAAAATTGGGCCCGGAGAGATAGCACAGCGGCGTTTGCCTTGCAAGCAGCCGATCCAGGACCAGAGGTGGTTGGTTCGAATCCCGGTGTCCCATATGGTCCCCCGTGCCTGCCAGGAGCTATTTCTGAGCAGACAGCCAGGAGTAACCCCTGAGCACCGCCCCCCCAAAAAAAACAAACAAACAAACAAACAAACAAAAAAAATGATCAGACTTGAACACCAATCCAAAGCCAACTACAACAGAAACGATACCCAATCTACAACAAGCTAGACACAGAAGGGACCACTTGTACTATCAACCCAGGAGGCAAAGGAGGGGTGATATGGCATGCAGACTGGGAGCAGGGGTGGAGGGAGGACAACATTGGTGCTGGGAATGCCTCTGATTCAATGTCACTATGTACCTGAAATATCACTGTGAACGATTTGTAATCCACTTTGGTCAAAATAAAAATGATTAATATAAAAATGATGTTAAGTTGTAGTCAATATTTATAGTTGTATTAAAAGTATTAAAAGTATTCAATATACTTTCAAATCCTTATTAAAAAATCATTTCAATTTCTTCAAATGCTTTATACTCTAGGGATTTGAGAACATTTGCCAAATAACTTGAACAATATTATTTCACCAATCTTGACTGGAGGAGAATAGCTATAATGTTTTTCTTGCTCAACTTAAGTGCTTATAAAAATTCCTTAAATTATAATGTCTATAAATACCTCTTACAGACCATGATAAGTGATTTCATATCACTTATTTTTCTAGTAGTACACTAACATCAGTAACCAAGTCTTGGATGAAAACACCCATAAATTATCATTTGTTTAGATGAAGATAGAATGAGACTAAACAAGATATCTTAAAATTTATGTTTATTCATAAACAAAGTCAGAAAATAGATGCAAGGGGTTGCACCTGTTTAAGCACAAACTTGCCCAGATTGCAATTAACCAAGTTCCATCATCTTCTGTAGATGAGATTTCTGCAGTGGGATGGAGTTAATTAAGTGCATTCTATGAAAATAATTACTGTTTGTGAAATATGTAAATGTAACTACTGCAGTTTATGTACATGAGGATGTAATATGAGTATTATTGCATTTTTTTATATTTTATCATTATACAAAATAAAAGTAAAAATATTCAAGGCATGCTTGCAAAATTTCTCTACATAAATAACCTTATAAAATTTTTCAACTTGATTAAAGCTTCCATTGCAAAACAAGAATAAAAAATTCAAGTGACAGTGTGTTTCTACAATTAAAATAAAAAATAAAATAACTTCTCACAGGTTATATAAATGTCAACTAAGAGTGCTTGAAAACTGAATTAACTTGAACATTTTCTTTATTTTTAGAAAAACAATGTTATTTTACTTCTAAATGTTTATAAAATTGACATTTTTATTAATCTTAAAATTAATCTTATTCATACATTATGAAAATTTAAAGTTGGAATACTTTAAGATTATTTAAATTTTGAAATATATACATAAATGAAAATTAATTTTTGAATGAAGTCATATGTAGAATTTGTGACGAATATATATTTTCTCCATATTTAAGTCAACTAGCTAACTTTGTAAGTGTTTAACAGTTTATATTAACCTTGTCACAGCTTATTGAAGAGATAATGTGTGAGCCCCTGGGACCCCTGCCCGCAGGAGACTTGGGGAGTCACGAAGTTATTTGTAAGTCACGAAGAGGATCCGACCTAGAAGAGAAGAGGCTGGGAAAATAATGAGCTTAAGACAGTGTTCTGATCAAAAGCCAATTTATTATAGTAGGGGCTAGTTTATATAGCATGAGCACGTTTTCAGACAATAGAGGGAAAGGGGTGCTTCCACCGTAACATTCCCATACATCAGATATGTTGGGGGGTTTTTAGCGAGTTTTACATTTACTATAAGTGGTCCTGGGGTGCTCTGTTCTGTTTACAGTGCTACAGATCTAATCTTAACTTGTAGCGTTTACATAGCATGTTTGTTTTTGCTTAACCATTGGTAATGGCTCTCTTCATGGTCAGCTCTTTCTTTTAGGTTCATGGGGGAAGCACCACCAGCAGCCTGTCACGTACAAAGGCCTTTGACTTCTCAGGCATCAGAGACTCCATATTGCTCTCTAAGTCTTATAGCTTCCAACAATAATGATTAAATTTTTTCATATCATAGAAAAACAAATCTAAGAAAGCATAGGCATAGTGCTCTGATATTAATAATTACACTTCTATATTTTGGGGGATTACATGAGTCTATACCATGTGATGCTCAGGAGTTCCATCTCTTTACTCAGAAATTACTTGTGGTGGTAGTTGGGGGCCCATATAGGATGGTGGGGATTGAAACCAGGTCAACTATGTGCTAGGCAAAAATGCTTTACCTGCTGGACTATTTTCCTGGACCCAATACATTCTTCTTAAGTCTTCAATCATTTTTTTTACCATTTTTGAGAAAGTTTGTTTACACTGAGTTGCATTTGCAAATTCAATCCTTCAGTAAAGGCTTAATCTTTTACTGTATAATAGAGTTTCAAATATATGAAGATCTCTAATACATATTTGTGTATACAATCCAAATATATTCTTCATGCATTTTTCTAAGTAATATTTTTGTCATATATGTCTTTATTTTGGTTTATATCTAGCACCATATAACTTGATAGTTGTTCATTAACTTTCAAAAGTGAATTAGTAAAATTGTTATTACAGTGCCTGAAATATGAAGTCTTCTTTTAATACCAGCACATCATATGAGTTATTAAGGTCATAAGTATTTTTTTGTAAAAATTTCTGAAAAATGGTCCTTTGTTTTAGGTTACTTCTTAGACCTTAATGAACTGATTTAAGTTACTATGAAATTGAAGTTAGAATATCACTTTCTAATTTCATAAATTTATAATGAACAATGAACAAGGCCTCTAATCAAAGCATCCTTTTCTCATTAGTAAATTAATGACAGTTTATCATCTAATGGCAAATGCTCCAGCATTTTAGCTGATATCCTACCATATATGTCAAGAACATAATCTACCTTCCATTAAGTCAGATTAGGGACCGAAACCAAATTTCATTTTAAAAATGTAACTGAAAAAGAAACAAATTCACAATAACATTTCCAAATATAAAATGATAGAAAATTTTCTGATAAAAAATTTCCTGTACATATCTATTATGATTTTACTATGTTGCTTATATAATTTTATTGATGATATAATAGAAAAAACACTGGGAAAGTTATTGATAGGATGAGCTATTTGATTATAGTCCAACTGAAATATTTAAAAGGAAACAAATTAAATCTTAAAATATATATTAAATATAATTATGGCGGTTATTTTGCTAGGTACATTTTGATGTAGGCTTAATTTATATTCCTATTTGTTAGTTATTATTGCATAATTGTATTTATTTATCTCTTTTTACAAACAGATATTTACTATACTATCTAATCCTGGTCTTTACATGATGTAGCAATAGTTTTATTTATGCATGTACATATTTGCTTATATATAAATTATAAGTACACCATATAATGTATGTATGTATTCATATAAATAATTGAAAGTTATTTTCAATAGTTTGAAAAATTATTTTCAATAATTTTCATAGTTTGTATTATTTATATTTTCTTAATTATTGTTATAGTTTATATTTTCTTAACTATTGTTATAGTTTATATTTTCATTGCCAATTAATTTTAAATGCTCTACTTTAGCTCCAGAATTGTTTGCAATATTTGTAATATATGAAAACATTTTCAGTATTGTAATACATGAGCACTTCTAGCAATAACAGAAATATGATTCTTTTCAATCTATTTTTTATTTGCAAAAGAAAAGTTTTAATTTATATATATCAATATAAATCATTATGCTTTAATATACTCCCCCATTGTAAAATACATCTAGAGATTAAGGTATGGGTTTGAAATTTTTATTCTTACATATTCGATCTTTCTAATTAAGAAAATCTTCAGAGATTTATTCTAAGAATTCATAAACCTATATTTTCTTATATTTTAGTTACAACTAAAACAAAATGAAATAATACTGCTAGAACCTGAGATTATTTGTATGGTATTTATAAAGGTAAATGATGGTCACTTGGGCTAGGTTAACAGTGAATATTCAAGTGAACTTCCAGTAAAATTCAGATATGATATTACTAGTAATTTTTGAATTCACCTTACATGCTTAAGAATTAGTATTGAACTTTGAGTACAAATTTGATATATATTATTTCAGTAACAAGTTTCAAATTATATGCTCTTTATATCTTACCTTCAAATCTTAAATTGTGTCTATCATTTATCAACCTTTTATGAAAAAGTCAAAAATACAAAAAAGGCAGAATAGATTGTTGTAGCTATTATTTTCATTCTATTGATCCAGAATCTTTCTGTAATTTTTATATTATGTTTAAATTTGTTCATAGATTTTTTTTATTTTGCTAGGCTATTTCAGAGTTAGTTATGCATATATTTTAAAGCATAAATAATTATTTTAGTGCACATATTAAAAAAAACTTAATGTTATTTCACATAAGCAAATTATTTCAATGATGAGACACATCCCAAAATATTGGTAGATGTAACAAGATAGGAATGTATGCATTCATACATGATGACTACCAGTGGGTATAACTAAACATTTAGAAATAGATTTAGTGTGGTGATTAAAGGGAAAATAAAATAAAAACAAAAGAGTACTCTAGATTTTTGGTTGTGGTTATGTCTATATTAATCATTATTAAGAAAAAAATTAAGTTTATAAGGGTTAAAATCATGAAGAACCTGACAAATGGAACTATTGATAAGTTTTGTATTTTCATAACATCTAAATAATTAAAACCCTATGGAATAAAAGTGCAAAATAAGCTGTAGAAGGTAACAAAAATAGAAGATATAGGTGTGATCACTGTATCCATTTCTGTGTAAACTATATACTAGAGACAGAAGTGTAATTAAAGACAGTAAATAAACAAAGCTACTGGTCCATTAAATGTGTAGCAGATAAGTACAAGGAAAATTTAGACTCTATTTGATTCCATTATTTTCATTATTTGGAGATCTCAATTACAGTATTTGTTATAAACTAAGCATAGTTTCATATACTTAAGAAAAATAAATATGTCCTCTTTACTGTTCTTATGAAATAGTAGAATTAGTCACATTTGACCTTTAATATAAATAGAGAACTTCTGGTAGAAAGCATAATTTTGGATTATTTTCTATATTGAAAAGAATAGAAACAAAACATTTGTTTTATTAAAGATACATGTGTGATTGAATATAAGGTGAAGAAAAATTTAGGTCGTATTTTTGTATTTCAAATATGCATATATAAATTAGAAAAAATGTCCAAATTTGGGTGCAGGTAATATTCTAAGAAATTCAAAACAAGGGCCGGAGAAACAGCATGAAGATAGTGCGTTTGCCTTTCATGCAGAAGGAGGGTGGTTCAAATTCTGGCATCCCATATGGTCCTCTGAGCCTGCCAGGAGCGATTTCTGAGCATAGAGCCAAAAGTGATTCTGAGCACTGCAGGGTGTGACCCAAAAATCAAAAGAAAAAAATTAAATACAAAATGGAACAAACAAAAATAACTATTATTATTTAGTTTTTAAATAAAATGTGAAATCCTACCCTTTCCAAACACATGGATTGAACTTCATAGATCTATGACCATAGAAAAGAGTTAAAGAGAAATATTATATGCATTCACTCATCTAAGGTGCTTAAATAATATAAATGGAATAAATAAAACAATAATACAGCTATAAAATCTTGTAGGCATTTATTATTTATTTATTTATGTATTTATGTATTTATGTATTTATTTATTTATTTATTTATTGTTTTGGTTTTTGGGCCACACCTGGCGTTGCTCAGGGGTTACTCCTGGCTGTCTGCTCAGAAACAGCTCCTGGCAGGCACGGGGGACTATATGGGACATCAGGATTCAAACCAACCACCTTAGGTCCTGGATCGGCTGCTTGCAAGGCAAACGCTATTGTGCTATCTCTCCAGGCCCAATAGCTCCTGGCAGGCACGGAGGACCAAATGGGACACTGGGATTCGAACCAACCACCTTAGGTCCTGGATCGGCTGCTTGCAAGGCAAACACCGCTGTGCTATCTCTCCGGGCCCCTTGTAGGCATTTAAACATAAACCTTAGGAGTTGTAGTCTGAGTGATAGCATAGTCAATAAGGAGTTTGTTTTGTACACTGCTAACCAGGATTTGATTAGTGGTACCTTATATTCTCTACTTAGCCCCTCCAAAAGTTAGTGATACCTGAGCTTAGAGCCTGGAGTAAAACCTGAGCACTAGTGGGTATGATCAAAAACAAACAAATCAATTAAAAATTTAAACAAAAGTTATTGCGCAACAATATTATTAGATAAAATAAATAATGAAGGCAGTATCTATTAAAGTGCTGGCAATAATAGTGAAATGACTGAAAGAAAATAGGTAAGTGTCTTTAAGAGTAGCATTACCTAACCTAGATCACTCCAAATAAGGGAATATCATGTCACCATATATAAGATGAAATCATCAAATAAGATGTAATTGCCTATACTGAAAACCTTTATAAATATCTGCTTGATTATATAAATCAGGAGATGATTTAAAAGAGAAAAGGAGGGGACGGAGAGATAGCATGGAGGGTAAGGCGTTTGCTTTACATGCAGAAGGTCGGTTGTTCTAATCCCAGCATCCCATATGGTCCCCTGAGCCTGCCAGGAGCAATTTCTGAGCATAGAGAGAGAAAATGAGAAATATTGTAAAAATTATTGGCAATACTTGGTAAACATTTTAATGCAAATTAATAATAGTATATAGTCGAGTTATTTAGAATCTTTTATAAAGTAAGCACATTGAACATATGAATTTACTTTAACAATCTTGTCGTTGCTATTGTATACACTGTATTTGCTTACATATCTGTGTGAAAATAAGAGTAGTTATCAATTATAATATTGAAATATGTATCTTGATTGAAATTTAAGTTATTAATGGGTAATAAAATTAGGTTTTTATTTGTTGCTTGAACTGTGAGTTATAGAAAAATAAATTACATATTATCTTTATGGATCTAGCTTTTAAATATATTTTGCTTAATTTTATTGTAAAATATAATGGAAGGGAAGAGATTTGGTTCAGAAGTACAATGTATAACTTGCATTTTTAAAACCCTGAGTTCAGGGACCAAAGTGATAGCACAGGGGTAGGGCATTTGTTTGCCTTGCACATGGCTGACCCAGGACGGACCTGGGTTCGATCTGTGGGATCCCATATGGCCCCCAAGATAGGAGCGATTTCTGAGCTTATTGCCAGGAGTAACCCATGAGAGTCACCGTGTGTGGCCAAAAAACGAAAACAAACAAACAAATAAACAAAAACCCTTGAGTTCAACCCAGCATAGAAATAAAAACAAACAAAAATGATAAACTTAAGCTATGATAAAATCAATGTGCCAACTTAGTGAAATTAAAAAACAAAAATGGCGCAGCAGCTGACCCAGGATGGACAGCAATTTGATCCCGTAGAGTCCCATATGGTCCCCCAAGTCAGGAGCGATTTCTGAGCGCATAGCCAGGAGTAACCCCTCAGCATCACCGGGTATGTTCCCCACAAAATAAAAAAAGATTAATAAAATTTTACTTCTAAAATATACAGTCTTATAAACACTTGTTACCTAATCATTGCTCTCTAATTTTAGTATTCTTAGGAAAATCATTGAAAGTTATGATATAAATAAAAGTACCATTTTATGGCTATAAGTATTAATATGCTGTTGCATTTTATATATTAGATTTACTTGAAAATGAGGCAGTATATTTATTATAAATGTAGCTATGTTATATACAATGCATTTTTACACATAATTATTTTAAAGTGTATATTTAATAAATTTACTTATTTATAATTATATGTGATAAAATTTATTATTGAAATTTTAAAAAATTATCACATTTTTTCCCTATTCCATCAAAAATCTAGATACTCACATAGGAGCCACTTGACTTATTAATCTTACTCTAACCTGGAAAACCACTTTTCCATTCTTTTATTCTATATATTAATGTATTTGAAAATTTAATATAAACAGAACTATGCCACTTGTTTTCTTTTGTGAATGATTATTTTCTTGATAGGTTTTTAAACTTCACATAAATCTTTAAACTTTTGTCAGAGATTCATTATTTTATATTTTTATTAATATATTTATACAATTTGACATGATTGTAGTTGGGTTTCAGTCGTATAAAGATCACCCCCTTCAC
Organism: Suncus etruscus; assembly: GCF_024139225.1. NCBI lineage: Eukaryota > Metazoa > Chordata > Mammalia > Eulipotyphla > Soricidae > Suncus > Suncus etruscus. The sequence continues at coordinate 88,909,993 of NC_064856.1, read as the reverse complement.
CAGAGCAACATTCCCATCACCAATGCCCCAAATCTCCCACCTCTCTACCTCACCCCTGCCTGTATTTGAGGCAGGATATCTACTTCCCTCATTCATTCACATTGCCATGTTAATTGTCAGTATAGTTATTACTCTACCTGCACTCACCACTCTTTGTGGTGAGCTTCATATTATGAGCTGAACCTTTCAGCTCTCATCTCTGAGAATTATTACAAAAAAATGTCTTATTTTTTTAAAACCCATAGATGAGTGATACTATTCTGTGTCAATCTCTCTCCTTCTGATTTATTTCACTCAGCATAATAGATTCCATGTACATCCATGTATAGGAAAATTTCATGACTTCATCTCCCCTGATGGCTGCATAACATTCCATTGTGTATATGTACCACAGTTTCTTTTATTGTTTAATAAAATTTCATTATATAGACATTGAATTTTATTTTTCTTAATAATTTTATGAGAATTTGGATTGCTTTTATTTGTGGGATTTTCTAAGATATGCTTTCATGAACATAGTATACAAGTGTGAATCCATTTGTTTATTATTAAATCAGGGATGTAACTACTTATAAGTTAAGAAAAAAGTATATGTAATCCTTGGAGGAACATACAAACTATTTTCAAAATGGCTGTATCATTTCCCATTTCTACATTTCAATGATTCATTTTTACATTTAACAGGTTTTTATTATAAGATTAGATTATAGCAATTTGACTGCTAAGTGCTAAATGTGTGCATTTTATTTTTATTTCACTAATAGACAAATGATGGAAAAATTTTAATGTGCTTTACAATAATTAACAACTTATTTTCATTTTGGGAATTGTATATTCAGATTTTAATCATATATATAAATAAGAAATTAACTAGGAGCAGTTGATTATACATTTTGAAAGAATAAAACAAAGAACAGAAGCATTAAATTTTCTTTCAATGTTAATAGAACTAATAAATAATGCACATTTTATTTTAAACTCATCCTATATGAATTCACAGAAAAATGATGGATTAATGATATGTTTAAACAGTTAAAATCCAAAGAGGGGCATATAGTTAGAAATTTTTTTAGTTATAAATCCATTCCATTGGCTTTTATAGAAAATATGTTCTCAGTGAATATAGACACTGAAAATGGAAGTCTTTTTTATTCCAACTAGATGGTTTCCAATCTTGGTGAATTTGAACACTTCAAATTGAAATTTTATAGGACCAATCAAATATCCTCCTCTCATTATTAATGGAAGGTTAGGGTCTCTGTGACAAACAAGTACTGTCTAGTCTAATGTTGGACTGTTAATGCTCCAACAAAGAACACAGAGCTTTGTGTACTTATCATTCTGCTCACTGGCAGCAAATTTTGCTCTATGTCATTTTGAATTGTTATAAAAATGTGATCCTTCCCAGGATAAATATAAGCATGTCAATCATATTTTATTAAACTGAGCAGCAGCAATATATCCCAGCATACTATCAGTCCATCTCTATTTAGGATTATTATTTTTTAACCATAGGTTTTGAGTGATTAGAAAACATTAGAGCTTTATATTTTTGTGACACTTTGGAACCTCATATTTCCAAAATGTAATATGCCACATCATGTGAGGCAAAGTTGGAGAATGAATTTATTCATGAGGATAAAAGAGGTTGGTGTAACTTGAATAGATCATGTAATGTATAGATAAAGACAGAAATGATTTGAATCCACAATAAAGTTGCTATGATGTTTTTGTGATCAAATTATAAGGAATATTTTTGTTCAGTATTGAAGAGATTCACTTGAATCACACTAAACTCTTCTTGAGTTATTAAGTTTTGTCTTCCAGTTTGTATACAGCTTATGTAAATCTTTTATATTCAACACCAACACTTTATCCGGATTTCTCAAATATAGCTAATTATATTAATATTATAAATATTATTTATCATAAATATTTATAATTAAAATATAACAAGAGCTTTGCTAATCTCTTAAAGCATAGTTTTATTCAATATCAACCCATGGGTCAGTGATGTCATCCATATACAATATCAGACTATACAAAGCTAGAGAAGTTAGCGATTTACTTGTGCTACTAAATAGGAATATTTTGCACGGATGTCCAATTAAATGGATGCCAGAAAAAACTATGGATTTAGTTGAAGGTATCCAATACTAGTAATTATAGTGCTTAAATAAAAATACAGTATATATTATATGCAATAATTACCTAATTATTTGACTAACTTTCTTTAAATAGAGTACACCTAGTATGAAAATATTGTTGAAGATCATATTCTAGAATTGAACACACTAATGATGTTCAAAGAATTATTCACTAAGAAAACAAAAAAAATCTTGATAAAAATGAGTCAACTATACTTAAACTTAAGCCAACAAAATTGGGCTTCTGTGTTGATGAAATCTTGATTTTTTTTTGGTTCCCACTTAATCATTTATCTAGAATTTTTCATTAATTCTGGAAACTAGGATACTGCAAATAACATTTGTGGGGTGCATGTTGGACTGAAAACTACTTCATTTCAATTACCCGTGGAAGTCTCTAAAAAGAAATAGTTCTTCAAAGTTGGAGTATCAATGATCTTTCGATTCTTCTTCAGATATTTTTCTACCAGACCAAGTTCACTTAATTTACTTATTTCATTTAGATATCAACTTATTTCACTTATTTTATTTAGAAATCCAACTTGTAACTATGACCACCATCATTTGTCGGTCAGATATATTTTCACTTCAATTCTTCAGTCCAATGTCTTTTAAATTTTAGTTTAGTTAGTTTGAGCTCATATCCTATTTGCTAAATTATCTCACTGACCCTAGGTATGTGAATATGTTGTTGTGTGTATATGACTGTGAAAACTATTTCAGTATAAGATATTGTGAACTGTCAAAATTGAAAGCAAATTCAAGTCTATTATCCAAAGAAAATTAATTAGAAAAGCTCTCAGCTGAGAAATATAACCACTCCTCTTCCCACACTTGTTCCTCACAAAGAATGTCACAAGAAAGTAACATAGGGAAAGGTATGGATGAGTGATTCTGAAATTGAAAGTAGATGGAAAATTAAGAGTGTTCTGCTTAATACAGTAATAGTCCATTCTTTGACTTGAGAGATAACTATTGAATATTAGCATGTAAAGTAGCTACATTAGAGGCAGGGGATGCAACTACAAATAAAATACTAAATCTCTGGTATTAAGAGTTAATGATTTAGGTGAAATGACCATTAAAATATAATTTAAAAACTATAATCTTAAAAAGTAGAATATAAAGCAGATAAAAGAGCAGAGATATACTATTTTATATATAATGATGAAATGCCAATGTGAATTATATCATAAATGTGATAAAAATATTTCATACAGATTAATTTGGATTTCAACTAATTTTCCAAATGAATAAAAAAAGAAATAGAACTCCGGCAAAGCTGAAGTCAAGAAACAATGCAAAGAGAAATAACAAGGAGGTGAAATCCAAATGAATGAGGAAAAAGCAAATGTAAGTTTTATGGAATAGTATTTTTTATTACTCTAAATAAGAATAAAAGCTAAGAGTTTTGTAACATGTTAAAATTTTATTATTTTTTATTTAAAATTTTTTATTTTTATTTTTTACATTTTTATTATTTTATTTTAACATATTAAACAATTCTAGAATAACTTTAAAACTGTCCTATATCTGAACCAAGATTTACTATACTAATAGTGAAAGATTTTTATATATAAAACATTTCAGTATCTTATTTTCCACCAGTGTGTCTGATTACTTCCCCCTACCATGGTCTCATGGTCTATCTTTCCTGCCCTTTCTAAATTCTCCAGTGATGTGCATGTTACCTGTCTGTTTCTATTTGTTTTCTGAAAATAGTGTGTAGGAAGGTAGGGACAGAAACAGTGAGAATAAAATAATATAAATGAGGGGGAAAGGTATTGCATTGCCTTCTACTAGGGCAATAGTCAACAAAAATGAAAAATTATCAGATATGAATTTATTTGCCTCGTATGCCTGGAACCCAGAGTCTGTCTTATGCCAATAAACTTCTGGGGTGAGGCCTTTTTGTAATCAGGTCAAGGATTTTTTTTCCATTTTCCCCATTTTTCTGGACTTACGCAAACAACAGCAATTGCCACTATCACACCTTTACTATATTTTTTTACTCTTATCCTTTAAGGAAAAAAATACAACTTACTGAACTTAAAAACAAATAACTGTAGTAGACTGCCTGTCTTGAATACAGGCAGGGGATGGGAAGGGGGAGGGGGTAATGTTACACTGGTAAAGGGGGGTGTTCTGGTTCTGACTGTAACCCAAATATGATCATGTTATTTAAATAAAAATATATTAAAAATGAATATATTTGTAAAGATGTTGAGGTTTCCTAAAATACAGGATTAAAGCATTACTTCACAAAAATAATGTTTTCAGCAATTACAATACTGCAGTGATCACTACCAGAGATACAAAATAGTTAATATTTATGCTTTTGGTAATAAACTGGGTTTTGATTACTGATGTTTATCAAAGAGGAGATAAAAATAATTTTAAAAATATATAACTAGATTATTTTAAAATTGTTTATTACTTTACTGTGAGATTCAGAGTTAAAAAGTTATTGATAGTTAAGTTTCAATCATTCAATGTTTCAACAGCCATTCCTTCAACATTGTACATTTCCTGCCACCAATTTATTCATTACTTTCTCACTTTCCCAATATTATATTGCTTCTAAAGCAGATACATTATTTCTCTTTCTTTCTCTCTCGCCTCTCTCTTTTTCTCTCACATATTTTTTCTTTGAGAAACTATGACTTATAATACTGTTACTAAAAGAAAATTATACTTATTTTTGATTCCCAGTTCTTGTCCAAAGTGACATTTCCAAAACTTATTGACATAGTGGTCCCAGTTTTAACTTCACTTCATAACTAAAACCATTTTTATTGTCTAGCAGTGGTCCTCAAACTATGGCCCACGGGCCACATATTGTATTTGTATCTGCTTTGTTTCTTCATTGCAAAATAAGATATATGCAGTGTGCATAAGAATTCGTTCATAAGTTTTGTTTTTACTATAGTCAGACCCTCCAATGGTCTGAGGGACAGTGAACTGGCCCCCTGTTTAAAAAGTCTGAGGACCCCTGGTAGGGAATAATTTTCATACTGTGATTTTATCTTTATATCCTGTAGATCAGTGTGCTCATTATGTCTGTCCTGCTCTCTCTGACTCATTTTACTCAGCATTATACTCTCATACTCTCCATATTTATCTATGTATAAAAAAAAGTCATAATGTCATTTTTCCAAACAGCTTCTTGTAGATATATTATTGTATAGATCCATTGTGTAGGTGTACTATTGTTTTTTTCTCCATTCATCAGTTTTTGAACACTTGGGTTATTTTCAATTTCTGATGACTGAAAATAGTGCTGCATTGAATATCAGAGAGTAGATTCCTTTTCTGTATTGTGTTTTTGGGCCCTTAGCATATATTCTTAGAAATGATATTATTGGGTCCAAAGAAAGTTCAATTTCTAGTTATTTTTATTTTACCCAAGAAATATCCACATACTGGAGTATGCAAATATGACAAAAATAAACCAGGTTTAGGAACTGATTCTAGAGCATACTAAAAGAGTCACTTGAGATACATCTTAAAATTAGTGTAAGGGTCTATTCCATTTTGATATCTTAGTTAAAGTTTAATCTCTGAAACAGTGGGAACTTCCCTTTTACTGGCTGTTCTCAAATTCCAGAGTAATATGATCTTTCACTTCTATTTAAGTCTATAATGCTTTTTTCCTCCCACTTCAGTAGGCAAGTTAGGGTAGCAAAGACTATTAACTCAGCGTATGTTTTACAAATAAATAAGGATTTTGAACTAATCTCTACATGGGGATATTTGGCCAAGCCTGAAGATTTAATTGAACTTGGTACTCATTTACAATCACTTTGTTTTGTTTACTTTCTTATATCATTAGCGAACTTATTAAAATGGAGATACAAATAAACTCTGTGCCAATTACATAAGAAAATAATTGGATTTTATTAATCCAGGAACTCAGGCAATCAATTAAGGCAAGAGTACTCTGGTCTCAGTCACCTCATTATTCTTCATACTAATTAATCGCAAATACTAATGGATTGCTAAGAATGGGATGCTTTATACATTTAGACTCCTATAAATGCTCTTAAAGCGCCAATGTTTGTGTCTTTAAATAAAAGCCCTATACTCAATGAAATACTCTTTAAAGGATATAATTCCATTCTGAATTGTACAAGTGAATTTTTAAGATATAGTCTATATAAATAAAACCCAGGAACAACAGACCATTTTATATTTCAAAGCTCATGTCAACTGTATGAGAAATAGAAATGAGTACTACAAATTGTATGTAGATACACAAACCATATATTAAATCTTTTGCCTCTGTGATAATAAGTTGAATATTTTACTTAATTGAGCCCCTCAGTTGAGTTTCCTCAATATAGAAATGAGTTATTAATAAAAATATAAATACCATATTTTCTGGCGTATAGGATGACTTTTTAGCCCATGAAAAACTTCTTAAAAGTCGGGGGTCATCTTACATGCCAGTATACAGCATGCTGAGACTTAGTCCAGCTTCAGGGATGAGTGATCTGCCCCCTCTGTTCAGCTTTTATGGGACACAGAGGAGGCACTCTGTCTCCCCTTGGCTGTCCTGTTAATCACTGCACACCAGCCAGCTGTTCTTGGAGGACCCCTCTCCCTCTTCTCAATATAGATCACTGTTTAATGTTTACATGTTTGATGACAAATACCCTTATGTTTATAAGTGACAGTTTTCTACTGAGTACATGCATTACATAAGCATTTGAATTAAAAAATCCATATTGAAAGCAAACCTTACGTTTTTAAAACTTTTTTCCACTTGGTGTGCATGAAAAGAGAGGTAGTCTTATATGGCAAATATAGCCCACAACCTATATTTTAACAGGAAAAGTAGGGGGTCGTCTTAAAATGGCGGGAATTATGGTAGTTTCTTCAATAAAAATGAGTTACTAATAATAATATTTATATTGAAGCTTACTGGGGACTATATAATTATAGGCATAAAATTATTGTTGCATATTACACAAAAAATACACACAAATCACCCATAAAGTAAATTTCTTCTTTCTTGTGTGTGTGTGTGCCACACCTGGTAAACTCCTGACTATGTGCTCAGAAATCGCTCCTGGCTTGGGGACCATATGGGATGCTGGGATCAAATCAAGGTATGTCTTGGATCAACCGCCTGCAAGGTAAACACCCTACTGCTGCTCTATAGCTCCAGCTCCTCAAAATAATTTTCTATCTTTTCTTTCTCTGAAATATATTTCTTTAGTAATATATGGAGGATAATTTTGATTTATGCATTTTGAGTATTTATTCTCAAAAATCTATGATTTCCTATCTGTAGGGTACTTATCTGAGACCCACCCATTTCTGGGAGGGGTCTTGGGATCCAAAAAAACAGCTAACATGGTAAGATTTCTGCTTTTCAGTTTCATTTTGGCTCTTTTCGGTTGCACTGAGCCCAAAACCCTGGGACACGTGCAACAATGTTCAAACATGGCCGTAACCCCTTCTAGGGAAAGAAGGGCAACTAAAAGAAGGGAGGTGCAAGCTTGCATCACCTCCAGCCCAGGCCCAGAACTGAAACTTTGTTACAAGAAACAAAAACCTCGGCCTGTACAAAAACTGATTAAAAGCTTAAATTGGAAACGAAGGAGAAAAAAGACTGTATTTAAAATGGACTGATTTTCTGAGAATGACCTTTGGCTTGAATTTGGATTTCGACTTTGGAAATTTTGGACTGAACTTTTAGTTTAAATCACTTGGAACTTTAAACATCCAAAAGCCCTCTGCAAAAAAGCTGTGGCCGAGAAAAACCGTCCAAAGTGACGCCCAGAGGGGAAAAGCGGCTGGGCTCGGCTCGGCTGGGATCTCGGCTGGAATCCGCTTGGCTGGGCTCAGCTTGGCCCGGAAAAGCGAAAAACCTGGAATCCATCCTCCAGGTCACAAAGGTAAAACAGCAGGAGCTAACCGGCAGCGGGCAGCGGAACCTGCGACCTCATGGTCTACAAAACCGTCTGCGGGGCCTGAAACTGAAAGGAAGCCACGTGGTGAGATCAGCGTGGGACAAACCAGCAAGTTTACAGAAGCCACGTGGTAAAATCAGCGTGAAACAAATTATTCATCTGAACTTATAATTTTAGTATAGGTACTAAGCGGGTAGTCTTATAGTTTACTCATAGTTGGTGATGGGATAAGTTTTAGTTAGATAGTGGTTAAAAAATAAAAATAAAAGGAGGTAATACAGATTAGCCCATTTAAACATCTAATTTCTAACCAACTGCATCTTTGTCTTAGTCATTTTCTTTATAATTTAAATGTGTTTTGTTGTCTTTCATAGTTAATATTTTCAATTGCAAAATGTTTTACTGTGTATTTTAATGTACTTAGCCTGTTTTTAAAATGTATGTTATGCATGTATGCTAAAGTACTTGTGTATAGGAAAGGTATAGGAACAATATAGTTTAAAAGTATAGGAACATAAAAGTTCCGAAATAATGCTTGGTAAAAAAGCATTAATAGAATTTTAGGTTACAGGTGTAAAGTATATTTTGCAAAAATATGTTTTTGAAAAGGGCTGGTATATTAATTTTCACTTTATTACGTTGCTGCATAAAAATATTAACCCACCTTTGGCTAAAGGTGGAGTCAAAATTACAAAAGGCTCTTTTTATTTTTCAAAAAAGGAGGAAATGTAGGGTACTTATCTGAGACCCACCCATTTCTGGGAGGGGTCTTGGGAACTGGATAATAGGTGTAACTTTAATTGCAAGACCCGGCCCATTCCTGGGAGGGGTCTTGAAATAGGTAGATAAACCCGGAAGCCAGGGGATTAAGGGCTTTTGCCTTTTGGCCCTGCTGGGCTCTCTGAGGGAGATGGCTGAAAGAGGATAAGACGCAGGGCAAGCCTAGGATGGCTGTGTGTTTGAAAGGTTATGAGTAGGCCACACACATGTGGTGGCTAGGGCCTGAATAAAGTTAATGCTTCCTGACGCCTGCCTGTGAGTGAGTGATTTCGCGTTTCACCTGGGCCTGGAACTCGCCGGCTGAATGGGGAATGAAGCCACGTGGCTGGGGCCTAAGCACAAAGGCCTCCATCCATCGCCATCCAGCCCCATCGTTATTTATTTAACACTACACCTATCTACGTGTTCAATGACTTAAAATATCAGCTTTAATGGTCTGAAAAGTCTGTGTAACTTCATTGTCCTGGAATTAAAAGCGAATATCAATTTCTTTATTTTATTTGATTTTTGGGTCACACCTGGCTGCGCTCAGGGGTTATTCCTGACTCTATGCTCAGAAATCGCTCCTGGCAGGCTCAGGGGACTATATGGGATGCCGGGATTCAAACCACCATCCTTCTGCATGCAAGGCAAATGCCTTACCTTCATGCTATCTCTCTGGCCCCGCAAATATAAATATTGAAATGTAAATTCGATATATAATTTTTTAATATTTTGGATAGTGTCCTTTATCAAACTTTGTTATGTATTATTTTCTTGCTGGTATTAATATATATCTAATATAAATAGTAAAAATATAATAGCAAAAAATAGTAAAAATTTTACTTGCTCATATTTTCCTTTGTATTTTTTCTTTTACAACTTTGAATTTAATTTTATGTAAAGCTGTTTTTCTAGTTTAAAGAAAAGTTGGTTTGGAACCAGAATATATTATATAGTAGGTAAGTTACATGGCAGACCACCGTTCAATTTCCAGTACTCCATATGGTTTTGTGAACTCTCCAGGGGTGATCCCTGGGCACAACTAAATAAAAGAAACAAAAACGTGTGTTGTAAGGTGGTAAAGATAACATAGAGGCAGTATAGTACTGTTTGTGCTTAGGCCTGCCCTGTTCAGACTCAAAGCACCACAGTCTCCATCTGTGCAAGGGTCATTCCAAAGCAAAGAATCAAAAAAGTCCATGAACACCACTTGAAGTTATCCCAAACCAAAATAAACAGGTAAATAGAAATAATTTATTGAGGGGCCAGAGAGATAACATGGAGGTACGGTGTAGCCTTGCATGCAGAAGGTCAGTTGTTCGAGTCCAGGCATCCCATATGGTTCCTCATGTCTGCCAGGAGCGATTTCTGAGCATACAGCCAGGAGTAAACTCTGAGCACAGCCGGTGTGACCCCCCCCAAAAAAAAACAACTCAAAAAAACAAACAAAAATAACAAATTAAAAAAACAAGAAATTATCAATTGAGCATACTTTTTAAGGGATATTAGTGATTCTTGAACAGAGAGTGAGGTCCTGCCAGTAATCACCCTATCCCCAAAAGTCAAACTTTACCATCCAATTGGAAGAATCACAGTCGTTCTTGTCCCAATAACTCATTCCCCTCTCATGCCAAAATCACTCTCTTGACTTTTACTTTGAATTTATCTGTGTATTTTCTTCAGGGATATCTTAAATTATGTATTCTTGATTCAAATGTAGGAGGTTTTAGGTGTCCAAGAATGGATCCATTTCTTCTAGCTTCTCTTGTTTTGTGACCTAGTTTCTCAGAATAATCTCTGCTATCCTTTTAATTTCTTTACTGTCTGTTCAGACTCTGTTCTGGTTTATTATAGCTCTATCTCTTTTTTGTTTTTGCTTTTTGTTTGTTTGTTTGTTTGTTTTTGGTCACACCTGGCAGCACTCAGGGGTTACTCCTGGCTCTACGCTCAGAAATCACTCCTGGCAGACACGAGGGACCATATGGGATGCCGGGATTCGAACCACTGTCCTTCTACATGCAAGGCAAACACCTTACCTCCAAGCTATCTCTCCAGACCCCAAATTCTATCTCTTTTTGAAGCTTGCTAATGTTTATTGTTCTTGTTTTTTGGGGGGATGGAGAGATCACACCCAGTGATGCTCAGGACTTACTCTGTGTTTTTTTTTTTTTGTCATATTTGTCACAAATATTTTATTATTGACAAATTGTTTAGATGGAGAAATGACAGAGCTGGTATCCAGATGCATAAAAATATGTGTCAGTAGCTAACTGCACATAAATTCCTAGTTGTATACTTTCTTCTATAAATTAAATACAAGTTGTTTTTTTTTTATATTTTAAAGATTTATTCATCTCTTAGAAAGATAATCCAAAAAAATTTACAAGAGAATTTACCAATGTTTTGACAAAAAGTTCTAATCATGCTTATACTGTTTCAGTTCTTAGTCTTTTTTTAACATTCAAATTCCTTTTACAAAGCAAAGATGCACAACACTACATATAAAAATGCATTATAAGTGATACAAGAATTCAAATAAACCAAAAAAGGTAGCAACTAAGCTATCACACTGATCAAAAATGCACCTAAATAAATAATTTTGGCCAAAATTTGTATTTCTAAGTCATACAAAGTGGTTCAATATTTTAAACCTAAACAAGTTGATTAAAATCAACATTTTGAACTCTTTTTTTTTTTAATTTTTTTTTTTTATTTAAACACCTTGATTACATACATGATTGTGTTTGGGTTTCAGTCATAAAAGGAACACCACCCATCACCAGTGCAACATTCCCATCACCCAAGTCCCAACTCTCCCTCCTCCCCACCCAACCCCCGCCTGTACCCTAAACAGGCTCTACATTTCCCTCATACATTCTCAATATTAGGACAGTTCAAAATGTAGTTATTTCTCTAACTAAACTCATCACTCTTTGTGGTGAGCTTCCTGAGGTGAGCTGGAACTTCCAGCTCTTTTCTCTTTTGTGTCTGAAAATTATTATTACAAGGGTGTCTTTCATTTTTCTTAAAACCCATAGATGAGTGAGACCATTCTGTGTTTTTCTCTCTCTCTCTGACTTATTTCACTCAGCATAATAGATTCCATGTACATCCATGTATAGGAAAATTTCATGACTTCATCTCTTTAGTTCAGAAATAGTTCCTGGCAGCTCAGGGGACCATATGGGATGCTGGGATTTGAACCACTATCCTGCATGGAAGGCAAACACCCTATCTTTCCAGCTCTTATTGCTCTTGTTTATTTTTTCAAAGAATCAACTCTTTTTTCATTGATCTTTTGGATTTTGTTGGACTTTCTAGTTTAGTTATGTCTGCTCTAAATTTTATTTCCTACCTTTTGCCTGCATTCACACATTTTCATGCTCAATTTGGAATTTAATTTTTTTTTGTTGTTATTGGCCATACCTGGTGGTGTTCAGGGATTATTCCTGGCTCTGCACTCTAGTCACTTCTGCTGAGCTCATGGAAACATATGAGATGCCAGGGATCAAATCTGGTCATCTGTGGATAAGGCAAATGACTTACCGACTTTATGTTATGTCCCTCATTTTCCAATTTATTAAAATTTATTAAAATTTTCAGTCAAGTTATATTTGTGAATCTTTGCTTCCTTCCTGATGAATGCTTGAAAAGTTATAAACTTTCCTCTAAATTAGCTTTTGCTTTGTCCCATAAATTCTGACAGCTTGTTTCTTCATCCAGATTTTTTACAGAAATGTTTTGATACATTGTGTTTTCCTCTCTCACCCATGGGTTGCTCAGTAGTGAGTAGTAATTTCTAGTTGTTAGAGTTATTACTACATTTTTGTTGGTAATTCACTTCTATTTTCTGAACATACGTGTCTAAGGAGATAGTTACTATAATTTCTATAATTTTGATTTTAAAAGATTTTTAAAAAGATATGTTTTGTGGCCTCAAACACAGTCTACCTTGTATAATATATTATGTGTATTGAAAAAGAATGTGTTTGGCTTTTGGGGATGATTATATATATATATATATATATATATATATATATATATATATATACTTATATATGTATATATAAATGTGTGTATATTTTTCACCTCCTTATTTTTCATTTCTTCCTTTAAAGACAGTATAGCGTCATTGAGTTTTAGACTGATCTAAAAATTGGTGGCAGAGAGGTATTGAAATATATAGCTACTATTTTATTGGTTTTGATGTATTTATTCATGTCCATTATCAGTTGTTTTAAGTATTTTGCTAGGCCCTCACTGAGTGCATATATGTTTAGTTGTGAGAGTTTCTCCTGATGTATATATCTCTTTATTATTAAGCAGTAACCTGCTCTCTCCCTTATATCCCACTTAAACCTGAAGTCTATGTTGTCTCATATTGTATAACCACTCCAGTCTTTTTTGAGCTAGAGTTTTTTGGAAGGATTGTCTTCCAACCCTTGCCTTTGAGTCTGTGTTTGCTTTTACTATTCAGATGTGTTTCTTGTCGGCATCAGAAAGTTACATTCAAATTTATGATCCATTTTTCCACTCAGTGCCTCTGAATTAATACATTCTGTACATTGACTTTGAGAGAGAATATTGTCATGCAATTTTATTATTTAGTTTTATAGAAATTTTGTATATTGCATGTTTTATTTTGGATGTTTTACATGTGAGGTTTGCCTTATTAACTGTATTCAATATGTGCTTTTAAAATTGGTTAGCGAAAATAAAATTTTCAAACTCTTATTTTTATCTATAAAGCCGAATATCATCTCTTTAAATCTATAAAAATCTTATTTGGTAAAATATTTTAAGTAAGGTGTTAACTTCAGGGACTGGAGCAGTGGCACAGTGGTGGGGAAATTGTCTTGCATTTCACTGACCTAGGACAGACCACAGTTCGACCCCTGGCGTCCCATATAGTTCCCCAAGTTAGGAACAATTTCTGAGCACATAACCAAGAGTGACCCTTGAGCATCACCAGGTGTGGCACAAAAACAAAAACAAAAACAAAACAAAACAAAACAAAAAATAAGGTGTTAACTTCATTGAATTTTTCCACTCCATTGTACCACTGCTTTTAGGCCTGGTGTTGTCTTAAATAAATCTGCTGTAAATCTTTAGAATGCTCTTTTGTATGTGATTCCAATTTTTGATCATTTTTATCTCATATTTTATATCTATATGGTAAACACTCATTTTGATGAAGGATATATCTTTAATATATTTATTTGGATTTATTTTCTGATGCCCTTTTGATGTTCAGGTTATAGATGAATGTATTCTTCAGTTCTGGGAACTTCCTAGCAATGATGACTTTGTTGATTCTTCCTCTCCCATTGTGATGCCCATTATTTTTATACTTTTCTTATTAAATTCATTCCAAAGTTCTCTTGTGAGATGTTCATTTATTTTATAATGTTTTTAAAATCTGCTAATGTCTGGATATATTCCTCAGCTCATCTTTGATCTCACTGATTTTGTCCTATGCAACTCTTCCAGTGAGCTTTTAATTTTACCTACCATAGATTTTATTTTCCTCATTTCTGTTTGAAGTTTTCTCATTTCTGCTTTTTTTATACCTGAATTTTATTGACTGTATTTTATTTTAGTTCCTTAAACATTCTCAACGTTTTGCCTGCAAAGTCCTTATTAGACAGGCTGTACATCTGGATAATACTGATTGGGTCTTCAGAACTACCATCTTTGCTCACTAAGTATATTGGGGTTGTACATTGCTTTTCTATTGTGACATTTGTAGTCTGGTGGTATTTAGTATGTGGTGTTGTGCTGATCATTTCGGCATGGTGAAGAACATTGACCTGGGTGTGAAAATGGTGGTTTGAGACACAAATCCATATAGCAACTCTGTCTGCCTCAGTTTCTGGGGACTGTGTGGCCTGTGGGGTGGCTAGATGACCTCTCTACTGTTCTGGTGTTTCTCTTTCCTTCAGTGCACATTCATCTAGTGTGGAATTGTCTTTTCTGAGTAATTTGTGATGTGAAAACTAAAAAGTCACAGGAAAATAATTAAAGTAGAATACATTTATTATAGCATCTACAAAACTAATATAAAATATATCATATTGTGTTAAACACAATAAATATATGAAGATAATAGCTCAGACAAAATACTTTATGATAGTTTTAATTGTTATTAATCAAATAAACATAAATAAAACAATAATCCCTTTCACTTCAACTTTTTAAAGAAGTTACATGTTATTCTGACTTGCTGCTAACTCCTATTTATATATAAATTTATGCAGTAGGTATGAATAATGTTCCATGTTATTACTTAACATGATTAATAACTAAGTAATTATTATTTGAATTTTCTCTGTGTTTAATTTATTTATATTATTAAATATAGATTTTTCAGTTACTTTTATGCTGATTGCACAACATACATTTGGAAGCATTGCATTTCATGCTGTTTCTTGGAATAGAATAGTAGATTCAGCATTATCAATTTATTCTATAAAAAACTAGTAAGCATTTATATAAGAAATTTTAATATATATTATTTTGACAGAGGTCATACTAAAGATCTTGAAATAGTGATAAATATTTAAAAAGTCATCTACATATTTTATTTTATGATAAATGTAAATTTCTATAATCTCTATTAGTACTTATATAATCTAAAATTATCACATTTAAAATAAATATTTAACTACAATATAAAACTGAGTATAATGAGCCTTTATCTTTACTTGGGCAGGAAAGACTATATAATGGGAGGATGTTTGCCTTGCATGCCTGAGGATCCAGGTCTGATCCTCAGCATCCCATATGATACATAGTGCACTGCCAGCAGTAATTCCCGAGTGCAGAGATAGAACTAATGATTAAGCATTGCTGGTTGTAGCTCAAAAACAACAAAAACTACACTCAGGTTTAATGCTATCCTATAATTTTTTATTTCATATCAGGAGTGTGTACTTAAATATCTTCTTTGACTTGAAATACATTTTGTTCTTTTAAACTTACATGTGTATAATTTTTTGAGTGCAACATTGCTCAAAAGGTATTGGATTTTAAGGAATGAAGTTGAAATAGAAAATAAACTGACAGCATCACAATTTGGAAAATATAGTCTCTCCCATATAACCACAAATAATAATTCTGTTAATAAGTTAACAGGCAGTAGCAAATAAAATATAATATATAAGAAAGGATCGAGTGGTGTCATATATATTTTATATTCAAATATGCACACATATATCCATACATAATTTAGTGCCTGCAAACATGAAGATACATTATGTTTCTAGAAACATTCAAGAGGTAGTGATGGCAAAATTTGCTTTAAAAAAGTTTATGTGGTATTTGTTAAGGGAGAATTTTTTGACAGACTGCAATTTGACTTTTCCTTTAAAGCATACATGGCAAATATTAAGTTTTGTTCTCTTTAACTTATAATTATTTTAGAGGGTAGTGGTGATCAAATATAAGATCTCATGAGTGCACAGCTAATGTTCTGGCACTGATTCATATTCATGGCACATTGATTTGTTCTTATTTCTTCCCTTTCTTTCTTTTTTTTTCCCTTATCTTCAAATCCCTTCCCCTCTCTTCCCTAACTTTCCCTTCCCTTCTTTCTTCCTCTTTTCTCTGCTCTCCTTTTTTCTTCTTTCTTCTCTTCTTCTATCCTCTTCTCTCCTCAAATTTTAAGATTTAATATCCACTGGAATATTACTACTGGAAAGAAACCTATCCAAACAAGTCATATAGGAAGGCCTTCACTCTTTCCTCAGTTCTTAGTAAACATATAAAAAGTTATATTGGAGAGAAACATTATGCATGTAAAGAATGTGGGAAGACCTTTGCTCTTGCCTTAAACCTTAGTCACAGGAAAATACAACTGGAGGAAAACACTATTGTGTTAACAATGTGGGAAGACGGTTGACCTACAGCTCTTACTTAGCAATGAAATATTCAATGAAATGGTCATGTCAGGAACTATGGGAAGGCTTTTGGTCAATCTTCATGATTTTTTGTGCTCAAGAAAATTAATACAGGAAACAAGCCTTATTCATATCAGGAGTGTGAGAAGTCCTTTGCTGGATCGTCAAATCTTTGTACACACAAGAAAATTCATAAATTCATAAAGGAGGCAAGATATATATATATATATATATATATGATTATATATGTCAGGAGTGTGGGAAGATCTTCAATTATCCATAAGGCTTATTAGGTATAAGAAATATGCAGGAGACAAGCCTTGTGAATGCCAAGAGTGTGAGAATATCTTCTTTTACACTTCAGAATTTACTATGCGCAAGAAAATTCATAATTTAGAGCAGGGGTCTCAAACTCAATTTACCTGGGGCTGCAGGAGACAAAGTTGGGGTGAGGCAGGGCTGCATAAGAGATTTTACCAAAAAAAAAAGTCCTCAAACATCATTATTAACAGTTTTAATTATTTCTTCTGAACATGAATAGAATATTGAGGGAAAATCATGAACAGTTCTTCTGAACATGGCATCTTTTGCCTATTCCTTGCTGCCAGAGACTTGACAGCACTTCTTCGCACAAATCTGAACTACATTTGGCTTTTGAGAGGAAGCATTTGAGAACCTCAGTATGGCTTGAAGAAGATCATCATTTAGTCTAGACCTGTACTTTGACTTATTGAAGTTCAATATGGAGAATAAATTTTCACACAAATATGTGCTCCCAAAAAGGCACATGGTGCGCTTAAACATTTGGGAAAGCTCAGGGAAGCTGGGGCAATTATCTCAAAAATTGCCCCTGCATGTCTGCTTTTCCACTAGTCTCCCTGAATTTTGCTTTGAGATCAGAGTTGCATTGCAGGTCAATGAGCTCCATTTGAAGCACAGGAGGGGCATCTTGCATATCAAAGGAAAAGGGGTCCACAAGAATTTGGAAAGTGGCTCTGTACTTTTTGAAGTCAGCAAATCTGTGATCAAATTCCTTCTCTAGCATAAAAACAGCATCAACATATTTCTCATCACTGAATGGTATGCCTGCATCCACAAGTTCCTTGCATGCTGGGAAATGAAAAAGGTTTGTCTGAGAGAGCTGGGATTTCCATAACACAAGTTTTGTGGAGAATGCTCTCACATTGTCATAGGCAGCACTGATAAGCTGCCCCAGGCCTTGTAACATCTTGTTTAGTACATTCAGCTTATGTGTGATGTCAACAAAAAAGCTAAGTTCATGAGACATTTGTGATCACTCAACTCAGAAACAGCATTCCCATCCTTCTCCATGAAGGCTTTCACTTCTTCTCTCAACTCAAAAAATCTTTTCAGGACATTTACCCTGCTGAGCCAATGCAACTTGGTGAAATAGAGCACATCTCCAAATTCTGACTCCATTTTCTCTAAGAAAGCATGGAACCTCCTGTGCTTCAAGCCCCTGGATCTGATTTGGTTGATGCATTCCACAACAACAGACATCACATTGTCACATGGCAGGCATTTACTGCAAAGTACCTGCTGATAAAGAATGCAGTGAAAGAGCAATGCCCTTCTCTACATCTTCCTCTTCAAGTTATTTTTGAACAAGTGCCACCAGTCTGTCTTTCCTCCCTGTCATCGATGGCGCTCTATCATTTATTATTCCAACAAACCTCTTCCATGGCAAACCTGCATTCTCAATGGCATCACACAAATGCCAAAATATCTCATTAGCCATGCATTGGAATTATTGTGGGCAGCTCCTCTGTCAATTCAAAATTGCAATCAACACCATGGACATAAATTGTGAGCTACGCAGTGTCTGTTATATCTGTGCCCTCGTCAAGAGCAACTGAGGATGCATCAAAACATTTGGCTTTCTCACACAGTTGATGATAAATGTCACTTGACATGTCAGAAATGCGCTCTGCCACAGTGTTGGCAGAAAGGCTGATTTTGCTAAACTGACCTTTCTTTTCCAGACATATAATACTTGCAGCCTGTAACATGCATTTTTAAACAAACTCTCCTTCTGTGAATGGTTTCCCTGTCTTAGCAGTCATCTCACTAACCATGTAACTAACTTTGACTGATGCAACATTCTCTTTGGTTGCTTTCTTAAAGAAATCTTGTTGCCTCATTAGACATGCTTTAAGACTGGCAACCTGCTTGGCTCTCTCATTTCCTTAATATTTTGCACATTCCTCAGTATGTTTAGTTAATGGTATTTCAAGTTGTATTCCTTGTGCACTGCAACATTCTCTGAGCAAATAAGACATATGGGGATGCCCCTGTGCTCAACAAAGAAATACTGCTTTTCCCACTTTTCCTGAAATTGTCTGTGCTCGTCATCAATCTTTCTCTTCACTGCAGGCTTTGATGAAGTCATGATAAAGTTATGACAAAATCTAATTTTGTAATAAACTTCTCTCCCTTCTCTCCCTTAGGCCTCTGATAATGCAAGGGACAGTGGGCAGGAGCAGCAGAAATGATGTCTGTGCTAGGCGCAAAGTATTTCTGATTATTCACTTACTGAATATTTGCAATAAAAATCGCATTAGTAATGCGAATGGAACTGCTCAGGGTATGCGAATGTTTAATGCTATTATTTTTTAATGCGATTTTTATTGCAATTATTCAGCAAGTGACTAATCGCGAATACTGCAATATTTGAAGGCTGGTTGTGGGCCATAAAATGTTGTATGGAGGGCTGCGAATTTGAGACCCCTGATTTAGAGAAACAATATGCATGTCAGGATTGTGGGAAAGCCTTTTCTTTTCCCTCATTCTTTTACAAACATGATAATTCATTCTGAAGAAAATATGAGGTACACAAAGAGAGTGGGAAGGCGTTCACTTCATCTTAAATTATATCTAGAGGATCTGAGTGATCTTACAACAATGTGAGCCTTTGCCTTGCACAACAGTGACCTGAGTATTTGATCTCTGCCATTTTCCACCAAAACTGTCAGAAGGATTCCTCAGTGCAGAGCTAGGAGAATTCTTTTAGCACTAATGTTCATGGCCACCCAAAAAGAAATAAAATAAATTTTAAAATGGCAAAATATGTCAGGTTCTGGGGCCAAATGTGATGCCTAAGATTCAATGTGGGTCTGCCATATCTCCTACTGTATAATCACTCTGGCCTAAAGGAACATAATTACAAAAATCATATTTTTCTCAACTTTTATCATTCTCTCAACTTTTATCATTAACTATTAAAACATCCAGCAGCAGTTCATGAGATGATAAATTTCACTGCATTGTTAACATTTAACACTTGTTATTAATTCATATAAATTGTGTCAATTTTAAGTGTGAATAATTCTATTTTTGAAAATTTTACTATCGTTGCTGTCAATGGGGTTGATTATTTTTATATTTTTATTATCTGTTTTTTGTGTCCTACTTTATCCATGTCTTTTTATCTGTGAATATTGCTTTTTTCTTTAAAAATTAGAAGTGTGTGATATTTTGGTTTGAGGCTTTGTGCGGAGATGCTCAGGACTTACTCCCCTCTCTCTCTCCCTCTCTCTCTTTGTTTTTTGGGCCACACCCGGTGATGTTCAGCCGTTACTCATGCTATGCGCTCAGAAATTGCTCTTGACTTTGGGGAACATATAGGATGCCAGGGTTTGAACCAGGGTCCGTCCTGGATCAACCACATTAAAGGCAAACTCCCTACCACTGCGCTATTGCTCGGGCCCCAAATATATCAATTTTTATACTTTTCATTTTTCTTTTTACTTTAAGAGAAGCATCTTCAAAGGTATTCAGAAGGCTTGCTTGAACCCAGGTCCATCCTGGATCAGCTGCTTGCAAGGCAAACGCCCTAGCGCTGCACTGTCGCTCTAGTTCTTCTCCTATCTCGTTGCTCAGGAGTCATTCCTTGTGAACTTAAAGGACCATATGGTATAATGGGAACCAATGAGGTGATAGCCTCAAAGGAGGGAAAGTACTACCATACCCTCCTCCATCCACCTTATGACATGGTTGAATTGGGAAAGTCTGAAGCAAGCCTGAAAATCACATACTGGCATAGACTCTTATATGTATCCTATACCTCCAAGACATAGACATCAAGTTGCTAAGAAATTTCACCTGAGTTTCACAGCTTGAATGCTGCGTCTACAACTTACCTGAATTCTTGCAGAGACTTAGACTCAAGCTCAAATGAGGGTTTGATCTTTTGGTAGAAAATAAAAATAAGTCTTTACCACAGCTCAAATACTCAAGATGGTCTAATAAATTTAGAGGAAATAATATTAGAAAGGATATTTAATAGAATATATTTATTCATTAGCTATGAGAGGGTGATGTTAAATACAAAATACAGATTTCTCCAGAAAGTACATTTCCCAGACAGGGACACTAAAATATATAAAAACACCCATTCTTTGCTGTGGAAATTTATATTACCAAGTTTTTTTTTTTTTGGTTTGGTGTTTGTTTTAGTCAAAATTTTCTCACTTGCTGCTTTCTATATGGATTATAATTTATTACTAGGGTGTTGTGGGGGTGTTTAGGGAACAGCTGATGATCTTCTTTCATATTGCTATCATGGCCTTTTTCTCATGGCAGATGCTTTTCTTCACCTGAACAGGTCCAGCCATTTTTGAGATTTTCTAATTTTACCAGAATAGATGTCTAGGCTTCCTCTTTAAGTACATGCTGAAGTAGTATTTTCAATTCACATTTTCAGGACCTCCTTGTTTATTGGGTTATTGTATACATACAAAAATTTGAGAAGGAATGCCTGGTCTTTAGAGAAATTTTTTAGAATATTTTCTTATTTTACCATTTATAAATATTATTATTTCTCTGAGAATAACTTTGTAAATGGCCTTCAAGAAAATTACTGAAGAAACCAGGTGACACAGTAGTAGTCATTTAATCATTTGAAAAATCAAATAATCAAACTCTGTTGAGCCCATTTATGGAATAAAAGAAGTAAATTTTGATCTATTAATAAAACTGATAGGAAGAGATTCAACTGGAATTTTTTTTTGTATAAAATATGTGCCCTCATGAGTTTTAGAATTGCAAGAGAGGTTTCTTAGGTTTTCTCCAAGGTCAATTGATTGAATTGGTAAATAAAAACAAACCTTGTATCAAGGGTTTCTTGGAACTGAGGAAGAAGTTGTGACAAGCTGGAACAGAGATTCATTTGTTCTAATCATTTGGGAGGAAGCTGAAATAGATTCACTTACCCTAATTATTAAGAAGGTTAGGAGATCCCAAACCATGAAGAGTTTTCAAATAGACCATGAAAGACTTCACAGGGGATATTTAGTTTAAATATCCAGAGAACAATGAAACTAACCTAGATTTTCCAAGCAAAATAATGGAATCAATGTTTCTTATGTACATATCTAGTCTTGGTTTATTTAGATTTAATAAGAAGATAATTACAAAGGGGTAGCTTATTAATTACAGAAGTCTGTTTCTTGTGTTTTAAATACTAGAAAGTTGATGATATAGTTGTAGACTTATTGCTCTTTTGATTTGGTTTACAGCTTTTGATGGTGATGTGATATTACTTATTAGCTAGAAATGCTGGGGGAAGTAACAAGAGCAAACATATATAACTAGTCCTGCTTAAAAAATTGATTGTTTTGCACCAAATCAATCAACCCTTAAATACTAATCTTTTTTTTTGTAATTAAAACAATTGAGGGGCCAGAATGATAGCACATTTGTAGGGCATTTGCCTTGCATGCTGCTGACCCAGGGCTGACCTGGGTTCAATCCCCTGGGGTCCCAAATGGTTCCCCCAAGCCAGAAGTTATTTCTGAGCACATAGCCAGGAGTATCCCCCTAACGTCACTGGGTGTGGTCTAAAAACAAAATAAATAAACAAACAACAACAATAACAAAAAAAATTGAGCCATGCCTAGTAGTGCTCAGACTTTTAGCTTTGCATTTGGGGATCACTCTTAGTGATTATCAGTGAATAAACGATATGAGATGTGGGTTTTTACATGCAAGGAAAATATCACTGTATTTTGCTCTTCATACCTAATCTAATTATAGATTCCATGTCTTCCAAAAGTGAAAATTTCAGCCAATCATATCATTTCTTTTCAGAACTTTTGAAGTAATTAGTATAATAACAGTTATCCAATAGCCTCTAATGGAAGGGAGATGATTTTAGCTAAAATTATCTATTTTTCCTCTTTATAGTAACTTTGCATGAGCTAATTTCTGACTCTAGAGGCATTTTGTTCTGTACAACTTCTTGGATCATTTTATAGATACAATCAAATCATAAAAATGAACTCAGTGGAATTTTGGTCATTTAGCAACTTCTTAATTTCTTCCAGTATGGAAGAAATGTTGAGCTAATCTAGTCCTTATGGTCCTTTTATGATTGTAAAATGTATCTCACTGTTGGGACGGAGAGATAGCATGGAGGTAAGGCATTTGCCTTTCATGCAGAAGGTCATCGGTTCGAATCCCGGCGTCCCATATGGTCTCCCGTGCCTGCCAGGAGCAATTTCTGAGCATGGAGCCAGGAGTAACCCCTGAGCACTGCCGGGCGTGACCCAAAAACCACACACAAAAAAATATGTATCTCACTGAGATGCAACTTTGATATTAGTTGTGGAGGGGTTAGCCAGTATGCTTACCCTTTACATTGAAGATGAAGTTATGAGATAAAAGAGTAGTAAGGGAAGGACAGGAAACAGAGAGATAAATAAAGAAAAAAGAGAAAGTTACCTGGATTTCTTCATTAGAGAGAAGGGTAAATTGTTTAAGAAATGTCCAGGTTCACTATGAATTAATTTTTTATATTAATAATTTTTATTTTGACCAAAATGGATTATAAATCATTCACAGTAGTATTTCAGGTACATAGTGACATTTAATCAGGGGCATTACCACCACCAATGCTGTCTATGAGTGAATTTTATAAATGCCTAAGGTGATCTGGAATTAAGCTCAAAGGACTGGAATGATTGCTTTGCATATGAGAGATCTTTGATATTCCCCAATTACAGCCAGGTGTGACCTCTGATAACTGATCCAGGAGTGGCTCCTAAACACCATCCAAAACCCCCACAAATTTAAATAAATAAATAAATGAAATAAAAATGAATGGGAAATAAATTGTAGGAAGAAAGCAAGCATTAATTTAAAGTTCAGGTATTCAGTATTAAGGTCTTCTAACCTATTTTCTGACAAAATAAAAACTCAAATGTGTATTGGTTATCTTTTTAATCATGCAGTTGATAATTTGTATGCTTGAGATCTTAGAAATGGAAGTCTCCACAATAAAAAAAAATAACTTTATGATTTAAATTAAAACAGTTAAAGAAAAAGCTATCTGTGCTTATACAACAGTTCCATTCTTCTGGCATCTTCTTCCTGGTATAGAATTAAGGAATTTTTCATAGAATACTCAAAATAAAAATGACCAGGAGGGACCAGAAAGATAGCATGGAGGTAGGGCATGCAGAAGATGGTGGTTCAAATCTCGGCATCCCATATGCTCACCGGAACCTGCCGCCTGCCAGAAGCAATTTCTGAGCATAGTAGAGCCAAGAGTGACCCCCTGAGCACTGCTGGGTGTGACCCAAAACAAAAACAAAAACAAACAAACAGACAAAAAAGACCAAGAAACTTCGTGGGGAGGCTTTACAAATCTCCTTCCTGAGATTTTCATCTTTGTGATTTAAATCTCAGAATAATTTTGGTAGTATAAAGTATCATTTAGGTGTGCAATGTTATCTATGTTTATGCAGATGACTCATTCTGCCCATATCACCTAAGCTTGACTGTGTATATATACTCTGCAGTAAATATGACATTTGAACTATCTAAAGGTAGATCAAGAACAAAACTTCAGTGATTTGCCTAAAACTGAATTTGGTAAATACTTGTTTGAAAAATCATTTATGTCATTATGGTTAAAAAAAAAAAAGCAGAAGTATTTATTTAGCTCTATATAGTACCCTTGAAAAAGACATTCACTGACTTAATTTCAAATAAAGGGAAATTAATAGGCTTAAAATTATTTGCAAATTGTATCTATTGTATATGATGGTTGTAACAAAATTTATTCTAGTATGTAAAATAAAGAGAAAGATTCCACTCTCTGGTTTTATTTAAGTCAGTCACCAGGGAAAATCCCTAGGGTTCTCTCAATTAGATTGGAAGATTGGCACTTTTGCAACCTATATCTTAGTATTTCAAAATTAAATACAGGTTTACAGTGGACAGATTGAGAAAATCCATAGGCTGTGTTTATCTCTGTGTATGTTTGTATGTGTGTGTATATGAAGCAATCATAGATTTGCATTTAGGGTAATGTTTCAAAAAGTGGTCTATTTCTATATCATCAATCTTGAAAACACAAAAATGAGAGAAACATTAATTAAAAATGAGCAGACATTGTTCACCCATTGATATAGTTTGTGTCTATAGACAAATTATTTTTCTTCAACTTATGAGATATATTTTGAAAATAACAGAAACATGCTTATTTGAGATGTCATTCTGACATCTGATCAATTGAGCTAATATCTTAATTGTTGAATAAAGCTTATCAATAATTCATTAAATCTACTGATCTTGACAAATGTTTGTTATAGAAACAAACAAAACCATTTATTAAAAATTAAATGTACTTTAAAAATTTTAAGGCAAAATTGTTCTGAGGGTTTTAATTTCTGTATATTATCAAGAGACCATATTGAAAAAAAATTTTTTTTGATTCTTGGGTCACACCCAGTGACACTCAGGGGTTACACCTGGCTATGCACTCAGATATCACTCCTGGTTTGGGGGAGAAAAAAAGATATATAAATTTAATAAACTTGACATATGCAAAACTATTTAACTCAGAATATTATGTCTATCCTACGCATATAAATCATTGACAAATTATATATCTTTTTAATAATAATGTAAATATCTACTATACTGAAATTATAGAGGTTGTATTCTGAATGTTTGTGGAAATAATAGATAGGGAGAAAGATAAAAGACTCGATTCCCAAGTTAGAAACTAACACCAAAAATTTATTACTTGCTATTGTATTTAAGCTTTAAACATATTCCATATTTCCAAATATCTGTGCATAAACAAATGGTCATCTTCAGTATGCTTTAATTTCAAATGATTTGTTTTCCTCATTTAATTTTAAACCATGTTCTGAAATAGATTTCTACAGTCTGAGAAGTCAGTTTTGTATGTTAAAATCAGTGCAAAGTTCAAAAGACATGTGATTGATTTTCCTTTCCTTTTCTTTCTTTTCCTTCCTTCCTTCCTTCCTTCCTTCCTTCCTTCCCTCCCTCCCCCCTTCTTCCTTCCTTCCTTCCTTCCCTCCCTCCCCCCTTCTTCCTTCCTTCCTTCCTTCCTTCCCTCCCTCCCTCCCTCCCTCCTTCCTTCCTTCCTTCCTTCCCTCCCTCCCTCCCTCCTTCCTTCCTTCCTTCCTTCCCTCCCTCCCTCCCTCCCTTCTTCCTTCCTTCCTTCCCTCCCTCCCTCCCTCCCTTCTTCCTTCCCTCCCTCCCTCCCTCCCTTCTTCCTTTCCTCCCTCCCTCCCTTCTTCCTTCCTTCCTTCCTTCCCTCCCTCCCTCCCTCCCTTCTTCCTTCCTTCCTTCCTTTCCTCCCTCCCTCCCTCCCTTCTTCCTTCCTTCCTTCCCTCCCTCCCTTCTTCCTTCCTTCCTTCCTTCCTTCCTTCCTTCCTTCCTTCCTTCCTTCCTTCCTTCCTTCCTTCCTTCCTTCCTTCCTTCCTTCCCTCCCTCCCTCCCTCCCTTCTTCCTTCCTTCCTTCCTTCCTTCCTTCCTTCCTTCCTTCCTTCCTTCCTTCCTTCCTTCCTTCCTTCCTTCCTTCCTTCCTTCCTTCCTTCCTTCCTTCCTTCCTTCCTTCCTTCCTTCCTTCCTTTTTTTGCTTTGCTTTTTTGGCTACACCTGATGACACTCAGGAGTTACTTCTGGCTATGTGCTCAGAAATTGCTCCAGGCTTGGGGGACCATATGGGATGCCAAGGAATCAAACTGTGGTCCGTCCTTGGTTAGTGAGAGCAAAGTTAATGCCCTACTGCTTGCGCCACTGCTCTCGCCCCGTTTTGTTTTGTTTTGGGGCCAAACTGTCAAACAGCAACGTGCTGCTCTCAAAAATCAGTCCTGAGGACCAGAGCAATAGATTATTAGGTGTGCTTTTGAAGGTGTAACATAAGCATTCAAATCAGTAGAGTAGGTAAAGCTGATTGTTTTCATCCCTATGAAGAAATATTTGCTGTTTTTGACTCTCATCCCTGCTACTTAAATTGCTATATTTTATCTTTTCTTGAACCTCTGCTGCCCACAGAGTTGGATTTACAAAATCACCTGCACTGGTTTTAGGACTTAGTGCCCGGATTCAATTATACCATTGTCATTTATGGATTTCCTTCAGCTTACAGAAAGAAATCTCTCAGCCTCCACAAATGTTACTGAATCATTTTCCTCGGAAATCCCTAACTAATAAATTTCCTTAGTTCAAATTTTCTAAATGATTTCTGGATGTTTGTTTTTTTCCAGGCTGATCTTTGAAACCAAAAAAAATTTTTTTTTGTTTTTTTTTGATGTTTGGTCCACAGCCAGGGGCATTTACATGTTACTCCTAGCTCTGAGCTGACAAATCGATCCTGGCAGGCTGGGGAATGTCGGGGATGGGAACCAATCTGACCTGGGTTGGCGAAGTGCAAGGCAAGCACTGTACCACTGTGCTATCACTCCAGTCCTGAAACCAATCTTACTATTAAAATACATTTTACATTTTTAGCAGGAGAAAATATCCACATCCATATACTTAATTTCAGTGATTTTGAATGCCAACCCATGATAAATAACCATGTATAAATGTATGCATATATGCTTATATATAATTAATTTAGAGGCCATATATAGAAATGCTCAGGGTTACTTATTTCCCTATATGAGAGATTATTCCTGGTGCTATTGTGGAGATCATATAAACTCTGGCTATTGAACAAGAGTTGGTCACATGCAAGGCAATCTCCTTATCCCCTTGCTATTTTACAGGCCTCATTTCCCTATATTTTAGAGAAATATTTGATTCTTAATAAGAAAATTTCTTTATAAAAGGAAATATAAAATTACAGTATTTTCCAGCGTATAAGACGACTTTTGAAGCAAAAAATGTCAACCGAAAATCGGGGGTCGTCTTATACACCGAGTATAACCCGAAAAATGTTTCAACATGCTGTTAAAGGAAACAAAAAAAATCAGGCCGCAGAGTTTCCAGATCTCTTTCTTCGGGGCTCTCAAACAGTACTCAGGAGATCTGGGGGCCACTTCTGGTAAAACCCAGCTAACCGTGTTGGTGGTTCAGTGCTAGGGTCTGAGGATGGGGTGTTGTTTGGTTCATGTAGTGGGGGAGATTAACTGATGGCACCATGGACCGCCTCCCTAACTCAGCCAATCCAAGCAGGCTTTTTATGCATGCAAATTAGACAATGTTTTGGACCGGAATCTACACTGTCAAAAGCCTGCTCAGATTGGCCCGAGTCAGAGAGGAAGTCTATTATAGTTTAATCTTTGAACCTTTGCTTGTTGTGATTGGCTCACTGTGTAGTTGCAGCACAGGAACGTTCTGTCTGATACAGCGAATATAGGCCTAAACCTATGTTTTAACTCCAAAATTAGGGGGTTGTCTTATACACCCAGTCGTCTTATAAGCTGGCAAATACAGTAAAATTTGTTTTTGTTTTTGTTTTTGGGTCACACCCGGCGGTGCTCAGGGATTACTCCTGGCTGTCTGCTCAGAAATAGCTCCTGGCAGGCATGGGGGACGATATGGGACACCGGGATTCGAACCAACCACCTTTGGTCCTGGATCAGCTGCTTGCAAGGCAAATGCCGCTGTACTATCTCTCCGGGACCTAGAGTAAACTTTTTTAAATACACAATAACATATTTTATTTACCAGTATAATATCTGTAAAGGAATTGCAACTCATATGTAGTTACTTAAATATATTTTATGGTCAATATAAATACATTTTAATATGTTTAGTTGATAAAGGATGAGACTATAATTCTAATTAATAGGCTTACTAAACTGTTAAAATGATGTTGCCACCTGTTACCAAAGCAAGAGAAGAGACTATTAGCATAGATGATAAAGATGTACCCCAAAGTTAATTGCCTGAGTCAAGTTGTTTGATAATGATTTACTTAAAGAAAAATAATGTGTGAAAGGTATGTAGTATGTTTTGAATTATGTGGGTCACTGAAATGATGCGAACCACCAACATTTCTATTTTGAAATTTCGTAGTCATAAATTGTTTCTTTTAGGAGTATTCTTAGTATTATTTTAAAAATTAGAGGGATCATAAAAATGGAGCAGATGGATCATAAAGATCCATAAAGATCATAAAGATGGAGCAGTTCTGTTCAATCAACAGAAC
The DNA here is from genome assembly GCF_024139225.1 of Suncus etruscus. Classification (NCBI taxonomy): domain Eukaryota; kingdom Metazoa; phylum Chordata; class Mammalia; order Eulipotyphla; family Soricidae; genus Suncus; species Suncus etruscus. The sequence continues at coordinate 88,880,829 of NC_064856.1, read as the reverse complement.
TTCATTGATTTGTGGTTGATTCCAAGACCTACTATTGTATTCATATAATTTAAGAAGCTCTCTTCTTTTATAGAAAAAGGAAGGGCAAATATATCTACAAAATATTACCATAGATTGGAGTCTATATCCAATAGATAATTTACAAAAAACATATGTACATAATAAAACTCGAGTAAATTTTATTTCACTATAAAGTATATTCTAGTCCAGAGTGTCAGTACAGAGATTAAGGCACTTGCTTTGCATGTAGCTGTACCCATGGAAATGGTTTGAATCTTATCATAACAAATGGTCATACCTTTGTCTCACTGTCTCACTTTCTGTAGCACTACCAGGTAATAGCCATTCTGTTAAATGTGAGGATCCCACTCCCACCCGAAAAATAAATAGCTCATGAAAAAAAACATAGCTCATGAAATCTTATTTATTTATTTATTTTTGTTTTTGTGTAGGCCACACCCAGCATTTCCCAGGGATTACTCTCAGCTCTGCACTCAGAAATCATTCCTGGAAGATTTGGGGGACCATATGGGATGCCAGAGGTCGAATCTGGGTTGACTACTTGCAAGGCAAACACCCTACCCACTATACTATTACTGCTGTCCCTCTTAAAGTATTTTAAGCATCAAAAGATTGTATGGATTAAGTGATCATACAATTTTCTGTCAATTTATGTGAGTAATTATATTATAATATGCATGAAATAATATATATATACACCTAAAGATAATTTTATTCAAAAACATGCCAATTTATGTTGTGTTAAGTAATAAAGATATTCATGATGGTACTGTGAAATAAAAAGTAGTGCTTATATTTTAGTGTTCTTTTTGCTGAACTATCTATTTTTGATATTGTATTGGTTAATATGAAAAGCTACATGGCATCCAAGAATATCTTTGTAAATGAATGAAGCATTTATTGATATAGTTTTGTATGCATGATAAAAGGGGACTGTGAGCAGATGGTTTATGTGCTCACTTCTCAGTTAGACATAGGAACAGTTGTAGCAGATTTAATGTCGTACCCATAACCTTTGGGATTTGGAAGACCTGAAGATTAGCAGCTTATGTGCTGATTGGGTGCAATGGGAAGACTGAGAGAGTAAGGAAATGGCATTACACTGTAATTAGGAGAAATAGAACTGAAGCTTTGATAGCTGCCATCTAGGAATGTCCCAGTTAGCACTAAACACAGGGGACTGGAAGGATAACTATAAAGGATGATTAAACTATACCTCTAGACCTCTCTAAGTTATTATTATATTTTTTTAGTTTAAAGTACTTGAAAAGCAGAAATGCTAGTAGGGCACTTGCTGTGATCTCCTTTATTCCAAAAAGTAGGAGACTAAACTTCCTTTCTGAGGCCAGAGAGATAGCATGTAAGTAGGGCGTTTGCCTTGCATGCACTAGGACCATCGCATGTGGTCCCCTGAGCCTGCCAGGAACAATTTATGAGGGTAGAGCTGAATAACCCTGAGTGCTGCTGGGTGTGACTCAAAAACCAAACCAAACCAAAACAAAACAAAAAAACCTTCCTTCCTGTGAAAAAAGAAACACTCTTATCACCAGCAACAGGGAAGAAAAGCAGACAAATCTGTACACACAGACTTTGTTAAATTAATCCTTATCTTCCTTTAGTTTTTCTATACATATTTTCTTAGTTGTTCATAAGTGTCTCTTTGTTCAACCACGTGTATAAACACTTAAGACTGGCTCCTTTTTTTGACTTTTATTTTCTTTAGGGAATCTCAGGAACTTGGAAAGATTGGCCTAATTTAACTCTTGTTAATATAACTTACGTCAATTTAATTCTCAGTCTTGGTCAGATCCCATAAGATAATATAGCTTAATTCCCCTAGAGACAAAAATGCAATGTTTCTAATCATTTTGTTTTAACTTAATTTACACTTCTCATCTGATAAGATGCAGAAACTCTACACTTACACATTCCTTTTCTATGATATAAAATTATTCCAATTTTGTATAAGCTAAAGTTGAACTTCTGTGAATCAGAAAAGCCAAATATATTGTTTTATTTTCCTTTATTTTTTAATTTGGCTGAAGACATTTTCTGACCTTAGTTTTTTCAAGAACAAATGATACTCAAGCATCTCAAGTTCAAAATATATATAAGTCCAGATTATGCCTTCCTGTTTAAAAGTAAATTGTTTAAAGTAATTTAAACTTCATGCTCAGAGATTGACTTGTATAAAGGGATTTTTTTCTTTAAGGCAGATGTTATAGGTGAAAATCTAAAGGACCAATGACAGTGGATTCAAAACTCATTGCTCTAACTGCATTTCTATAATTAGACTGTAGTAACATATACATCAAAAATGGTCTATTTTATCGTCTAGGTGATTACTATTGTTATAAAAAACAATAGAGCCAAGTAAAATAAATCATAACTAGTACCTTACCAAGTTTTATCTAGACCTCTCAATGTCCAAAAACTTGAAATTAATCTATTTTCACCAATTGTGTAAAAATTCTTGTTTTATTTTTGGTGTATTATTATCAGGAGAAGAAAATTTTCCCTATTTTGGGGGTTCTTATCCAGAAAACAACTGGGGGACTTGGAGAAAAATATCAATTTGTTGTGCAATTTCCAAGGTCAAGCAAAGAATGGGGCTATGCAGGGACTGGCAAGAAAGTATAGCAAGAAAGATACTTGCTGTGCATGCAGATGACTCATGTTTGATTGGCATCCCATATGATCCCTCAAGTTTTGTAGAGTGTTTTGAACATCACTGAGTGTAGTGCAAACCACAGCTCCCTCCCCCTTAAAGTAAACAGGTTATACAACCTGAAATAAGGGATAGGGAATGGATCTACAAAGATAGAGCTGTTAGGCTTTAACCAAAAGAATAAAGAACTATTCTGCTTAATATTTGCCTACTCAAATAGATTAGTTTCTCTGATAAAAAAAATAAGTCTCTTAAAACCCATTTGAGATAATATCATTGATTTTATTCTTAGAGCCAAACATTTTTTATTACTGTAAATGTCTTCTTTTGACTTCAACTCAAATAATCCACATACAGATGGCTGGAGAGATAGATTACCTCACATAAAGCTGACCCAGATAGAATGTGCAACACCTTATAGGGTCCCCTAAGCCCCCCAAAAGTGATCCCTTAGCACAGAGCCAGAAGTAAGCCTTGAGCACAGCCAGGCAAGGTCCAACATTCAGAAGTAACAAATTCAAATAATCCATGTGTATATTGATATGAATTGTGGTAACTTGTGAACTTAATAGAAAACATATCACAAATATAATACTGTGCTAGGAAAATGATACAGGGGATGAGGAGCATGTAACTCTGTTTTTTTCCTTGATGCTACTGAGAACTGAGAACCACCAAATTAAAAAATACCACTTCTTCAAAAATGTTAGAAAACAGCCTTAAGTAAGCTTTGAAGTAGTTGAGTCAGTGTCAAAACCCTTTAATTTTGTAGAAAAACTCTGAGACAATACTTCTTGGCCTTTTGGTTTAGATCAAGCATAGGCACACCCAGAGAGATTTAAGATCTCCAAATTGATATTTCTGAATTTGTGTGGTTACTAGCTTCTGATAAGTGATCTAAAAAGACCAAGGTCCAATCATTATTGATATATGTTCAAAAAACCATTTACCCAGAATTTATTCTTCCTTTTATTAATCAAAAATTCATATTAACTCACATACCCTATAATTGCAAATGCTTTTAATCCTACTTCTCTCACCTAACACCCAAAGCAATATTTTTTTTGCCTTGATCAATTTACCTTTTAAAAAATTTCTAATATGGGGATGGGGGGAAAATTTCTAATATAAAATCCAGTAGGTAGGTTTCTCTCTTAGAATGTCAACATACATCCCTTGGGTATATGCTTAATAGTTTCGTTCTATCTCTTCCTTGAATTCTCTCATGGATTAGAGACAAAAACATTACTTTTAGGTTATTGACTGGATTATTTTCTCTCCCATGCGATCTGAAATAGTAAAATCTTACTGTGCCTCTTCTGTGGCTTCCCTAATTCTAGCTCCAGGGAACCAAGAGCAAGATTTTAGGTCATTTAATTAATCAGACTTGTGTGGAGTCCACGAAGAGCTCTGAGAATTGGTCTTTAATAGGAAGCTTGCCACTGGGGCAGATATAGAATGTGGGGTATAGAGGGGTGATAAGTTAGCAAAGGGGACAGTAGGATAATTGCCAAGGGGGTGGGAGGAATATACCAGTTACAGAGGTAGACTGGAGGTAGAAGGTAGTTGATACCAGGTAAAAGAATTAGTTCCTTTGCTGTTTATTGAACATGGTTCACTTGAAGCTTAATCACAAATGTTTTGTAACTTCCTAATTCGGAGTGATTCAGTTTGCAAATTCAGTTCCTTATTAAACAGTCACTCACCAAGTCTTCTTTAATTCTTGTGGTTTCCCCCCAAATAGCTCTTAGCAATCATTGACTTTTTTTCTTCTCTCAAAAATTTTTTGTGCCACACTCGGTGATACTCAGGGGTTACTTCTGGATTGGGGGACCACATAGGACATGGGGGATCCAACCACTATCAGCCCTAGGTCAACTGTGTGCAAGGTAAACTTACCCTATGGCTGCTCCACTGCTCTGGCCTCTCTTGTCTCAATTTTATACAAAATAACAACTTTGTTGGTATTACATTATAGTTTAGATGAGACAGTATTTTGTTGTAAGTATATTAACCAGTGTATCTCAATGCACTATTACTTACGAAAAGATTTATTACTTTTGGTTGGATGTTCAGAGCAATGACATTTTTATTTTCTATAAATATTTAATTTATTAGAAATTATTGAAGGCAGGGATCACTGTCATCTGTTTAGTAGACCACACTCATAATTTTTAAATAAAATAATTCTCCAATAACAGTAAAAATTACTCCACAGTAGGGCTCAAGTATTTGGTTCAAGATAGAGCAAAAATATTTCTTTTAATGTGGGTGAAATCAAGTTTTGTTAGTGATACTGCAAAACAAAAGTAGTTACCACCTTGAGACTGTTATATTGAGATAGACTTTTAGGAAAATAGTCAGAAGAGCATATTGTACTCAGAAAAAATGTGAACTGAGATAAATATTGAAGTAAATATTATCACCTTTTACAGATGAGTTGATCATGAAGATGTGGTACATATAAACAATGGAATACTACATAGCTGTAAGAAATGATGCAATCATGTAATTTGCTGTAACATGGATGGAACTGGAAGATATTATGTTAAAAGAAGGATAAACAAATGATATTACTTATATGTGATATTTAGAATAACTCCATGAAGAAATGCAATGGGTGTTGTCTAGTATAGTGAGGAGAGGGAAAGAAATTGAGTGGAGGAGGAGAAAAACAACAGGGACCAAATGATCTCAGGTGCATTTGGTGATGTTAGAAAAGTACAGAACTAAATAGCCAAGCCAAAGTTAACAACAATATAATCAAGAAACTCAAACTAACAATATAACCTTAAAATGGGCCTGTTATATGGTAGACTAGAAGCAGGGTGGGGTATGAACTGCACTTAGTGAACATTCTTGGAGGATGTTGACATTAGTGGTGTGATGGGCTCTGATTCATATATATTTTTTGAAAGTCTGTTTATTTTATTTTAATATAATTTATTTTATTTAAAGACTATCACATAGTTGACATAGATGATAATACATTTGTTTCCAGGTCAGTGGGATAGAAATTACTTTTTATAATATCTTTATTTGTTTTTTTTTGGGGGGGTTGGGTTTGGGGCCACACCCATTTGATGCTCAGGGTTTACTCCTGGCTAAGCGCTCAGAAATCGCCCCTGCCTTGGGGGGACCATATGGGATGCTGGGGGATCGAACCGCGGTCCTTCCTTGGCTAGCACTTGCAAGGCAGACACCTTACCTCTAGCGCCACTTTGCTGGCCCCTATAATATCTTTATTTAAACACAGTGATTACAAGCATGATTGTAGTTGGGCTTCAGTCAAAAAAGAACACTTCCCTTCACCAATTCAACCTTCCCATCACCAGTGTCCCCATCTCCTTTCTCCCCCATCCCTCAGCCTGTATTCGAGACAGGCTTCTACTTCTCTCACTCACTGACATAGTTATAATAGTTCTCAGTGTGGTTACTTCTCTAACTGCATTCACCACTCTTTGTGGTAAGCTTCATACCATGAGCCGGTCCTTCCAGCACTCATCTTTATTGTCTCTAATATCCTTAATTTTTTAAACCCATAGATGAGAAAGTCTATTCTATGTCTATCTCTCTCCCTCCCTCTGACTTATTTAACTCAGCATAATATATTTTATGTATAGCCATGTATAAGAAAAATTCATGACTCATCTTTTCGACAGCTGCATAATATTCCATTGTGTATATGTACCACAATTTCTTCATCACAAACACAGGCAGGAAAGAGCACCCCCCCACATCCTTGTGGGTGAAAACAAGCCTACCTGTGTGCTGGGCCTTCAAGAGCTTTTATTGCTGGGGTCTTCTTTGGCTGTCCCACACTGAGAATCCCTGATTCATATTATGTCTAAAACAAAACTATGAAAGACTTTGTAAATCACATTGGTTTCAATAAAATACATTTAAATTTAAAAAATAAAATGACCTTTAATAAGGCTTATATATTACATTATATTTTAGTCATAGTTAGAGCTAGTGGTGCATTATTAAGCCTGGGGATTTATGTAGCAAAGTATAACAATATTTGGTAAAATCAGTATACAGTACCATGAAAAAATGTTTATGGTATACAAGTATAATCCCATGAGTTTAATTTTGTTGTTCTTTATAATCTGATATATGTCTTAGACATTTAAATTAGAAACTGAAAGCAACAATTGCATCATTTTATATTAACCTAATCTTTCAAATTTATTATCAAACATATACTCTGATCTACTCTGTGTTAGTACTTCAGATGTCCTTTTATTATTATATAGTGGGTATTCCCAAGTGAAACTAAAAATGTTAAAATAAGCAAAGGGCAGAATGATAGAATTGCCTGGAATTATAATGCAATACTAAAATAAACTATAACGTTTATATAATTTTCACTTGCTATCATCATTAAAATATTATATTATCTTTCATAAAAATATAATTTGAAAAAAATAAATCATTATTTTTTTAATTTATTATCCTATTATTATTTAGATGTGATATCACAACAGAGTTAAAGGTTTTTGTCATTGCTATACAGAAAATGCATTATTTTTAAAAGCATTGTTAGTTCAGAATTTTTGTTCACAATTTTCTATATTTATGATAATGTTAAAGCTGACATAAATGGAGTGCTAAATGATATAGAGGCAACATGCCTTAGAAATCTGTTTTACACAAATCAGGTCAAAGACCAACATTCCAAATGCCAAAAAAGAATCAAAAAACATTATATTATTATTATTATTATTATTATTTGGATTTTGGGCCACACCCACCCAGTGACGCTCAGGGTTACTCTTGACTGTGCGCTCAGAAAATGCTCCTGGTTTGGAGGACCATATGGGACGCTGGGAATAGAACCAAGATCCATCCTGGGTCAGGCGCGTGCAAGGGATATATGTTGCAGCGCTATTGCTCTGGCCCCAAGAATCAATATTTTTAAAAGAATTGATGAGAATTAGCTTTCACCTATATCCCGTTCATATAACAAATCAATGAAATATGTATTTAACTTTGTTTGACAGTGTTGACTATTTCAGGCTTCTTTTATTTTCTGAACAAATCCTTGCCTTTCTTCTTCCTCAGGACACTAGTGTGTGTATGTTCCTGAATTGCAATTACTTGACCTCCAAATCAACACTAGATAATCTTTCATGTTGACCTTTCCTTGGTTGATTATTTTACATTTTTATAATGATGTTTTGAAATTAAATGCTGAAATTTAATACAATAAGACTTCAAATGATAGTATCCCATAATAATCTTTTAAAATAAATATTTAATTAAATATGTATTTAATACTTCATTGAAACTGACTACAAAGTTGTTGATAATAAAGTTTTTGTTTACAATTGTAAAATTTTTCTTGATTTTCAGTTACACATTATACAACACCTTTCTCCATTACCTGTTTCCTGCAACCAGTGTTTCTAGTTTTCTTCCCACCCTCCTTCCTGCCTGCCTCTGGGGCAGATATTTTTCTTCTCTCACCACCATATCTCTCTCTCTTTCTCTCTCTTTTGTTCTCTTTTTAGTCAATGTGGTTTGCAATATTGTTGCTGAAGGGATATCATACTTATCACTTTATCTCCTTTCAGTACTCAATTCTTGTCCAGAGTGTTCATTTCCAAACTTTCATTGGAATACTACATAGCTGTTAGAAAAAATGAAACCATAAATTTTCTTATACAAGGGTGGATTTGGACAGTACTATGTTGAGCAAAATAATTCAAAGAGAAAGAGATAGATATAGAATGATTGATCATACCCATGTCTAATCTATAAAAATGTTAGATAGAATGATAATTGTGCTCAGAAGCAAAAGAAGGACCAGTTGTTGGTAGGAAGCTTGCCATAAACAGCAGGGGATTATAGTTAAGGGCTAGAAGGAACCACCATGACAATGATAATGGAAAATTATCCCATATTAATATTTCAAAAGCACACAAATACAAATTAATTGTTTCAAAAAATAGATGATAGGGCAAGAGCAGTACAGTGGGTCTGGTATTTGCCTTGCACATAGACTAATATGGGTTCTATTTCTGACACATCATATAGTCCTCTGATCCCTTTCAAGAGTGATTCCTTGGTGCAGAACCAAAATCAAGATCTGAGCAGTGCCAGAAATACCCCCAAAACTCCCTCCAAGAAATAAAAAGGGTTTTGTTCTTGTCTCATCTTATTTTTTTCTATTATTTTCTCATTATATTCTTTCATGGGGGCAATATATTTTTCAACTTTTTCATCAGAAAAATTGGTTTTACATATTATCTGATTATAATATTTCACTTTTTATAGTATCAATTCATCTAAATATTTTGGATATATTAAATGTACACACATATAGAATGGGTGAACATGTTTACAGAGACTTAATAGTAAATAGAAAGAACATCATAACCTCTCTTCAATGAAAGATGTGTCTTGAAATATATCCTGAATTTCTTTAAGATTTATGATCTCAGGACTTATAGGTCAGAAACTTTGAAAATTAAAAGTATAAATCAATAACAACCCCTCCACTAAATACTAATGCATTTTTTTTGAAAATTAATGCTTTGCATTTTAAGGTACAATTAAGATTCAGTTAGATTGAATTTTTATAAAAATACAACTCTGGCAAATGTTTAATAGGCACCTTATTAAAAGAATCTTTCAGATTCCCACAATGAGGACTTGCAATCCATTAACCCCCATCTGTGTCTTCTCAGTACAGATCTAATATTAAAAATAAGAACACTCCATAGAAGAGCCTTAGGCAGAACAAAGCTCACTGAGTTTAATAGTATCTTAGGGTCTAACATATAGGACATTGGATTAAAAGCAAAAACATACAGTTGAAAGTTGAAGGGGAAAGAACTATTTCTTAATTTCCCTTTAACACAAAGGCAGTCATATAAATAAAGAACCAGACTATTTTGAACTTTTGAATGTACTACCACCCAGTGAATACATATAGTTTGATAGCCAGTAAAAATAAGCCATTTAATTGCTTTGACTTTTGCTTCCAAGAGGGAATGAATTCTTTAATAATAACTTTTAAAAGCTATAATTTTCTTGTTGATCTTTGAATGTTTCCCACTAAGCCTATTTCATGCTGATGCAGGCCAGCAGTCCTACCTCCCATTAGCATTAATGAGGCTAAGACACTCAGTAATGGGAGAATGACCTTGTTTAAACAGTAGTTAGTTATTCATCCAATTGACTCCGATGGAAATGCATAGGATCATTAATGGAATAAATGATAGAGCCAATGTTGGAACAATATTTATATTTAGTATTGAGGACAAAGCTTTTCCCCAACCAATCTAGCTTCTTGGTAAAATACCTCATATAATAAAAAATTAACTGTAAAAAATAAATGGATATGGGACTTGAAAATACATATAGATGTGAGAGCCCAGAACAAATTAGACAAAAGTATGAGTATATATCATTTTGTTTTGAAGGAGAAGAAAATATAGAACTAGGTTGCTGCAGATGCCAGCGCCTCTAAGCAGCTTCTTCGTGGAGTCTGGGAAACCTTTCATGGGGAGCGAGTGTAAACACGAAATGGACGGAAAAATGGAACAATATTGTAGAAATAAATTACCACACACAATGCATGGGGACTTGCGTCTGGAAAGACGAAGACAAATTTATTTTTTGAGCTGGGTGACTTTTAAGGGGTGAGCTCTGGAATGCGGGGTGTAATTTAGGAGGATCAAACAAAGTGGGAGATGGTCAGGGAAGCAGAATGGAAGGCCATAGCTAAAATCTGCATATTAAAGAACCTATACTGAAGGTAAAAAGAAGTTCTGTTGTGGGTTAGCTTTTGTTTTGGGTAAGCAGGAGAAACCAGGTAATTTTCAGGGAAGTGGGAAGAGAGAGAAATGTTTTAGAGTTTTGAGGAATATCGAAAATTGCTTTCATCATGAGCTAAGTTTTGGAAAAAACCATGATCTTGGCGCCAAGGTAGCAGAGATCACAGAGAACTGGTCAGTGGGAAACTTTTGGCGGGATTTGATGCTGTCTTCCTTTGTTAGAAAGAAATACTGAGGCCTGATTTCTAATGATGGTCAAAAATAAAGAGAGAGATAGTCACAGCCACGTTTAGAATTATAGCCAAACAATCCACGCAAAGGGTCAACTGATTTGACTACTCTAAGTGGGCCTTTTTGGCAAATAATTCTTTTTCAGGAGTCCACTACACCTAAGAAGGCTAAGAAGCACTTCTGGTGTGTGCCCTTCCTGAGTGGGGTGTAACACTAGGTGACTTTAACATTTTAAGAGAAAGACTTCATATAGAAAATGACCAAATTATTTGACAAGCAAATGTTTGTTATAATGGAACAAAGGGACTTAGCCAATGGGCCCTGCTAATTTCTTCCTACCCTACACCATCTGTCAAAAATTATTTGTCTCTCAATAGTATTTCTCTTATGGAATAAATTTTAAGTAACTTTTAGATAACTAAAAAAGATATAAAAGGAAAGGAAAAAATAAAAGCCCTCCTTTGTCTTGTGTTCCTTAAAAATAATTAGCCAAGGAGACTGAGAGATAGCATGAAGGTAAGGCATTTGCCTTGCATGCAGAAGGACGGTGGTTCAAATCCTGGCATCCCATATGGTCACCTGAGCCTGCCAGGAGCGGTTTCTGAGTGTAGAGCCAGGAGTAACCCCTGAGTGCTGCTGGGTGTGACCCAAAAACAAACAAAAAAAATTAATTAATTAAAAAATAATTAGCCTAAAATTTATCAACATGTCAAATAGACATATTTTGAAGTAGCAAATTTTACTCTTCTGCAAAAGAAATGATACAATTTTCATATTTTTTCTTTAATGTGTAGTCCAGAATAGAAAGACATTTAACTTACTTTAAAATGTATACTCACATAAAGCAGTGCCCCAGCATTTGGGCTACAGGGTTATATCAGAAAAAAAGTCAATGAAGGTCGATAGAAGTTGGGGCCGGAGAGATAGCATGGAGGTAAGGCATTTGCCTTTCATGCAGAAGGTCATCGGTTCGAATCCCGGCGTCCCATATGGTCTCCCGTGCCTGCCAGGAGCAATTTCTGAGCATGGAGCCAGGAATAACCCCTGAGCACTGCCGGGTGTGACCCAAAAACCACAAAAAAAAAAAAAAAAAAAAAAGAAGTTAACTGTGTATTAACATAGATGCATCACAAAACATTCATATACTTAGATAAACTGATTGTATTATCTTTAATAACATTTGCAAGGTCTGGGGCCAGAGCGGTGGTGCAGTGTTAGGGTGTTTGCCTTGCCTGCAGCTGACTAATGAAGGACTGCGGTTCCCATATAGTCCCCTAAGTCATGAATGATTCCTGAGCGCATAGCCAGTAGTAACCCCTGAGCATCACAAGGTGTGGCCAACAAACAAACAAAAAAACATTTGCAAGGTCTATAACACCTGTTGTACATATTAAAAATAGCCATGCTTGGTGATATAACCAAGCAGTAAGGCTCTGCCTTACCCGCGCTAGCTTAGGACTGACTGCGGTTTGATCCCCGGCCGTCCTATATGGTCCCCAAAGCCAAGAGCAAGATTTCTGAGCACATAGCCAGGAGTAACCCCTGAGCGTCACTGGTTGTGGCTCAAAACAAAACAAAACAAAATAAAAAAAATCCCAAAACATGTTTATGTTCCATGAAGATAATGGGTTTAAATTATTCTGGCAGTAACACATCTTTTCCATTTTTTGTTTCATTGCTTTGAGCGACATTCTCAAATGAGAAGTGAGAATTCTCAAATTGAGAATGTTCCTCAAAACAATGAAAAACTACTTGGATACTTGAAATACTTGGTCAATTGACCCACATTTTAGGAATATATCAATACCAGATTTATAAAAAATATGTAATTGTTCTGGGCTTATTTTATAGAATTTGAAAGTGTTATTTTTTATATTAAATGGTTAATTATTTTGAAATTGTAATATATTTATAATAATTCAGGTAGTTTAGTAGGATTTAAATATCTTCATAATAATAACTAACCTCATTAAATTTTTCTAAAGATTGTTCAAGACATATTTAAATACCTTTAAAATAAAAGCAGGAATAGGAAGATAATATACAGGCATAAATTTAACCTGTCCTTTGGAGGAGAAAAAAAGTGATCAAAAATTTTTATTTTGGAAATATAAATCAACATATTTTTCAAAATTTCTGATCTAAGAAACAAATACCTGTCTAGGTTTTTGATAAACAAGTAGGAGAACACATATAATATTTAATTATGTTAATTATATGTTTACTTTGTTCAAAAGCTGAAGGACCTTTATTAACCACAGTTCCAAATAATTAATGTTCTAAAATGTTAAAATGACATTACTAGAAAAGTTCTCTTATACAAATTTTGAGAAATACTGTCTTTCAAATGGAAGATATGTAGCTTTTAAATATAGAGCTGTCATATTTATTTTATTTGAAATTGCACAAAATTGAAATTGAAAAATCATGCAAATTCAATACTATTTTTTTACAACAATAATTTTATAAACACTCAGAAGATGAAGAGCAATTATACTAAACAAAGATATTTAAATCATTGTTTATTTTATAATATATCAATATTTTCTTAGAACTTCATGTGAAATTTTGGATAAAGTAAGGGCTCCCAAACTTTGCACAAAGAATACAGCTTGTGACATGCTGAGAATGCTTTTCCAAGTGAGCTATGTAATTCAATAGTAGATGTCATGGTAGGTGATGCAGTGAGATTCAGACCCAGTAGAGTTTGACTCATTCAAGGCCCGCCCAGGCTGTGCCAGGAAACAATGTGGTATTGTCATTATCTGGTCTATGACTTGCATGACCTCTGACATTTTTATCAATGGAATTTTAATGATCAAGATCTTTTATATTAACTCAAAAACTTAACTTCAATAGTCACACATGCTCTATTTTCTAAATTAAATTGTTTCTTTTTTAAATTAATATCTTTATTTAAACACCTTGATTACAAACATGATTGTAGTTCAGTTTCAGTCATGTTAAAATCACCTCCTTCACCATTCCCATCACTGATGTCCCAAATCTTACTCCTCCTCACTCCACCCCCACCTGTACTCCAGACAGGCTTTCTACATCCCTCTTTCATTCACTTTGTTATGATAATTCTCAATGTAGTAATTTCTCTAACTGCACTCATCATTTTTTTGTGGTGAGCTTCATATCATGAACTGGACATCCCATGTCTCCTCTCTTTTGTCTCTGTGAATTATTACAAAAATATCTTTTATTTTTTTAAACCTATAGATGAGTGAGACTATTCTGCATCTATATCTCTCCCTCTGAGTTATTTCACTCAGCATAATAGATTCCATGTACTTCCATGTATAGGAAAACTTCATGACTTCATCTCTCCTGATGGCTGCATAATATTCCATTGTGTATTTGTACCATAGTTTCTTTAGCCATTCATCTGTTGAAGGGCATCTTGGTTGTTTCCAGAGTCTGGCTACTGGAAACAACACTGCAATGAATATAGGTGTGAGGAAGAGAATTTTTTTATTGTATTTTTGTGTTCCTAGAGTATATTCCTAGGAGTGGTAGAGCTTGATCGTATGGGAGCTCGAATTCCAGATTTTTGAGGAATCTCCATATTGTTTTCCATAAATATTGACTAAATGGCATTCCCACCAACAGTGAATATGAGTTTCTTTCTCTCCACATCCCCACCAGCACTGCTTGTTCTCATTCTTTGTGATGTGCACCAATCTCTGTGGTGTGAGATGTTACCTCATAGTTGCTTTGATTTGCATCTTCCTGATGATTAGTGATGTGGATCATTTTTTCATGTGCGTTTTGGTCATTTGTATTTATTCTTTGACAAAGTGACTGTTCATTTCTTCTTCCCATTTTTTGAAGAGGTCAGTGTTTTCTTTAAAGTTCTGTCAGTGCCTTGTATATTTTGGATAGTAGCCCCTTATCTGATGAGTATTGGGTGAATAGTTTCTCCCACTCAGTAGGTGACTCTTGTACTGGGCACAATTTCTTTTTAAGATGTAGAAGCTTCTCAGCTTAATATATAGTCCCATCTGTTTATCTCTGTTTCCACTTGTTTAGGGAGTCCTGTTTTCTCCTTAAAGATGTCTTTACTCTCAATATCATAGAGTGTTTTACCTACGTGTTGTTCTATTTACTTTATGTTTTCAAGTCTCATATTAAAGTCTTTAATTCATCTGGATTTGACCTTCATACATGGTGTTAGTTGGGGTCTGAGTTAGCTATTTTGCAAGTGGCTAACCAGTTGTGCCAACACCACTTGTTGAAGAGGCTTTCCTTGCTCCTTTTAGTATTTTTTGCTCCTTTATTAAAGATTAGATGATTGTATGTTTGGGGAACATTCTCTGAGTACTCAAGCCTATTCCACTGATCTGAGAGTCTGTCTTTATTCCAATTCCAAAACCATGCTGTTTTGATAGCTATTGCTTTGTAATACAGTTTAAAATTGTGGAAAGTAATGCCTCCTATGTTCCTCTTCCCAAGGATTCTTTAGCTATTCGAGGATGTTTACTGTTTCATATGAATTTCAGATATTTTGATCCACTTATTTGAAGAATATATGGGTATATTTAGAGGGATAGAATTAAATCTGTACAATGCTTTGGGGAGTATTGCCAGTTTAATGATGTTAATCCTGCCAATCCATGAGCAGGGTATGTGTTTCCATTTTCACTTGAATAATACTGGGTGCTTGCAAAAAGAAACCCATATATTACTAATTAATTAAATTCATGACAAAATATGTCTATAAGAAATAAGTATTTTTAAACTTTAAAATACTACAAAGTATAACATATATTTCTTTGTGTAGCATATTATTAGAAGAAAAGTACTTAAATGCAATATAATTAGTCATCCAGAGTTTTATACTTGTAGACTTCTCATTTCTAAATTTAGCTTTTAATCTCTATTAATAGTTTCTCTTGAAAGATTTGTGATAGATTTAATTAACACATATACAAATTTATGTTCATAACACCATATTAACAGCTCCAACATGGAGAAGCAACTCAAATGCCCAACATCAGAAGTCATGTCAATATTTACAATGAAATGCTATGCAGCTGTGAAAAAGACAGCATTCTTGGAGTTTGCAACAATTTACATGAAACTAGACTATATTATGAAAAGCAAAATAAGTCAGAGACAAAAAAAATACCAAGTATCTCAGTCATCTCATCTGTGATTTGTAGCAGATTAAAAAAAGGAAATAAACTGTATTGTAAAACTACATTCACCGAGTCTTGGTTCAAGGGCAGTAGAGGTCTCAAAGAATGATATTGAGTTTACATAAGAATATTGTTTTACAATATGCCTTTTGGTGTTACTGAATTTTGATAACTGTATCTCAAAACCATAGATATTGGTATTTTAACTGTGTTACCTCAACATCAATTAAAAAAAAGAAGATGGTTTGAGGTGACCGAATGATAATAGAATGGTTGGGGTATTTGCCTTACACAGAGTAGAACTGGGATCTATCCTTGGCACCTCATGTGGTCACACCACACCATGTACTACTAGTAACAATCTCTGAAATCAGATCCAGAAGTAACCCACACCTTGGGTGTGGCCCAAAAAACAAAAACAAAAATCAGGAAAAAGATAAATGATGAAGAATGGAAAGAAATAAAAAATAGAAAGGTAAAACTCTAGAAATAAAACATACACAAATTTAAAAACTAAAATAGTTAATATAAACAATAGTGAATATGTTATTTAATCATAAAACATTTTATTATAGTGTCATAGCCTTTGCTAAAAGTCTTTTGTGAGATCTTTCACTTCTTATGCCGTTGACTCTGAAAATAATAAAAATGTCAATGATCTTTATTAACCTTATTTATATAGACTTTGAAATTTTTCTGCCATGAAAAATGTTGAACTTCTTGCAACTACTTGATTAAGGCTTTGCCAATTAGTGATTCACAGATTTCAATAAATATATTGAAAAATATTAACTAATGCATTTTATTATTATTAATAATCATAATCTCAAAGATAAGCTTTTTACATTATGTATATAATTTTTTGCTAAAACATGTATCATTAATTGTCTTCTGTTATGTGGTAGTCAAAATTAAAAGCACTTTAACTAAATTTCTATGGTTTGATTTTATTGACATCATTAGAAAATATGGTTTCTAATATATGCCAGAATAATAGTAATCTGGTATGTTCTTTTATTTATATAGTTGATATTTCACAATGATAAAATGATAGCAGTCTTTCTTTAGTTCCTGGCATTTCAGATATATACTCTGTCTTTTAAAAAATATTTTTGTTAGGTTTCACATCTCTGTTATATATCACTCTAAAAATAAGTTGAAATTTAGACAACCATTCATTGACTCGGGCAAAGGAAAGTATTAGACCTCAATCTCATGAAGATCAAGAAACTAAATTCCAATTTTCTTCAGTGACTTCTGTTTTGATGTCTACATGGAGCAAGACAGCCTTAAGTCATAATCTCTTGAGTTCAGTAACTAAGAAGGTTAGGCCAGGTCATTGATTGACTTGAAAGCCATGTGGAAATGTCCAGGGTTTATATAAAATGTTCTGGGTGCATCATTGGTTGATATTTTTTTACCCTGAGTTTTAGAGACAATGATAGTATCAGGGGGATAGACACATTGCTGGTTTTTTGGGTTTTTTTTTTTTTGGAAGTTTTTTATGTTCAGAAACTTAACAAGCTAAAACTGCATTCCAAAGATATAAGAAAGTGCTGAAAATCATCTATGACTTGATTCTATGATATATTCCTAACAAATTACTCATCTAGTCAACTTTTGCATATTAATAAACCACCTCAGCTTCAAAGCAGAGATATTAAATACCTATATGCAAAAATCCCCTTAAATCTCTGGATCACACTTTATTATTAAGTATAGATCAAGAATTAATATATTTCACTCACAGAATAAGAAATAATCAAGAAATAATGTGTAGGTGTAATATAAATCTTTCTTTTCAATCTTGGTGCTTTACATTTTGCAAATATATTAAAAATTCTTATTAAAGTCAAACATTCATGATTTTTTATTCATTTGTATTTATTTATAACTTAAAAGCTATAAGTCACCTTTAATTATTACAAAGTATAAAAACTTCCTTCTAATAATAAACGACACCAATCAATTAATCAATTTGAAATTTTCTTTGTGCATATACTCATTATCAACAAATCTTCCATAAATATAGGAATAATTCAAATCTCCACTGCAAATTACTGTTTTGAACAATATTTTATTGTGTTCCCTAATAGAGTAATTTGCATTTGTAATTGCCACGGCCTCTTTGGACACATCAGGGAGTTCTCTGAGTCCTCAGAAAAGTAAGTACAGGGTTTGGTGATAAAAGGAATTACACTCATTTTTTGTAATAGATCATAATTGTGTGTCTGTTGATTGAATGCAACAGGGGTGTATTTAAACATGAATTTTATGTGTGTGAGAGGCTGCCTTCATCTGTTTTTCTGCAAGGCTAAAAAATTGTACTTTCTTGTTAGTGACAAGTGTATTAGTACATATTATTTGATCTATAAGTTTCTTCACAATAGATAATCCACAGGCCTTTAGTGTAGGTTACAAATCTTCTGAATGATAAGTTCCAATTAAAAGACAGAAGGAAGTTGAGCCAGAGGATTCTCTGGTATCTAAAGGCAGATTTTAACATCTCAAAGTTTTTTACTCCTAGGCTGGACCGTGGGTGCCAATTCCGATATAAATTAAAAGATTAGCAAGTTTGCCAGGTGTTCCTACAAAGGGCTCCTTTCATCTGAGTGAGGAGAATATCTTTTGAAAAATTAACTTTACTTTGAGAATTACAAAGTTATTTCTATATTTCTCTTGATGCTGATTTTTCTAGGTAAAGTGATATTTAATTAAGGCCATATTTGTGTGTATTAACTTTGTCATCTGGAAGTAAATGCTCAACTATATTCATACTTAGCGCAGCAGCAGAGAGATTCTTATTAAGCCAAATATATGTTTGCAACTATTGTTTGAAGCTATTACTAAGCTTGATAAATACCACCCTCACTTTTCAAGGAAGCTAACTCTCTTTGAGGTCTTTTATCAGCCATCCACACTGGTGGGAACCCAGCAGGCCTTCTGATTTTAACTTTCCTTAAATTATGGCTCCAGTATCAATGATTTAGTATTATTTTTTCTTCATTTGCTTTATTGGTAACTATGAACCCATAGGAGGAATTCTTGGCTGTTCATTGATCCTAGTGGTCCTTCAGTTCAGTCACTGTTTGTTGACAGAGAACAGGAAGTATACCACATCTTCCTTTATTCTTTTCTTTTCATAAAAACAGCTTTTACTGTATAAGAAAAAAGTGCATATAATGTAAATAAAGGCCTCTTTAGTAACTTAATCTATTAAATAGTTTTAAGTGATCAACTGCTTAGAATAAGAAGGTGTCTTGAAAAAAATAAGCTTTTATTTTAGTGAGATTTTGATAAAAATCCTTACTGTGTTCTAAAGTCACATAATCTTTTTTTTCTTTATACATATATAAGGCACTCTGACAAATTGTACTACAAATCAACACTATTGCTCCTCATGCTGTTGTTGTTGGGTCATATGGGACGTAATTGGAAGTCAGGGCAAGTTTTTCTCAGAGATTACTCAGTGCTTTGTTCTCAAAGGTCATTCCTGATGGTACTTGAGAGACCATATGCAATGCTGCACAAAACTAGGGTTATCTTTCTGCAGAATAAAGCAACTTAATCCTTGTACTGTTATTGGTCCTGATACAAACAAAAAAGTAAAAATATATTTAATATTAGTTAATTTTCTAAGATGAACTCTTTTTTGAAAACATATCCATAGTTGAGTTATATTTGAAAATGTTACTAAAATACTATTGCATTGAAATAATAATTATATTTTGATCTTTTCAGACAAGTAATATTTATGTGAAAATTAAATATCAATAAACTATTATAATTTTATGTATTTAATGTATCTAATGTTATTAAAATGTTACTTTTACTATCTATGTGTAAACATATCAGAGAGTGTTTCTGTTTGCTAAACAGTTTGCATATTATTGTTAGGACTTTAGACACACTAGCATATCCTCTATGATTAGTAAAATATGTTATTCATAGTATATATGTGTTTCTTGAACAAATCTTTATCTGACCTATATACTTTATGTAATTCTCTCAAGGTAAAAGTAATATTTGTATCATTTGAAAGTATATAAATGAAGAAAGATAGTACAAGCATATGTGATCATTTTAAGTCCCCAATCCACAACCATTAGGATAAGTCATTATCCTGCTTTGTGTAATTGACGATGAATACTATATAAGCCAAACTTACAGAATTAAAATTTAACAAATATCTGTTGATATAATTAACATAAATTGTTACTTATTTATTATTAGAGATTGATAATCTGTAGAATATTTGTCACATAGTTATGAAACTATCAGTTTTATCTGCAGCTTCCCCAAATGATATGTATATAGAAAGTTAGATGTAATAGGTAAATTGATATATACATAATAGGAAAACTGCATCCTGTTTATGATGGAAGTTTTAATGAGATAATTATTAGTATCATTATCATCATTATAGTTATATTTATATTTATTAAAGTAAACTAAAATGGGTGATGCTTAGGATATATTTTCAACATCAATCCCACAAAGTAAGTAAAGAAAGGCATGTTTGAAGTCATATGTAAACTGACATGTTGTGATGAGTGAAAATATATTCTCAGTACTTATCATAGCATTATTAAATATGTTGCATATCTAGAAAATTGAAACATACATTGAAATTTAGAAATATATTCTGTTGATATATTCAGTAATTAGAAAGCAAACTTACTTTATTTTTAATATAAAATTATATTTGTCTAAGGAATAGATAATACTCAGATTCAATTCCTGGAAGTATCTATGATCCCTGAGTGCTTCCTAAAGTGATCCATAAGCAGAACTAAGAGTAAGCTCTGAGTTCAGCCATTTGTTACCTCAAAACAAAACTAAAAAGAAAAAAAAAAGAAAGGTAAAAGAGAGATGTTAATATATTAACATTGAGGAAATATCAAAATCTTAAAATATCAAAATAAATGGATTCAATGAAATTAAAACTTATGAAAGACTATATATACACTTATATAGGTAAAGTATAGAAATTATATACTAAATTACAATCAATGAACCAAGAATTCCCTAAAAGTATTGTACATCAGATAAAAAATACAACAGTGGAGTCAGAAAATGGCATTTGCCCTATGTGTGGCTGACATAGGTTTGACCAAGATATCCATATGGTACACTGAGCTTGCCAGGAGTAATTTCTGAATACAGAGCAAGGAGTAACTCCTGAGTGTCACCTGGTGTCCCCTAAAACGTATAGAATAACATAGAATATATGTATCCTCAATCAGTGCAGTTGAAAATAAAATACAACATAAAATTATTAAAAATAATAAAGATATTATCAATATAAACAGTATAATTTAATATTATGTAATATTCACATGAAATTTTATTCTAGAGATTTAGAATCTCTGTGAATGCCAAGTAGACTATTAATAAAGTAAATAATGCTACATTTTTATTTAGAAATCTGGTACAAGACCAGGTTGCTTCCTCTGATCACTCTTATTCATCATTGTACTTGAAGTACTTGGCATAGAAATTAGGCAAGAAAAGATATCAAAAGCATGCAGATACAAAAAAAAAACATTCAAGCTCTCACTGTTTGAATAGGACATGGTGAGGACATGATACTGTATTTAGAAAATTCTAAAAACTTTACTAAAAGTTTCTAGAATAATAGATTCATATAGCAGTGACAGGCTCCAAAATTAACAACCAAATGCTATTGTCCTTGTTCTACACAAATAACACAAATAATAGTAGAGAAGAAGATAGAACATTAAAAAAAGAAATTATAACATTAAAAAAATTTTATTCAAGATAATACTATGTAATCTTAAATAACTTGGAGTCAGCGTAACAAAAGAGGTGAAGGATCTATACAAAGGAAACTATAAAACACATTTAAGAAATAAAAGAGGACACAGGAAATGAAGACATATACCCTTTTCATGGATTGGGAGGACTTACAAAATTAAAATTACAATACTTCCCAAGCATTGTACAGATTTAATACAATTCCATTAAGGATATCCATGACATTTTCAAATAAGTGTTTCAACCACTCCTGAATTTTATTTACAACAATAAATACCCAATTGCAAAATTAAATAAACAGACATTCTTTAAAGAAGAAATAAAGATGGCTGAAAGTACATTAAAAATACTACACATCAATAGTTATCCAGGAGATGCAAATCAGAGACTATTATGTATCACAAATAACAAGAACAACCAGTGCTAGTACATCTAGGGAGAAAGAACTCTCATACCCTGATGGAAATGCTGTCTGGTCCAATGTTTCTGGAAAAATGTATAAATATTTCTCAAGAAACTTGAAACTGAGTTCCCATATAACCCAGCAAAATTACTACTAGTGATATACTCTAGTAACACACCCAAACAAAATACAAAAATGCTCATTGTACACCTATGTTTACTGCAACACTATTTACAATAACAAGAATCTGGAAACAACCCAAGTGCCTGACAAAAGATGAGCACTAAAGACTGATACATCTACACACTTGAATACTACATGGCTATTTGGAAAATGAAGTCATATAATTTGCCTGTACACGGATAGACATGGAGACTATTATGCTGAGTAAAATGAGTCAGAGGAAGAGAGATAGATGCAGTATAGTCTCACCTATCTGTGGAATATAAGAAAAATAAAAGACAATATGGTAATGATATCCAGAGATTATAGCGATGAGGGCTGGGGAAACCAAGCCATAATATGAAGCTTACCACAAAGAGTGGTGAGCACTGCTAGAGAGAAATTACTGCACCGACAACTACTATGACAATGCTCGTGAGAAAAAAGAATCAGAATGCCTGTCAAAAACACAGCCAGGGTGTGGGGGAGGAAGAAAATTAGGGGCATTATTAGTCAGAAAGTTGCCCTGGTAAAGAGGGTTGTACATTCTATTATTTAAACTAACTATGAACATTTTTGTAAAAACCATGCTCAATAGGCAGGAGCGATAGCACAGCGGTAAGGCGTTTGCCTTGCAACAACCAACACAAGAGAGATGGTGGTTTGAAACTCGGCATCCCATATGGTCCCCAGAGCCTGCCAGGACTGACCCATTTCTGAGCACAGAACCAGGATTAACCCCTGAAGACCACCAGGTGGGACCCCCAAAATCGTGCTTAAATAAATAAATAAACTTTAAAAAGAAAAGAAAATTAATTTTTGCGGCTCATCTAAAACCTGAGAAAAATTTTTATGCAATTATTCAAAGAATAAAACGTATTACTTTAAAGGACCAACAGTCAGATTTACTTTAAAAAATCTATAACAATAAAGAATAAAATATAATTTTACAATTATATTTAATAGGTCAAAATTAAAATACTATTGTTAGAAGATGACTTAAGTTTTATAAATTATAAACTATTATATTCAAAAGTCAAATTTGATCTCCAGAATCATTCAATTCACTCAATCATGTAATTCATGGTCCTTGTGACAATGAACACTAATGGGTATGGTCACCCCCCAAAAAAATAATTTCAATACAGCATAAAAAATAGATTTAAATAAGGGAGAAGACATTTCCCATACTGAATAAAATATAAATCAAACCATAAGTCACATCTACAAAGCTAAAACATGTGAGAAACAGTTAATAAAATAAATTAATTAGACAGTAATTCTATGAAAGAGAAAGCACACATAATAAAACAGTGAAAAGCTTATCAGCAAAATTGCTCATACCAGTCTGCTAATAATTTTATATTGCCTCTATTTTTAAAAAAGTGAATAGAATTAGTTTTCCTCTTCAATAATTCAGTCATTTTTATATGATCTGTGTAATATTTTTAAAATACTGACATAGAAGTTTCATCATCACAAAATATAATGCAAAAATAAAAGATGGTGCTATTGCTCCACGTTGTATATCATTCTAATTAAAGTTCTAACCAATATTTTATAAGGAAATAATTGTTAGTGAATATGTTTTATATATATCCAATTTTTGAGTTTTTATTATTGAAACAACACATCAGTTCAGTTACTGTATTTGAAAATATTTAATTCTCATTATTTAAGAATATTGTGTTAAAGTTGAAAACGTATATTTTCATGATAATCCAATT
Source organism: Suncus etruscus (assembly GCF_024139225.1). Classification (NCBI taxonomy): domain Eukaryota; kingdom Metazoa; phylum Chordata; class Mammalia; order Eulipotyphla; family Soricidae; genus Suncus; species Suncus etruscus. The sequence continues at coordinate 88,856,905 of NC_064856.1, read as the reverse complement.
ATGATGTATAATTGTACCGTTTGTGGTCTGTATTTCTTTATATCTGTAGGCAATGTATTCCTTGTTTTCGTGTTGAATCACACCCGAGTCCCTTACATTGTGTATTTCATCACAAATTAAATATGCTTTTTTATTAGAAGATAACCTGGATGTCCTGAATCATAGACATTTTATTGATATTGTTGAATAAATAACTTAAAATTATTACAAAGTACTGAAATATACAGTGCGAAATATATATTGTGATTTAGGCTTTTAGATCACATAATAAAAATGGAATGAATAATTTTCATGGAGTGGGTTAGTTTTGTGATTTGTTTATCTTCAGGCAAATAGTTTATGTTGAGACATAATTATTAATTAAAAAAATTTACATATATCCTAAAATCATGATTTCAACTCAATAATTTCTTCTGAATGCATTTCAATATCATATCTAAATATATCATAAAGCATCTAAGCCTATGCATAAATACAAACATAAAATACATAAAATTTAAATCTTACATCTATTCTATAGATGACATTTGTTTATACTGGGTTACAATGCAGTTTTTAACTATAAACTAGATCCACTATACTACTCATTTACCTCCAATAATTTACTAAACTTATACCAATTATATATCTTACCCAATTTAGTCTATATTTTCAGAAGTTGCTGATATAGCTTATATTTTATCAAGAGGAAGAGGTTACAGTTTAGTAAAATGTTTACTTTAGTTTCTTAAATTAAAGAATAAATTGTATTTTTTGTCTTTTAATTGGAAAATAAATATATTATTTTCCTCATGTGAAACAACTCAGAGCTTTTAATGAAAAAATGTGTCTAAAATTATTTGGATGAGAATGTATAAATATTGTCTTGTATTCTTTCTATGACTGTCAAAAAGGTTCAGAATACTAGTCCTCAAAGAGATATTGGTGAAAGTCAATATAGTAAATATGTTTCACCTATTTTTCTATAATATTTAAAGAAATAACAAAAAGGATTTACACTTTTACCAGAGTAGATCAAACAAAAAGCATTCAGGCACCAAGAGGAAGAAAATAAAAATATATATTGTATACATGTATATTATATAAATGTATATTGTACACATTTGGTATAAAAAGTTCTAAATATATTCATCAAGTGAAATATAGTTTTTTGGGTTATTTTGATTAATATCTCAACTATATTTCATGAGGTGAAATATAGTTTTTTTGGGTTATTTTGATTAATATCTCAATCACTTATTTGAAAATATTTATACATTCTCAACACTTAGTTGTTATATTTTGCATGTACTTTTATGCTGAAGCTTAAGAAGTAACATTTAATTGGGCCCGGTGAGATAGCACAGCGGCGTTTGCCTTGCAAGCAGCCGATCCAGGACCAAAGGTGATTGGTTCGAATCCCGGTGTCCCACATGGTCCCCCATGCCTGCCAGGAGCTATTTCTGAGCAGACAGCCAGGAGTAACCCCTGAGCACTGCCGGGTGTGACCCAAAAACCAAAAAAACAAACAAACAAAAAATAAACCAAAGAAGTAACATTTAATTAATTTTAGTGCAATTCATATATGAATATATTACTTTAATTTTCCTAAAAACATGGCCCTTGCTTTTAAATATGTAAATTTTACTTACTAAAATTTAGATTTACTTAAAGTTTCTCTTAAAATTAAATAACATCCTTGTTTTCTTTTTAATTCTTTTTGAGTCATTTTTACAAATGGATAAATTGTCAAAAGACAGAATATGGACAAAACTTAAATTCATTAACTCCAGACTTTTAAATTAAATCATAAGCATTTAAACAGTGAATAAAATAATCTTATCTAAAAACTTTAACAAGATGAGAATAAGACTATTTTCTTTAAAAAATCTTAGCTCAGTGCCAGCTCAGATGACCAGAAGTGAGTTCAGGTGGACTCTTAGTGGTCCTCAGGTTCCCCACTCCTTCCTTACTCCAGGGGGGAGGTGCATGGGGAGGAGGGCGGGCAGACATCTGGCTTCCGGTTTCCTCTTTGATTCTGGAGACCAGCCCTTGCCAGGTATGGGGTTTGGGGAGGCCCCATACCAGAGCCTTTCTCCCTAGCCTGGGGAGTGCTGGGAGGCTTGGCAGGCCCCCAGCCATCCTTGTCTTTTTCCCTGACTCCAGGCCTTCCCTGGGTGCCAGCTCAGATGGCCAGAAGTGGGTTCAGGTGGACTTTAGAGGTCCCCAGGTTCCCCCCTCCCTCCGTACTCCAGGGAGGAGGTGCATGGGGAGGAGGGCGGGCAGACATTTGGCTTCCGATTTTGTCCTTGATTCTGGAGACCAGCTCTTGCCAGGTATAGGGTTTTTCTCCCCTGGACTTCAGTCTTTCCCTGGGCACCGGTCTAGGTGGACTCTATAGGAGTCAACAGGCTTTCCCCCTATCTCTCCCTACACTAATGGGAATGCGCTCTGGGAGGAGGGCAGGCTGTTGTAGCACTGGTTTATATTGGGACAGTCAGTGGAAATTTTTTCTCTTTGTTTCATATTGATAGTATTGTGTGCATATATTCTATATATCCATAATATCCATCTTGTATTGGGACCTTGATACTGCCCTACAAAGCTCATTTCTAATATTTTACTGCCTCAGTCCCAACCCTTACTTCCCCTCATCCTTCCATGTAGGTGCAGCTAATGACATGAAGCTCACCACATAGAATGATAAGTGCAGTTAGAGAAATAACTACACTGAAAACTATCATAACAATGTGAATGAATGAGGGAAAAAGAAAGCCTGTCTCAATTACAGGTGTGGGTGGGGTGGGGAGTAGGTAGATCTGGGAAATTGGTGGTGGGAATCCTGCACTGGTGAAGGGGGGGTGTTCTTTACATGACTGTAATCATACAACTACAATTATATTTGTAATCACGGTGTTTAAATAAAGATAATTAAAAAAATTCTAAGTTATAAGAGAGAATGTCACAGCTCAAGGTAACTCTTAGTAAGCTTGTTTTAAATGCAAAATCAGGATTAGGAGGAAGTAGGAAATATCTAGAAACATAATCTTTCTAGGCTGGACTCTATATTTTCAGAGGTCAAGTAAAGGGCAGTACCAAAATCCCCAAGAATGAGCTTCCCTATTTCTAAAGGACAGTCAATAATCAAAATCTGCATTCGGGTTATGCCCTGGATTACCAGAAACTGCAGTTGCAAAAAGTAAAAATTGTCTTTGCTTTAAGGGCTGACTATATCCAGAAAAAGGGGTTCTCAAATAAACTTTAGTGCTGGAATTTCTGAGCCAAATTATTTAATAGAGGCTATTATTTTGCCTGATATATACAAAGGAGAGATAGTCAAATACTGGCTGAAAATGTAATGCCAGGCGTCTCTTTGGAAATTCCTCAACCATCCATGCAGGGGAAAAAGACATCCACAGCAGGCCTTTTGAGGAACCCTATGGGGGTTAAATTAGTTCTACCCAGCAGGAAAATCTGAGGATACATCTGGTGGGCTGAGCCCCCCTAAAAGCTTAGGCATGCCCTGGCACTCTTAGAATTGTTTTTGGAGGCCACAGTCAAGCGGCATTCGGGTTACTTCTGGCTCTGCACTCAAAAATGCAGTCCTGGCAGGCTTTGGGGACCGTAAGAGATGACATACCTGGGTTGGACGCTTGTAAAGCAAAACACCCTACCACTGTGCTATTGCTATGGCCCCTCTTAGAATTTCTTGATAGCATGCCCCAAGAGGCTGACCACTCCCAAAAGGCACACAGTGTGACAAATTTCCTAAGTAAAACTGTAGCCAATGATTATATGCATTTAAATTTTCAACAAAACGTGAAAAATCACACATCAAATAGTTGGCAATATGTAGCTGTATTTTTTCCTGAGGAAAAAATTTATCTCAGATGAGGAAATGGGTCAGCTTCAGATGGTCTTGAGGATTACTGGAGATGAGCTACCTGAGAGACTACAAAACTCTACAGACGAGTCCTGGCATGAGTAGCAAAGGAGGAATGAGGGCCCTGGTAGGGCCACACACAAGCGAGTTCTGCAGCATTCAGCAATGATTCGAACGTGTCAATTGCTTGAAGTGGGCAATGAAAGACATAAACTTAGAAACGGAATCTGTTTTCCTGGTAAGAATCTTTGAGAAGCTTTAAGGAAGACTATAATATGAAGGCACCGAACACTGCAAAGACCCTGAGCCTACTGTTCCCTTCCTGCTAGCAGTGTCGATACTATGACAGTACACCTGAGTTTGTACTCTGAAGTTACTGTATTTTCCAGCATATAAGATGAAAAAGCTTCTCAAAAGTCGACGGTCGTCTTATATGCCAGTATATGACATGCTGAAACTTAGTACAGCTTCAGGGATGAGTGATCCGCCCCCCTCTTACCTCGGCACCCCATCCAGCTGCCAGGCTTCAACACTCAGTCCTCTGCTTGTCCTAATTCATCTTTCAGAGCACACAGGAGTTGAGTTACTGAGCACCAAATCTCATCCATCCACAGGAGATGTGGCTTTCCGGTGTCAGTCCTCTTGTTCAGATTTTAGGGGACACAGGAGGCACTCTGTCTCCCTCTAGCTGTCCTACTAATCACTGCACCCCAGCCAGCTGCTCTTGGAGGAGACCCCTCTCCCTGATCTCAATGTAGATCACAATTAAAAAATCACAGTCACTCATTACACATGGCAAATGTAAAATGATTGTTGGCACTCCAAAGTCTAGCTTTTTAAACATATACTGTTAAAAAAAAATCTTAGCTCAGTGAATACTAATTAAAACTTGTATTTGTGTTCATTTCTTGGTAATCTTTTTCTCCCTCTAATTTAATCACCATGAGACACAGAGTTAAAAAGCTAAAAGTTGAGTTTCAGTCATACAATGTCCCAACAACCATTCTCTCACCAGTGATCAATTCCTGCCACCAATTTCCACAGTTACACTCCCATTGTTCATCCTCTCCCTCTCTCGTTTTGAGCCTGCCAGCAGATGTGTTCTCTCTTTCTCCCTCTCTTTTTCCTCCTAGGCACTGAGGTTTACAATAAATACTGTTTCAAAAGGTATCATGCATATCGCTTTACTTCATTTCCATTCCCTATTGCTAAATTGAATGTGATCCTTCAATGTCTATCCCTCTTCCTCTGACTCCTTACACTCAGCATAATATTCTCCATGTCTATACATGTGTAAGTAATTTTGATGACTTCATTTTTTCTAATAGCTACATAGTATTCCGTTATGTGGATGTACTAGTTTCTCTATCCATTCATCTGTTCTCAGGCATTTGGGTTGTTTCCAGATTCTATTGTGATCAGTGTTGCAAGAACATAGAAGTGGCCATCTTTTTTATTCGCATTGTTGTTTTGAGCACCTAGAGTATATTCCTAGTAAATGTATTGCTGATTAAATGGTCGATAAATTTCCAGGTTTTATTTTTGTTGTTGTTTGTTTGCTTGCTTTGGGCCACAACCGGCTTGCTAAGGGTTACTCTTGGCTCTGCACTCAGAAATAGCTCCTGGCAGGCTTCGGGGACCATATGGGATGTCGGGAACCGAAACCAGGTCCATCCTGGATCTGCTTTGTGCAAGGCAACTGCTATGCTGCTGTGCTATCGCTCCTGCCCCAATTTTTTTTTAAGAAAAATCTATATTGGTTCTCAAAAAAGGATAAATTAGTGAGTGTATTTTCGCACCATTTGTTAAGATCCAGTGGCTACCCAGCATAAAAGTTGATCATTTATATTAAAAGAAATGATTACATATTATCATACAATCATTTTATTAATGCTATTTCGGACTAGGATTCTCACAGTAAAAATTTGGCTTCTGAATTTTAGGTGCATTGTTTTTAATGAGGATCTTATGGATAAGGCATTTGGATGTAGTACACACACCTTACATAGGTGAGTCTCTCTGTATTTGGTCCACTTTACGCCATATTCTACCTCTCCTGCTTCAATATTCAGGAGACACTGAAGGTTCCTGAGCACAAACTGGATTTTTCTTAACAACAAAGTAACTGAAACAACTTTAAAGCATATGGTTGCCCTGAAGTTAAATCTATAGAATGCAGAATAAATCTTAAGTTATCTATACTACCTGGTATAATTCACTTGGCTTCAGTCCTGCAAGAGTTAAACTGAGAAATTACCTCATGATTCATAAAAAAACACCATGAATGAGTGAAGGTAAAATATTTCAAATTCTTCATTTGCTTCAAGAGTTTTGCTATATATTTCACTTTAAATATTGTCTTACTTCTAATTCCATTGAATATTTAGATTTAAATTTAATTGAATCTTAACAGCATTGATAATTTCTAAAAGTAAAGTTATATTTTATGTGAGAGAATCATGTTTTATAACTATCTAACACTCAAAAAATAATCTTTTAAAAAGTAGAAAAAATCAAACCAAATCTTCCCTAGATATCTAAATCTACAGTCAGCTAAAGATTTTGAGCCTGAGGCCTTATGTAAAAAGAGGAAGGATTTTAAAATATTGTAGTACAAAGCAAAGATATTTTTATTGAAGTCATATGAGAGCCAGGAAAATAATTTAAAAAAGCAATATTCTCCCTTTTGTTATTCAGTGTTATTAAAATAAGACAACAGAACACCTACTTAATCAGTTTTTCTCAGAACAAATTTATGCATCCCAAATTTTGTGAACCATTACTATTGTAAACATCAGTTTTAACACATGCTTACTAGTACATTATAATAATTATACAAATCTAAAATGATCCTTTTAGAAAATTAATAATCTTCATTCAATTCAACTGAGTAAATTAAAACAAGTAGGGCCTGCTTTTAGAATTATTTTATTTACAAAATTATCTAACTCAGCAGGAAAAACTCATGGATATACTGGCTTCACTGCTGATCAGACCGGGACTCTTGGGGGGCAGTGGACAATTTCCCCTGTTGAATTCCTGGGGTTGCACATATAGATCTGCCCTACAACTGCCATCTTGTCAATGACCCAGATTTACTGCTTCTCCATACATCTCTGCAGAGACTCTTAAAGGGGAAACATTCCATTTATGCGATTTTGTGGATGACATCTCTGGGGACTCCTGAAGCCAGGCCAGGTTGCCTCCCACGACCCCTCCACACACACCTCTTTACTTCCAGAAGTCCCTGGAAGCCACATCCACAATCCAGATCTTTGTACCATGTCTGCTCATAAGGATCTAATGCTGGGGCCAGCGAGGTGGCACTAGAGGTAAGGTGTTTGCCTTGCAAGTGCTAGCCAAGGAAGGACCGGTTTGATCCCCTGGCATCCCATATGGTTCCCCAAGCAAGGGGCATTTCTGAGCGCTTAGCCAGGAGTAACCCCTGAGCATCAAATGGGTGTGGCCGAAAAATCAAAAAAAAAAAAAAAGGATCTAATGCCATAGACACTGAAAAGAGTGTCCTAATGAACAGAAAAACCTATTGATATAACTTTTCTAGGGTTCCTATGAACCAGTGGTCACCATGAGTTCATCAGATGTGCTCTTCAGGTCCTTATAGTTGTAGATTACATACCCCCTTATGCTGCATGTCATTCTCATAATTTTAATACTAATTTCTAAGTAGAAATACAATTAGTAATAAATTAATTTTGATGGGAAATTACCATAGAATTCCACATAACCTCAACTAACAACAACAGAAAATGCATTTGACAATATAAGGCTAAGTAGACTTTCAGGCAATGACATTAGACACACTTGAGATATACCATATTCACAATTTTTCTTTTAATGCAGTTATTTTCATTATAATCCCATTACTACAGAATGTAACAAGAAATATTAAATAAATTATTCATACCTACGAGTATTCTTTGGGAAACATTGGGTAAACTGATGAACAGGGTCCAGGGAATGTTACATTGGTAGGGTGATTGGTATAATAATATGAATGCAATAAGTAATTGTAGTATGAATTACTCTGTAAACAAGTATCTAAGATAAGTAATTTTAATTTAAAAATGGTCTAACTAATACCATTTATTAGTTTTAGAATTCCTCATCCAAGCATTTGGCAAACTAATTTAAATTAATGGCAGAGTTTTAAAAACATGCAGAAGTATAATAACTATTCCATTGATGAGTTCACATACTAAATTTTTATTTCAGTTATTGCATTTTCAATTCTAAAATTAATTTTCACTAATATGTATTATATTCACATCTATTGGTTTGGTAGTATTTTTTTTAAGTTGCTTCATCCAGGTTCATAATTTTCAATTTAGCCATTGTTCAAATTCTATCCATGGAATCAGTTGGTAAGGTGCTTGCTTTGCATTATATTGACTAAGATTCAATTCCTGGCACCACATATGAAACCCTTAAGATTTCCAAGAGTTAATCTTGCACAGAGTCAAGAATAAACTTATGAGTATTGTCAGTTGTGATCTAACAACTTAACTTTTATTTTATTTTTTGTTTGTTTTGTGTTTTTGTTTTTTGGGCCACACCCGGCAGCGCTCAGGGGTTACTCCTGGCTCTAAGCTCAGAAATCGCTCTCCGCAGGCACGGGGGACCATATGGTATGTCGGAATTCTAACCAATGACCTTCTGCATGAAAGGCAAATGCTGTACCTCCATGCTATCTCTCCGGCCCCACAACTTAACTTTTTATAGGAAAGAAAACTCATTCTTCAAATAGCAGCTATTAAAATCTGAAGAAATATATTCATTCCATTTTTATGGCTTCAATGGTGTATTATAAGAACTGGTTGTATATTTTGATTTCTTGGCCACTTAGCACAGCTAACCTTATTTTTTTGTTTTGTTTTGTTTTGGGGTCACACCCGGCGGCGCTCAGGGGTTACTTCTGGCTCTATGCTCAGAAATCGCTCCTGGCAGACACAGGGGACCTGGGATACGAACCATCGTTCTTCTGCATGAAAGGCAAACGCCTTACCTCCATGCTTTCTCTCCAGTCCCAGCTAACCTTATTTTTTTATTCTTCCATCACCAATGTCCTAATAAACAAGAGGATACTTTCATTTTAAAGTAGTAAGTCAAGTCACTTCATTTTAATTAAATCAATTTATTGTTATGCCTAAATAACATTAATATATATAACAAGAAAGCCAGGGACTCACCACTAATATTTTATTAGGGTTACTAGCTTGTCCTTCTACTCTACGAGTTTTTTTAAATTAATTTATCTAAGGAGTTTAGATGATTAAAACCGAATGTGATTTAGGGGAATAGAAAAAATTCATATTTATGTTTTTAAAAGCCTAAATATAAAATAGTATTTGCTTTTGTTTTTGACCATGCCCAGTGTGATCTGTGTTCAGATATTACTCCTGGCAGACTCGAGAAATCATATAGGATGCTGGGATGGAAACTGGGGTGGTCATGTGCAAGAAAAATAGCTCAACTCCCTAAAATATGCATTTATTAATTGTATTTTGAGGACATGAGCCTAAATAAATCCATACATTGGCCCAAGCAATGATATTTCATGAGATGACATAAGTAATATTTTTGTAAATGCAAATATTTTTCTTCATCAGATCACAAATGTGCTTTGAATTTTACAAGACAAAATTTTAAGGTCAGATAATTATGTAAAAGTTTTTCTGAGCCATACCTGGTATTTCTTTCTTTCTTTCTTTTCTTTTCTTTTTTTTCCCACACCAGGTGACATTCAGGGATTACTCCTTGCTATGTGCTCAGAAATCGCCCCTGGCTTGGGGGAATATATGGGATGCTGGTGGATTAAACCACTGTCTGTTCTAGGTCAGCTCCGTGGAAGGCAAATGCCCTACCGCTGTGCCACTGATCTGGCCCCTGGTATTTCTTGAGACTAACTTCTGCAGTTCTCAGAGGAACATAGGCAATATGGGGGAGGTAGGGGTAGGATTTGGATCATATCTGGTTGTGCTCATTGCTTATTCCTCGCTTGGCACTCAGGAATCATTCCTGGTGGTCTTCTGGAACTTTAAGGCATGTGATCTGACGCAGGTTAACACATGCAAAGCAAATTCATTATCCATTGAACTATCTCTCTGACCCCTTCAGGGTAACATATATGATGTTGAATAAACTAAATGCAAGACAAATGTGTTAACTCCTATACTATATATCTGGCTGAAAAGTTAATGTTTTATGACATAGTGTGTAACCTCCTAAATTTAATCAACAGCAATAGAATGATTAGTCTTGAATTATTTCACCTACCTTAAATCATCATATATATAAAAATAAAAAATAACATACATATATATCATCTAACTGAATTTAGAAAACTACAGCTTTTAGAAAATATTTAGAAAAATATTGGGATTTCCATAAATGTATTACTATATTAAACAATGAACACATAGGTAGAATCGTTATTATAAAATTCATCTTGTTCATTCTTGTGGGATTTAATTATATAGATTTTGTATGTGAGGGAATTTTTAGGAAACATTCTGGGAAGGGGCCCTGTGAAAAGGGGGCATTCCTAGATATATATGGGCCATCTTATTTGAATATTCCTAGAGTCTAGCATTTCCAGGATACTAGAATGATAAAGAGCTTGCAATGTGGGAGCGTTAGATTCAGGACCAGACCAATGTTACAGGATGAACAATTGTGTAATCTTTTAATTAGAATTTTTGAAAAATATGTAAAGAAAAATTTTATAAAATTCAAGTGCTGCAATATGGGTAAACATTTTAAATTTATATGATAAACTAATACTGAGGTCATTTATATAAGTAAAATATATAGCATACATAAAAATATAAAGAAAGAAATATGTCTCATTGTTTAAAACACATGAATGTTTTAATAAATAAGCAACTATATTTTTAAATAAAATAATAAAGACAATTTAATATTATCTATTAGATAATAAACACATTCACATATTTTAGATTAATTCACTTCTTTAATGACATTTTTATTGTTACAAATACAATCCTTTCCAATAAAATACTCATATAATTATGTGGTAATGTAATATGCACATAATGTATACTTTTAAAAGTTTCATATTCTGGCTCCCTGTGTGTGACACCAGGCGGGGAAAATCCGCGAAAGTACACCGGCCCAGTGGGGCTCAGCTGTGAAAGACTGTGAGTGTGACCTGTCTATGTCTGTCTACTGTCCTCTTGCGTGAAACTCTTGCGAGTGGGGCAAAAAGAGCCTCCAGAAACCTCGCTCGCCCAGACGCCATTTTCAGGGAGGGACTTCAGAGCATAAAAACCGGCTATCCTTTGCAAAAGCTGGCTCCCTGTGTGTGACACCAGGCGGGGAAAATCCGCGAAAGTACACCGGCCCAGTGGGGCTCAGCTGTGAAAGACTGTGAGTGTGACCTGTCTATGTCTGTCTACTGTCCTCTTGCGTGAAACTCTTGCGAGTGGGGCAAAAAGAGGCTCAGAGGAGCACGGTCGCTCCGCTTCGCTACGCGGCCGTGCACTCTTTCTAAGGAAAGAACTCCATTGCAACAAGAAGGAAAAATCACACTAAGAACGGCGCTATATCACAGAAGCAAACATTTCTCTCTGGACTGTCTTCTCTGTTACATGCTCGGGCCTAAGATTTGACCCAGTGTGAGGCTTCATCCACGGAGGACTCCCCTCCCTTAGAGGCAAGTCAGCCCATCCAGAAAGGGAGGAGCCAGAGGAGTGTGCTGCCTACATCATATAGACAATGAATACCACTACAACACGTAGAAAAACCCACAATACAAATGTGACAATGGGGAAACAGCGCAGGCCAGCATCAGACATAGAGAATGAAGATGACAATTCTGAGGACCAGATAATGACTGAACAACTAATCAACCTCTCAGATAAGGACTTCAGACTAGCAATATGGAAGGTGCTCAACAGACTCCAAGAAACCATGGATCGAGTTGAACAGAACACTAATAAGAACCAAGAAAATATGAAGGCAGAAATGACAAAACTCCAAACTGAAATAACATGTCAACTAACAGGCCTGAAAAACTCAGTAAACGAAGTGAATGACAAAATGGATAAGCTCTGGGACAGGGTATCAGAAGCTGAGAATAGACTTGGTGCTGTGGAAGATGAGATACATAACAATTCCATACAGCAGGAGAGATTGGACAAAAAACTTAAAGCAAATGAGCAGACAATGGAAAAATTAGTCAAAGAATGGGAACAGACGAAAATAGAAGTCTATGATAAGATCAACAGAAACAACTTAAGAATCATTGGAGTCCCAGAGACCCAGGAAGAAAATTTCCAGGAAGAATCAATGGTCAAGAACATCATTAAAGAGAAACTTCCAGAGCTAAAGAATATATGTGATCAAATCCTGCATGCCCGAAGAGTACCAACCAAAAGAGACCCCAGAAAAACCACCCCAAGACACATCCTAGTCACAATGACAAATCCCACAGATAGAGACAGAATTCTGAAAACAGCAAGATCAAAAGGGGAAATCATGTTCAAGCAAGCTTCCCTGAGATTTACAGCAGACCTGTCACCAGAAACGCTCAATGCCAGAAAGCAGTGGTGGGATATTGTGACAAGACTGAATGAAATGAATGCTTCACCCAGAATACTATACCCAGCAAAACTCACTTTCCGGTTTGATGGAAGAATACATGGTTTCACAGACAAAAAACAGCTCAGAAACTTCACAGACACAAAACCAGTCTTAAGAGAAAAACTGAAAGACCTAATCTAAGACAAGACTACCCAAAAGACACACCAAATTTTGAAATAAAGATGGCGTTAAATCCCAGGACAATTCTTTCTCTCAACGTCAATGGACTAAATGCACCAGTTAAGAGACACAGAGTGGCTAAATGGATCAAAAAACTCAATCCAACCTTCTGCTGCCTACAAGAAACGCACCTGAATAGTCAGAACAAACATAGACTCAAAATAAAAGGCTGGAGAAAAGTTATCCAAGCAAACAACACCCATAAAAAAGCTGGAGTGGCCATACTAATATCAGATAATGCAAACTTTATACTCAGGAAGGTTGTAAGGGACAAAGACGGACATTTTATATTAATCAAGGGGTACGTAGAGCAGGAAGAATTCACTCTCCTAAACATATATGCACCGAATGAGGGGCCAGCAAAATATTTAATACAACTCCTGACAAATCTGAAAAATAATATCAACAACAACACAATAATTGTGGGGGACCTAAACACGGCTTTGTCAACACTGGACAGGTCAACCAGACTGAAACCCAACAAGAATATACTAGACCTGAGGAGAGAAATGGAAGAAAGAGGCCTAGTGGATATATATAGGACACTCCATCCCCAGAAACCTGGATACACATTCTTCTCCAATGTACATGGGACATTCTCCAGGATAGACTACATGCTGGCACATAAAACATACCTCCATAAGATCAAGAGGATAGAAATTTTGCAGACTACCTTCGCTGACCACAAGGCTCTGAAATTATTTGTGAACTCCAAAGGGACTCAGAAGAAACACTTTAACACCTGGAAGTTAAACAGCCTCATGCTCAATAACCAGTGGGTCCGAGATGAAATCAAGGAGGAAATAAAAAGGTTCCTGGAAACAAATGACAATAAAGACACAAACTCTCAGAACTTATGGGACACAGCAAAAGCAGTACTGAGAGGAAAATTTATAGCTTTGCAAGCACACATCAGGAAGGAAGAAGGAGCTTACCTGAGTAGCTTAATGACACAGCTAATAGAACTAGAAAATGCTCAACAAAAGGACCCAAGAACAGGAAGACAGAAGGAAATAACAAAGCTGAGAGCAGAAATCAACGAAGTGGAAACTCAAAAAACAATCCGAAAGATCAACGAAAGCAGAAGTTGGTTCTTTGAAAAAATAAACAAGATTGATAGACCACTGGCAAACCTAACAAAGAAAGAGAGAGAGAGAAACTTGATAACTCGTATCAGGAATGAAAAAGGAGAGATCACTACTGATATGACAGAGATTCAAAGGGTAATCAGAAACTACTTTGAAAAACTCTACGCCACTAAAAATGAGAACCTGGAAGAAATGGATAAATTCTTGGACTCTTATAATCTTCCACGGTTGAAGGAAGAGGATGTAGCATATCTAAACACCCCCATCACCATTGATGAAATTAAAACAGTAATCAAATGTCTGCCGAAAAACAAAAGCCCAGGTCCAGATGGATTCACTAATGAATTCTATCAAACTTTCCAAGAGGAACTACTGCCAATCTTGGCAAGACTCTTTCATGAAATTGAACAAACAGAAACACTTCCAAATAGCTTTTATGAAGCCAACATCACCTTGATAACTAAACCAGACAGAGACGCTACCAAAAAAGAAAATTACAGACCAATATCACTGATGAATGCAGATGCAAAGATCCTCAACAAAATCCTGGCAAATAGGATTCAATGCCTCATTAAGAAGATCATCCACTACGATCAAGTAGGTTTCATCCCAGGAATGCAAGGCTGGTTTAACATCCGTAAATCTATCAACATAATACACAACATCAATAACAAGAAAAATAAAAACCACATGATCATATCAATAGATGCAGAGAAAGCATTTGATAAGGTCCAACACCCATTCTTGATCAAAACTCTCAGCAAGATGGGAATGGAGGGAACCTTTCTCAATATAGTGAAGGCCATCTACCACAAGCCAGTGGCAAATATTATCCTCAATGGAGAAAAACTGAAAGCCTTCCCTCTAAATTCTGGCACAAGACAAGGCTGTCCTCTCTCACCACTCCTATTCAACATAGCACTGGAAGTACTTGCTATAGCGATTAGGCAAGAAAAGGATATCAAGGGAATCCAGATAGGAAAGGAAGAAGTCAAGCTCTCACTGTTTGCAGATGACATGATACTCTACTTAGAAAACCCTAAAGACTCTATCAAAAAGCTTCTAGAAACAATAGACTCATATAGCAAGGTGGCAGGCTACAAAATTAACACACAAAAATCAATGGCCTTTCTATACACCAACAGTAATAAAGAAGAAATGGACATTAAGAAAACAACCCCATTCACAATAGTACCACACAAACTCAAATATCTTGGAATCAACTTGACTAAATATGTGAAGGACCTATACAAAGAAAACTATAAAACTCTGCTCCAAGAAATAAGAGAGGACACACGGAAATGGAAACACATACCCTGCTCATGGATTGGCAGGATTAACATCATCAAAATGTCAATACTCCCCAAGGCATTATACAGATTTAATGCCATCCCTCTAAAGATACCCATGACATTCTTCAAAGAAGTGGATCAGACACTTTTGAAATTCATTTGGAACAATAAACACCCTCGAATAGCTAAAGCAATCATTGGGAAAAAGAATATGGGAGGAATTACTTTTCCCAACTTTAAACTGTACTACAAAGCAACAGTTATCAAAACAGCATGGTATTGGAACAAGGATAGGTCCTCAGATCAGTGGAATAGGCTTGAATACTCAGAAAATGTTCCCCAGACGTACAACCATCTAATTTTTGATAAAGGAGCAGGAAATCCTAAATGGAGCAGGGAAAGCCTCTTCAACAAGTGGTGTTGGCACAATTGGATAGCCACTTGCAAAAAATTAAACTTAGACCCCCAGCTAACATCATGTACAAAGGTAAAATCCAAATGGATTAAAGACCTCGATATCAGCCCCAAAACCATAAGATATATAGAACAGCACATAGGCAAAACACTACAGGACATTACAGGCATCTTCAAGGAGGAAACTGCACTCTCCAAGCAAGTGAAAGCAGAGATTAACAGATGGGAATATATTAAACTGAGAAGCTTCTGCACCTCAAAGGAAATAGTGCCCAGGATACAAGAGCCACCCACTGAGTGGGAGAAACTATTCACCCAATACCCATCAGATAAGGGGCTAATCTCCAAAATATACAAGGCACTGACAGAACTTTACAAGAAAAAAACATCTAACCCCATCAAAAAATGGGGAGAAGAAATGAACAGACACTTTGACAAAGAAGAAATACGCATGGCCAAAAGACACATGAAAAAATGTTCCACATCACTAATCATCAGGGAGATGCAAATCAAAACAACGATGAGATACCACCTCACACCCCAGAGAATGGCACACATCACAAAGAATGAGAATAAACAGTGTTGGCGGGGATGTGGAGAGAAAGGAACTCTTATCCACTGCTGGTGGGAATGCTGTCTAGTTCAACCTTTATGGAAAGCGATATGGAGATTCCTCCAAAAACTGGAAATCGAGCTCCCATACGATCCAGCTATACCACTCCTAGGAATATACCCTAGGAACACAAAAATACAATACAAAAACCCCTTCCTTACACCTATATTCATTGCAGCTCTATTTACCATAGCAAGACTCTGGAAACAACCAAGATGCCCTTCAACAGATGAATGGCTAAAGAAACTGTGGTACATATACACAATGGAATATTATGCAGCTGTCAGGAGAGATGAAGTCATGAAATTTTCCTATACATGGATGTACATGGAATCTATTATGCTGAGTGAAATAAGTCAGAGAGAGAGAGAAAAACGCAGAATGGTCTCACTCATCTATGGGTTTTAAGAAAAATGAAAGACACCCTTGTAATAATAATTTTCAGACACAAAAGAGAAAAGAGCTGGAAGTTCCAGCTCACCTCAGGAAGCTCACCACAAAGAGTGATGAGTTTAGTTAGAGAAATAACTACATTTTGAACTGTCCTAATATTGAGAATGTATGAGGGAAATGTAGAGCCTGTTTAGGGTACAGGCGGGGGTTGGGTGGGGAGGAGGGTGATTTGGGACTTGGGTGATGGGAATGTTGCACTGGTGATGGGTGGTGTTCCTTTTATGACTGAAACCCAAACACAATCATGTATGTAATCAAGGTGTTTAAATAAAAAAAAAATTAAAAAAAAAAAAAAAAAAAGTTTCATATTCTGAGTAATGAACAATAATTATCTATGTTCTTATTTTTATAATAAATAGTGATCAATTTTTGGGGGGGATCTTTATAGTTAGTATACCATGTGACAGTTACCTTCACATAACTTCCTCTGAACTGCCCAAATATCTATACATTTTTGATTATTATTGAGCACCATATTTATAGTTGTTTGTAGGATACGTACACATCACCCCCTCCACATTCCACATAGACCTTTCCCTTTATTTTACCATGTCAGTAAACCTAAAGATCAGTTTGTGAAACTATTTTTCTCTAGTGATGTACCTAATAACTTGTTCTTTGGCTCATGCCAACTCTACATTAACATCCTTTCAGTTTGACTCTTGAGTCACCTAAAATCTTTATTCTCAATTACATTCTTTCTCAGCTCCTTCTGATTTATGTGCCTGAGTGGGCTTCACTGAGACTCTAGTTAACACAAAACACTACCTTTATACCCAATGTGGGATCCCTTTACTCTCCTCTCTATCCTCTTCACTCTCTAAAGTACATTGTGTAGAGTGAGTGAAGCAAGTAGAGAAAATGTTAAAAATACAAAAGCCCCTTCATTGTTCCCTGTGGAGCTTTTGGTAAGCAGAGGGGATCTCCACTGTTATCCCTGAAAACATATTTTAATGCTCACTTTCAGAATTGCCAACACAGATCTTTAAAGTTTTTTCTGAAATGCCTCTGAAACCTCTAAAGATAAAAGTGCTTCCTCTTTCTCATCACTCAGTGTAGAGCCACCCTGACAGAACCATTTCCTACCACTACTACTGCCACTGTGTACATAGTTCCTTCACCATAGTCAATATGCCATCATGGGTTTCCTAACCATTGGTACTTCCAATGCATATCAAGCCTGTTGCCTAAACCTAAAAGCTATAGAACAAAATGTCATTAGTCCTTCAACATACTTATTCAGAAATAATTAATTTATCAGAATACAATCATGAGTATATTGTCTGACCTGTACTATAAGAAAATTGTTTAGAATGTGGGCAAAGGAATTCCCTTATTATTTTTGTTGCTGCTATTTTTTACATATAAATTTATGAGATAATATGGTACTTGTTTAAAATCCCATTCTCTATAGATTTTACATATATCAATTCAAAGCAAGAATTATATTGTTTTTCTGTCATCATAGCAAAGATGCAATCAATCTCACTCACATCACCTAGCATTATTTAACTCGAACATAACCAAAGTTTTAATAAAGACACTTGGAAGCTTACATAAAGGTTAAATAGCTGAATTTTCATTCTTTGCATATGGGACTCAAAAATTCCTGTCTCATGTGTCTTTCTCCTTAATTTTAAACACAGGATATTATACAGTTCTTATTTAGATTCTAATAAATAATTCTACTTTCTATTTTTCCTATTATAATAATATTTCATGACATATTAATAGTCATTGAAGTTCCATTCATGGCACCTCATATGGTCCCCTGAACCCACCAGAAATGGCATCATATTTTAGGGAGGGCACACCCAGTGACACTCGGGTGTTAGTCCTGGTTCTGCACTCAGAAACTGCTCTTGGCTTCAGGGAATATATGGTTGCCAGGTATCGAACCAAGTCTGTCCTGGATCAGTTTCATGCAAGGCAAATGCCCTACCACTGTGCTATAGCTCCAGCCTCACGAATAGTTTCTGAGGGTATATCTAGGTATATGCCCTGACCATTTGAGGTATGACTCCCACTCCAAAAAAATAAATAAATAAAACAAAAAACTTTTCCTCAAGACCTTGTCATTTAATATATAGGATTCTTAAAATTATTATATATTTGATCTTCCAATCATTTGAACTAAATAGTTATCACTAATGTAAAAACATTTACAACTGATAGGCATGAGCAAAACATAGTACAAGTACAGCAATAAGGAGCTAGTCTTGCATGCAATGAGCCAGGTTGGATCTCAGAACTGAATTTAGCTTTCTGAGTCCTCCTGGACTCATCCCTGAGCACAAAACCAGGTGTAAGTCCTGGCCACAGATGTGGGTGGCCCCAGACTCACTACCATTAATAACAACAAATGAAAAATATATATAATCACTTGGGACCGGAATGATAGTTCAGCCAGCAGGATTCTTGTCTCACATGCAACTTTCTGGGGTTCAATCGTTGGCATTTCATATGGTCACTAAATACTGCCAGGAACGATTCCAGAACCAAGATTAATCCAAAAGTATCACTGATTCTGTCTGCTACAACAAAGTGTAACTAAAAATCTCATCTGTACAGTATAGATGAAGGTTAACTGTCACTGTTTGATTACCTAATGTATGGCCAAAGTTTTGCAGGTAAATAGTCGATTGATTTTCTTGAGACATAAAACTAAAATTTCTTTAGTCAATGCTCATACATGTCATCATTCCACCAAGATGGTTGTATATTATTCCTCTAGAACTTGAGATAACGTTACAACAGAGCTACAGCTTTCTTTTACTAATATTAAGTCACTTCTAAATATAGAACTTGAAACTAAAAATAAAATTAGAAGCTTCTTACTGGACTTCTTGGAGCTTCAGCAACCATGTAAAAAAGGAATTAAACATTGATATACTATGGAGATAAATGTATGAATTGTTGCATTAATCTTAACTAAAACTTTAGATACCTAGGTAAAGTCAGGTTAGTCATTGAATTTGCTTCTACTTAAATGTGAGAATTATCAAGTAGCTTAATGACCACAATCTACCTGAAATAAAATAAATGATGTACCCATCAATCTTGCCATCCTGAAAAAAAGGGGAAAAGAATAAATTATACTTTTTTACATAAAAACTTGGTATTTCTTTGTTCAATTCTATATATAGTTAATGCAAAATATATATGACAGATACTGGTATATGGTAACTAAAAAATACATGAAAGTTGCAAAAACCAAGGGTCTAAACTAAGTGCCATTGACTTAAACATATTTTTAGAAGAAATAGAATTGACAATGAGTGCAATTGGTATACAATGTAGGACCAGTAATTTGAATGCAGTAGGATTAGGAAATAAAAATCAGTGCTATGTGTATGCAGTTAGCAAAATGATGGAGTTAGCAGAAGATACAAAAAAATATGCCTGACTAAAATTTATTATCTGAGTATAATAACAAAAATTCTAAGTGACTTACGGCACACAAATAAATATAAGAAAAATGTAATATTCAAAGAAATACAACATTTTGAAAGTGAATTTATTCTGTAACTTCTTAAATTGCATGAGGTTTTGTAACTGACTGTGGGTTTCACAAAAACAAAATAAAATCCAAACAATGGCAATAGTAAAGGTATATGAACTTGCAATGAGCAGACTTTAATTCAAAATCTGATATGTTCTGGCAGCACTAGCCTATATTGCATTTCTTGGGTGAAAAGGTGTCTTAAGTAGAAAAAGTTTAAAAGGCCATGATTTAGAGGAATATTTCATCCAAGGGCCCTCTGGGTTGGAAAATAAATGTAATCCAGTCTCACAGAAAAAGATAAACTCAGAGCACTTCCAGTAAAACAAGTCTCCAGGGGTAAGATTAAAATTGAGGGTGTTTCTATAAACCTCATTTTAAAACTTCAGAAAGACTGTTTTGCTCTGTGTTTTTCAAAATGGAAGTTTATAATTTTCTAAGAATATTTAGAGAAATGTTCAATATTATGGTTTACAAGACAAAGTTGAAAATAATAATCTTTAGTTTTTGAAAGAAAAAGGTACATTTTACACTTTATTTTTTGATGTAAAGAAGCCATATTTACACAATACATTCATATTTTTAAATATGTTACAGTTATCTGTAGAAAACCACCTCAACAGCAACATGTGTCATCTAGATTCAATCTTTAAAATAGGAAGTAAAATAAAATCATTTTTATCAGGACTCCAATTTAATTTCACAGCCTTTCTGTAGAAAGAACTGGGGGAAATAGGAATGAAAGGAGGGCAAGGGAGGCCCACCTGTCCCGTCCGTCCCTGACGACCCTCAAAGTGACCAGTATAGATGCTGGGCGGCCAATTCTCCAGATATGAAGCAACCATCCACTGGCATGCGTTCTTCATGGGTCACCAGACCTTCTGAGATGAAGGACTAGGACTTGTCTCACCCAACCACTTCAACTAGGTCAGCATCTGGCTGAGATCCCTTGGGCAGTGTTTTCACTGTCCTGGGAAAGCCCAGAGTGCGAACTGAAATCACACTATGACGACCCTCCTTGGATCTGGTTGGCAATTTTCTCTTCTGGTGTTTCTTCCTTTTCTTTCTCCCTCTCTTTTTTCCAGTCCTTGAGGCCCTCAGGAAGTGAAGTGTCTTCGTCCAAGCTGCCAGTGCCTTCGACAAATTCTTCATAGGTGGATTTCTCGGCAAACGGTCGGTATGGTGTTAGAGAAACCATATAGTGAAGCCACTGCAAGACTGATTACGGATACTTATTAATGAAGCTCATAAAAGAACAGTAGCTCTTCTCACAGAAAAGAAAGCTGATGTGGAGAAGGTTGCTCTTTTACTATTAGAAAAGGAAGTATTAGATAAGAATGATATGGTAGAACTTTTGGGACCCCGACCGTTTGCCAAGAAATAATATATTTATTTAAGCATTATGATTACAAACATGTTTGTAGTTGGGTTTTAGATATAAAAAAGAACACCCTCCCCTTCACCAGTGCAACCTTCCCATCACCAATGCCCCCCATCTTTATCATAAATAATATGTACCTTTGAATGTTTTTGTCCTCATTTAGTGACCAGGAGCCTTTTGATATTTTTTTTTCTTTTAGTTTAAGATGACATAAATCTTCTAATTTTTACATTGTTAGTATAACATATTATTAATGATTTCATTAGACAGAATGATATTCATGATATTTTCGAAAGAGGAGGCATTGATTGTGAGACTGGGGGTGGGGGAGGAGTAAAGACTGGGTAAATTTTTCATGAGAAGTGCAGAATTCATTAGATCAGATATTACTGAGTTAGGTTTCTAAAAATCTGGCTTAAATCACTTATGTTTAATTTTCTTACAGAAATATGCATTTTAATTTTCATGTAAATGATTATTGGCCTTCGACTTGTTTACCAAAGATCTATTTTTAGTCTACTAAAGGTTCTATTTTCTCCATGTTCATTCTCTAATGAGTAGGCATTAAAGAAATTAAGTCTCCTTTTTATAGAAACAGCATAGACACAGAGGTTCTATTAGCATATTTCTACTAGTTTCAGTAAAGCTGTTGTGATATATATGTGAATGAATCCTTTGTTCTACAATCCATAGTCATATGGTTCATCTAACATTACACAGAGAAATGAATAATTTCCCTGAACATCACAGTATTATAAAATCAATACACAGTGCGATGGTTTGATACTTGGCAGGAGATGACTAATTCAAGCAGTTAAATGTATTTTCTTTTTCTATTCTAAAAAAAATTCTAATATAGTCTTTAACTTTTAAATTTTATATTTTTCTGCACCTTACAGAACTATTTAAATGGAAATGTTTACAATTGAAAAGATTGAGTGAATGTACAGATACTATAATTTAATTGTATAAATTAACTTTTTATACTCCACTTGACTATGGGCATTCATACATTCATGACACCTTCTGACCTTTAAGTTCTTAGACAGACACCTATTTGTCTAGGTTAATTTCATAGCAGTCTACGTGGAGTCAAGAGAATTAACTATGTGACCTTTGAAGTTTCCTTCCAGCT
This sequence comes from Suncus etruscus, assembly GCF_024139225.1. NCBI lineage: Eukaryota > Metazoa > Chordata > Mammalia > Eulipotyphla > Soricidae > Suncus > Suncus etruscus. Next base: position 88,834,363 of record NC_064856.1, on the reverse strand, counting down.
GTATGATTCTATGATTAATGCTGGATCACCTGCTTTCATGACAGTATCTAATAGTGTTAATTCAATATAAAAATATTTGAACCCACGATTCTTTTTTATAGTTACCTATACTTAGAAAAAATTGCCTTAAAACTTTACTTCAAGAATAAATAAATGGAAATTCAAAATGGATTCATAAGAAGCATTGTGTGTCCAGTTTTTTTTTATTTATTTAAACACCTTAATTACATACATGATTGTGTTTGGGTTTCAGTCATGTAAAGAACACCACCCATCACCAGTGCAACATTCCCATCACCAATGTCCCAAGTCTCCCTTCGCCCCACCCGACCCCCGCCTGTACTCTAGACAGGCTCTCCATTTTCCTCATACATTCTCATTATTAGGACAGTTCAAAATGTAGTTATTTCCCTAACTAAACTCGTCACTCTTTGTGGTGAGCTTCCTGAGGTGAGCTGGAACTTCCAGCTCTTTTCTCTTTTGTGTGTCCAGTTTTGAAATTATATATCAGAAACAAAATATATGTATGTTATATATCTAATGTTATATATATATATATAATATCTATTAACAAGTTAGTCTGTTTCCTTAAATGAAGGATCATCTTAATGCCAGGTCATAAAAGTACCAAGGACTCAGTTTTACTGATTGTACCAGCTTTCTAAGCACCAAATTTATTAGGCATTGTTCTAAATGTCACATGATCAACATGTTTCTTTATAAAAATGGACATTATAAAAATGACTCCAGGAATTAGGTACACACCTCAAATATTTAGTGAAAAATTTATTTTAAAATGATACTTGCAACACCTACATTCAGTTATATGATCCTGTATGTTGGTTAGCACAAACTCTTTAAGAAGCTAGGATTGTTTTTCTCTAATTTTCACTTACACATTATAAATTACAATACTATTAATGATAAAACTTCATGTATAAAATGTTCAAAGCCATACCTAACACAAGTGTCAAAGTCTTCCAGCAATGTTTTAATGTCCACTATCACCACACTTAATCTCCCAGTCCTACATCCTCTTTGTAAACTGGACTTCACGGTCTACTACCATTATTCAATTATTATTTTCTTGTTACGCTTTTTTATATTTTAATATATCCCTAGTATATTGAATGCTTCTTGTAAATATTGTTTCAAGACCATAAATCTTTAAGGTCTAGTTTAGCCATGAAATTCTTTATAATTCCACATAAGTTTCTGTTTTGTTTAGTTTTTCGGTCACACCCGACATTACTCAGCGGTTACTCCTGGCTCTACACTCAGAAATCGCTCCCAGTAGGCTCAGGGGACCATATGGGATGCCGGTATTCGATCCGCCATCCTTCTGTATGCAAGGCAAACGTCCTACCTCCATGTTATCTCTCTGGCCGCTCATTCCACATAATTTTTATGATAATCTAAGTGGATAGATAATTCTTGTTGAGATGTTTAGTTTATTCAGTATATTTGCCAGACTCCACCACTTTCTTTTGACATTCAGTTTCATTTGTTCAACCTGCTGTGAATCTTATGGGGTATCTTTTGTGGGAATTCTATAATTTTCTGCCTTCATGAATCTGTCATTTTTTTGGTCATTTTTATAGTGACTTGGTGTTTTTATATTTGAACTTAATTTAACCGGAACTCTAAAATTCTTGAATTTAGATAAAATTCTCATTTTATATATGCATATTTATAATTTTTGGCTAATAAAATTTTTGGTTAATATTATCTTTTTAAATAATTTTTTTAGAAGAGCTCTCCTGATTTTTTTTTCTTTTGGTTTTTGGGCCACACTTGGTGATGCTCAGGGGTTACTCCTGGCAATACACTCAGAAATAGCTGCTAGCTTAGGGGACCATATGGGACGTCGGAGATCAAACCAAGGTCCATCCTAGGCTAGCACACACAAGGCAAATGACCTACAGCTTGTACCACCGCTTCGTCCCTGAAAGCTTTGATTTTTATGTTTTACTTGCATTCATCCTATAAATATCTGATGTGCTGTTCATTACTTTTCCGACACTTTCCATTTCATTATTCTTTTTATGGCTTTCTGCATCCTGTCATTGAGATGCATTTTGTTTCTAAGCACTTGTTACTCCTCTAATGAGTACTTCCAGTGAAGGTTTTTGTTTGTTTGTTTGTTTGTTTGTTTGTTTTTAATTTTATCTATCTACCTCCTTTGCTTTCTCAACTGATTGCAATGTTATCTGTTCTTTCTCAAACTTTCTTTTGTTTTTGGAAACTACCTGTACTGTCATTTTTTAGTCTATTAAACAAAGTAACTTTAAAATTGTCATTATGTGGTTATAGAGGTCTTTGGTGTTAAGTGAATAACCCAATTATCTTCAGTAATTATGTCTGGTGGGTTTCTATGCTTATTCATTATATCTGCTATGTTCTGAGACCTATATTGATGTAAGAGGAAGGATAAAATATGCAATGGAAGGGTATAAAGTAGATGGGCTCTCTATTACATTGAGATTGGAGAGGATCAGGACAAACAATGAATCAATATGCACTTGAAAATGGTATATGCTTACAGTAGTGTTTTGTTGTGTTATTTTTTTCTTACAGACTTTGAAAGACACAACTCTAAATGTCTAACATGTGTAAAATGATAAATACAGTATTTTATTTAACTATTAAAAAACTAAGGAATAAGGTTCTTCCAAACTGTTAAAAGTATAGAAATCATTTTCAGACTTATTTTCTTAAAGAAGTTTTATTAGTTAAAGGTGTGCTGATATTAAAGTAACCCCCTTAAAAATAACAATATCTAATTCAATGAAATAAACATTAGAGCAAGGGTGATTAGAGACACTCTATAAGATATTTAATTATTGTTTCTAAAACATAACTGTATTTAGAATAGTACTAAATTTGACATAATATGGAACATAAATATAGTGACTACATATTTGCATAAATACATGCATTAATGTATATATGTATATATTGACAACTGGTATTTATAGTTCATGTCTCAAAATTTTTAATATATTTTTTAAATTTTAATATATTTTAACACTGCTAATAAACTCACTTTATCATAGTCTTTGTGTAAGTCAATTATTCTTTTAAGTAGTTCATTATTATCGTAAAATCACTCTAAATAAAATAAAATAAAGAAAATGCAGCTGCCCACCATTAAGATTCAAATCAAATATATATAAAGGAGAGTTTTAAATGAAAGTAGATAAACAAAATTTTAATATTCCAACTTCCCAAGGTAGCAACTGATTAGATTAATTATATCATGGGATTTTTTATTAAGTATTTTCATTTAAAATTTGTAGGAGTAGTGGCGCAAGTGGTAAGGCATTTGCCTTGCATGTGCTAACCTAGGATGAACCGTGTTTTGATCCCCTCGTGTCCTATATGGTTCGCCAAGCCAGAAGAAATTTCTGAACACATAGCTAAGAGTAACCCTGAGGGTCATGGGGTGTGGCCCAAATTCCAAAGTAAATAAATAAATTTAACTAATATATTTATTAAAGTAAAATAAACAAAATAAAAAATAAAATTTTCCTGAGTATCAAGACTATTTACAAATCCAGAGACATACAAGTCAAATAGAAAAGCCATTTTATGCATCTACTTTTACATTACATTATATGACTAGGGCAGAACCTAAATGTTTTCCTATATTGTTGCAAAAATGCATACCATTTTCTAAAAGATTTGCACTTAGATTCACCTCAGGTATTGAAAAATACAAAAGCTATTTGCAGAAGGATTGAGAGTATCTCAGTTCTTTAGATATTTTCTTTTCTGGGGATTGTTTTAAATTCAGGTCAGTAAAGCTAGTGTAATATTGGAATTGAAAAGAGCAACAGTGTTTTGACATTGTATATCTTGGCATAAACTCTGTTTCATTCACACTGTGAGATGTCATGAAATGCAACTCAGCATAACATAAAATCAAATGGGTTAACAGAGTTCAAATATAGCAAACATCATGTGTCTAATGTCTGGCATCTAGTTAGGCAACTAGTTTGGGGCAAAATTAGTCATCATTGCAATTACTATTCAACCATATGTTATATATTTGCCTTCTATCAAGAATGCTTTCAAGGGGTCAGAAATCATTATATATGCATCTGTATTTGCATGCATTACTTATTGTCAACAAAAAATAAAACAATTTGCCTTTAAAGAGAAATCAAACTTTGAAGGGAATGTTTTATATTATGTTTTTGATTGTTTTGGCCACTCCCAGTGATCTTGGTGTTATTCCTAGCTCTGAACTTAGGAATCATTTCTAGAAGTGCTTAGGATACTCAGAATTAAACTTGACTTAGCTACATGCAAGGCTGTGTCATTTAATAATCCTAAACTCATGTTGAAAGATTAAGACTGTTATGTAAATTACTTAACCAGTTAGTAGCTAATGCATATTTAAAATAGGCCTGTCTTATGTTCTTATACACAGAGTTGCTATACTTTGAGTTCGGATCAATGTCTCTTCAGTTACTGAAGACATCAAGTAATGCATGATATTAGTTCCTTGTAATATGAATTTCTGCATGACTGTATACAAATTACAAAATAGAAGCATTAAAAAGCTATGAAATGATGACATAAGGTTGATTTTTGGGGGGGTGGACGGTGGCACAGTGAAAGGACATTTGCCTTGCATGAAGTTGACCTAGTACGAACCGTGGTTTGATCCCCTGGAGTCCTTTATGATCTCCTTATGGAGTAATCCCTGAGCATCACTGGGTCTGGCCCAAAAAGCAAAAAAAAAAAAAGATTAGTTTTGGTATATGAATTGAATTCTTTTCTTTTCTTTTTCTTTTTCTTTCTTTCTTTTTTTTTTTTTTTGCTTCTTTCTCATTTATTTTTGTTCTTATTACATACAAATAAGTGCTCTGGATTTACTGCTGTTAGTTCTGGATCACTCCTTGTTGTCCTTACGTAGATCATAAATGGAGTTAAAAATTGTTTGATCCAAAAATGATTGAATGCATAACAAGCACCGTAATCCATGCACTCTCTTTCTGGCCATCGAATTGAAATTTTAATATTAACCTGAGTCATGAGCTCAGTCACAACTTTAGGAAATAAAGCACTGGAGCTGGACACTCCAGAAAAAGAGAGAATTTCAGTAGAAAGGCATAACACAATCAAGAAATCACAGGAAAATTCTGTGTTTCTATGGAAATAAAAAAATTCAAGAAAAATACAGACCAGTGAAAACTTGAACAGATTGTAAGCCTATTATAGAATGGAGATTTCCTCACAGAAAATAAGGAAGTCACAACATGTTTTAATACGGATGCACTACCTTAGTTATATTCTTAATGTTTTGTTGTTGTTGCTGTTGTTGATTGGGGGCATCTTTTCACAGGCTTACTCCTAGATCTTTGTTTATAAATCACTTCTGGTGAGACCTTGAGGACTATGTGTTGTGCCAGGGATTAAACCTGGGTTGACAATGTGCAAGACAATTTACCCACTATACTGTATCTACAAACCATAATGCTTTATTTTTAAATGTCTTTCATATTTATATTGTTCACTTATCTCATAGTGTTTTATATTTATTTTTAAAAACCTGCAGCAATGATATATATGTGTATATATATATATATATATATATATATATATATATATATATATATTCTATACATTTATTGCATCTGGATCCAATCTTGAACTGGGTTCAAGGGTTACTCTTCACTTTGTGTTTGGGACAACTTATCACTGTTATAGTGGAACATACAAGGCTGAGAATTGAACTTGGATATCTCACACATGCAACACTTTCTCACTGAGCAGCTTATTTAGTTGAATCATTTTTTTCACACAATAAAAGTAGTGAAATTTGTGGGAGAGAAAGGTTTGGGACCAACTAGAAACACTCAAAGTTACGAAAGGAAGGAAGGAAGGAAGGAAGGAAGGAAGGAAGGAAGGAAGGAAGGAAGGAAGGAAGGAAGGAAGGAAGGAAGGAAGGAAGGAAGGAGGAGGGAGGGAGGGAGGGAGGGAGGGAGGGAGGAAGGAAGTGAGGGAGGAAGGGAGGAAGGGATGAAGGAAGGAAGGAGGGAGGGAGGGAGGGAGGAAGGAGGGAAGGAAGGAAGGAAGGAAGGAGGGAGGGAGGGAGGGAGGAAGGAGGGAAGGAAGGAAGGAAGGAAGGAAGGAAGGAAGGAAGGAAGGAAGGAAGGAAGGAAGGAAGGAAGGAAGGAAGGAGGATGGAAGGGAAGGGAGGGAGGAAGTACTGTAAGAGGCTTCTGTATTGTAGTGTCAGTGGATTTCAGAGAATCCACTTCAGAGAGAGTGGATTGCCTGGGCCGGCATATGGAAAAATATTGAAAAATGATCACACAAAGAGTATGTGGGGTCAACAAGTTTACTGGCAGCAGTGCAACAAATTTAACCTTTAGGCAAGGAGATTTATAGGGGTAAAACCAGCCATAGGTGTAGAGAAGAATAATTATAATCACAAAGCAAAATACAACAGTAACAATACCTAAGTTATGGATGTGACTGTAAAAATTCTAAGTTACAAAGGAGAAAATTGCAACTCAAGGCAGCTCTTTGCAAGCTTACTTCAAATACAAAATCAGGATAAGGAGAAAGTAGGAAATATCTAGGAGCTTGATCTTCATTGGGCTGAGCTCTATTGTTTTACGGGTCAAGTAAAGGAAGGAGCCAAATCCCCTAAATTCTGATTAGGTGTGGCTCCCTTTTTTTTAAGCAGATTCAATAGCCCAGGGGTCTGCTCTCTGGCTTTGCCCTTCATTATCAGAAACCACAGCTGCAAGGACATATTTGAAAAAGAGAAAAACATTGTCATTGCTTTTAGGGCTAAATATATCCAGAAAAGGGGTTCTTTTAGTAATCTTTGGTGCTGAGCCAAATTATTTGATAGAGGCCACAATTTTGTCTGAGATTTTACAAAGGAGAGATAGCTAAATAATGACCAAAAATGTAATGCCAAGTATCTCTTCAGAAATTCCTTAACCTTCCATGCAAGGGAAAAAGACGTCCACAGCAGGCCTTTGAGGAACCCCATGGGGGTTATTTAAGTTCTTCCCACCAGGAAAATCTGAGGATACATCTGGCTGGCTGAGCTCCCCTAAAAGTTTATGTATGCATGGCAAGGATGGAAGAAGTGGAGGGAGGAAGGGAGGGAGAAGAGAGGCAGGTAGGAAGGGAAGAAGGAAGGGAGGAAGAAAGAAATGAAGAAGGGAGGGAGGGAGGAAAAAAAGAGAAGGGAGGAAGAAAGAAAGGGAGGAAGAAAGGGAGGAATGGAGGAAAGATAGGAGGAAGGAAGGGAGAGAGGAATGGAGGGATGATGGGAGGAAGGAATGGAGAGAGGAGGAAAGGGATAAAGGAAGGAAGGGATAGAGGAATGAAGGGAGGAAGGGAATGAGGAAGGAAGAAAGGGAGGGAGAAAGAGAGGAAGGAAGGAAGGAAGGAAGGAAGGAAGGAAGGAAGGAAGGAAGGAAGGAAGGAAGGAAGGAAGGAAGGAAGGAAGGAAGGAAGGAAGGAAGGAAGGAAGGAAGGAAGAAAAGGAGGGAGGGAGGGAAGAAGGAAGGAAGAAAAAGAGGGTTTGAGAGAGGGAGGGACGGAGAGAGGTAGGGGAAAATGAAGGAAAGTGAAAGAGAGGAAGGAAAATGAAAGGGAATAACCGAAAGAGTAAGAAATGAATGAAAGAATAAGGAAATACTAGTTTCAAACATAGTTTTATTTTATTTTATTTTTATTGCATATCTTATATAGTGAAATGCCATGATCTGCACTATTGTTCTTGATAGGGTTTCAACATTCCAATTTCATACCTTTCTCTAGCTTGTCTTCTCTCATACATTACCTCTGTGTCCTGTTCCACATACTGTAGCCCATGGTAAATTCCATTATGTAGATAAGTTCTCATGTTGTATTGCTTTTGATTGCTATTATTTCTTTATGACATATATCAAAATTTTAATGATTCACAAATCCAGTAAGAATAAATCCTAAAAACAAATAACAAAAATGTTATTTTCTATCAATTTTTATAAAAATAGAATAAATACTCCAAATTCTGCTTTCTTTAATCCATTAGCATACCCTTTCCTATAGACTATATTAAGTATTGTATATAAATCTTGATGCTACAGAGCACTACTTTATTGTTGTTTTTAAGAGGTGGAGAAGTACATGTGACTATGCTCAAGATTTATTCCTAGCCTGTGATATGGTGCCTGGGATAGGACCAGGTAAATAATTTGCAAGGCAAGTGCCATATATATTGAACTAATTGTTACAATACATAAAAGCACTGCTCCCATAATAGGTTTTCCTAGTTTATAAATATCAAGTTTTTAGTCTATTGAAAATATGATAGCCTTTAAAAATCTGTTTTCTTTCTTTCTTCTTTTTTTTTCTTACCTTTCTTTTTCTTTCTTTTACCACAGCTAGTTATGCTCAGGTGTTACTGTTGGCCATATACTAACAGATCATTTTCTACTGAACTACCAGATATCTTTATGGGGACAAGAAATAATTTGCATTAAAGTAAGCACCTTACCTGCTATATTCTCTCCAGCCCACTAATAAATTATTATTATTATTTTATCTTGGAGCCACACTAGGCAGTGTTCATGGTTTACTCCTAGCTCTATGTTCAGGGTTCACACCTGGTGGTGCTCAGGGAAAATAAGGTGTGACAGGGATTAAAGTAGGTCAACTACATGTAAGGAAATTGCTTTACTGAGTGCTATTACTCTAGAACCCCTAATATATATTTATATATATGTATATATATACATATAGAGATGATAGATAGATAGATAGAAAGATAGATACATACATACATACATACATACATACATACATACATACATACATAGATACATAGATTTTGTATTAGTCACAGTCTACTTAGGGGTACACCACACTTCTGAACAGTTCATTTTTTTCACTTTAAATTTTAATTAATGAAGAAAAATCTTAGGTTCATATTATTTAATTTTCACTTCAGTATGTGAGGCATGAATTTAGGTTTGTCTGTAAGACATTTGGAAATATGTTGTGAGAACTTAAGAACAAACATATTTTCCTAAAAAACAAAGCAGAGGGGCCGAAGAGATAGCACAGTGGTAAGGCATTTGCCTTGCATGCAGAAGGATGGTGGGTCGAATCTTGGCATCCCATATGGTCCCCCAAGCCTGCTGGGGGGCGATTTCTAAGTATAGAGCCAGGAGTAGCCCCTGAGTGCTGCCGGGTGTGACCCAAAAACAAAAACAAAAAAACAAAACAAAATAAAATAAAGCAGAAAATAAAACAATATAAAATTGAGCATGTGAGAGGAGACATGTTCTAACTGATCAACTAGTAAACCAGTAAGAACTATTAGAAAATTTAGAAAGGGGGCTGGAGAGATAGCCTGGAGGTAAGGCATCTGCCTTTCATTCAGAAGGTTGGTGGTTCGAATCCTGGCATCCCATATAGTCCCCCGTGCCTGCCAGGGGTGATTTTTGAGTGTAGAGCTAGGAGTAGCTCATGAGCGCTGCCGGGTGTGAACCCCCCCCAAAAAAGAAAAAAAATTAGAAAGAATGCACACCAAAATATATCTATAAGCATACAAATTTATTACACATATAAGGTTAAAAAATAAATAAATGTAAAGGCTCGGTAGATGATATCTCAGAAATGAGTAACATGCATTTGGCAAACAACAGTCCAGGATCTGAATATTGACATGAGTCTCCAGAAACTGTTGCAAGTGTCTACAGAAGTCTTGGAGCATTTGTTATGGTAGTCCTAGAAGCTTCTGAGCAAGACAAGAATGTCTTTGGTATTTCTATGACATCAGGACTAAAGCAGTGCATAGAAGATCTCTGCTTCCCCAAATAAACTATCAGTGCATTGAAAGTATAGTACCAATATACAAGACTTTATTTTTAAAAAGGATATTAGAGAAACTTGATAACCTGATTCTTAAAGACCAAAACAACATTTAAGAAAGCATATTATATTTTAAAAAAGCATATTTAAAAAATTTCTCCAAGAATGGAGGGTAAGAACTAAATTTAGTAAGAACTAAATTGGGTACATTTGGAAGTTAAGAAAGTTAGAACAATTGTATAACTAGCATAATGCTTGCCTTACACCTGGCGCTTAATTCCTGGCATCCCATAATATTGCCCCAAACCTCCCAAAAGTGATGTTTGAGTACAGAGAAAGGAGTAAACTTTGAGCACTGTTTGGTATAAACCAAAACATTTTTTGAAGTGAAAATTACACTCAGATAAATATAAAGAAAGGTTTTCTTCAGTAAACTCTCAAAGTGAATTCTTATCAAATCCTAAGGCATTAGGTATAGTAGTGAATCCATTGTCTAGTTGGTAGTTATTTCATTTTATTCTTTATTAATAACACTGATTGAAAGTTCATACATTCAAATTTTTTGCTTTTTTTTTTGCAAAGCCAGTTTTGTAACCTTGATTTCAAATAAGCTTCTTTCCACAAACTGAATATGTGTTTATCTAAGTGACATTTCTTTCCAGCTCATCACACAAGTTTATTTGTCAGTGTGAATAAGTCGTTGTTTTCTTGACATAAAATTCATCCCTTTAAGGCTTTTGGTAGCTAAATCAATTTCTTAATTGCTTCTTGTGAGTTCAAGCAACTGATTTCCCAGCATGAATATATGAGGTCAAAGTCCTCAGTATATTCAAGAAAGAATGGGTTGAGCTATAATGCTACAGCAGAGCCATGAAGTGAAATGTTGATAACATGCACAATCCATTTTTTTAAGGAACCCGTGACTTAAGGAAACAAAAGAAATACTCTTTTTTCATGGAGTATTATTCTAAAATTTATAGTCCAGGCTTCAGCCTTTACAGTTTTTCTTTGTCACTGCAAAAAAGCTGCTATCACTGCGACAAGTGAAGTTTATTTTTTCTGTACATATTTATTTAGACTATGGTATTTGAAAGTCAAATAAAATGTTTCTATTGCTCCTATTTTCCTGCCCTCAGTTTATTGCACATATTTTTAAAACTTTGTATGGTCACATTTATCTATATACATTGAGTGGAAAGTTAACTCAGAGGTTTATGTTTTTCTGTTTTTTATATATTGCAATTCTTGTCCATAACCCAAATTTGTGAACTGACAGCCAGTGAGAGTAGCAATGATATCGTTTTTCTTTCTTTCTATTTCGGGGAGGATTGGTCCACAATCAGCAGCACTCAGGGGTTACTTCTGGCTATGTTCTCAGAAATCGTTCCTGGCAGATTCTGGGGAACATAATGGGATGCTGGGGGTTGAACCTGGGTCATCCTGGGTTGGCATCATACACAATCCCTACCGCTGGGCTATTATTCTGGCCCCAAAATCTTCTTTCTTTATCAACATAAATAGTCTATCCTAAAACAAAGGACTAATCCTCTCAGTGCAATGACTTTTTGGATATAATAAACTATAGTTTTGAAGGGAAGATAAGTGAAAGTTTTGGTTGAAACTACTTAAAACAAATATATATAATATTGCAATTTGTATCCAAAGAGAGTATTTTTTGCTTGAATATATAACAGATATCTGGGGCTGGAGCCATAGCGCAGCGGTAGTCATTTGTCTTGCACATGGCTGACACAGGACAGACAGTGGTTCAATCCCCCAGCATCCCATATGCTTCCCCAAACCAGGAGAGATTTCTAAACACATAGCCAAGAGTAACCCCTGGGTATCACCAAGTGTGCCACAAAATCAATCAATCAATCAATCAATCAATCAATCAATAAAAGGTATCTATCCTACATATAATTATTCACAAATTATTACTATTTTATAATGAAATATAAAATAATCTATTGAAAGTGTATTTATTAAACTTTGTACTTATTTTCATTATGAAATATAAAACAGAAAACATTAAGTACAAAGTTTAATAAATACATTTTTCAATAGATTATCCCAATGAACATATATTAGTGAAAGTATTTTAATTTGATAGAAGATCACTTCTTTTGTTTGTTTGTTTGATTTTTGGGGGTCATAATTAGCGAATCTCAAAGTTTATTTATGGCTCTGCACTCAAGAATTACTTTTGGCAGTGCTTTGGTGACCATAGTGTATGCCAGATGTCAATCTCAGGTTGCCTATGTGCAAGGCAAGTGCCCTACCAGCTGTCCTCCTTTTATAGCCTGAGGATCTCATCATTAATTAATATATTTAATCTTAAAAAGAGAATCTTACAATTAATAAATTGTATTTATTATTAAATGTCTATTTACAAAGGCAGAATAAATTAAGTCCAATGTAATAATTTTATGTAAATATTCTAGGAAGATAAAAGTCATTGCATTTATAATTTATGAAAATTAGCCAGGATTTAATTTTTAGCTTTTTTAACTTCAAAGTAGTGGACAGACAAGAGAGATTATAAAAGGGCTTACGATCCTTGTCTTGTATGCAGTTCACCCTAGTTCCATACCCTGCCATAAATATTGCCTACAAGAACATAAGAAATCATCTTTGAATACAAGTCAGGAGTAAAAGTCTGACTTTAAGAACAGATGAGTATGGCCCCCCAAAAAATAAAAATACAGATTATTCTGTTATTATTTAGATTTCAACTTATTGAAAATAGATTTCAGTGATTACATGTTTTAGTTGGCACATGCAATATAGCAGTGGCAATATTTACAGACACATCAGTCATATTTTAAAGTCAATAGTCCATTATGTTACCTCAGCTTACTAGATGATTTGAAGTTTGAATCTAGGACATACTTTTGACTTTTATGTAATTTACTAAACAAAGAATGTTGTCATCACAATATAGTTCTACCGACATGTATTTATTTATAAATAAAGAGAATTTTTGCTCACATTTCTTCAATATAATACCATGTACAATAATATTTTATATTTTACATTAATTCCAAGTTAATTGTTGATGTGCCAAGATAGCAAATTCAGGAAATTTACATTTTCTTAATTGGCTTATTTAGGTATAAATTAGTTTATCAGAACATCATTATTATAAACAGCAAGTCTTGAAGAGATAATAAGAAGCTTGTTTTCCATGTAGTCAACCCAAGCTCCAATCCAGCATCTCATATGGCATTTTCAGTCCCATGAAAAGTGATCCATGAGGACAGACTCTGGAATAAGCCCTGAGTCTAACTGGTGTGATCTAAGAACAACAACAACAACAAAATGTCAGAGAAGCACCAAACTATAATATACACATATTTCACTTTCCAGATAAATTAGTGCTTTAGAAAGTAAGATAACATAGCTAAAAGAAAAAAACAAAGAAAAATTTGAGAAAAATAACTTTATTCATACTTGCTATAAGTGAATTTCTTAAACTCTAAAAACTAATACAGTATTTATTTAAAGTGGATGATTAATTTTTAAGACCAAGTGTTATTTAGCATATAATGATATCTATATTAAAAGAAAACTATCACATATAAAGAGTGTCTTTACTAAGCTTTTCTTCTTACATTTGATTTGTTTTTGAATTGGTAGGTAGTTTTGTTGTGTGTGTGTGTGTGTATGTGTGTAATGCATAAAAGGTTTTATTAAAACTTATTTAGTGTAAGGGAAGTGAAAGGGAGAGATACCTGTTCCAGAGAAAACACAAACTTCTTCAGAGTGGAAATTGGTAAATAAAGAAACATATAGGCAAGGTAGAGGATACCTGTGCAAGGGAGAACTGGGAATAAAGAGCAAACTACATTATTGCTGTATTTTTGTTTCATTTTTCTTGGGTTAAAACTTTAACTGGTAACAATAACATAAATTATAAATTATACATAATATATACTTTTTATTTAGTATAAAAGTGAGTTCATTTAAAGTCTTTTGTAACTGAAAAGGATAGAGGAGGTTTCTATCATTTATATAGCTATAGTGAACTTAGAGATACTATAGCAGGTAAGTAAGCAGCTAAGCCAAGTCCAACACTACCTTCCACTCATTTTCTTCCCACAACCCATTATATATTTCTCAACTCTCTCAAGAAATGATCCCAGAACTTGGAGCTCCATGAGTAAGCTCTGATTACCACTGAGTATGACTCAAATATAACACAAACACACACACACACACACACACTCAAAACACACACAAATCAGTGACATAGACATAGAATCAATTGAGTACCATATTTTCCGGCATATAAAATGACTAGGCATATAAGACGACCCCCTAATTTTCAGTTAAAACATAGGTTTAGGCCTATATTCACTGTATCAGAACATTCCTGTGCTGCAACTGTATGTACCACAGTGAGCCAATCACAACAAGCAAAGGTTCAAAGGTTATACTATAATAGACTTCCTCTCTGACTCTGGCCAATCTGAACAGGCTTTTCACAGTGTAGATTCGGGTCCAGAACATTGTCTAGTTTGCATGCATAAAAAGCCTGCTTGGATTGGCTGAGTTAGAGAGGCAGTCTTGATTGGTTCCTTATCATAGGCACCTTTTCTGGCAATTCCCTGGTGGCATATGTTAATCTCCCCCACTACATGAACCAAACAACACCCCATCCTCGGACCCTAGCACTGAACCACCAACACGGTTAGCTGGGTTTTGCCAGAAGTGGCCCCAGATCTCCTGAGTACTGTTTGGGAGCCCCCAAGAACGAGATTTGGAAACTCTGCTGCCTGATTTTTTTTTTTTTTGTTTCATTTAGTGGCATATTGAAACATTTTTCGGGATATACTTGGGGTATAAGACGACCCCCAATTTTCGGTTTTTTGTTTCAAAAGTCGTCTTATATGCCGGAAAATATGGTATCAATTTGGTAGACGATGAGTACAGTTTATAAAAAATACATGTAAGCAAAAAAGTGCATATAACTGAAAGGTTACATTTTTCACTAGGTAAATATAAGTGTTCATTTTTGGACACAATAGTATAAATGTATTTTACTATTTAATAATATAATGGAGAACAAGCAAAGTTATTGTGAAAACTAGTTGGTTTTAATCTTCCAGAAGTAAATTTCCTGGTTTTATATTATTATAGAATATAACTATCCTACCAAAAAGGGCTAAAACTCTAAGGAGGGTCATGTTCCTCATCAAATGGTAATATAGATATTATTATGAAATAAGTGTTTATTTTCTAATTTCTTTCTAAATACTAAGTCACTTGGACTTTCATGGAATTTATGAAGATTCTTTGCTTGGTATCAGGACCATATGAAGTGGTGCTAAGTATCTATTCCAGGCTCTCGCTGCTCAGGAAACTAGAAGGTTCCAAAGATTAAACCATAAAAGTCAAGAATTTCCATCTATTGGACATTCTGGTTCAAAAATGCTATTTTTAGAGATCAAAGTGCTAGTACACTTGCCTTGAATGCTGCCTATCTGGGACCTCGGTTCAATTCTCTTTACCCTATAAGAACCTCTCAGCATGGCTGGGAGATCCCTGAACATAGCCTGGTATAAACCAAAAAAAAAAAAAGTTATACTGTTAAATAAAATTTACGGGCAATCCTAGATAATGTAGCTAGATTTCCTACAGTCACTTTACTATTTTTCTCAAACATTTCAAAATCACTAAATTGTTAGTACCAACAATTCCATTTTCTCTGAATGCTATTTTAAAATAAAAAAAAGTTATGAGTAGTTGTCACATGGACTGTTTAAGTATATGTAGTAGATCGTAGATAATGCTGAAATTCGTAGCATTTAACTCAACTTTTTCAACTAATACCAGATTATAATATTTTAATATATTCTCCTAACTACACATGTTTGTGAAAACATTTTTTCCAAGAAATTTTACTACTGAAGTTTTTCTTTTAAATGCACACTTTGTTTTTGTTTTTTTTTTTGTGTGTGTGTGTGTGTATGTGTCTAAAGGACAAGGCACATAATTAAGTACTTGGTATGTTACATCTGCTCGACATTTCTAAATGTCCACATGCTTTTATCCCCAGATATTTACCATCTTAGTTTTAAGTTATGATTTATAATGTGGACATTAATTATTAATTATTTCATTCTTTAGGGATTGTAAAGGTTACATGAAGCAAAACCTTATTTTAGAAGAAAGGAAAAGGTTTTTTAGCTAATTAGAGATTTTCTAAAGTTCAAGTGATAATAAGATCTAAATTACACATTATTATTTTATCTATCAGTAAAAACATTATCTGTCCCCAAACATTGTACAAAACTGGGACCATAGCAAATCTTTTTTTTTTTTTGGGGCCACACCCGGCAGTGCTCAGGGGTTACTCCTGGCTGTCTGCTCAGAAATAGCTCCTGGCAGGCACGGGGGACCATATGGGACACCGGGATTCGAACCAACCACCTTAGGTCCTGGATCGGCTGCTTGCAAGGCAAACGCCGCTGTGCTATCTCTCCGGGCCCAGCAAATCTTTTTGTTTTCTAAATCTAGCAAAATGTCCCTTAAAAAATAAAATGGCAGGCCAGAGTTGGCACAGAAATGGCACAAGCAGTAGGGCTTTTGCCTTATACACGGCTGACCCAGGACAGACAGTGGTTGGATCCCCCTGTGTTCCAAATAGTCCCCTCAAACCTGGAGCAATTTCTGAGTGCATAGCCAGGAGTAACCCCTGAGTTTAAAATACTTTTTCAAACATATTATATTTTATATTAAAATTATATATTATATTAAAATTATATATTATCTTAAAAATTATTTTGAACACCCATACGATCCAGCTATACAACTCCTATGAATATACCCTAGGAACACAAAAATACAAAAATACAATACAAAAATCCCTTCCTTACACCTATATTCATTGCAGCAATATTTACCCTAGCAAGACTCTGGAAACAAACAAGATGCCCTTCAACAGATGAATGGCTAAAGAAACATATATACAATGGAATATTATGCAGCCATCAGGAGAGATGAAGTCATGAAATTTTCCTATATATGGATGTACATGGAATATATTATGCTGAGTAAAGTAAGTCAGAGAGAGAGAGATGTAGGATGGTCTCACTCATCTGGGTTTTAAGAAAAATGAAAGACATTCTTGCAATAATTTTCAGAGACAAAATCGAGGAGGGCTGGAAGTTCCAGCTCATCTCATGAAGCTCACCACAAAAAGTGATGAGTATAGTTAGAGAAGTAATTACATTGAGAACTATCCTAACAATGAGAATGTATGAGGGAAATAGAAAGCCTGTCTAGAGTACAGGCGGGGGTGGGGTGGGGAGGAGGTAGATATGGGACATTGGTGATAGGAATTTTGCACTGGTGATAGGTTTTTCTTTAACTGACAGAAACCCAACCCCCTCAATCATGTTTGTAATCAAGATGTTTAAATAAAATATTAAAAATTATTTTGAGGCCACATCCAATGGTACTCAAAGCTTACTCCTGACTCTTTGCCCAGGGGTGGTACTTGGGCTATACTATGCTGCTTTTTGAACCAGGGTTGGCCACATACAGTACAAATGCCCTCTCTGCTGTATCTTTACTTTGTCCCCTTAAACTATTTTTAAAGCTTATAAAAATAGTAGTTTCTTAGTTTAAAATGACTGTATATTCATTTATTATTTCTAAATAAGAAGTAATGAGATAATATCAATGAAGTAATTAGATAATATTTATAGTAAATTAATTAGGGTAATATACGAAGAAAATGCACATTATTTTAAAATTGAAATAAATAAAACCTTTTAATGAAACATTTGTTTTTTCATTCTTTTTTTCCTTTGGTTTTTGGGCCACACTCGGTGATGCTAAGGGGTTACTACTGATTATTCACTCAGAAATCACCCTGGCTTGGGGCACCATATGGGATGCCGGGAGATTGAACTGTGGTCCTTCGTAGGCTAGCTCAGGCAAGGCAGTCACCTTACAGCTTACATCACCACTAGAGCCCTTACACTGTTTTTTTTTTTTTTTTTACATTAAATATATTAGTATATTTTATCACAGATTTTGAAATTGACAATATAACTTAAAATTTTCCCAATAATACTTAGCTGTTATGTTATTTGTCCACGATCTGAAATTATCTTAGGGTTTTATTTTATATTTCTAACTGGCCACTCATATTAAAATCCGTTTTACTATGAATTTTTATTCATCTAATTTTTGTTTAACTATTTATATTTAAAGTTTAAAAATATAGTCATGTTCTTTGACCTACCATTTGTGAATAACCTTGTACTTTGTGTAGGTTATTTTATAACATAAATGTAAGGTATATCTCAAAATAAGTGATGATTCAGGAAACAAACTAAAAAGAACAAATTTGTTAGAATATGCCATAATCATAAAAGTGATTCATTTTATGGATTTATTATTTAAAATAAAGCTGTAATGGCATTTTTCTGTGCTACCTTGGGGGATTTATGAGGTATTATTTACGTCAATGCATTTCTTCCCACAGAGTCCCATTTTATGAGAAATAAAATTAAAGAAAGTAGGAGAAAGTGACTCAAAGTTTCTCAAATTGTGCTATCTGAAATTTATTCTCCAACCTTTATCTGGCCTCTCTTGCCAAAGTTTTGGACTTTCACATACTTTTTGTTGACTCCTTAAAATTTATATTATTTTCTTCTACTGTTTTTGAGATAGAATGTGGATTGATGTCTACTCTCAACAATAAATCACAATGAACAATTTTGTTGTAGTAAATATCTTTCCTTGATTTCACTGCAAAGTCTGCGCCAAGAATTAGTTAGGTTTATAAAATAACAAAAAATTGTTGTCATCAGAATGATTTATATTGATTTTAAAATGTGGGAGTCAAATACTTCTTAATGAACCCTGGAGAAATATGACTGCTATGAAACCCACAGTCAAAAGATGATTACCTCTTTTTAAGTAAAGACATTAAAGAATAAAACCATTAAAAGAAAAGTCGAAAGATTTTTAACGATGTTAACTAGAACCTTGATTTGAGTTATTTATAAAACTATTGTAAATAAAATTGGTTCCTTCACTGATAATACTTTGCTTTCTAAAGAAGCACAAAATATATATTTTGAATTGTGGCATCACTATGGTAGTATCAGAATTTTCTTTAAAACTATTGTTTAGGTAAGGTATCGAAATTTTTCCAGTGTAATATTACAATACTTTATTTAACTGTTACCAAAGTGGATGTACAAAAGAGCAAGTGGTTCCTAACAAAGCAAGATTAGAATGCCTAAAAGATCAGGAAAAGTAGGATACACATTCTATTTTTAAGTTCAACAAAAAAATGTGTGTTCCTGAGCCAGTCTAGATTTTATGCTTCTTGTTCACCAAGGACATTCTCTGAGAACCTTTTTTTTTTTTTTTTTTTTGTATAGCTTTCATTGAGTCTAATCATAGTTTGAAAGGTCAAAAACAAAAAAAGAAGTGGGGATAAATTTCATGTTTCAGTTAAACTTTTTTGGGGTGGCAGGAATTGGGAAATTTGGACCATACTTGGCAATGCTCAGGAGTTGCTCCTGGCTGTGTTCTCAGTAATTACACCTGACAGGCTCAGGAAATCATATGGGATGCCAAAGATCAAACTCAGGTCAATACCATGCTGCTCTATCCTCTGTACTATAATTCTGGTACCAAGTTAAACTTCAAAAATTTTATATAAAATAATGTTTATAATCTCTTGAAAATATACAACTTTGTTAAATTGTGTGCCTATGTGTACATATATGTATATGTCTATGGATAACAATGTGTGTGAATGCTCTATTACTCTAAACAGGCTAGAAGAACTCAAACACAAAATATTGCTTTTACTTCAAACAAAGAGATGAGCGACCCATCAGATTCTTTCTTTATAATTTATATTAAATTAGATAGCCCATACATGAATACCAGGATAGTGATGTCTGTGAAAGTGTTTATGATTTTTTTCACAGAAAACACAAAAAAAGATACTGATAATTGGGATTATGAGTGAAAAATATATTTATATTTTTAAAATTTAAAGAAATAAAATGTAGCTTGATTCCATAGGTTAGGTATAAAAAGAGTGAAAATTTAACCTCGAAGTAGACGTAATGAAATTGTAACTAGTATCTACTAACATGTTGCTCTGTAATGAAGCAACAACACTAGTAAACATTTAGACATTCCTTCCAAGAGACCAACAGGTAAAGTAATTTGAGTAGCTAAAAACTGCCTCAGAAAAAGAGTCCCAAAAGTTAAATGTTAGAAATAAATGCAAATTGGGAGCAAGTTATCCCACAATAATAAAAACAGGAGAATATTTAATTCCATCTAAAAAGAAATATGCTAAAAAGAATAATACTAATTACATAATTGTTTTATTGCTAGAATAATAAAATTACTAGAATAATAAAATTTATTTTCTTTCTATTATATGGGATTTAAGACTTATGACTTTGAATTCATCTGTTAACAAAAACGGATAAAAACAAAAAAATCAAGTAAAGGGTCAGCATGTATGTGTATTTGCATGCATGTGTGTGTGTTGTGTGTTAAAAAGATAATGGGTATGGAGAGGAGTTGAGATGTTTTGGTTTTGCAGCATATTTTTGTAAAGCTTAGTGCTAGTATTGAATGAATTTGTTAGCACTTCTTTCTCCCTCAGTGAAGAAAAGGTAAGAGTTTGCAGGTAAGAATATTCCTCAGAATTTCTGAGAGATGCGAATTATGGGACTTTCTGCTTTTCTGATCAACATAGGAATGGCATTTGTCTTCATTTTGCAGACCATAAAATTGAGTTACAAGAGGAAAATTTCCTTAGTGACAAGTGGTAAAACCTCAATTTAGGCTATAAATTCTAGTTATGAAATCAGTATTGTTAATGACTATGTTCTAGTGTCCTAAAAAAGTAACCAGAACACATGTATTTAAAAGTGCCTCGTTCCTCAACATACCAAGTAACACATTACATTACTTGGACAAAAATTAATATGTTAACCGGTTAGTGAGAATATAACATGAAGGACAAACTTCAGGGAATGGAGAGAGTAACATCATTTGTTTCTTTATATTTTAATTAAAACTTAATGACAGGGCATAGTTTGGGAATAATTGTGATATATTGACAAATATTCTATTCTTTAAATTTGTATTTTCAGTAAGAAATGAAATATTCCAATAAAATTCCTCATATATTTATTAAATCATGAAAATACCTTCATAAATTTAAAAATCATATGAGTTCATTTTATATCGTAGTCTAAAATACATTCACCAGATGCCTTTTTCATGGTGTGGTCTCAATAGCAGAGAATAATAAAAATGATATATTTTAATTTGGGGAAATTTTCTCTCACATGAGTATGTTCTAAGCAAGGTCTTTTTGAAATATCCTCTATAGTTCGAAGGATAGTGTTAGAATTGTAGCAATATTAAACAGAAGTTACACAGATTTATATGTTTCTAATTTTCATTGCTATAATTGATAAACCTATGTTGTCATAATTGATAAATCTATGTTTTCCATATGACTTTATTTCTGCTACATTCTATATCTGTTCTTTTCTATTCTGTTCTATTCTATTTCTGTGTACATTCTATGTACTCAAACAAATATATAAAGATATAAATCTACAATTATTATTATATCATATCCATAGTTTTATTATGCAGAAGAAAATATATGGTCTCCTTATTCATACTTCCTTCTGTCCATACCACTGACATCCATTTATATTGTCAGTCTCTCCAGACTCTGTAATAATATCTATTAAAATCAGAATGAGTGGGGCCGGGCGGTGGCGCTAAAGGTAAGGTGCCTGCCTTGTCTGTGCTAGCCTTGGACGGACCGCGGTTCGATCCCCCGGTGTCCCATATGGTCCCCCAAGCCAGGAGCAACTTCTGAGCACATAGCCAGGAGTAACCCCTGAGCGTTACTGGGTGTGGCCCAAAAACCAAAAAAAAAAAAAAATCAGAATGAGTGTAATCTTTTCAAATTAACTTTTTAGTTAATAGTATGCATTTAAATTTTCTC
Source organism: Suncus etruscus (assembly GCF_024139225.1). Taxonomy (NCBI): domain Eukaryota; kingdom Metazoa; phylum Chordata; class Mammalia; order Eulipotyphla; family Soricidae; genus Suncus; species Suncus etruscus. The sequence continues at coordinate 88,812,498 of NC_064856.1, read as the reverse complement.
TCTGCCTTACCATATGTAGATAGCTGATTTATTTAAAAACTTCTTAGTCTTTCTATACCTCAGTTTTTCTCCATTCACTAGCTCAAGGGACTTTTGCTTACTTTTAATTTTTTTTCCATTTTTGTACTATTAATAAAACTTCCATTTATATTTAAATAAAGGCTTTTGTGATACAAGTTGTAGTAGATACCAATGAGAATGCTTGCTGGATAACATAACTAGTTTATTTCTGTTTGCAGAAAGCTATCAAACTGTCTACTATGGCTTTATCAGTTTGTGAATGTATAGTCATGAATGAGAACTCCTTTCATTTAGAAGCATATTTTGTTGCTAATACTCTGAATTTAGCTTATTTTTTATTGTTACATTTTGGCCATACCCATTAGTGATCTAGGAACTAAATGGGTTACTGGGAAATTATACCTTGTTGGCCATGCTGAAGGCAAAGTCTGATTTTAGCTGTAAAACAGTACAGTGACATCTTCTTGTTCTACATGATTCAATATGATACAAAACATGCTATAGAACATCTTTTAAAATGCTTATTTTCCATTACAATAACTTCCTTCTTGATCTGACTTTCAATTTTAGACATTGGAAGTTCTTTTCTCCTCAATAAATTTTTGTTGTAGCTAACATGGCATATTTAGCATTTACAGCATATTTGCAATTTACATAGCATATTTACAATTTAAAGTATCTGAATTGATGCGAAATTACTGTACTTTACCACCATTAATAATCCAATCTCTTCCCCAGTGTCCTGACAGTACTTCTAGGACACCTGTATATTACCTCCCAATCAATTTTCCCTTCTGGTTGTTTTGTTTTGTCCTGTCCTGGGTTTTATTCACATTTGCCTGTCCTCAGGATTTATTCCTAGTTCTGTGCTCAAGAATCACTCTTGATAACACTACAGATCAAATCTGGATGCACCATTCACATGACAAGTGTGGTGTCCTCTGCACTATCTTTTCAGTCTCATCTGCTTCGCAACCTGAATTTTGTAATACAGGCTTAAGGATTTGTCATTGTCCCTTACTATTTTCTCCTTTTATTTTTCAATATATCACTGATAAATGAGATCTTGTCCTTGTTGCTGATGTCTTCTTATAAGTGTCTGTTATGAGTCCTTCACATTGTAGATAGCAGTCCTTCATCAGATACATGCTTTGCTTACCTATGGCATGCCATCCTTTGATAGTTTCTTTCAAAGAGAAGAAAATTTAATGTTAGTAAAACCCAATTTATCATACTTTTATTACTTTATTTAAACACTATGGTTTACAAAGTTTTCAAAATACAGTTGTTTCTGGCATTCAGTGTTTTAATACCATTCCTCCTACAGTATATCATTTCTTCCACCATTGTCCCCAATTTCCCATTTATTCCTATGACTGCCCCCACAGTAGTCAAAAATTATTTTACTTTATATTGGTTGCTACAACTGGATTGAATTATATTAAAATGCTTAAGGTAATTTGGGTTTCAGAGCAATAACACAGTGGTAGGTCATTTGCCTTGCATGCAGCAAACCAGGACTGTCAGGGGTTCCATTCCAGGCATCCTTTTATGGTCCTCCAAGCCTGCCAAGAGTGTTTTCTGAATGCAGAGCAAGGAATAACCCCTGAATGCCTTCCGGTATGCCCGCCAAAAATGGTTATTTGTAAAAATTGTGATATAGCACCATGGAATTATTAAATAATTGTTTTTAGCTAACTAAGCTATTGGTTGATAGTTGAGTACTCTGTGTTGTTCATTATTTGTGTTTAGTTGGCTTCTATGCTATGTTGCCATCTAATTTGGTGTGAATATGCCAAATTAGACATGTCAGAATTGAGGGATTTGGGGGTGTTGCATGTATACATTTGCAGGCAGCACTCCCTGAACTCCAGGGTATATAGTATTCTGTCAGTGAGTTCATAGGATAATTACTAAATATGTGCTGTATCTAGACTTCTCCTCAGTTTGGTATCTTAGCAGAGCCTCATCATGAAGCATGAAGTTAGCCAGTTAGCTATGGAGTTGTAGATTAGCCACAGGGCTTTAGCAGGGGAGGAACTCCAGTTTATCAATATTTATTAAATGAACTGTGGGTTTGACATTATATCGTAAATGCCATTCTCAAATTAAAATATCAAGATTTTCTTTTTTACTTTTTCCCAAATATTTACTATGGCGTTGTATTTTAAATTCAGGGTTATAGTACATCTTGAGGTAAATTTTGTGTATGCTATAGACACTGTGACTAAATTTGGGAGTCAGGGATTGGACCATACTCAGAGGAATCAAGTGTGTGTGTGTGTGTGTGTGTGTGTGTGTGTGTGTGTGTGTGTGTGTGTGTGTGTGTGTGTGATGTTTTCCTGGAATTTTTTTTAAGTAGTAATACTGGACTGTGCTCATGTAACTAGACATCAAAAAAGCTGGGCTAACAGGGTCACATACAAGAGAAATAACTTATATTCCATATTATCTCTCTGGCATATAGCTATAGTTTAAATATGTGCTCCCCAATTCTTTTTTTTCCTTTTCTTTTTTTTTTTTTTGTTGTTGTTTATTTTTGTTTTGGGTTTTTTTGGCCCACACCTGGTGATGCTCAAAGGTTATTCCTGGCCATGCACACAGAAACCACTCCTGGCTTGGGAGACCACATGGGACTCCGGGGATCAAACTGCTGACGCCTTACTGCTCCATGCCATAGCTCAGGTCCTGTGATCCTCAATTCTAACATCATTTGTGGAAAGAATTTTTATTATATTGTATTGCTACTTTTGTCAAAGATTAGTTGACAAAATTATGTGTAATGATTTCTCATCTATTTTCTCCCTTCCTTTTTTTAATACAATCTAATATTTTCTTTTCTTTCCTTCATTTATTTATTTGGGGGGGTGTTTAAGTCACACCCTGCAGGAATTACTCCTGGTTCTGCACTCAGAAATCGCTCCTGGAAGACTCCTGAAAATATATGGGATGCCAGGATTCGAACCACCATCGTTCTGGATTGGCTGCATGTAAGACAAACGCCCTATCACTGTGCTATCTCTCCAGCCCCCCAATATAATCTTTTCTTGATTATTGAAGCTTTGTAGTAAGCAATGAATATAGTAGTATCACCCTCTTAACTTTTGTGTTCTAATTTGAAATTTGATTGGCTATGTTAGTTTTTTTCTCCTAAGGTTAAATAAACATTTTTCTTGGTTTCTTGATTTCTACTTCTTCATTTTGTTTGTTTGTTTGTTTGTTTTTGTTTTGGGGCCGCAACTGGTGATGCTTAGGGTTCTCCTGCCTATGTGCTCAGAAATAGTTCCTGGCTTGGGACACTATTGTGGGATGCCTGAAATCAAACTGATGTCCGTCTTGAGTCAACACTTTGCAAGGCAAACATCCTACTGCTGTGTTATCACACTGGCCCCTGATTCTTGACTTTTTAAAATAACTTAGAGGGATTCCTTTTAGAACTGATTTCATAATGGAAATAATCCCTGTCAAATTAGAAACAATATCCATTTTAATAATACTGAACTTCTCTATTCACGAACATAAAATATCTTTTGTTTTTAATCATAATAATTTTATAATTCCTCATAATAAACATATTTATCAGCAGGTTATTAACTTTAGTTTTTGACATTATGAGAGTCTAGTATATATGAATTGGATAATCTTTATTTTCAGTCATATATTCATTTTTTTTCGCCATAATAAAATATTACAGGAGTTTTGCTTTTACTATAAAAGATTCATCCAAATTTTCTACATAGATCAGGGTCCTCAAACTTTTTAAACAGAGGGCCAGTTCACTATCCCTCAGACCATTGGAGGGTCTGACTATAGTAAAAACAAAACTTATGAACAAATTCTTATGCACACTGTATATATCTTATTTTGCAATGAAGAAACAAAACAGATACAAACAATATGTGGCCTGCGGGCCATAGTTTAAGGACCACTGAAGATGGTCATCATGTCACTTGTGAACAATAAATTTATATATTTTATCAATTCATATACTTTTCTTTTTCTAGTTTTATTCAATAAAATGACTCTTAGTTTTTAATCACTTTATCCATTTACTGCTAAAATTTTATCTTAAATAAAGTTGAAACAAAAAAAAAACTAAGTCTATCTATAAACCTCTTATTTGCAAACACACACTAGACTATAATTGAAAGAAATGCTAACATTTTGGGGTTGAAGCAATAGCTCAGCAGTAGGGCATTTGCCTTGCACATAGCTAACTCAGGACTGACCTCAGTTAGATCCCCACATCCCATATGGTTCCCCCAAGCAAGGAGCGATGTCTGAGTGCATAGCTAGGAATAACCCCTGAGCATCACCAAATGTGGGACAAAAATAAACAAACAAACAAACAAAAAATGCTAACATTTCTCTTGTGGAGTAATTTGCATCCCAGAGAATATTCAGCAATATGTTGATGCATTTTTAATTAGTAAAACTTGATGAAAGGTGTTATTTCTGGCTTCTAGAAAAATGCTACTAAAGATATCCTACCATTGCAAAGAATCAATTAACTCAAGATCACAATTGACTCATAGTTTAAGACACTACTCTTTAAGCTAATGTGAGATGAAAAATAATAGTATATTTTATGAGATGGAAATCTAATTTTAAAATTCAGTGCAATTCAACTGTTTCTGGTTGGTAGACTATAATTCAATGTACAAGTAAATTGTCATATCTATTGTAATATAATATTTTGTTACTTAATTTTTCACAAAATGCAAGTGGCTTAAAATTTTTCAACAATGACAAAATACCTATTTATTATAATATACATTTATTGTGAATAAAAATTTTTACAATAGTATGACAAAGTGATTATGACTTAGTTTCTCATAATAGCCAAATAGTTGAAAGAGTTTCATCCATCTAGAAAGTGTACTAAATATAAAAGTTCACTTTATCTTTCAAAGAACTCACTGTCAAAGCTGGCAAACTTCTACAGTTCTAGATTTTTTTCTTCATGTACATCATTATAGAATTCCTTAAATATTCTCCATAGCCCAGAGCAGACACTGACTGCAAATAAAAATAACATGTGAGTTGAAATTTTTAATGATTCTTTCTTTATAGTCACATATTACTTTTTTTAAACATTTTTTTCTTTATTTAAACATCTTGATTACATACATGATTGTGATTAGGTTTCAGTCATGTAAAGAACAAACACCCCCTTCACCAGTGAAATATTTCCACCACCAATGTCCCTAATCACCCTCCATCCCACTCCACCCCCACCTGTACTCTAGACAGGCTTTCCAGTTCCCTCATTCATTCACATGATTATGGTATTTCTCTGTATAGTTATTTCTATAACTGCACTCACCACTCTTTGTGGTGAGCTTCATGAAGTGAGTTGGAAGTTCCAGCCCCCCTCTCATTGTCTCTGAGGATTGTTGCAAAAATGACTTATTTTTCTTAAAACCCATAGATGAGTGAGACTATTCTGTGTCTCTCTCCCTCTCCCTCTTACTTATTTCACTCAGCATGATAGATTCCATGTACATCCATGTATAGGAAAATTTCATGACTTCATCTCTCCTGACGGCTGCATAATATTTCATTGCGTATATGTACAACAGTTTCTTTACCATTCGTCTGTTGAAGGGCATCTTGGTTGTTTCCAGAGCCTGGCTATTGTGAATAGTGCTGCAATAAATATAGGTGTGAGGAAGTGGTTTTTGTATTGTGTTCTTGTGTTCTTAGGGTATATCCCTAGGAGTGGAATAGCTGAGTTGAATGGGAGCTCAATTTCCAGATTTTGGAGGAATCTCCATATCAGTTTCCATAGAGGTTGGACTAGACAACATTCCCACCAGCAGTGGATAAGAGTTCCTTTCTCTCCACATCCCGAAAGAACTGATTGTTCTCATTCTTTGTGATGTGCACCAATCTCTGTGGTGTGAGGTGGTACCTCATATTTGTTTTGATTTGCATCTCCCTGATGATTAGTGACAAGGAGCATTTTTCATGTGCCTTTTGGCCATTAGATTTCTTTTTTATCAAAGCATCTGTTCATTTGTTCTCCTCATTTTTTGATGGGATTAGATGTTTTTTTCTTGTAAAGTTCTATCCGTGCCCTGTATATTTTGGATATTAGCCCCTTATCTGATGGGTGTTGGGTGAATAGTTTCTCCAACTTGGTGGGTGACTGTTGTATCCTGGGCACTATTTCTTTTGAGATGCAGAAGCTTCTCAGTGTAATGTATTCCTATCTGTTGATCTCTGCTTCCACTTGTTTGGAAAGTGCAGTTTCCTCCTTGAAGATGCCTTTATTCTCAATGTCATGGAGTGTTTTACCAACGTGTTGTTCTATATACCTTAATAATTTTTATTGTGACTCAGAAGTGAATAACAAATCTTTCACAGTAATATTTAAGGTACATATTGACAATGAATCAGAGCCATTCTCACCACCAGAGTTGTCCTCCCTCCACCCCTTTTCCCAGCATGTGTCCCATATCTCCCTTTATTGTCCCCCAAAGTGCTAACATTACTGGTCCCTTTTGTGTATAGCTTGACAGACATATGAACATTGAGTGGAAATAATTAATGATAAGACTTAAACACCAAAGCTAAAGTAAACAGCAACAAAATCAATGCCCTATCTACAACAAGCTCGGCAGTACTCAGGGGTTACTCCTGGCTCCATGCTCAGAAATTGCTCCTGGCAGGCATGGGGGACCATATGGGATGCTGGGATTCGAACCTATGACCTTCTGAATGAAAGGCAAACGCCCTACCTCCATGCTATCTCTCCGGCCCCTATCACTTTTAACAAGTTTATGAATATATTAGATATGAGCTTGATTATCAAAATGTGAAAGGTGTTAGTATTAATCTTTAAACTATACACCATTCCTTATTTTCATTATATATCTCCATTATATTCATAGGAGGTGCCAAAGTTCACCATATAAGTTCACTCTATTCCCACAAATATATAGAGGTAAAAGAGAAAATCATCGAAAGATAAAAGGTTGTAAAGCCAAGCTTATTGCTCTACATCTTCTGTTTCAGTGATTAAAATGAACAAATAAATAAATAATAAAAAATATGAGTATATCCTAGAGCATAAAGTTAAATTGAATATGTAAAATAAGTTGTGTCTGAGCCATACATGCAGTGATAAAATACTTTTGTGTTGCATGTATGATGTGAAAGAGATAAACAAGTGCTCCCAAAGCCTTTTAAATAGCATGAAATTTGGGGCCCAGAGTCATAGAATAGCAGTAGGGCATTTGCCTAGCTAGTGGCAGACTCAGGATGGACCTGGGTTTGATTCCTGGCATCCAAGTGGTTCTCTTAGTCTGCCTTCAGTGATTTCTGAGTGCAGAACCAGGAGAACTAGGAGTAACTCCTGAGCACCACTTGAGTGTGACAAAAAACAATCAAACAACAACAACAACAACAACAAACCATATAAAATATGCAACTGTAAGAAGGAAAACAAAGTTCCAAAATTCCTATGAGAGAGATATCCTTCATGGTCATTTGTTCTCTACCTTACATGTCTTCCCTCCCAATGGACAGAGAGATCCAAGGAGGACTCCCTTGTGAAGGCTTGAAGACTCCCCCCTTCCTTGTAGGTGAAGAGACTAAAGCCTGTTGGAGGAAACAGACTGCACCCATAGGAGAGCCCAGAACAAAGAGGGTTATCACAGATAGCTTTGCTTATTCCCTTCACTTTTCTTTTTGAACCATACCAATAATAATCAGGCATTTGGACTCTCAAGGATTAATTTTCCCTGGCTTCCCTGGTTGAAAATAAAATTGGCTTATGAGGGGCTAAAGAGAGAGCACGGGAGTTAAGGTTCTTGCCTTATATACACACTTCGCTTACCTCTGTTTTATCATTACTATCTTATATAATATGTGGAGTAGCTCCAGGAGTGATCCCTGAGCACAAAAATAGGAGTGATTCCTGAAGAGAGACAGATGTAGCCCAACAAACAAAAATAAAAACAAAATTGATCTATGTACTTAGGAAGAAAAATAAACAGGTATGGCAAAAGTTGATGTTTATAAAAATTTATTTAAGCACAAGATTTAAGCAATAACAAGCAAAAATAGCATTGCTTTTAGAATAAAAATGTGAGAACATTATAATAAGAATTGTAATTGATAGATTAAGAGTCCTTTCAATAAATATAATAATAGAAAATTTTGTTTTCTTGAATTTTTTTCTATTCTAATTTAGTATTTTTTTCTATGGATAGGAATATATAAATTTGGGTCCAGAGTGATAGCACAGCAGTTGGCATGGCTGAACCTGCCAGGAATAACTTCTGAGTACAGAGCCAGGAGTAAATCCTGAGAACCACTGGATGTGGCCCAAACAAACAAACAAAATACATTTTTTTACTTCTAATATGCACTTTAATCATTTTTGTATCATATAATATACAAAATAATATCCTTTTATTCTGCATCAAATAATACATTTAAGTGTTCAATATATGATTCAGAAAATTAAGTAAAATACTCAGAAATCAGATCTTCATTGGTCTCATCCTAGTAATCCTTAATTTTAGAAAACACAGAATCAATTATGGTCATTTTTCCTCCAGATGATGTTATTTTAATATTTCTTAAAATAATATGTAAAGGTTTTATTTTATTTACTTACTGTTCCCTTTCAGATCAGTTTTTAAGAATTCTAGGTATCTTTGAAATCACATGCTTTTTTTTTTAACCTTGAATAGAAATATTAGGAATATTAGGAAATCCTAGCTTTAAAAATTCCTTGTGTTAAAGTGCTTTTATCCTACTTGGTCTATTTCTGAAGAATGATATCATGTATGCAAATAAAGTAGTACATAAGCAAAGAAAGTTATCTATAAAATATTTAAATTATATAAGCCAAGAGCTACAAATACTATTTTAAAGAACAGATTGCAGAGAAATCTTGAAGTCAAAATAATTCTCTTCAAAAGACTTTTAAGCGAGTATCTCTCTGTTTTTTTTTTTTTTTCTTAACGTACATTTTGTATGACAAAGTACTCAATGTCATTCAGTGCTTGGAAAGGTATTTTATGATCAAGTGATGATTACTTTAGGGTGATGAGATTTGAAAGGTATGCAAATGTGCTCTTTGATGGAAGAGTCATTTACCTATGAAATGCAACATTACTAGAAAACTGACACAGTTAGGAATAAATGGCAAACCAAGTGAGACTCACAGTATTTGGCTGTTACTTAATCAGCAGCATATCCAGAAAAATCCAGTGCCAACATCAGAAAATGGCAATGTAGTTAAGCATTAGAAAGCTTCATAATTTGTAATCTTAGCAGACAGTGATGATTGAGTCTAAAATATATATTTAGATACACAGGAACTATTGTTCCAGTATACTCACAAATTTCCGATCACTGTTATTTCTTATTAGCTTCCTATTTAAAAGAAAAATTGTTTTGTTACTTGCTGTACCTTTTGCTTATTTGTTGCTCTTAATTAAAAACTGGATCTTTCACTTTCTGCATGGTGTAAAATAATGTTCTTATTACAGGGAGTCAACTTTCTATTATTTGCCAATTAGAATTATTATCTCATGTATTGGAAACAAATTTTCAGATATTTTGACCTTTGACCACTGTGACAAATGCATTTTGTACAAGCTTTAAGTTTTTCTACTTGCAATGTTATTACAACCACCCTTCCTAATAACACTACCACCAATTAATGGCAATGTTTTCATTAAAAAGCTGTGTAAAGTTTACTTACCATGATAACCACCTTTTTCTTCATGTTTGTACATAAGAAATATGTACATAAATATATGTACATAAGAAATAAAAGACAATGTATGTTCATTACACTATTATTCACATAAGTTTTTTGCTAAGATTTGACCAGGTAATTCACTTTAGATTAATCATGACTCATGATTTTATAAGGACAGTGAAAAATTTAAAACCTGATGGAGAAGTTAAAAACAATATTACCTGTAGCATAAAATAATAAAAAGGCCCTTTGGATGGAACTGGATGGTCATGGGATGAATGGAGGGTGAGAGGTCTTTCTCCTCCAGCCCAGGACCACGTGTGTCTGCAACCCCCTCCAGCTGGAGGGTCAGTAGGTTCAGGTAGTAGCGAGGAAATCATCCACAGACAGGTTCCAGGAAATATCAGCTTTATTCATACCCTAGCCAACATGTGTGGCTTCTCTCATAACATTTTATGCTGGATTCCTATTCAGCCCTGCATTGTACCTTGTCCCTTTTGCTTCCAACTTTACCCCCCATTCTTCCTGTGTAACCTTACCTGCTAATAGAAGGGTCTTTGGTAGGTAACAAAAGGCTTTGACTTGAAGGATAAAGGGGATTTGCTGGATGGAGAATGGAGAAGGAAGCAGGAGGAGAGATGGTTGAAAGACAAGTTAGAATGCAGAGCTGAATAAGGATCCAACGTAAATGGTTATGATAGGCCACACATGTTGGATGGGGCAAATAAAGATGTTATTTTCTGAAGAAGCCTGCCTGTGAGTGAGTTTTCTATTTGCCGCCACCCTGAACCAGTAGACCCGCCAGCTGGTGGGTGTTGAAAACATGTGGTGCTAGGACTGCAGAGATAGGCCCCTCCATTCATCCCATCACCATCCAGCTCTATCCAAGGAGCCTTTTTATTATTTTATACTACAATTACCTTTAAGTATTTTCTTTTTTATATATATCCAAGAAAAAAAATTCCATATGAAGTTAAGTTTATCAGTATCTTCTACATTGCCAAACCCTCCCTGTGACACAAAATTTTAAAAAAAGAAAAATTGTATTTGAAAAGTTTACTTTAACCAAATTAATAGATAAAATTCTGTTATTTTGTATGTTTCATATGTATGCTATAAAATTACATAAAAGAATAGCACCTACTTCCATCTGCTCTATTTCTTAATAAGTAGATCACAGCTACTATAAAAACTCAAATATAATACTTATTTAGAGGAGCTTTGGTAACGTCGACTTTAAAATTAGAATTACTAAATTTAGTACATAGAGTTTCTGTAAGAATTTAATATAGAACAGGTTTAAAATCCCTGAGATTAAAGTTTGTTCTATTAAATACAGTTCTGTGATTTCATCATAGGCCATTTGAGGATATATCCATGTAGTATTTACAGTCCCAAATGAACTGAATCATGTAGACAGTATATATGTTTTAAAATATTTTAATTTATATTTCTTCTCACCACAGTAAATTCACTTATATTTCATTAATTAATTTAAATTTCAAATGAACTCTTTTGCAGTTAAGTCATTCTAATTATAACTTTTGATTAAAGTATTTTATTGTTAGGGAATGCATAAAATTAAGCACTCATTTGCTTGATATTGCAAGTTTAAATTTCTGGATACAAAGAAACTCCTTGATAGTTCTAATATAATTTATTTAATTAAAAAATCACCTCAATGTCAATAATAATTAGAGAGAATGCAGTTTTGAGACAAAAATACTTCTTGAAATTTTTCATCTATAACTGTTAACTAGAGAAGCATATTTTAGAGCCATTGCTACTTAGGTTTCTGTTTAAACTAATTTGGGCAGCAGGAAGAAAAACAAAATAACACTATATTATTCAAACCATATTTTACTATGGTACATCCTCATAAAGTTTGTATAATTTCATTTATACTTCCTGAGGGATATGAGTATTATTATTTCTTTTCATATTGTATTTTGTTATCACCTCTTGATTTGGATGTAATGTTTCTATGCAACATACATTTTCTGTGTTCTACTTTTGCTTAGAGATTCAAGTCTTTTAGACTCTGATTCCTTATCTGGCAGGTAAGAAATCTGAAAATTCTAGGAAAGATATGAATGATAATTTTGTTCCGCTTCAATGATAAGTATATGCTAATAATGTGAAAGTAAAGTGAATTGAAATAGAATGAAAGGAATTGTCTCACTCCACCATGTAGAATTAAATATATGTGTGTGTGTATTTAATGTATGTGGAGGGTGTTAAAACTTGGCAGTATAATAAAGACACATAAATAATTCGCATTAAAATTGCATAAAGATCCACACTCACTACCCACCACTGCCAACAGGTTTGCCTATGGGCCAGCTATATAGATTCATTTAACTCTTAAAGGAGAGGTAAGAGTAGCCAAAAACAAACAAACAAACAAAAAACATGGATATGGGTTCAGAGTGGTAATGTAGCAGTAGGACGTTTGCCTTGAGTGAGGCTGAATCAGAACAGAGGTGGGTTAGATCCTTGGCATCCCATATGGTCCCCCAAGCCAGAAGTAATTTCTGAGCACAGAACTAGGAGTAACTCCTGAGTGCTGCTTGGTGTGGCACAAACAAAACAAAACAAACAAATAAATAAATAACACACAAAGTACATCGATATACTGGTTTCACATTGATCTTACTAGGGTACCTCAGAAGGGAGTCAGGGCAAGTCTCCCATCCTGCTGAGACCTCAGCAGCTGAACACACACTTCACACCTACTACACCAATGGCCCAGCTTCACAGCCTTTTCTTTTCTATTGATATCTGCAGAGAAACCTAACCACAAAAAACTTCATCTATGCTAGTTTTAGGACTGAGAACTCTGGGAGTTTATTTGGATTTAAGATAGACAACCTCCCTGCTATGCTTCCTTACTTTTGAAAGCTCTGGCTATCACACCCATGACTTTCATCTGCCATATTGTCAGCCTAATAATGGCCAAGCTTTATTGATCCTTGTGTATGGGATACCTCATATTTTTCAGTACTGGCATCTTCTTAGGAACACTCTAAATTAGACGTGTAATTATCACAGAAGTCACTAAGTTAAATAAATGAAACCAAGAACAGAATGCTCCACTGCCAACAAAGAGCTTAGTAAACCCGTAGACAAACTTAATGGCCTTATTGTTAGGTATTAAAATTTTCACACATTTTCTTTTAATTATTTTTTCTAAAATTCCTTTTCCAATTAGTAGTAACAAGCAATATTAACTAATGTATTTGTTAATAGCAAAATAGCTATATTATAAAGTCCTGGAGGAAGGTGAAAAACTGGGGACAATAGTGGAATAAAAAGGTGGTGGGTTTGGTTCTATTGAATGCCAGAAATAACTATGTACATAACAGTATAAATATTTTTTTAAAAACAACTCATAAGTTTTCACAGGCCCAGAGGGCTAATATAGTGAGTAGGGAATTTGCCTTGGGTTTGATCCCTAGAGCACAAAATTATTCTCTGAGCTTGCCAGGAATAATATCTGATGACAGAGGCAGAAGTAATTCCTTAGCCATGCAGGGTGTATTCATAAAACAAAACAAAATAAAAATACATACAATTTCAAATTAGAAAGAAAATACCCTTAAAACATAAATATAAAAATGTAACTTATGTCTGGGAAGAAGTCTTAATTAAAATCATTTCACTATGACTGATGCATCTTATCTCTCTAGCTAGAATGCTCTCCCCATTTTTATCTGTATGTATAGCTCTATTTCTATAAAACTATAGTAATAGTTATATAATTTGAATCATGGACAAGTTTCACTCCATGACATGGTATATATAATATTTCATGGTTTACTATTGGGAAGACCATGTCAATATTATATATGTGGTGAAATCATTTATTGTGTATTAGTTTAAAATATCTTAAATAAATATTACATTAAGAGATCTATAAAATCAAACTTATAGGAGTAATTGAATATTTTATGCATCTCATGAATATTGCAATACTATAAAGCTTAAAACTTTTGTTTTCAAAGCTTATCTGCCCTCATGAGAGAATATTGGTTTGATTTCCTCAGAGAGCTTTTTCAGTTTTTTTGTGTGTGCTTACAATCAAGGTTAATGTCACAGGCTAAAAATTACATTCATTCTGAACTTTTTACTCATTAAAAAGAAGGGTGTCTACAATATATTTGTAGTACTACATTGCCCACTGCACAAAACCCATTGCTTTACATAATTTTAAAAGTAAACATGGAAAAGTCTACATAAAAATGTTTTCAGCTGCATTGATAGAAGCATGAGCCCTAGGCTTAGTTTGCTCCAAACTAAAATGAGCAGTTAGAACAATAAAACAATACTCACCAGTCGCCTGGCATTGTGCAGAACCCAGTCATAAAGTGCATGTTATGATGTAACACCCACTGGGTCTAATTATTGCCTTTTACATACAGAGGAGCACAAGCTGTGCAACCTTTGGGAATATTGACTTCTCAGAAAGCTTTCCATTCCTCTTTCCTCCCACTCTCTACCCACAATAAGAATTCTCCCATCAAGCCTCCATTTTGTTAGGAGAGAGAATAGAATTTTTAGTAATTGATAGTCTCTGTTCTGGCATGGAATGGAGCAAAAGCCTGCAATTGTAGCTCCTCCACTTGAACATACTAATGGCTTCTCACTGCCTAGGGGATAAAAACTTTAACATAGCCTGAGGCTCTCAGTGATTCAGCTCTGCTTACCTTCATAACCTGTTTTTTAACACTATGTCTCTATGGCTATTTTATTCACGCCCATGAAGCTATTCTCTATTCCCTCTCTCCATGGAGTAAAAATGACTCCCTCACCATCCTTAACATCTCTAAATATTCAAATTCGTATATTTTTATACACCTAGTTTTTTTCAGAATCATGTTAGTTTACTGTGAGGTTCTGAAAGTCTCTTAAAATACATTGGTTTTGTTGATCTCTTCTTTAATAGTAAGATTGTTCCTCCCTCTATGAAAATTGTTTCTTTTACTCACTTTTAATTTTTTGTCTAGGACACTTTTCTGTGCCTTAGAGAAATTGCCTTTTACTCTGTGTGTGTGTATTTTTTTTTTAGGTTCTAAAACTCTAACATTTTTCCCTAAGGTATTCAAATATTATGATGAATTTGATTTGCTTCAACTAGAGCACTTAAGCCTTTATGAAAAAGTTTTTCACATTATAACTATTTAGAAAATATCATTTTTTCTTAAACTTTCAGAGAATAGTTCATTAGTTACTTTATTTAAAAAAAACTTGCTTTATTTATTTATTGTTCAATGTTATTTCTAAAAAAATAAATGTTATGAGTGAAAATAAAATAAATACTGCTTGATATTTAATTTCTTCACCAAGCTGTCAAGAATACAGCTAATGACTATAAATAGAGGTCAGTGTATATAGTCCTAAAGATAATGAGCTAAGAGGAGTTTAAATGTGCTTGATAAGTCAGAGGATACCGTTCCCTTAAAAAAAAATCTTCAAGGGCTCTTTTTACTGAAGAGGACAAGGAAAGAATTTAAAATGTTGGACCTATAAATAGTCAAGCTGGTTTAATATGAGCAATATTTAAAGAGGCCTTTAGCTGTTTTGCTGCTCTCATATTATAGGCAAATAGTCATAGTTTATCTTCCACTATACTGCTTTAGGGTCTTCTAAGCCAATCTCAATAGGTAAATATCAATTGTTCAGCTATAAAAGTCTATAAAAGCCAGAGTTCCAGAAAAAAAGTATTATGTTTTGCATACAGTAATGTGTTTGTAAGTGTTTTATACACCTTGTTCTATCAAAGTATAAGTGTGAATACAAATAATATGATATTTCAGTTTCTCTCTGGGGCACTTAATAATATTAAAAATATGTTTCTTTCAAACTCATGCTATATTTATTAGGGATTTTTATGTGGTTTTCTTTTTATTTGAAATTAATATATTGCTAAAGAAAAATAAGCAATTTCTAAGTAAATGTGTGGCATCAATCCTTGTATAGCAGTTGATGTTTACAACAGCACAGCATAAGACATTATTTCTAGAAATGAGTTAAAAGCTAAGCCATGAATTTAGAGAACAGCCTTAGTTTCCATGATCAATTTTTAACAATACTGACAATTCTATAGCATATAAACTCAGGCAAATACACATCATAAATTTGATCCCATATCTATGTATCTTGTTAAACAGCTCTCAACAATTCTCCAAATTTAGGAGAAGGTGATGAAACATGTTTAAATTAAACCAATTTTTATGACAGTTAGGATATTAGTTTTGATACATATATTTGTGTGTGTCTATATATACATCTGTATATATATATATATTGCTCCTTTACTAAAAAATAAAATTTATTCAGATTATTTTTTTTACTATTAGTAAGAAATATTAATCAGAATCAATGTTTAAATGTAGTTACAATACTCTAAGAATCAACAGATAAGTGTAATTTATTTTTAAATTAATCTTATAAGTTTCAGATTTCATTCTTAATACTTGTCATCGCTAAACTCACATAATATATGTAATGAATAGATAAAACATTTTATTTAACTCTATTTGGATCCTGCTTATTTTTTTCTTGATTTGCTTTTGCCAAGGGTCTTATACCCATGAGTCTTTTACCAGGGTACACAAGTCACTTTCCTTCACAAGTACCAAGAGTGTGTATTATTTTGTGAAGGCATTAGCTGTTGATAAGAATACTGTCCAGGTAGAGAATGTATAGGTTCCTGACCTCTGGAAACAGCTACTTTAGAAGCAAAATTATAGTACCAAATTTTCCAGGAAAACAAGCTGAAAAGCTTTCAGAAGATGTAATGTGGTGGCAAATGGATTCTTTACTTGTCATGTCTCTCTTTTTAAAACCAACTATACTTATGTATGTGTATGATTAAATCAAGTGTTCCACTTGAGTCTTGCCTTTAAGAACTTAAACTAAAACATGTGCTTAAAATTCTAAGTCAACCTGTGCTCTTCACTACCTATACAACACTGTAAAAGTTAATTAGTCTTGTTCCTTTAATTCCATTTGGATAGATCCCAAAGGGACATAGTGAACATTAAGTTAATATGTCTATTCTAGTAGTGTTCCTCTAATGTTTTTTACAAGATATTTCTTTTTGCCTTATCTCTCTGCATATTTGAAAAATGTTAATTTGTATAAAATAATACTGATAATTTATGAATATAAATGAAGTATTGCACATTTATACTTTACTATAAGGCAGTAAAGAATTTCTTTTTTTCTACATAGATTTGACTGTAATCTTTATTGATGATGGTTTAAGGAATTAAGAGGGTGTGTTGGATGGGTGTCTTGAAGCCAGAAAGTGTAAAGGTATTGTTTATTTAATTATAATTGATCAACATTAGTTATTATAGCTTGCTTACTATAATCTTTAATTTCCCCATTTTCAAAGACTACCAGTTCTTCTCTCAACTGTTTTATGTTTAATGTGAAACCAGGTCCAGTTATAAAAGAAAGGGGAAAATTTACAAGGTACTGACAGAACTATACAAGAAAAAAACAACTAACCCCATCAAAAAATGGGGAGAAGAAATGAACAGACACTTTGAAAAAGAAGAAAGGCAAATGGCCAAAAGGCACATGAAAAGATGCTCAACATCACTAATCGTCAGGGAGATGCAAATCAAAACTACTATGAGGTACCACCTCATGCCACTGAGATTGGCAAACATCACAAAAAAGGAAAACAAGCAGTGCTGGCGGGGATGTGGAGAGAAAGGAACTCTTTTTCACTGCTGGTGGGAATGCCGTCTAGTACAACCTTTATGGAAAGCGATATGGAGATTCCTCCAAAAACTGGAAATCGAGCTCCCATACGATCCAGCTATACCACTCCTAGGAATATACCCGAGGAACACAAAAATACAATACAAAAATCCCTTCCTTACTCCTATATTCATTGCAGCTTTATTTACAATAGCCAGACTCTGGAAACAACCAAGATGCCCTTCAACAGATGAGTGGCTAAAGAAACTGTGGTACATATACACAATGGAATACTATGCAGCCATCAGGAGAGATGAAGTCACGAAATTTTCCTATACATGGATGTACATGGAATCTATTATGCTGAGTGAAGTAAGTCATAGGGAGAGAGAAAGACGCAGAATGGTTTCACTCATCTATGGACTTTAAGAAAAATGAAAGACATTTTAACTATATCTCAGGGACAAGAGAGATGAGGGCTGGTAGATGCAGCTCAAGACATGAAGCTCATCACACAGAGTGATGAGTAAAGTTGGAGAGATGACTACACTTAAAACTATCATAACAATGTGAATGAATGAAGAAAGTAGAAAGCCTGTCTCGAGTACAGGTGTAAGGGGGTGGGGAAGAGGGAGATCTGGGAAATTGGTGGTGGGAATGTTGCACTGGTGAAGGGGGGTGTTCTTTACATGACTGTAATCATACAACTATAATCATGTTTGTAATCACGGTGTTTAAATAAAGATAATTATAAAAAAAAAAGAGCAAAAACCAAGTCCTCTCAAAAGATCCTTGAGAATAATTACAATGTAGACCAGAGGTGGCGAACACTCTGCTCTCGAGGTGCATGCTGCCCTCGGCCAAAATGAACGCGGTTCTTTGTCTCTTATCATTATTTTGTAAACTGTGGCTCTTTGCCAAGTTTGGATTTTGTTCTGCTGCTTCTGAGGAGGGACCTCAGAGGAGAGATCTCCGAGAGCCGAGTTCCTCCCCCAGGCTGCGGCATCCCGTCTCCCATCCCTCGGAAACAACTGCAGAGCCAGCGAGAGGGGGACCCGTGTATCACATGTTGGGTCACATCTAGCCGTTAGTTCTGACTGTGGAGGACGCAGCACACCCTCACCATCACTGCAGGATATTACCCTCACTCAAAATTGCAAAATGCAATATGTATTTAATAGATTATTGTTAAAATTATATGCTTTTGTGTGAGTTTTTGTCTGTTTTGGCAGGTCACTGCGTGATGAGGCACTCAGACTCTCAAAGTTTAAAATTTTGGCTCTTTGTGTTGAACTTGTTCGCCACCCCTAATGTAGACCATTAAAACGGGTATTGTTAAGGACCTTCACTCAATTTTCATCATCCCCATGAGAATTTATTAACTAGTAATGTCACCTAAACTCCTTCCAGGAATTAACTTGTTAACTTATTTTCTTATTCTTATTGATCCACTCTTAGTTTTTATACTAACTTACTTTACCTATCAATCCTATAAAAAAAAATAACCTCTACCCATCTGAAAATAATATCATTCTTGGGGTAAGGACAAGATTTATAATATTTTTTCATTATATTAAAACTATTTTTTACATCAACTCAAAAGACAAGTTCCAGTGCAAAACACATTAAATTAGATTGAAGAACAATACTGGACCTTTTGTCTTCTTTCGGAGGAAGACAACTAGAAAGTTAGACACAGAAATGAGGACACTCAGCAATTTGAGAATTTTAGAACTAAAACCATGATGTGTTCTGAAAATAAGTTACTTGAATATCATTTCTTTTACAATCTCAATAAAAATTAATTAACCTCCACCACATAGATAATTACCACTAACTATATTCTGGTAAATTAAATACTTCCAACCTGAATAGAGGAGTTTGGACTACAGTCAGGCTAGGAGAAACTTTTGCAAGAAAATAAGGCTCTGCTAAAACTGAGAAATGTCCTTTCCCTTTGAAGATGTCCAAGCAATAGTTCCATATCTTCATGTAACACACCAAGCCTGAGTAATTTGGAAAAAAAGAAACTATGACATAAGTAGTTTTATAAAAGGTAAGTGGTGCACATTTCATTTTTGATGTCTACACTCCAACAGGGGTGTGTGATTTTTTTAATTTATGAGATATTCTCTTCATGAGAAGCTATGTTCTTGAAAGCTCTGTTTTTCTTTGTCCCTTTTGAATACAAGATATTAGATTCATTATTTGTCTTCCCCTCAAATTCATTTCTGAGGCAAAGGTCAATGTAGTAATGTTTCCTTTTGTTGAAAAAAAAAATCAAAACCTAATTGCAGACCCTAAAAATTAGCACTCCTTAAAAACTCTGATGTGTTGGAGCCAGAGAGATAGAGCAGCAGTAGGGTGTTTGCCTTGCATGCGACTGATCCAGGACAGACCTGATTTGATCCCTGGCGTCACATATGGTCCCCCAAGCCAGGAGGGATTTCTGAGCGCATAGCCAGGAATAACCCCTGAGCATCACCGGGTGTGGCTCAAAAACAAACAAACAAACAAACCCCTCTGAACTCTGATGTGAGAGCTGATCTACCTTATAGTATAGATCCACTAAATTTCCTGCATAGCCTGCTGTTTTCATGGAAATGGTAGCACCTTATAGTGAAATTGTTGTACAAATTTTTTACTGGCACTGCCACCCACAGATACTTCACTAATAAGCTGAGCACTGGGTTAAGCAGGAATGAAGTAGCAAATATATTCTTTCTACTGTGGTTAATATCGCCCCTCTCCCTTGTCTCCTACATTCTCAATTGACAACATTTTTTTTTTTTTTTGCTTTTGGGTCACACCAGGTGATGCTCAGGGGTTACTCTTGGCTATGCATTCAGAAATCACTCCTGGCTTGGGGGACCATATGGGATGCTAGAGGATCAAACTAGCCCTCTGTCCTAGGTTAGCGTGGGCAAAGCAAATGCCATACTGCTTGTGCCACCTCTCCGGCCCCACGATGGGCAATATTTTTAAACTACAAAATGAATAATATTTTCAAAATTTTGTTTCATATAATGTGTATCATTAATTAACTTCAAATATATTTATTGTAGCAAAGTCTAAAAATATCCCGCGTGTGCAGAAGGAAATGTGCAGAAGGAGAACGTCAAGTCACTTGGAATCTTCATTACAAATGCATTTAATTATTTATATATTTATCTTATTTATTATAAAGGCTATTAAAATAAAACGAGTTTTTCATTATATAGAAGCTTTAAACCTCTAATTTGTCATTTAAACTATAATATATGATTTAAATCCTAAATAATAATAGTTCTTAATGATTCAATTGCAAATTTTAATTTCATGTGCATATATGTAATATATATCATATTTATATCAAATATATATGTATTATATATACATCTTTATATAATCATTATAGAGAATCATTATACATAAAGTTTTGATACCTTAAATCTTCTGTCTTGGAAATCAAACAACAATAAACTTTAATATCTTAATTTTATTATCATACCATATCATATATTATCATATATTATGTTATCATATTTAAAATAGAATGACAGGGATAAGAAAACTCGGGAAAATGTGATTTCTGAGTGTTATCCTGCATTACATAAACTTGTGTTTATTCTGTATTTTTATATTCTCTAGAACTGTTTTAAAAATATATCTGGAATACACAAAAAGATAATCTAGAAAAATATTATCCATGTGTACCAAAATATTCTTATTATTCTATCTATGTTGTGCAAATATTTTAACACGCACACACACACACACACACACACACACACACACACACACTTCTGCTCTTACCCATTGTCTTCAGTAGAGATGAAAAAGGAAAAAAATGATACAGGAATAAGCAATTAACTCAGCTTAAAAAATAGCGATATGGACTCTATGTACTTATGAGTCATTGTGTAAACATAGGATACTTTATTTGAACGCAATTCAGAAGATTTGCTGTATTTCAATTCTATATATTTAAGAAAAGGTTAAAAACAGTTTTTAAAATTTTGAATCATAGGGGCCGGGCGGTGGCGCTAAAGGTAAGGTGCCTGCCTTGCCTGCGCTAGCCTTGGACAGACCCCGGTTCTATCCGCCGGCGTCCCATATGGTCCCCCAAGCCAGGAGTGACTTCTGAGCGCATAGCCAGGAGTAACCCCTGAGCGTCAACGGGTGTGGCCCAAAAACCAAAAAAAAAAAAATTTTTTTTGAATCATATTTAAATTATATGGTTTTACCTCCAAGGATTTCCTTCTAACTTTTTTCAATTAACAAATGGTAAATGACTAAATATTTTATTAATGTGTTTCCAATTTAATTAAACATTAGAAATTAAATTTTATCTTCAAAACTTTATAGAAAAGTGTACTTTTAGAGCTAACTTTAGGAAGTTAGCTGAATGTTTGGGGATAGAAGATTTGCATAATTATTGGGCTTAATTGTTGGTAACACCAGATATACTATAGAGAAAGAAAACAAAGCACAGTGTATTTGGGGAAGAGCAGACAGTAAAAATCTTAGGACATATTCATGTGACACTTTCTGTTCTGATTCCTCAAGTCTTCTCAATTGTCAATAGTTAAAGACCTAGGGTAGATAAATCCTCACTCCCCAATGCCAAGAGGACTGGGGAATGTGGGTCTGGAAAAATGCCAACACAGGAAATAATATACACCAAACTGGGGGGATGAATCAGGTTAAGAACTTCCACCATAGGTAAGCATCAAGCCATAAACAAGCTGTATAAATTACCTTGAGCCACAGACATTTATTGAGAACAGTAGGACCACCCCAGGGTAGAGAACAGATTAGGATAAGGAGCCTATCCAGATTTTCTTCCTGCACAGGTGGGATAGCACATGCAAAGAAGAAGCGGTTCTGATTAGGGTGCAAACCCATTACTTCAACACCCTGTAATATCCTGAAAATTGTGTAAAATCCTAGAAGCTTTCTGAGTAAGGGTGTCCTGGTACTCTCCATTATTGCAAGACCCAAGTAGTAGCATATCTTCTGGATTAGTTGTTGAGTAATGTCAGAAATGATGTCAGATTCCTTTTGTACCACCTGAGAGTACCCCCAAAATGACCATATATAAGATAAAACTTCACCTTTTTAAAAAGCAAATTCTTATCAAGAAACTAGAAGCAATGAGTAGCTTATAAAAATTTACAATATACACATTCTGCATGTGTTTTTTGTTTGTGTGTTTGAAAAGGTCATTGAATTTGTTCTGTGACCTACTTAGTTAAATAAAATGAGTAGGAGAAAAGAGAGTTGGTTTTAATGAGTAATTCAGAAGACAAAAGCAACAGTTATTATCTCTTGGCAAAGAATATGTTCTTAGTTGTCATAGGTAGTGAAGGATTCTTCTGGAAATTGGATTTAGAATACATAAACTGAATAAAGTACTTAGAAAAGGAAAGAAATATTCAATGATCAGGCCAGATGTAAAAGTCCAAATTGGCCTATAATTGAGTCATTGGATGGAGCATTTTAGATGCTGGTCTGTCTGCCATAGATACCAATAGGTGACTAATTAATACTTACTATATAAATCAATATTTATTTGAGACAAGGGCTGAGGAGGAGATTCTGGTTTTAAGTGGGGTGGAAATTTTAGAAAGTAAATAATGACACTTCCAAAGAAAAACTAATAATATATCTGAAAATATATCCTTAGAAGTAGTGTACTTAGGGAAATAGAGGGAAAATATGAGCTGTTAAAAAACTCTTTTCTAGAACATAAAGCAAGTGAATTCTTATATAGAAACATTTCAAGAATCACTAGTCTTAAACATTCAAATGAACCTCCAGGTTTACATTTATGTATAAATGTATAAATATATACATATATATTACATAAAATTATTGATCATCGTAATCAAACTGCAAGTTCATAATGTATACATCATGAGTCCACTTCCACTAATGAGATAAGAAACTTTGTCACTTGGATAGTTGTAAGAGTATTTAAATATTTTTATTGATTTCTGATATTCTAAAATTTACTTTTAACATTATTTTGCACAATGCCTGAGAATACCAAAAATGCTTGAAATATATTAATAGAACTTTTATTTACTTTTTAATTTTAGTTTAAAATTACTTAAAGGTTTTACATAAAATTAGAAATTAAAGAAAGTAATAAAGTTTTTTTTCCTGTGCCTTTTGGCCATTTGTATTTCTTTTTGTTAAATTGCCTGTCCATTTCTTCTTTCCATTTTTTGATGGGATTAGATGCTTTTTTCTTGTAAAGTTCTGTCAGTGCCTTGTATATTTTGGATATTAGTCCCTTATCTGATGGGTATTGGGTGAATAGTTTCTCCCACTCAGTGGGTGGCTGTTTTATCCTGGGCACTATTTCCTTTGCGGTGCAGAAGCTTCTCAGCTTAATATATTCCCATCTGTTAATCTCTGCTTTCACTTGTTTGGAGAGTGCCATTTCTTCCTTGAAGATGCCTTTAGTCTCAATGTCATGGAGTGGTGCCAACACCACTTGTTGAAGAGGCTTTCCTTGCTCCATTTAGGATTTCTTGCTCCACATCACTAATCATCAGGGAGATGCAAATCAAAACAACTCTGAGGTACCACCTTACACCACAGAGATTGGCACACATCACAAAGAATGAGAACAAGCAGTGCTGGCGGGGATGTAGAAAGAAAGGAATTCTCTTCCACTGCTGGTGGGAATGCCGTCTAGTCCAACCTTTATGGAGAGCAATATGGATCTTGCTCCAAAAACTGGAAATTGAGCTCCCATATGATCCAGCTATACCAGTCCTAGGGATATGCCCTGGGAATACAAAAATACAATTCAAATATCCCTTCCTTATACATATATTCATTGCAACACTATTTACAACAGCCAGACTCTGGAAACAACCAAGATGCCCTTCAACAGATGAATGGCTAAAGAAACAATGGTACATATACACAATGGAATTTTATGCAGCCACCAGGGGAGATGAGGTCATGAAATTTTCCTATACATGGATAAACTTGGAATCTATTATGCTGAGTGAAATAAGTCAGAGGGAGAGAGAAAGATGCAGAATAGTCTCACTCATATATGGGTTTTAAGAAAAATAAAAGACATTCTTACAATAATATTTAGAGACAAATTGAGGAGAGCTGGAAGTTCCAGCTCACTTCATGAGGCTCACCACAAAGAGTGATGAGTGTAGTTAGATAAATAACTACATTAAAAACTATCCTAACAATGAGGATGAAGGAGGGAAGTAGAAAGCCAGTCTAGAGTACAGGCGGTGGTTGGGTGGGGAGGAGGGGACTTGGGACATTGGTGATGGGAATGTTGTACTGGTGAAGGGGGGTGTTCTTTACATGACTGAAACCCAACCATAATCCTGTTTGTAATCAAGGTGTTTAAATAGAAATATTAATTTAAAAATAAGAAAGTAATAAATTTTCTCTGTTTCTGGAAAGTGAGATAGGATTTTATTGTGCTGAGGGCTAATGAGGAGGAGGCTAATTGAAAGGAAGTTCCACATTTTTGCCATATGGTAGAGCTCAGAGTAAGTTAAGTAGCATGTCCTTTGGAAATGCATCGTATAGAAATTTCATTGAATATTTTTGCCTTCAGATATATCCTGCTTGTGTAGAAGGCATATACACCTTATCCTTTGGCTATTTACATTGTAATGGTTCTCTAATTGTCTATGTGTGGGTAAAACAATTGAGTAAAACACAAATTTTTTCTGCCTTCCAATAAATTAATTATTCAGACTAAATGGAAAAATGAAATTTAATTTAATTTATTCCCCAGCACTTTCTCGTCTCAGAAATATAATTGATTTCATCACTAAATGAGCCCTTTTTGGAAAGGACAGCTATTCAGTATCTAGTACTGGAGGCCTCTCCCTGCCTTGCTCTGATAATGAAATCCTCTAAAAAAAATGCCATGATGTATTTTGTCTTGGAAATGTTTTTCCCTATTTCATAACTTACAGGGTAAAATTCAAGACAAACAGAAGACTATAATTCTAGAGAATCAAAAAGTGATGACATTTGTGATTATGATTCAAAAATATAAACATTGATATCTTTTCAAATATTCTTTTGATTTCTTCTTACAGTTAAATCTTAGTATGGTGTGATATTTTGAAAAAAAATGGAAATAAAAATGTTAAATTAGGCAAATGAGTTTTTAAAAAAGACACCTAATGAATTAAAAATATGTTTGAAAGATGGAAATATAACTGCATTAAAAAGTGCTCCAAAATATTCTGATGTGAGGGTTGTGAAAATAGTACAAGAATGAAGATAATTTTCTTGGATGCAGACAAATCTAGTTTGATTCCATGTAATGCAAGATCCTGAGCATATCTGGGCTAATTCCTGAACACAGAGCTATGAACAACTTCTGGTCATCAATGGATTTGATCTAAAAGTTTATAGCCTAGTAGAATATAAAATATGACTATGAAGAAGCCATCTCTATCTTTAATGAAGTTAAGTGTGGTCTTGATAGCTGGCAAATGTACAATGCTTCTCAAATTTTCAAGGAGATGTTTATTGATATGATTATAGTTCAGGTAATGGAGTGTGCATAAATAATATATTATATATTATATATATATTATATATGTGTATATATATAATGCTGGATTTCTTTTGCAGCATCTGTGGGTGATTAGAGATACATGCAAGAATGCATATGAATGACCCAAGTCAGGAATGGCTCTTACTTCTTAATAAATGATGGTAATTATATATATATATGTGTATATATATGTATATGTATATATGTATATATACATACATATATGTGTATATTAAGGGTAGGAGCTGGCAGGATTTTATTGATTGGATTAGGGTGAGATTTTTATATAAACTCTGTAGGCTGTTGAAATTTTAAAGAGTATAAGGACTAAAGGGAATTTATTTGAATTGATATCCATCAATTTTGAATGTCTGTTGATAATTATATATCTTTGTAACTATACTAAAACCACTTGAATTACTTCACTTGAAATTTTCTTGCCTTTAGAATGATAATACAGTGCTGAGTGTATTTACCTTGCATGAGCTGAACTGAATTAAATTTCTGGCACCCGATATGGTCCTAAGTCTACCAATCATTATCCCCTGACACAGAACCAGATGTAACTCTGAACACTGCTTAGCATGAAAATAAAAACAAAAATAAAATACTTCATACAATAATTATTAAAGGTAACATTATATTTGAAGCTTATTCTTCAACTCAGTGTTTTTGTTTGGACAGTTAACTCTCTTCCTTGTCTATGTGTATGTTTGCTTGCTTGGGGGTTTTATTCAAGAGAAACCTGTATTCTACATTGCAGTTATATTTCTCTCTTTCTATCACATCTTATCTAATAATATTATTCAAAAAGAAATACTTTTCTTGGATAAAAATGAACAACAACAAAAACAACAGTGATAACAAAAACAAGAATATGAAAATGACAAGGGGAAATACAAAAAGAAGAGAAGAAGAACAACAACAATAATAACAACAACAAAAAGAGCAAGAAGGAGGAGGAGAAGGAGGAAAAGAAAGAAGTAGAAGAAGGAGAAGAAAAAAGAGGAGAAAGAGGAGATAAGGAGGAAGTAGAGGATGAGGGGGAAAAGAAGAGGAAGACCAAAAAAACAATAGAGGGAATACCACTGACTTTTCTGGTTTTCTTGTTTTCCCACTCACAAAATCTCTATGACTGAAAGAAACCTTTTTGTTTTGGTTTGGTTCGGTTTTGGTTTTTTGGATTTTGGGGGTCACACTCAGCAGTGTTCAGGGGCTACTCCTGGCTCTATGCTCAGAAATAGCCCCCAGCAGGATTGGGGAGACCATATGGGACATCCGGATTGGAACCACCATCCTTCTGCAAGCAAGGCAAATGCCTTATCGCTATCCTATCTCTCGGGCCCCTGAAAGAAACCTCTAAAATCTATTTAAGCATCGTAATTTACACAGTTACCCATAGCTGAGTTTCAGGCATACAATGTTCCATCAGTGTCTACTTTTCTTCGCAGTTGTCTCCAGTTTCCTTTATACTTTCCAGCCTACCTCCTTCACAGGCACATTATGCAATTTGTCTTTAATTTGAATTTCATTCATAATTTCAGTGTTGTTGGTTCTGTGCTTAAGTTAATCTCAATATGAGCTGATAACATTGATTGGGAACAAAGTTGAGGAAATTAAATTTATGATGTAAAATCATTATATTCTTATATATATTTGTGCTTATTTTTTAAAAACCAATATGCAAGTGAATAGGTGTTAGTAGAAAGAATTAGACACATTCCTGGCATTCACAGACCCTAGTTTTATCCTTTGTACCATTGCTCCCCTTAATCACTGGCCTGAATAATCAATAATTGCTAAGAGTCCTCTGAGATGTCCATGCACTGCTTAAGAAGACATATCTTCAGGGAAAAAATATGTTTTTCTAAAATTTAAAATGACATAAAAATTAAATTTGAATCAAAATTAAAAATTAAAATGATGTTTTCATTCTCTTTTTTACTTATAATCTGCATCAGGTTCTGGTGTGAGGAGGAAGCCAGATTGATTTGTAAAGTAGTGAAAACATTTTCAGGCTGCTATATTCAAAAGATACATCTGTAAGACCAAAATGAAATCCATTATACAGAGCACACAGTGAAAAGTGCTCCCAAGATAGAAAATTAAGGTTCCTTGCTTATTTCCACCTTAAAAAAGCTTTAAGGTCTCCATTCTTCTTTTTCTTGTAGCTAATACAATTCCGAAATTCTGAAATTATCTCACATGAGCAAAGCAATGAAAATGTGTGATGCCTTCTGCAGCACTACATAGCCTATCCTTGATAATAATAATGATGATGGACAGGGGCTTTATTTCTGGAAGCATAGTCACCATGTAAAACCAAATTATCAGATTTCAGGGCCAAAAAGAACATTTTCTTGGATGTAATAGTTATAAATCATTCCTCTCTAGAATACTGAAAGTTGTAGCTTTTAGCAAAGAGATATATCAAATGTAGTTTAATATTGATCTTTTTCCTTTGGAAATGCATTCCAACCAAGAGGACCCCAAAGCTTAGTAAATCTACATGTAATTCTTATGCAGGCTACAGTTATATGTTTCCTCTTATTCTATTAAGAAATGTTTGTGACAGTTCATTCAATTTATTCTCCCAAATCTGACTTGCTTTTTCTAGAAGTGCATCATCAGGGACTGAAGTTTCAGATTTATTGAAAACATCAGAGTGCATGTTCTGAAAAAGAGTGAATGATCCCCTGAGTGAATAGAACAACTATAGTTCCCTTGTGAAGGTCTTCTCTGAAGAAATATTTTAAATATAGTTTACCTTATTTTCTAACATGCAGTTCTTATCACTCAAGACATATTGGTTAGGCTAGATGATTGAATAACAGGCTTTCTGACTATGGATTTATCTTAAAATGTATAAAATTCTTAAATATAATAATCTCTAAATGTAATAGAAAATGAGCTGTAGGAATAATCATAAACTTTAGAGTAGATTAGACTCCCTTTAATTTCTGTTTTTGAAACTTTCCATATGATGTTCAAAAGCAAGGACAAAAATTTTCCATCATAAGTAAAATACAGGAAATGATGAGTTAAGTTGAATAGGTTTTTATATGCATGCTTGTTTTATAGTAATAAAAAATATAGAACGGTTGTGAACATCTATGAAGAGCAATGAAGTAAATTTTGGCTGTAGATATAAGGCTATTAGGTGAGCTTGTTGCCACATCATATGAAACTAAATTTAATAAATACAGTTTATAAAGCACTGAATATTAGAGAGAAAGATGATTTTAAACCAATGCTCCTGTATTTCAGCACACTGTTAGAAGAGTAGTCTAAATTGGGGAACATTGAACCCAATACTGCAGGAAGATAACATGGGAATCAAGCACTGCTCAGTTAACCTGCTTAAATAAGTTATTTAATTTTCCTCAATTATGCTTTATTTTTTAAAGTCATTATACTGTATTGTATCCTGAAAACTTTTATTATTTTTATATGTTAGGTAAATATAAAATAATGTTGCACTGGTGATGGGGGTGTTCTGTTTATGACTGAAACCCAACTACAATCATGCTTGCAATCATGATGCTTAAATATCTTATTAAAATGGGATTAATTATTTAAAAAAATACTTCAGGCTTGTCTGGGTTGTCTAAAAAGTAAGGGTATTTATTGGCATTGGCAGTTATACGTATATATTACCAGAGAGCTGAACAGTAGATTCTTGCAGTGGACATGTTACATTATTTTCTTCTTTCTGAAATAAAGGGAGGAGATATTAGTTTCAAAGTTTCTGTGGTAGGTGATCTTTCTCAGAGAAACTCTCTCTTTCGCTATTAGTTATTCAGTTTTCAAGTAGGTAATGGGGTTGGAGTTAACTGTTTCACAGAAAAAAGTAGAGTTTGGGGCCCCTCAGACAGCAACCCTTCTGTGGGTAGGCTGGTCTTTCTGATGGGAATAGGAAGCTTGGGCTTCTCCAGGACTAAATTTTTGCCTTTTTCTTTTTTACTCCACAGGCTAATAATTTTGTACAAAGAAGTACAATTGATGTGCCTGTTATGGATATCATTTACTAATCAAATACTCATTTGTATTATAAAAGCCAAATAATAGGGTTTTGACTAAAAGAAAAACTCTGAACACATAACTTCTACAGAATGTTGGCAAAGCACTCTTACCTGTCAATGATCTCAGATTGCATGTAACTAACAAAAAACACAGTCAGTTTAGATCATCAAATCAAACTCAACTTTTTGCTGT
This sequence comes from Suncus etruscus, assembly GCF_024139225.1. Taxonomy (NCBI): domain Eukaryota; kingdom Metazoa; phylum Chordata; class Mammalia; order Eulipotyphla; family Soricidae; genus Suncus; species Suncus etruscus. Next base: position 88,782,274 of record NC_064856.1, on the reverse strand, counting down.
CTATGAGACAATGAATTAAAAAATCACAGGTTCAAAGTCAAAGGATTAAAACAGTATTTTAAGCAAAAAAAATCCTCTTGAAAAAGGTGGGAAGGCTAAACACAATAAATTCAAGTTTTAAAAAAGTTTTAAGTATGCTGGAGCAATATTACAATTGGTAATACTCTTGCCTTGCACACATTCAACCTAGGTTCAGTTCCTGGCATCCTATAGAGTTCTTGAGCCCACCAGTAAATAGTCATAAGATACAGAGACTTTTTTTTATAGTGATCAAAGATATGTATACCAGGAAGAATTCAGATTCTTATTCATTTATCAACCTAAAAATGTACCATAAAATACCTAAAAAAAATACCTACTTAAAACCTGAAGGGAAACAATTTCAGAAATACAATAATAGTGACAAGCTTCAACACAGTTTTCCCACCTGTATAGATTAATTAAGTATGGGGCTAGAGAGATAGAATGAAGGTAAGGCGTTTGCTTTGCATGCAGAAGGACAATGGTTCAAATTCCAGCATCCCATATAATCCCCAGGGCCTGCCAAGAGAGATTTCTGAGCGTAGAGCCAGGAATAACCCCTGAGCACTGCTCGGTATGACTCCAAAAACAAAAACAAACAAAAAAATGAAAGTAAAAATCAACAAGGAAACAATATTTTTGAATGAAGAAATGAAATATTTGAGCTTAGCAGATATATACAGAGTACTATATCCCCATAAATCTGAATGCATATTTTACCAGTATATACAGGACACAATCTAATACACCTATGTTGGGTCACAAAACATACTTTCTTTCAACTAGAAGATAGAAATCATAATAACAGTCCTTTCAGATCAAGATGGCAGGAATGGTATAATAATATATTTTCGGTATAAAATTGTACTTGAAAATTTATCAAATGTATGGTAAAACAAAAATATGATGTGAAAATTCCTTTTAACAGCAGTATTTGAAAATAATTGTAATTGTGCTCAGTCTTTTTACATATTATTTGTATATATTGCCATTTTAACTGAAATATATACAAAGACAACATATGAAATATATTGTCCTATACAAAATAAAACATATTTTATACCACACATATGATACTTAGAATAAACATATACATAATAAAAATACAGACAAAAATAACATGACCATGTGTTGAAAACATAGCTCAATAACTGAGTTCATGTTTTTTATGTGTGATGCCAATTTCAATCATTGGTATCAAATATTCCCTGGATCAGTCCAAGAATAAACACTTGTCACAGTGACTGGAGCAGCCCCTGATAATTCCTAAGTATGGCCCCATAAAGAAAAAAACAAATTACTGCTTTGCCAGCACTAGCCTAGGATGGACCACGGTTCGATCCCCTGGCATCCCATGTGGTCCCCCAAGTCAGGAGCGACTTTTGAGCTCATAGCCAGGAGTAACCCCTGAGCATCACCAGGTTTGACCCAAAAAACAAAACAAAAACAAACAAAAAAAATTAGAACAAAGTATTTATACACATTCATATACACAAACATGCATATGCTTTATACATATATGCTCAGATTAACACATGGACTATGGTAAACAATTTTAATGATAAGTAAGAATAAAAGGCAATAAAATGTAAGTTAATGAAAGCATAGAAAATGAAAAGGTTTTATAGTTTTCAAAGAGACCTTTTTTAACATTTTATTAGGATAATATGAACCTTAAAAATGGCGCTCAAAGACATATGCAAGAGAGATGAATAGTTGGGAGACACTATAGATATTTTGCCATGTCTTGTACTTCAGCTATAGGTACCTAAACCGTCTGCAAATGGCATGCAGTTGCTTTCATTTGCTTCCTGAATATGCATGTATTTTGATCCACCAAGTCACCTAGTTAAAAGTCACCTGACCCTTTTGGTGTTATAAAATCTTATCTCAGTAATCTAATCAATTGAGTTAATATCAAGGACACCAGATTATATTATTCAGTATAATTAATTTACATGTAAACAAAAACAATTAAGGCAAATCATAAGGGGCTGAATTAATCACTTATCACATCTGTTGTCCCTGGAATATTTTTCCTTCCTTTGTCAAGGTAGGTCTATGTAGGTTATATGTAATTTCCATATATTGTGTTTTACATAAACTATGATTAATATCCAAGATATCTTTCCCCAAGAATATATGTTCAGAATCTACCACCTCTGATTTTTCTACATATTTAGCTACTAGTTCGGAGCCTGAGAAAATATATTAATATATTTAAGCTTTAGGATTTAGGCTTTTCTATTCTACATTGCAAATTATATAGGAAATTCACTATATCTTTCAAAGTAGTTCATAATTATTTTGTTTATTGGAGTAAGAACCACTGCTCAGGTTTTATTCTTGATTCTATACTCAGTGACTACTCCAGAGGGGATGGATGTGTATATGGGTTTTTAAACATTGACTCAGTGGAGCAAAATTCAAATACTTTACTTCAAGAATACTATTGTACAATCTCTCTAAGGCTCCCCAAATAAAATAAATTTAATCTCTATATTTTTTTGCTGCTTTGCATTTAAGATTCAAGTTTTGCTCAATTATATTTTTATTGTTTTCTTTTTGTTGCAATCATCTTTATTGTTTAAGAAGACTAAATTTAGATTAACTCTAAGAAAACCTGTTTTATTTTCAAATGGCTTTAGATGAGTTTTTCTTTCTAATTTTTTTCTTTTTAAAAAATAAGCATTCAAAATTTTATGCATTATCATTATCAAATCTAGAACCTTATTTTTGCAAGACATATATTCTATCAAAAATCACATCCCTGAACCATCAAATTTATTTCTTGATAGAAATGTAAAATGTGTATAATTTAATGCAAATGAGGAAATAGTGAGGTTTGTCCTACCCAATGTAGATATGTAATAGAAAACTAGCTTTCCCTTTACAAAGACCTAAATATTTTCTTTTTCATCCAATATTTCAGTGTTTTGCACTAAAATTTTACTCTTTCCTCAATGCCATTTCTGAATTATTAAATTCATTTAATGTCATATTTTTGTTGGGTAAAATATGAAAATATTTTCTTTATAATGACAAAACAACTTTAAAAAACACCATATCTTTCCTATGAAATATTGAAAACAAATTTGAAATGCAACATATAATCTAAAATGTTCCATAAATCTCTTATCTTTACTAAAGAGTTTATTTGATACATACAGCTAAATAAGCAATTTATGTTCAAAGAATATTATATAGTGTGGGACTACATCCTGAATTTACCCAAAAAAGAATTTCCTTAGCCTGTAGTTTCATCCACCTTTTTTTACATGTAAAATGCTCACCTAGACTGATTGCATCTAGACTGGTATTAGCACCTAAATTTGCACCAGACTGTAGATAGGTATTTTGTCTGTCACTTTCTACTCTTCTTCCTCCTGGTTGTGAATTGAGCTAAGAATAAAAAGAAGCTATTTGATAAGCTTGAGAACATTATGTTGAAAGCCCTATGACCCCACACTTTGCATGCTTATACTTGCTTGGTTTATATCATGTGGCAAGCTTGCTCCAGATTCATTCTCTCAAGGATAGATAATAGATATGTGTATATATACACATATATATTTAAACAGACACATATTTGCCATACAATTGTGTACTTATTTCTTTATTTTTTTGGTTTTTGGGTCACACCCAGCAGTGTTCAGGGGCTACTCCTGGCTCTACGCTCAAAACTCGCTCCTGGCAGGCTCAAGGGACCATATGGGATGCCAGGATTTGAACCACCATCCTTCTGCATGCAAGGCAAACTCCTTACCTCCATGCTATTTCTTCGAACACTTGTGTTCTTATTTAACCTTACTGTGTCATCTATCTGATTCTAGATTGCCTGAAATTTTCAGTTGTCATAAGTAAGGATTATTTTTAAAAGCTCTAGACATCATTTAATGGAAACCCACAGTAGATGATTTTGTAATAAAAATAATATATTTTATCATATAAAACCCATTCTCTATTTCACACCCATGATTCATTTTTATTAACAGAAGCATAACTGCATAGGCATGACCTACTCTTTATAGTAACAGTCAAATCGATATGTATGAACCTGCAGTAACTAATTTTCCATTGTGTTCTAAGTGGCAAGTTGAACAATAGTTAAGGTATAGCAATTCACAATGTGTCAGACTGCAAACTTATGAAATAACAGTTTCAGACTGATTACCTTGGCATGAAACTATCAAGAAAGGACTCTTTTGGGAAAACTAGATTACCAAATTGAAAATGCAGTTAAATTTTAATTATTAGATGCAACCTCTGCAGAGGCATTGGGTTTTTTTTTTTGTTATCTCTTTTTTTTCCAAGAAAATAATCACTGCCAGTGTCATTAACATGAAATATGAATGACAGTGGTATACAGATACTGAGCTGAACACAATGAAGACAGTGAAAAAGAGGACAGAGCAGGGTTTTGGAGATGAGTTGAAGTTAAAAGTGACAGGTTTGGGCAAAAAGATAAATGGGTGAAACAACAACATAAAACTAAGGTTTACAATTTCATAGGAGACAACACAGTGAAAAAGGCTTCCAAAGAAGACAGTATATTTACTATTTACTTGAGACCTTAATTTGAATAAAGTTTGAAATAATAAAAATAACTAAAGAGTGAAATCAGGTAGTAGGTTAAAAATAAAATTTTTAAAATAAAAGTGTATTTTTCTCCATTGTGGATTGTTCTACGAAAAGTGAATGTCCATCCCTTAAAAAATATGACCTTTATAGATTGATATAGCACAAATAGGAAGCTGGGAGTTCCTAGCAAAAGAATCAATTCCATTAAGAAATAGAAGTATTGGTTTCAGAGACCAGGGAGCTGAACAGGTATAGACATGTAGAAAAATCATAAAATTACTTCACTCTAGCTGAGAAAGCTTATCATGGAGAAATTGAAAATCTCAAATTCTCTCTCATCTCACTCTTCGCTTTTATTTTCCTTTCATCATGAAGCTTCATAGAGCAAAAAGTCATTCCTTCATGATGCAAATGAAAATTGATTTTATGTATGTAATTGAGGCCAAAGTATTTCTATAAATATATTACATTTTAAGGATGGAGCATAGAACAAAAAATATGAGGTTCTATAGCTATAGTGTGAAAATTAAGTAACTTTGCCCCAGAAATATAAGTGAGACACTGTTATCAGAGTTGAATAATCCAGGTATTTCTGACTTAGCATTGTTATTTTAGAAGAAGACTAAGCATGTTTTGTAATTTATATTATATTATATTATTTTATTTTATTTTATTTTATTTTGGTTTTTGGACCACACCTATTGGCACTCAGGCATTACTCCTGGCTCTGTGGAATACAAAGTTTAAGAAAGAAAAGAGTCACACAATTTATAGAAAAAATTTTCATCTCCGTAATGTTCAGCTTTTTTTCATTTTAAGAAGTCAATACTTTTGGGGCCTGAGTGATGGCGTAGCAATAGGATGTTTGCCTTGCAGTGGCTGACCTGGACAGACCTGGTATCTGGCATTCCATATGGTCCCCCGAGCCAGGAGCGATTTCTGAGCGCATGGGCAGTATAACTCCTGAACTTCACTGTGTGTGGCCCAAGAACAAACAAATGAAAACAAAAT